>NC_138962.1:185704995-186324995 GCF_055761805.1 Camellia sinensis
ATGCACTTTCAAACAAGTTTCACATGCATGCAAATGATCTCGGCATTCCTCAAAACTAAGTCAAATCAAAACAAAACACAGTTTCTTATCTCAGAAAAACATGCTGGGCAACTACCAGGTCTAGGCCGAGGTCCCACACCTCCTTGTCGAGGTGTGGCCTCGATGGCCACATTCAAGGAAATGAAGTCGGGAAAATCTGGGTTCCCTCTACTGAAGAATATGAAGAACATGAAGAACACGAACATGAGCAAGATGAATGCAAAGATCATAATTTGCTATTACAAAATCTGAGATTTCATGCTATGAATTCAAAAACATGGACCTGGGTACCCATATTCAAGGATCTTGTGAGAACAAACACAAAAACATGAATCTTAATACAAACTTTCGGATCAAACAAGACTTTTTCTTCAAGATCACATGAACACTGTTTTCTCTTTCTAAAACCAACTTTAAATCAATGCATGACGTGCGGTACAGGTTCGATCGTGCAATGCAGCTAGATAAACATAAAGAAAAACAAGAGTAAATCAAGAATCTAACCTCAAGACACAAATCTAACGGTTTGATCTCTAGGAATCAAGCTCGAAGCCCACTCTCTCACTCTAAAACTTCTTCTCCTTCCTAGAGCTTCTCTCTCTCTACAAGGCAAAGATATAATACGAAAATGTATATTTTTCTGAGTCTGTCGGCTGACTTAACCCTCTGTAGAGGTACGTGGCAACGGCTAGTTGGTTCTTCTCAAAAAGGTGACTGAGTGAAAAGACAAGACTATGACAAAGTGTACTCAACAAGCTAGGCAGCAAGAGCACTCCGACAAGTAACGACATCGGCTAACAACAAGACTTCGGCAAGCAAGGGGCAAGAACATAGGCTAGAAAGGACAACACTTGGCCTAGCTGTGCCACACCTTGGCCTAGATGTGCCACACCTCGGTCTAGGTCGTACCAATCCAGGAGTAAGGTCACTGGGTTCAAGGGTAACATCTCGGCCTAGATAATGCACATCTCGGCCTCGGCGATAAACACCTCGTCCAGATAGTGACATCTCGGCCAACACGTCAGAGCGAAGGTGGAGTCAACCAAAGTAAATTCCAAGATGGTCTTAGATGCAAGAGGTTCAAGACTAACCTAGGCTCAGGGCGACCTCGGCTAGACCCACACCGAGTAAGGCACAAAGCATGCTGTAACACTTAAGTGAACAAGGACAAGACTTGAAATGCAAGCTTAACAAGACAAAATCATATGAATGCATATGAGTATGGTTAGGACAGTGTGAGGATTATTACAAAATCAATGTGGGACAAGCCATTATTCAAACCTTAAGGAATTTCCACCAAAAACTCCATTTCCATAGAGCTCACTTTGGCTTCAATTTCCCATTCACCCGATAATGGTTTTGAGCAACCAAATATACCACGTGAATCACAACGTGGCATAGAACGCGTTACCACTTAGACCCGCCAACTTTGGCACATGGGTCCCACCTAACAATTAGACCAAAGTTACGAAAAAATCTGATTTTCCAAAACTTCCAAAACCATTTCTAACAATCCCCCACATGAATGGAATTTGATGACAACGGAAATGCAACAATTTGCAAAATTTGTCAAAAGAGTATAAATCAAAAATATCTTGCATCAGGATAGGTAGCTTTCAGCCTTGAACCTTACCTAGTGATAACCTATCAGACTTACTAGCTAACCAATGGATGCGATGCCTTGATTTGTTCTGCCGTTTGTGTAAGCCAAGACAATAGATTTCACACAAAATGTCTTCTGACACATCATGGTTCTCACAGTTGTGTTCATTTTGGCCTTGAATGCTCCTGGTTGTTCGTGAGTGCTTCTAGAGAATTTAGCCTCTTCATTCTCATAGAATCGGCCCCAGTTTGACACTCATATAGGTGATTCTTATTGTGAGTATCTCTGATACTCGTCTTGTTTTTTATGCCTAAATCAACATATAAGTAATCATTAAAAGCAAAGCTAATCCTAAAACCCCTGTATATAACACATGTTGCAGATATCACTCTCACCATAGAAATGGGTGAGGAATTTTAATCCCTTGGTGATTTTTGGCGAGCCACACATAACTTAGTTGTCCCTCTGAACTTAGTTCTTGGGATCTTCAGTCATATAAGTAGGGTTACCATTATGATGACTCTTATGTAATAGGCTTTAATCCTATCCCCTTTGATGAACTATACAATTGCTCTTTTATCAAACCTTTTTTTAATAGATCCGCAATATTCTCTTTAGATTTTATACAATCTATTGAGATTATTCCATTTGAGAGAAATTTCCTTACAGTATTATGTCGACGACGAATATGTTGTAACTTACCATTATACATATGATTCTGTGCCCTACCTATTGCTGATTGACTATCACAATGAATGCAAATAGCTGGCATAGGTTTTGGCCATATTGGAATGTCTTCTAAGAAGTGACGAAGCCATTTTGCTTCTTCTCCTGCTTTGTCTAAAGCAATGAACTCAGATTCCATTGTGGATCATGTGTGGATTTCCAAGAAACAACAACGCCTTCCAAAGTAAAGACATATCCACTAGTGGATTTTGAATCTTTAGTATCCGATATCCAATTGGCATCACAATAACCTTCGAGTAAAGTTCAAACCATGATCATAGGTAAATCTTAGATATCTAAGAACCCGAATGATCGCTTTCCAATGGTCTTCTCCGGGGTTACTAGTGTACCTACTCAATTTACTAACTGCATAAGATATGTCAGGACGAGTACAATTCATTAGGTACATTAGGCTTCCAATGATTTGGGAGTATTTTAACTGAGACATCGCATCACCTTTATTTTTCGATAAATAAAGACGAATGTCTATAGGTGTTCTAGCTACATTCATATCATCCTTGATAAATTTACCAAGAATTTTCTCAATATAAGGTGATTGAGATAATGCATATCTATCAGATGTTTTAGTAATTTTCATTCTTAATATTACATCTACGACCCCCATATCTTTCACATCAAATCTTCTATTCAGCATTTGCTTAGTTGATTTGATCATATTTTGACTGCTTCTAATGATAAGTATGTCATCTATATAAAGACAAACTATGACATATCCTTGGTCCGTGTTTTTAATATAGACGCACTTGTCACATTCGTTTATCTTAAACCCATTAGTAAGCATAGCATGATCAAATTTTTCATGCCCTTGCTTAGGTGCTTGTTTTAATCCATAAAGAGATTTTACAAGCCGACAACTTTCTTTTCTTGCCCTGGCACTACAACCCTTCAGGTTGCTCCATATAGATCTCTTCATTTAGATCACCATTTAAGAAAGTTGTCTTAACATCCATTTGATGTATCTCTAAATTATACAACGCTGTTATGGCAATAAGCATGTGGGTGGATCTTATTCTTGTCACAGGAGAATATGTGTCAAAATAGTCTAGACCTTCCTTTTGTCTGTAACCTTTTACCACAAGTCTTACTTTATACTTGTCTATTGAACCATCTGCTTTCATTTTTCTCTTGAATATCCATTTATATCCAAGAGGTTTAGAACCAGGTGGAAGATCCACCAATTCCCAAGTATTATTTTGCATAATGGATTCAATTTCATTAGTAACAGCCTCTTTCTACAAAAATGCTTCAGGACCTGTCATTGCTTCCTTAAAGCTTTAAGGTTCATTTTCTAACAGGTATGTTAGAAAATCTGGACCAAAGGATTTTGATGTTCTTGCTCTCTTACTTCGTCTCGGTTTATCATCAATTAAATCCTGTTGGTTGAAACCATTACTAGTCTTTGTGTTTGATTGTCATTAGTCTTTTGACTTTGTGTACAATCATAAGTTCTTTTCTATGAACTTAATTCCTATCCTTTCTTGTAAGGAAAAAAATGTTCAAAAAAAATAGCATTCCTTGACTCTATAATAGTGTTCACATTTATATCAGGTATTTCTGATTTATAAGTCAGAAACCGATATGCACTACTATTCTGCACATAACCAATAAGCACATAATCCACTATTTTTGGTCCTATCTTAGTCTTTTTTAGGAACAGGAACTCCTACCTTTGCCAAACATCCCCACACTTTTAAGTATTTGTAGGAAGATGGTCAACCTTTCCATAATTCATAAAGAGTGCTATTGATTTTCTTGTGGGGTATTCTGTTAAGAACATAATTAGCAGACAATATTGCTTCCCCTCACAAGTTGTGCGGTAAGCCTGAACTTAGTAACATGGCATTCATCATTTCTTTAAGGGTTCTATTCTTTCTTTCAGCAATTCCATTTTGCTATGGAAAATAGGGTGCTGTAGTTTGGTGAATAATGCCATGTTATGCACAAAATTCATTTAATGATGCATCATATTCACCACTCCTATCACTTCTAACTATTTTAATGGTTTTTCCAAGTTGATTTTCAACTTCAGTTTTGTAGAGTCTAAACATTTCTAAGGCTTCATCTTCACTTCTAAGTAAGTATACATAACAATATCTTGTGCAATCATTGATAAATGTTATGAAATACTTTTTGCCTCCTCTAGTTTGAACAAATTTAAGATCACAAACATTTATATAAATTAATTCTAGAGGTTCGATTTTTCTTTCAACCGATTTAAATGGAGCCTTAGTTAGTTTCGCTTCTACACAAATCTCACATTTGTGATTAAGATCAATTTCAAACTTTGGTATATAATCCAAACCAATTAATCTACATAAAGCATCAAAATTTACATGTCCTAATCTACCATGCCATAAATTCGACTCAAGAATATAAGCAAAAGATGTGTTATTCTCATTAATAGCAAGTTTTGGTACAACCGTCATTACATTCAACTTGAAGAGACCATCACTCATGTATTCCTTACCAACATACATACCACTCTTTGTTAATACAAATTTATCAGACTCAAATACAAGCCTAAAACCATTTTTACTTAACAAAGAACCAGAAACTAAATTCTTTCGGATGTCTAGTATATGCAATACGTTGTTGAGGGTAAGTTCCTTCCCTGATGTCATCTTCAAGATCACTTTTCCTTGTCTAGCCATAGTAGAAGTAGAAGTAGAAGAATTTCCCATGCAAAGTTGTTCACCATTTGCAGCCTCATTGTAGGTAGTGAACATCTTCTTATCCGCACAAATGTGACAAGTTGCTCTAGTGTCAACCCACCATTCCTTGGGATTTCCAACCAAATTAGGCTCAGACACCATAGCAGAGAGATTGATGTCATTTATCTCGTCAGAGATGTAATCTAATTCTGTCACATTGGCCTGATTGGCGATCTTCTTGCTTGTACTTCCATGATCCTTCTTAGGGCGACGGCAGTCAGAAGCTCGATATCCGGTCTTGCCACAATTATAGCATTTTCCTTTCAACTTCTTATTGCCATTGTTGTCGCCTTGTTTAGGACCATCTCCAGTAAACTTTCTCTTTTTGTTATGTGGTTTGTGCACTTGTTCAACCACATTAGCCTTGGACTCAATGGGGTTTTTACCATTCCTCTTTTCAGCCTTTCGGTTATCTTCCTCAATTCTTAGTCTTACAATCAATTCATTCATGGTCATCTCTTTGCGTTTATGTTTTAAATAATTTTTGAAATCTTTCCAAGCTGGTGGTAACTTTTCCACTAAAGTAGCGACTTGGAAAGACTCGCTAAAAGACATACCTTCAGAATGAATATCATACAAAATTAACTGAAAATTTTGAACTTGAGAAATTACCGTTTGGGAGTCTACCATAACGAAGTCTAGAAATTTACCGACAACAAATTTTTTGTGTCGGCATCCTCTGTCTTGTATTTTTTCTCCAAAGAATCCCACAATTCTTTTGCTGTTTTTAGAGGGCTGTAAACATTATACAGCATGTTGTCAAGGCCATTGAGGATGTAGTTTTTACACAGGAAATCAGAATGCTTCCAAGCGTTTACAGCGGCAACAACTTGCAGATCACTTTCATCCTCTCTAAGCACTGGATCCTCTTCACGGAGAAACCTGGCCAACTTTAGAGTTGTAAGATAGAACAGCATTTTCTGTTACCATCTCTTAAACTTAGTGCCATTAAATTTTTCCTATTTTTCTCCATGATTTATCGGAACTTGAACATGGTTCTAGATAGGAACCAAAGTCATTGTAACGATCGGATTTGGAGTACTATTTTCAGCAGCCATAATATCTTATTACAAAAATTAGAAAAAACCAAAACACAAATTAATTTTCTAATTACTAAAATCAGAAAATAAATTATAACACAAAATAATTTTATTTTCCTTATTACTAAAACTAGAAAAATAAAATACCATAATAATTTTCTATAACACAAATTAATATTCTACAATTGTTAATGACACCAGTATATTACTACTAGTTGTCAAAGGAAAATAAACAGTATATTACTACTATTTGTCAAACAGTATATTACTACTATTTGTATTTTCCAACCAGAATATCACTTTGTGAAAGCATAGAAAATTAAATACAATGAAGATACCAAAAAATAATCTGTCTTAAGATTGTTGGACAATCTTCACTGTATTTAAAAATAAATAAATTTTGTTTGTGTACTTAACAACAAACGAAATACAAAAGAAATAAAGGAAATAAGAGAGTTTGTATGATTACAAAAATCAAACCAGAAAATAAAATAAAATAAATAAAATAAAATAAATTTTTATTTTGTTACAAAAATAAAATCAAAATCTGAAACAGAAAAATAATAAAACAAAAAACTAAATTAATTACTTACCAAATTAATTTGTTGAACAAATTTTATGATCAAGTCCAGTGTTTAACACAGTGTCCTTAAGATAGATTCATCCTCTCTACGATGCTTTCAGAATGTGGACGTCTATCTCCCAAGATAAAATGATCAACCGCAAATAATGGTAGCACTGCAAATTATTTGCACAATGAACACACTAAGTGTTTACACTCTTTCTCACATAAATTGAATGCAACAAAATACAGAGATTTATTGTAGAAGAGAATAATGAAATTGTGAATGAAAAATCTAAATGAGGGCATGTCTTCTTTATAGATGATTTTGTGGCTGTACAGATTTGAATGAACAGGTATGGTACCTGTTCGGTTTGAATAAACAGACACAAATCTGTTGGGTTCAAATTTTGAACAGATAAAACCTGTATTGAACAGATTTGAATCTGTCCAAGTAGGGAAAATAAAATCGAAGCCAATTTTGAAATTAATTTTTGAAATTCAAATTCCAAAAAATTAAAATTTAATTTTAGAAAATAAAATTCAATTGTTTTGGGGGCCCAAAAGATAGGTGTTAGACCGGACAAGCCCAACCCAACCACATACCACCGCCCGATTGACTGGATAGACGGTGGCAGCGGCATGCGTGTGTTTATTTTGGGTCCAATGGGTCTAACCCACTTTGCCCATAACCTCCCTCTCTACAAAACTTGGGTGTCCCTTAGGGCCTACCCCAAGTTCCAAACTCAAGCCTTATAAACCCACTCAAAATATGCCCACCAAATCAATGTAGGACAAGCCATTATTCAAACCTTAAGGAATTTCCACCAAAAACTTCAATTCCATGGAGCTCACTTTGGCTTCAATTTTCCATTCATCCGATAATGGTTTTGAGCAACCAAATATACCACGTGAATCACAACACGGTATAGAATGCGTTACCACTTAGACCCGCCAACTTTGGCTCATGGGTCCTACCTAAAAATTAGACCAAAGTTAAGGAAAAATATGATTTTTCCAAAACTTCCAAAACCATTTCTAACCGTAAATATCACAAATAAATGGCTTGATTTGTGTTTTTTTTTTTTTTCAAACAGAGAATAAGTGGATGACACATGCCTATGGCACTCCTCAACATACTTGAATTAAAAAATGAAACAATAAAATTAAGGATTAAGAATTCAAGCACAAAAAAATGATATGCCCAGATTCAACTCTTAAAAATAAGAAGATTTTCATTCTCACAAAGAGAATAAAAACTAGGAGTTTTCTTAAGTGTGCAAGTGCACACCATGTGCCACTTACACAAAAAGTGTAAGTGTAAGGTGTAAGTATAAGTATAAGGTGTAAGTGTAAGGTGTAAGTGTAAGGTGTAAGGTGTAAGTGGGTTGCACATGGTGTGCAACCTCAAAAAAGGTGTAAGTGTAAGGTTTAATTTTTTACAAAAGGTGTAAGTGTAAGGTGTAAGTGTAAGGTATAAGGTGTAAGGTGTAAGTTGCACACCATAACCAAACCCTAAAAACTAAGGTACATTGTAAAACAAAAAGATGGCATGCTCACAAAAATAATACAAACTAAGATACAGTCACCCACAACCTGTAGAACATTGTAAAACAAAAAGATTGTATGCTCACAAAGAGAAAACAAACTAAGGTACACACACCCACAGCTCAGGAACATTGTAAAACCTGACATGCATTTGGTAGTGGGTCTAATTTGTGGACAATTTTTTTTTTATTTTTTTCCTAGATTATTAAACCCCAAGGGAAATAAACAAGAAATTTTTAAAAAAATGTGAAACAATAAAATTAATGATTAAGAATTCAAACACAAAAAAAATGATATGTCCATATTCCACTCTTAAAAATAAAAGGATTTTCATGCTCACAAAGAGAATAAAAACTAAGGCACATTGTAGAACAAAAGGATGGCATGCTCACCAAAAAGAATACAAACTAAGATACACTCACCCACAACCTCTAGAACATTGTAAAACAAAAGGATTGCATGCTCACAAAGAGAAAACAAACTAAGGTACACACACCTACAGCTCGGGAACATTGTAAAACCTGACATGCATTTGGTGATGGGTCTAATTTGTGGTTATTTTTAAAAAAAATTTCCCTAGATTATTAAATTCCAAGGGAAATAAAGAAGAATTTTTTTATAAAAAAAAAAAAAAAATGAAACTAAACCAATTGGAGTAAAAAATAATGAAAACAAAAAGGAAACTTGAGAGGGTAATTTATGAACAAATTGGGCCGAGCTAAGGAATGACCATCTTTGTAAGTTGGGCTGCACAAATGGGCCGAGGTAAAGGGTTGACATAGCTCGATCTTAGAACTAATGAGTCGGACCCAGGTGAAGTTGGACTGGGATAAGCATTGCGCATAGTAGCGCTGAGCTAAGGTCGTTTATTGGCCATGGTTCGATCAATCTCAAGCAAATAGCTTGGTTGGAGTATGCCAAACCGAGGTACAAGCAGTGAAAGGAAGGCCCGAGATAGGCATAGCTCAGTCTAAACTGTCACTTGAGCATGGTAATACTAACCCGGTCGTTTGGTCATACCACCGAGCTGGGACCATCTCACTTGGTTTATGCAGTGAGGGGGGTGTGAAAGGATAAGCATTATCTTTCAGGAGTGTGA
Source organism: Camellia sinensis (assembly GCF_055761805.1). Lineage (NCBI taxonomy): Eukaryota > Viridiplantae > Streptophyta > Magnoliopsida > Ericales > Theaceae > Camellia > Camellia sinensis. The sequence continues at coordinate 185,714,345 of NC_138962.1, forward strand.
TTCCTAGGAGGACTCTATATGGAGGAATTAGAGTCCTACTAGGATTGTACTACGCAGAACCTATAAAAGCTCACAACATAACCTATGTAGAGGTAACACAACTTTCATTCTCGAATACATAGAGCTTTTTGTCTATTTGTCTATCTTGCTGACTTAGGCATTAGAGAGGTATCCGGCACACACCCGCCGCTAGCTCACGTTTGTGTTTTCAGGGAGTCAAGAGACAACGTTTGGAGGAGTGCAAACTTGATCAATAGGATCATACGAGAAGAATTATTTCGTGCTCGTACAATTGGCGCCGTCTGTGGGAAGTCCAGAAAGAACAAAACCTCATGATCGAGTTTTCCTCTCTAGTTAGAAGCAATAGCGCACAATGAAGACTTGCTGCAATCAGCCATTGATGGGCAAACCCCGGAGGGGGCCGGAAGGCGCGAAGGCTTGCCTTCTATCCCCCCTATGGCGGATTTAGAACTCCAGCGACAGAACCCCCAGAGGGATGCAAGGGGGAGGCGGGCTAATAGCTCCCGTCGCTCTCAAAGTCCTGAAAGACAGAGGTGGAGAATGGACCCTCAAGTCCTGGAAGATCGCGTGAAGGAGCAGGACGAGTTGATACGAAGGATGGCGGCAGACATGGAGTCAATGACGCGCCAGATAAAAGGAAAATGGGTGGCAACAGGAGAGGGGCGCAAAAACAACACGCCTCCTCGCCACTCGGAAGATCATGGTAGGTGTAGACGCGTCCCGCGAGGGGCCTTCGCTACTACAGTTCGGACTCGATTTGATGTCATGGTTCTTAATCTTGAACCAAAGAGTCCAAATCTGGCAAATCGTTTTTGAGAAAACAGACTTTTTGAAAAGAAGTGCCAAACATGGACTGCTTTGCCAGATACAGAGTCACCACCTAAATATTTTTTATGGGGGAATTTAGGAAACCCTGACTCGGTGCCGAAGGATACATGTCCGTCATCACCGGAGTTGTCTCGGCTCGGGAGCTTGGGTACGATCGGGGAAGGTCAGCTATGAGCACCCCCTTTCGCCCGGTCCGAATACCGGCCTCTACTAACCATCATATCCGATTTTGAAAACGCTATGTGTTCTTATTCCGGTTATCTTAACCTAGAATTACTATGTTATGCGCACAGCAAACAAGTATAGACTAGATTGCCTGATTTGGAAACAAGCATTGCATATCCGTTTGTTTTGAAAAGCGCTTCGGAATTTGCTACTCGCAAGTAGGTTAAAACACGGATTTCAACGAGTTTTCCAACTCAAACGATCCAACCTTCACCCTCAAGCATTCAAACAGTAATATCACGTAAGCATTTAGCCACATGGTAAGCATACTGTCATGGCAACATTCACACGCATGCGAGATGCTAAAGCGTAAATACTTACATCGTACTCCGTGCCAAAAACAGGAACATGTTAGCAATCAATGCATGATCCAAGTCCATGTTAAGTGCCTAATGCATCGCATACAAAATGTCACTAGAGTAGGCTCAGCTAGTCTATGAATGACATGTGGAAATGCACAACTAACATATATTCAATTTGGGGTTTGAAATACAGATGTAGTTAGAATGATACGCCGAGCCCGGTGCATGCAAAGCAAATGTATGAATGCACGCATGCATTGCACGAGGTATGCTAATTTAGACGTGCCCTAATACTAACCATCAAAGCGGGTAAATAAAAAGGAAGAAAGAAGTGGGGATTGGAAGACATACACGCCACTCACCCACACTCATTACAGATTTTCCCTCGCTCGGAGGGACCGAATAAATAATACAAATTAATTAACTACGCAAGCTAATTAAATATTACAAATTTCCTAATTAGTTAACAAACTAACTAAGCTAGGAAAAATAGTTAACCGCCTCGGGAGGAGGGCCAGATGCAGCGCGTGCTCGGGTCTTGTTCGGAATTGCATCACCATGCATAGCCTGCCTCTGTTTTCCCTCCTTCACTCCTTTGGAGGCTGTCAAAACCTCAGTACTGCTTCCTTGGATGCTGGGAGACATCACCGGCTGAATGGGACTATCACCGGCAGAGTTATGTGGCCACCGGCCATTGGTGAAGCTATCGGCAGAGAAAGGATTGCCGGTCGGCACTTAAAACTGCCGGTCGGCAGAATGTTCCTGCAGGATCTGCAATTGATAGCAACAGAGGGCAAGGCAGAGCATGGCAATACAATTCAAGGCATATATGCACCAATCATGTCCCTTATCATGTTTGTGACTCAAAAGGGCATGTGTCTCGATTCTCGGACCACCAATCACGCATTTCCATGCATGATGGCCCAAAGAATCAAGTATGCAACTTTCATGTCAAATGAAATGCAAACCATACAAACAAACCAAGGCCCAATTCCCATCACCAATTCAAGGAACAAGGCATGTATGCAAGATGCAATGCAACCTAGACATACAAGCTAAGAATGCAACATGGCATGGCAAGACACTTATGCAAGCATACAAGCAAACATGAGGCAATGCAAATGGATGAAAAGATGGACTTATACATGATTTAGGCAACTCTAAATAGGCCCAAAACAGTAGCCAAAGTGACCAAAATAAAGGACCAAAACACATACACACATGCACATGTTAAAGGGCCAACACTTAGGCACAAATGAGGCAACTCTCAAACACAATTGAAAGAGGCATAATGTGGACTAATGGCATGCAAAGTAAGCATTGAAAATCATGTTAAGATGGTGTCAAACCAAGCAACAAGATAGGCTAAACATTAGCATGCAAATGGTCCAAGTATTTGAAACAAGTCAAGGGGACTTGAACCATGGCTAAGCCAACCAAGCCTCGCAAGGCTAAGAGGGCTTAAGATAGGTTCAAGACAGACCTAGACTATGCAAAGGGGGGGGGGGCCTAGATGGCATCTAAGTGGCTCAAATTCAAAGGCATGTGCAATGGCCAAAACATGGAGCATACTACACAAGCTTTCAAAGCATTAAAGAGGCATTCAAGGCAAACATATAGCCATGCAAAGGGGACTGAAATGACATGGTGGATGGTTCCAAATCACCAAATCAATGCGAAAATGTCATGCTATACATTCACATACTTAAGGCCAACAAGCTGGAATGCAAAGGAGCTATACTAAGCATGCCGAATCCGACCCAAACAACCATGGACAGACCTTAAACATGGCAAAATATGCACAAAAGCTTCACAAGACTAAGCTTAAAACATGCTTGAACTAAGGCTAACAACCTAAGGCACATTAAGGCAATAACATGGCATTACATGGTAGGTATGCTAAGCATGCATGGTGTACCAAAACCAACAATAAACAGAGGCATATTATGATATAATAGGCACAAAAAATAGCCAAGGCATTGTCAACATGAAGCTTAGCTAGATGCTCCCTCAAGAGGCCAAAAATGGTCCATTTCAAGGACAACAAGGAGAGGGGGTGGCCCTCTCCTTTTGGAGACTTCAAGGCACCATCTCCACCACTGAAATCCCTCAAGATTTCAGTGGTGAAGAGGCCCAAACACCAAAGTCTCGAAACTTGCTCAAAATGGGGCCTTTCAAGGCCTAAGAGGGGTCAAACACCCTCAAACCACAAAACACTCTTAATAAACAATCAAGAGGGCTAAAAAACAGAACTTTTTTGTATTATACACTAAGCACAAAAACAGTTCAAAGATAGGCAAAAACAAGATGCAAAAATGGGGAATAAAAGAGAAGTTTCTCACCCTTGTAGACCACCTTCACAAATGATGCTCCAATGGCCCTCCTTGGCTTGAATCCAACACCAAAACACCAAAATCAGCCCCTTAGAACCTCAGGAGCCAAAGGAAGGTGAAACACTAGGTGTTTGTGTGCAATAGTATGAACTAAAACACCTAGAGCACAAAGAGAGAAAAAGAGAGATAGGAGATATGTATGAACCCTAACCCTAAAACCAGAGCTTCTCTCTATCTTTTCTATGTCTAAATGTCTCAAGTGTCTAACCCTAAAGCCAAGAGACAAGGCTTCTCTTTATAGAGGCTTTTGTCTTGTAAAGCTTACAAGACAAGCTTCTAAAGAGGGAGATCCCTCCATACACGTGTATGGAGGGGAGCCAAAAGCAAGACAGCTGTCTTAAAATATCTGCAAAAGCAGATGCACAGTCGGCCGGCCAAAAATGCCATTTTGGCAAAATTGGGTGCCGACCGGCAACAAAGAGTGCCGACCGGCAATATACATTGCCGATGGCATCAAAAACCAGCCGGTGGCCTCTAGCCACTGCCGGTGGTATGTGGGGATGCCTCACAAGGCATTCCCTGCCCCTCCAAGGCAAAACACAAGTGTTTGGTGCAAAACCAGACACTAAACAGTCGAGTTCGGAGATCCTGAGGCAAGGCGCGTGAGCCGAGACCTCCGAGAACTCCAAACGAACACAAACATGGATAATCACCGAGTGTTCCAAGCGGTTACGTCCGAGTCTTGAGGACGGTCAAAAATGGGGTGTCTACAGTTGCCCCTCTTTGACAAAACTCGAAAGTCATAACAATGACGGGAGTGAATGTCGAAGCCCAGAGACGACCCATTTTTGACATGGCCGAAGACTCAGACAAACATGCAAGACAAATAAGATATGCGCCCGAAGGCAGGGGCAAAATGCAAGACAATGCACGAAGCCGGACACAACTTATGATCATGCAAAGAAAGCTGTAATGAAGCAAACATGCAACAGTTTTAAGCTAGCGTACACTGAACTACACTACAATGCAGAAAGGATGTAAGAGAATTATGCAATTCTCAATACGTCTCACTCGGAGGATACAATACCTGTGCGGCTCGTCTGGTTGCACCAGCCTCAAATGAACCGTACATACAATATCGTGCCTGGAAAGAAAACAAACTTAACAGGTACAATATTGTTAGCAACATGCATAACAATGCAGAAATGGATGCAAAATGATATGCAATATATACAAAACAATGTATAAATAATGCAAATGAAGATGCAATGCAATTGAAACAATGCAAACTATATGCAAAGCAATTGAATCACGATCCAATCACGAGTGGTTCGAAACCACACCTATGTCAAATAGATTGATGGAGGTAACAAGTCTGTCTACCATAGAATGGTCAACTGAACTATGAGCATCGTAGACAGACACAAGAACAAGTATTGGGGGGGATTGACATAAGTGGGGAAACAACCCGCTAGAGAAAGGACAATGATCCTAATGCCGGATGCAAAAATTACACTACAATGTAATATATATATATGGATATGCTGGGGAGATGAAATGGATATGGCACGCGGGCCAAACCAAATCTTGCCTAGGTAAGGCATGTACGCGTACAAGCCATGTCTAACATAGAACGGTCTACTGAACTATGCTTCGACACGAGAAGTATGGGCACATACCAGACCAAGCTCAATCATGGAAAGGCGCAAGCCATAGATGGAAGGTGATGTAATGAATGCATGCGATCTACGATGCAATGGAAATGGATGTAATGGATATGGCACGCGGGCCAAACCAAATCTTGCCTAGGAAAGGCATGTACGCATACAAGCCACGTCTAACATAGAACGGTCCACTGAACTATGCTTTGACACGAGAAGTATGGGCACATACCAGACCAAGCTCAACATGGAAAGGTGCAAGCCATAGATGGAAGGTGATGCGATGCATGCACGTAAGCTACAATGCAATATTTACAAATATGCAATGGAATGGATATTTACAAAATGCATGACAATGCAGTATGATGCGATCTACTGGGGAAAATGCAATGGATGCATGCAAGCTACAATGGAAATGCATGACAATGCACTATGATGCAACGGCTATGATTGCGACTTTCCCTATCTTACCAACAGGGCGACATACTAGGTTGGTTCAGTATCCAGAACTGAGGCGCCGACATGCTGCCTCAATCTATGGGGCTTCCATACAGATTTCAAGCCGAGGATACACCCCTGGGTATTTAAACCAGACTTTAGTCTCGGAACTCCCGAACCTTTGCGTTCTAGGCATAAGCCGTTCGAACTCTAGTTTCCACCGTCCCAGTTGGTCTTCTAGGAACTCACCGCAAACATAGGCAGGTGGCTTTACCAGACCACCGAAAGTCGTTCGGGCACGACAAACACCAAAGGAATTGCACCTTCAGAGGATTTAGGGTCTCCTAGACCGTGTAGATTGCACGAGAAATGCATCGAAGGTTTCACACCTTCCAAGGATTTAAGGTCTCCTAGACCGTGCGTGTTTAAGATCTCGCCAGACCATGTAGCAACATGCATGACAAAGCAAGAATGAGGCACGCATGCTAATGCTAATGACGACACACATACCAGTGAAAATGTGCCACGCATGCCGATGCAAATGAAGCATGATGCAAGATGATACAAATGAGACACGCGTGCCTCATAAGATGCAAAATGAAACAAATGAGACACGCATGCCACACGGAATACAAATGAGACACGCATGCCTCATAAGATGCAAAAATGATGCAAGTGTGACACGAATGCCACACGGAATGTAAAATGATACAAATGAGACACGCATGCCTTATAAGATGCAAATATGATACAAGTGTGACACGCATGCCACATGGAATGTAAAATGAAACAAATGAGACACGCATGCCTCATAAGATGCAAAAATGATACAAGTGTGACACGCATGCCACATGGAATGCAAAATTATACAAATGAGACACGCATGTCTCATAAGATGCAGAATGATGCAAGTGTGACACGCATGCCACACGGAATGTAAAACTTTGACAATTGGACTTATACGCTACGCGAAGCCGGTTCTGTATTCAAAACAATGCAATGTACTAACAAGTACAAGTAAGGTGCGCAAGATAGCGCGATAGGATGCATGCAAGATGCAAGTAAGGTGCACAAAATAGTGCGATGCGGTGCGTAAAATAGCGCGAGTGATTTTGAAATGCACAAAACAGTGCGATTGATTTGCAATGCACAAAACAGTGCGACGCGCTAAACAACGCGATTGATTTTGAAATGCACAAAACAGTGCGATGCGCTAAACAGCGCGATTGATTTGCAATGCACAAAACAGTGCGATGCGCTAAACAGCGCGATTGATTTTGAAATGCACAAAACAGTGCGATGGAAATGCAATGCACAAAACAGTGTGATGCGCTAAACAACGCGATTGATAAACTGCACAAAACAGTGCGATGCGCTAAACAGCGCGATTGATTTGCAAAGCATATGAGGCAACTTTTGAGCTTTTGTAAAAGCTACAAGGATACAAAAAGGATACACCTTGCACGAATTCGAGTGCCACGCACAGAAGACACGACCCAAGGTCAAAACGGAGGCCGGTTGAGCGTCGGAGATGCACTTTCTTGCACTTTCTTGAGCTATGAAGACCACAAACTACTCATATGGCCTAAACAAGGTTGTGGAAACACCACCGGCCGGAAGGGGAGGCCACCGGCTGTCCACCGGCTGCAGAATAACTCCATCGGCACAATATACTGCCGGCCGGCACAAAATATTGCCGATCGGCAAACAGTTCCTGAGTCGGGGCAGTTTCGACAATTCACCTCGGGTGTTTTAAAATAGGGTTTCTAAACCCTATTCTTTATTTCCTCCACCGCCGAAAACTCACATTCTCTCTCTCTAGAGCGTTTTCCCTTCATTTTCCTTCCGTTTCTTCGCGTTCTACGCCCGTTTCGTCGTCGGATTCGCGATTTCCTTCGCGTTTCGGACATTTTCAACCGAACAAATCTTTGTTTCGATGCCTCGTTTGCCGTTCCCACCTTTTTAGGGTTTGTTCCCCTTGCTTTCCTCTTGATTTCCGTGCCTTTTCACATCCCGGCCTTTTCGGTCATTTTCGGCCTTCCCGGGAGTTGACTTTTTGATTGACTTTCCGCATTCTAGCCCGGTTTTCCTTCTTTCGGCTATTTTCTCACCATTTTTGACATGGCCGACGACATTCCACGCGGTGGGACTCCCCCGGATCACAAGATGGACCCTGGGGTCGAGCTCCTACCCTTGAGCGAGTGCCCATTCGACCCGGCGACCTACCGGCCGGCGATCCAAGTTCTGCCCCCAGACGGACTGCGCCAGTTTCAGCGTTTCGAGAGGTACGCGCGACCCGAGCTATTACTGCGTGAGCCGACCTCCCACCTGTCCTTCGACGCTTCCGAGGTAACTCTCTGTTCCCTGCTTTACTTTTTGCAATGTTGGGCACAAAAACTGTCGTAGCTTATTTATGCTCTTTAACTGCTTTAGCTGATATGCCGTATACCGTAGTTGACTGTAAACATACACACAACTGATATCTGCTTGAAACTGACACATGCACACACACTGCACTGGCCCTGAATCACCCAAACACACTGTATTTCACTGCATACATACTGGTACCCAGCATTTGCTTGAATCTGTCAAACTATGCACACATGCTATACTGTACTGAACCACCCGAACACGCTGACGCATAGCACGTATTTCACTGTAAGCACACCGGCACCCGAAATTTTTTTAGATCTGTTAAACTTGCACGCATGCTACATCTGTACTGAACCACCAAAACACGCTGACACATCACACGCCGTAGTTCACTGTAAGCACACCGGCACCCGGTATCTGTTTAAATTTGTCAAATTTACACGCATGCTACTCCTGCTTTGAACCTCCCAAACACACTGGTGCATCACACGCTGTAGTTCACTGTAAGCACACCGGCACCCGGTATTTGTTTCAATTTGTTAAACTTGCACGCATGCTACATCTGTATGCTTCTTAAAACTGCATTTTGAATGTTGTTTTGCAATTGCTATCTTCTATTTACAGGGAGATTCCCATACCATCCGCGGGTATGGGAACACTGGCGCTAGGGAGTGGTACGACGAGCTTCCTGACGCGGTCCGTCGCATAGTGGACCAGGCAGGCTTCGGCGCCTTCTGCCGAGGACTCTCTAGGCTTACCACATGCAGACCTCTCCTCGCCGCTTTGGTGGAGAGGTGGTGGGACACCATCGATTCATTTCACTTCTCCACAGCAGGGGACATGACGATGACCCCTTACGATTTCTCGATGCTCACAAGCATTGGGGTAGGGGGTGATCCGATCCCCTTTCATACCGACATGGATGAGTGGACTGCCGCTTAGATCCATCTACTCGGTGAGGTGCCACCCCTTGCTCGTCCAAGCTATGTCCGATACTCCTGGTTCGAGGTGCAGTTCTAGGTTCAGCCTACCATCGTTGACGCAGCCCCGATGACCCCGGAGGCCGTGGAGAGGTACGCTCGCGGCTTCCTCATGTTTTTATTCGGGACGACTATCTTCACCGACCGGGCGAACACCGTGCCCCTCTGCCTGCTCAGCGCACTGGTGGACGTCAGGCGGATCTTACATTACGCCTGGGGTGGCGCCGCTCTGGCCACCCTCTACAGATACATGAGCTCGGCTTCCCGCGGCAGGGGACAGTTGCTCGGAGGCTACTGGCGGGCTTGGGAGGTACATTTCTTCTCCGCTTTTGATTTCTGTTCTATACTTTCTGTACTTTGTACACTGCACACACACTATAGTCTGCTTTATACCTGCTGTATACTGTACACACGGCACACACATACACTCTGCCCTACACTGACTATACACTGCTCACACTGCACTCTCTGCACAACATACTGCACAACACATGGCTCTGCCATTTATGCTTTACTCTATATTCTGTTTTTTCTGATAAATGCACTGGTATTTACCTTGCAGTTGTGGGTTTACGCCTACTTTCCTAGGCTCGCACCCGTACCGGTCACGGAGACCCCTCTGGTCGTCCCTTTCTCGCGCCGCTTTGACGGGAGATGCACCCGGAGGCCGCAAGAGACTTTCAGCTTTTTCCGCCGCTTCTTTGACACCATCACCCCCGCGGAGGTATGTTTTACTTTTAGTTTATTTAGGCTTCGCCTTTCCACTGCATATTTCAATAACAGTAGATAACAGACTGCATTGCATTTTCAGATCACCTGGCAGCCTTGGGCTCCTTTGCCAGCTGTGGCGCGGGATTGGTTTGTCGGCGCCGATGAGACCTCGCATTTCCGGATCTTGTTGGAGGGCCCGGTCTGTCGGACTTGGTACCTAGGTGAGCGTTTCTTACGCCAGACCCTAGGATTACCTGAGCAGATAGTCCCGGTTCACCCTCCCGAGGATATGAGGGAGACCGAGAGGCTCACCACTGAGCAGATGGAAGATTACACCATCGGTTGGGAGGCGACCCGCTTCAGAGGCATCGGCGACTACCGAGAGTACGTACAGACGTATCTTATGCGGCCTCTGAGCGGCGGCCGTCGAGCTGAGGGAGTTAGGCCTGCGGTGCCAGCGGAGAGGGCAGGGGCGGGAGCTGGAGCTGGAGCTTCGAGGAGGGCCCGAGTCCGTGGCAGGGGCGAAGTTCAGGAGGGACGGGGGACCGATTGGCCTGTTCTGCCCGCTTCATTGACTTTTCGAGGGCAGGGTGGGGCGACCTATCAGATCCCCTTCGCCCCTCCGCCTGCTGATCATGAGTTTGTCGGTGTCCCCGACTTGCCTCCGGTATGTATTACTGCGTTTTTGTACAGTCATTTCATTTCAGTTTATTTGATATTCCACAAAATATTGATGCATCTGATATTTTTGCAGGCTTCTTCTGCGTACACCTGACAGTCATTGGAGATGAATGCCTCCATGATGGGGATGTTGCAGCGAACCTTTGATCTCCTGGCCCTCTACAGCATTCCGGTATGTTTTTCTGATCACGGCCTCAAATCACTCACAAGCTGATTCACGTAATCTGATGCACGGCACAACACCTGATACACTGATCTCACAGCGTCTGATACACTGCATCCTGCACCGTACTTTGTACTGATAAACTGCTCACGACATCTACACATTGTACTCATACACTGCTTTCTGCACTGATAAACTGTTCACGGCATTCACACACTGTACTCATACACTGCATTCTGCACTGATAAACTGTTCACGGCATTCATACACTGTACACATATACTGCATTCTGCACTGATAAACTGCTCACGGTATTCTGATGCATTGCCTTTTGTGTATTTTTTTTTCAGCCTCCCTTCCAGATTCCCGGGGTAGGAGGTGCCCCAGCTGGACCTTCTGTCCCCACCCGAGGGAGAGATGAGGAGGGCCGAGTATTCCCCCGCACTAAGGCGAGCGGGCTCCTGTCCCCGATGACGACGATGATGAGGATGACGAGTCAGAGGCGGAGGCAGAGTCAGAGGCGGAGTCATCAGAGGAGGAGACCGGAGGCGGCACTAGCTCTGGCTCTGACGACGATGCCGACGATGCTCCTGGACCCTCGTCCAGGAAGAGGACCAGGACAGACTGATAGCCCTCGGAGTCGCTGGACATGGATACAGATTTTGCTGTTTTTCTTCTTTCTTGTACTTTTCCTTTTTGTTGGTAGTTAGGATGCTTTGTACTGCCACAGGCAGATTTTTGTTTTCCTCAAAACTTTGTACTTAAAAAAGATTATGAAATGAACAAATTTTTTTGCTTAAAAAAAAGTGTTACATTTACATATCTCATGTATTGCATCGCATCCCATCATGTTACATCTCAATGTAAATGAAATTGATTGGTTGTCTGAAAATTGAACACTTGCACTGTAATAATCAGATAACTGAACAGCCAACAGCAAAATAGCCCACTGCCTGATTCTGGACACACAGCCCTTACTCTGTTGGGGATTAATCTGCATACAGCCCATAACACAGCATTCGGTTCATTCTGCACACAGCAAACTTTAAACAAAACAGCTCAATCTGACAAGACGGAGCTCAAAGACGGAACCGGTTGGGGTTTGAAGCATGCTCAAATGTAGAGAATGGCACAGCATTCTGGCTATAAACGATTCTGAAATTAAATGAGGGTTTTCAAACCGGGGTATCGAGCCTACAACTGGACACAGCGGGGAGGACTCGAATAAAAAGGCACACGACCTAAACACAGCGAGATACGCTTGGAAAAGACCTAAAACAAAGGTTGAGGTAAGCAAAACAAAAGACACGACATACAGACGCGTTGACGAAGGCGGGGGACCTCGGGTCACGAGGAGCCAGTTTCTCTGGGTATTGTTTCCCACCATTTTCTCATTTGTGATTCTCACATCACTCAACCTTCAAGCTCGGTTTTTCTCTCAAAACTCTTTGTCTCGCTTTTCTCTCGACTTACACCTCTCTATTCTTTATTCTCTCATTTTTCGTCCCTCCCCAAGGTGATTAATGAATGAATAGGAAGTTGCGGGTTCATGTCCAATGCCGTTAGCTCACAGCTATTTCTTCTGGCGGGTAGACTGCCCTTCTGGCAAGTATGTTGACGACCGGGGGGGAGACAGAGCGTCTGGCTCAACTGTGCCCTTAGTTCATCACTTTAACCATTCTTTGTTTTTGCTTTCTACTAAAACAATTTTGATCAAAATGAGAGTCGAATGAACGTTCTTGTTCGATTTTTGATTTGAAAACCATGCAAGTCAGGCTGTAAGCACTGGAAATTTTCCTTTTGGGTCCAAGACAATGGTCCAGTTTTGGAAAATGGAATAGTTTTCGAGAAAATAGTCAACCTCAGTAAAAATTTTCAAAAACTATTTTTCAAACAGTCAATGCTCAACGAGCATGGAACTTACTCTTTGAGATGCGCAACCTCGGATCGGAGGCAATGGAAAATTGCCCCTGGTTTGAAGGGGGTGGGAGGCAATGGAAAGTTGCCCCTGGTTTGAATGGCGGCTCACGACGGCTCATGGCAACGGAAAGTTGCCCCTTGTTTGGATGGTGCCGCAGCAGTCCGCGAACAGTCTTCATTGGCGGTGGTCGAGCTCTTGGACACAGAGATGACGAAGACGGTCACAACAAATATATGGACATAGTCGCCTTGGAAGGTGTTGGCGACTAGACTTCGGGATGAAATCGAAACCATTGTATGGACTGAGACGCTATGAAAGCGTTGGGGGCTGGACTTCATGATGAAGTTGCCTACGTATCCCAAACATGGGAATCAAGCCTTACGTAGTTCCGGTTAAGGTACACTCGGGTATTTTAACCTTCACTTTTCAGGCTCTAACTTTTGCCAAGGCGCCCGATGCGGGTTTTCGACCTTGCGAGCTTCTTTTTATTCTCTTTTTTTTTTTTATTTCTTTACTTCTTTTTCTTTTCTTTTTTTTTCTTTTTTTTGTATTTTTTGCTTTGTTGTATTTTTCTCTTGCTCTAACTTTTGCCTGGGTCGCCCTTCCGGGTTTTCGGCCCAACGAGCCTCTCAAGGGTAAAAGTGTAACAAGTCCATGTCAAATGGTTTTTGAAGTTAAAGCCTCTCTGTGTCTAGGAGAACGGCTATTGCACTGATTTGCTGAAGAATCCATCATGGCTTCTCCACAAGCTTCTTCAGGTGAGATCTAATCTTTTGATTCGACTTCGGCGCCTCTTGTTCGAGGGCTGCTTCTGATCTGGCCATACGGGCCTCCTCTGACGGTTGACTGTTGAATGTTCCGAATGAGTCCGAGGTTCAAGACAACAGGTCGAATCTTGAGGCTGAGAGCGATCCTAGGCTGCACAATCTCAAGAGTGGTCTCACACAGGTCTTCACAGGGCCGCGTAAAACATTTGTTTTTGAAAGTTTTTAAGAAAGCGACAAATTGCTCGCGCCGAAGATAGTGTGGAACCAATCTGGATCAAGCCAGGATCCTTCTCAGTACTCACGCCGACAAGCATGATTTCATTCATTAAGGGCTTAGCATGCCTCTCCTTTCTTTCAAAATGATCAAAATTTTGCAAAACCCGAGGAATTCCTTCCTCTTTGGTTTTATCACCGCAGTGCTCAAAAGAGGTTTTTGAAAAACTTAGGTTAATGCAATGAGTTTGGCGCGCAGGAGAGCAGGCGAGATGTACTGTCAGCCCATTCAAATCCTCTGGCACTTAAACTGAAAGCAAGCATGAAAGTAAGGTAGCAACAGCTGTTTCATTCAGGTTTGTGGGTATAACTGGCCCTTCGACAGAAACAGACTCAAAAACAAAAACAGGTAATTACAAGACAAAACGGTGTTCGAGGCAACAACCCCAGAATCACCTGGTATTCTATACAAAGGGGACTGACTCGCTACAACAAGACAGACCCTTAAGCAAAAAGACTGACTCAAGACAAAGAGACAGACTCAAAACAAAAGAATGACTCGATACCCAAGCTAGGATTTACAAAGTTAGCGTTCACAGCCACTCAAAAAATGCATGCCAGACGCCACATTCAAAATACATCCAGATGCCGCCCGCGGGTGGTTCAACTTCTGATTACATACTTGCAGTATCAGTGTCCTCAAAATCCAATAGCTGAGTGGTAACAGACTTGGCTGAGGTGGGGGGGAGGATAACCTCGTTGTCAATCAAATCTTGCACCTCATGACGGAGGCGGAAGCAATTGTCGGTGGCATGGCCCGTCTGCTGGTGGTACGCGCAGTACTGAGCAGCATCATGCGTAGCGGGGAGATTCTTCGGGAGAGGCCGAGGCTCCAAGGGTTTAAGGTGTCCCCTCTCGGCAAGGATCTGAAGTGCCTTGGACAAAGGCATGTAGAGAGCATGAAAGGTCCTGCGCCCTCGGGGCAGGTACTTTTGAGCGCCCTTACTAGCTGCACAGGCGAAAGGGTCGGCAGGCGCCACCTTAGCTTTCTGATCTTTCCTGGGTGCAGGGGCGGGAACAGGAGGAACTGTTCTGGCATGACGGGGCCTATCCTGATTTTCTGAGTGGCTTGAACTACCCTCAGGTGGAGCGGGGAAAGCATCCTCCACAGTTTTTGCCACAACTGTGGATATCTGTTGCTTGTTCATCCCCCCGGCTTTCAAAGCCTCGACTGCCCACAGCAGTTGTTCAATGGGATCGGCATCTGCCTTCATTTTGTCTTTTCCTCTGGCCTCAGCCTGATCGAGGGTTTGGGTTGATGTTGATACGTCATTACCATAGCTGGAGGTCATCTCCGGTTGGCTAAGTTCAATCACAATTCGCCCCAATAGTGGGGGCTCCTGGGGTACAAAACTCCCGGCATACGGTGCGGCTGGAGGTGAAGTTGACATTCCGTAGGCGAGATCCGCCACAGACCTTTGGAGATCACCTATCATACCCATCAGTTCAAATGTAGTAGGCTCGCAAGCCTGGTATAACTGGGGAGCCCAACCCGGGTGCACAACAGGCGACTTAGGTGGATGTGACACATCAATGCTGGCCTCACCTTGCAGGGTGATCCCTTGCTCTAATGCAGTCGTCATAACTACGATCTCTTCTGAATTCTGCGTCATCATAAGCCCTGCCTCGGCGAGGGGGAGCACTAGCTATTCTGTACCAGCTGTCCGAACTGAAAGAGACAACAAACAGCATTTCAGGCCAAACAGATCAAACACTGGTGTAGCTAAACAACTGTACTCTACTGCTGATCACTGTTCCCAGAAATCACTGTCCCAAAAACTGAACCCGATACCCGCAGATAACTGATTCTCATAACTGACACTGATACCGGTGTCCTCAGGTCTGATACTCAGACTTGCAAACTGATATGCACTTTCCCTGTAGAAATACATTCTAAAAAGCACATAGCAAGTAAAGAGAACCAAAACACCCCTATGTTGGGGTAGGGTTTCCCTGTCCTATTTTGTCAGGAGCTAGGGTTTCACTATGCACTCAGCAGTTTTCAAACAACCTAACCATCGGGTAAGCAACCTGTCTTAATTTGGAATGGTCACTATGGATCTGAATATGCACTAGGTCGAGTGGTCAAAAAGGGTGCCCCGGTAAAACCGGAGTTTGGGTTCCCATGCTGTCAGAGCCCATAACCGGTCAGCCTTGTGGTCATGCCTTGACAAGACAAGCCTCCGACAAACCGTTCAGGAATGGCAGATGGCAAACACTGTGTTCCTAGGCGCACCAATGCACATGCAATGCAAAGAAACACATAAGTGTAATCAAAATAGGATATCGCGAGTTCGAGTCAAGCTCTCTAAATCCCCAGCAGAGTCGCCAGAAACTGTAGACGCGTCCCGCGAGGAGCCTTCGCTACTACAGTTCGAACTCGATTTGATGTCACGGTTCTTAATCTTGAACCAAAGAGTCCAAATCTGGCAAATCGTTTTTAAGAAAACAGACTTTTTGAAAATAAGTGCCAAACATAGACTGCTTTGCCAGATACAGAGTCGCCACCTAAATATTTTTTATGGGGGAATTTAGGAAACCCTGACTCGGTGCTGAAGGCCACATGTCCGTCATCACCGGAGTTGTCTCGACTCGGGAGCTTGGGTACGATCGGGGAAGGTCAGCTATGAGCACCCCCTTTCGCCTGGTCCGAAGACCGGCCTCTACTAACCATGATATCCGATTTTGAAAACGCTATGTGTTCTTATTCCGGTTATCTTAACCTAGAATTACTATGTTATGTGCACAGCAAACAAGTATAGACTAGATTGCCTGATTTGGAAACAAGCATTGCATATCCGTTTGTTTTGAAAAGCGCTTCGGAATTTGCTACTCGCAAGTAGGCTAAAACACGGATTTCAACGAGTTTTCCAACTCAAACGATCCAACCTTCACCCTCAAGCATTCAAACAGTAATATCACGTAAGCATTTAGCCACATGGTAAGCATACTGTCATGGTAACATTCACACGCATGCGAGATGCTAAAGCGTAAATACTTACATCGTACTCCGTGCCAAAAACAGGAACATGTTAGCAATCAATGCATGATCTAAGTCCATGTTAAGTGCCTAATGCATCGCATACAAAATGTCACTAGAGTAGGCTCGGCTAGTCTATGAATGACATGTGGAAATGCACAACTAACATATATTCAATTTGGGGTTTGAAATACAGATGTAGTTAGAATGATGCACCGAGCCCGGTGCATGCAAAGCAAATGTATGAATGCACGCATGCATTGCACGAGGTATGCTAATTTAGACGTGCCCTAATACTAACCATCAAAGCGGGTAAATAAAAGGGAAGAAAGAAGTGGGGATTGGAAGACATACACGCCACTCACCCACACTCATTACAGATTTGCCCTCGCTCGGAGGGACCAAATAAATAATACAAATTAATTAACTACGCAAGCTAATTAAATATTACAAATTTCCTAATTAGTTAACAAACTAACTAAGCTAGGAAAAATAGTTAACCGCCTCGGGAGGAGGGCCAGATGCAGCGCGTGCTCGGGTCTTGTTCGGAATTGCATCACCATGCATAGCCTGCCTCTGTTTTCCCTCCTTCACTCCTTTGGAGGCTGTCAAAACCTCAGTACTGCTTCCTTGGATGCTGGGAGACATCACCGGCTGAATGGGACTATCACCGGCAGAGTTATGTGGCCACCGGCCATTGGTGAAGCTATCGGCAGAGAAAGGATTGCCGGTCGGCACTTAAAACTGCCGGTCGGCAGAATGTTCCTGCAGGATCTGCAATTGATAGCAACAGAGGGCAAGGCAGAGCATGGCAATACAATTCAAGGCATATATGCACCAATCATGTCCCTTATCATGTTTGTGACTCAAAAGGGCATGTGTCTCGATTCTCGGACCACCAATCACGCATTTCCATGCATGATGGCCCAAAGAATCAAGTATGCAACTTTCATGTCAAATGAAATGCAAACCATACAAACAAACCAAGGCCCAATTCCCATCACCAATTCAAGGAACAAGGCATGTATGCAAGATGCAATGCAACCTAGACATACAAGCTAAGAATGCAACATGGCATGGCAAGACACTTATGCAAGCATACAAGCAAACATGAGGCAATGCAAATGGATGAAAAGATGGACTTATACATGATTTAGGCAACTCTAAATAGGCCCAAAACAGTAGCCAAAGTGACCAAAATAAAGGACCAAAACACATACACACATGCACATGTTAAAGGGCCAACACTTAGGCACAAATGAGGCAACTCTCAAACACAATTGAAAGAGGCATAATGTGGACTAATGGCATGCAAAGTAAGCATTGAAAATCATGTTAAGATGGTGTCAAACCAAGCAACAAGATAGGCTAAACATTAGCATGCAAATGGTCCAAGTATTTGAAACAAGTCAAGGGGACTTGAACCATGGCTAAGCCAACCAAGCCTCGCAAGGCTAAGAGGGCTTAAGATAGGTTCAAGACAAACCTAGACTATGCAAAAGGGAGGGGCCCTAGATGGCATCTAAGTGGCTCAAATTCAAAGGCATGTGCAATGGCCAAAACATGGAGCATACTACACAAGCTTTCAAAGCATTAAAGAGGCATCCAAGGCAAACATATAGGCATGCAAAGGGGACTGAAATGACATGGTGGATGGTTCCAAATCACCAAATCAATGCGAAAATGTCATGCTATACATTCACATACTTAAGGTCAACAAGCCGGAATGCAAAGGAGCTATACTAAGCATGCCGAATCCGACCCAAACAACCATGGACAGACCTTAAACATGGAAAAATATGCACAAAAGCTTCACAAGACTAAGCCTAAAACATGCTTGAACTAAGGCTAACAACCTAAGGCATATTAAGGCAATAACATGGCATTACATGGTAGGTATGCTAAGCATGCATGGTGTACCAAAACCAACAATAAATAGAGGCATATTATGATATAATAGGCACAAAAAACAACCAAGGCATGGTCAACATGAAGCTTAGCTAGATGCTCCCTCAAGAGGCCAAAAATGGTCCATTTCAAGGACAACAAGGAGAGGGGGTGGCCCTCTCCTTTTGGAGACTTCAAGGCACCATCTCCACCACTGAAATCCCTCAATATTTCAGTGGTGAAGAGGCCCAAACACCAAAGTCTCGAAACTTGCTCAAAATGGCTCAAAATGGGGCCTTTCAAGGCCTAAGAGGGGTCAAACACCCTCAAACCACAAAACACTCTTAATAAACAATCAGGAGGGCTAAAAAACAGAGCTTTTTTGTATTATACACTAAGCACAAAAATTGTTCAAAGATAGGCAAAAACAAGATGCAAAAATGGGGAATAAAAGGGAAGTTTCTCACCCTTGTAGACCACCTTCACAAATGATGCTCCAATGGCCCTCCTTGGCTTGAATCCAACACCAAAACACCAAAATCATCCCCTTAGAACCTCAGGAGCCAAAGGAAGGTGAAACACTAGGTGTTTGTGTGCAATAGTATGAACTAAAACACCTAGAGCACAATGAGAGAAAAAGAGAGATAGGAGATATGTATGAACCCTAACCCTAAAACCAGAGCTTCTCTCTGTCTTTTCTATCTCTAAAATGTCTCAAGTGTCTAACCCTAAAGCCAAGAGACAAGGCTTCTCTTTATAGAGGCTTTTGTCTTGTAAAGCTTACAAGACAAGCTTCTAAAGAGGGAGATCCCTCCATACACGTGTATGGAGGGGAGCCAAAAGCAAGACAGCTGTCTTAAAATATCTGCAAAAGTAGATGCACAGTAGTCGGCCGGCCAAAAATGCCATTTTGGCAAAATTGGGTGCCGACCAGCAACAAAGAGTGCCGACCGGCAATATACATTGCCGATGGCATCAAAAACCAGCCGGTGGCCTCTAGCCACTGCCGGTGGTATGTGGGGATGCCTCACAAAGCATTCCCTGCCCCTCCAAGGCAAAACACAAGTGTTTGGTGCAAAACCAGACACTAAACAGTCGAGTTCGGAGATCCTGAGGCAAGGCGCGCGAGCCGAGACCTCCGGGAACTCCAAACGAACACAAACATGGATAATCACCGAGTGTTCCAAGCGGTGACGTCCGAGTCTTGAGGACGGTCAAAAATGGAGTGTCTACAGTAGGCATACCACACCATCGCAAGCAAAGAGTAGGAGCCTGAGATCAGGGATATGGTAGTGGGTCTAATTTGTGGATGGTTTTTTTTTTTATTTTTTTCCTAGATTATTAAACCCCAATGGAAATAAACAAGAATTTTAAAAAAAAATGTGAAACAATAAAATTAAGGATTAAGAATTCAAACACAAAAAAAAAAATGATATGTCCATATTCCACTCTTAAAAATAAAAGGATTTTCATGCTCACAAAGAGAATAAAAACTAAGGCACATTGTAAAACAAAAGGATGGCATGCTCACAAAAAAGAATACAAACTAAGATACACTCACCCACAACCTCTAGAGCATTGCAAAACAAAAGGATTGCATGCTCACAAAGACAAAACAAACTAAGGTACACACACCCACAGCTCGGGAACATTGTAAAACCTGACATGCATTTGGTGATGGTTCTAATTTGTGGTTATTTTTTTAATTTTTTTCCCTAGATTATTAAATTCCAAGGGAAATAAAGAAGAATTTTTTTATAAAAAAAAAGTAAAACTAAACCAATTGGAGTAAAAAATAATGAAAACAAAAAGGAAACTAATTCATATAAATTAGATAGAAAACTAATACTACATCAAAAGACACTAAATGAAAATAGCCAATAAAAGAGGAAATAACGTAAGTTTTTCGCCGCTGTCAATTGAGAGAGAAAGTCACCGGAAAACAACTCCATTGAGAATCTAATGATCTTCAAAATAGCATAAGTCACCTGGCAAAAATGGGAGATCACACAACGTTAACAAAATCAAATTGACAACTCATAGTAGGAAAAAAAATGAAAAAACCAATTTGATAGTGTTTTTTTGTATTATTTGAAACCTGCAATATTCTCAACACGCAAAAAAGGGGGAAAAAAATTTCACACACAATTATTATTGTCAACTCGAATTGCTACGGAATTTTTTTCCCAATGGAAGCCAAGCACCCTATAACCAACAAATAATAATAATAATAATAATAATAATGATAAGAAAACATCAAATAACTTCAACCAGTAATAGGCACCAAAGGATATAACTCAAATTTATCACAATTTCAGCAATAAAACAAACTATTACATAGCTTCAACCCATTTTTCCTTAACCCCCATTTGAGAGATAGAGAGAGAGAGAGAGAGAGAGAGAGAGAGAATTGGGGTTTAAAAACCCATTGATTATTAAAGAGAATCTCAACCCAATTAATGTTAACATTAACTTAGAATTTTTTTGGAAGCTCAACCCATTAAGATGAAATAAAAATAATTGTTAACATAAAACCTGTTTTTCATGTGTACGAATGTATACGAATATATTTTCCTGAGAGAGAGAATTGGGGGTTAAAAACCCATTGATTATTAAATAGAATCTCAACCCAATTAATGTTAACATTGATTCAAAAAAATTTTGGAAGCTCAACCCCTTAAGATGAAATAAAAATGATTTTTAACAAAAAAAAAAAAAAAAAAAAACCCATTTTTCATGTATACGAATGTATACGAATATATTTTCCTGTTTGGTGAGTAAAAACATGACCATTGATGATTAAAGAGAGGCTCAATCCATTTGACTAAGATGAAATAAAAATGATTGTTAACATGAAACTCATTTTTCTTTAACCCCCATTTGATAAAGAGAGAGAAGTCGGTGTTAAAACTCCATTGATTATTAAAGAGAACCTCAAGCCATTTAATGTTAACATTAATTAAGAGCACTCCTCAACACTAAAAATGTATACCAATCTATTTTTATGTTTGATTAGTAGAAATATGACCATTGATGATTAAAGAGAGGCTCAACCCATTTGACTAGGATAAAATAAAAATGATTGTTAACATGAAACTCATGTTTCCTTAACCTCCATTTGATAAAGAGAGAGAAGTCGGTGTTAAAACCCCATTGATTATTAAAGAGAACCACAACCCATTTAATGTTAACATTAATTAAGAGCACTCCTCAATACTAAAAATGTATACAAATCTATTTTTATGTTCAACAATGATTCATCCCCCATTTTCTTCCCATCCCCTTTGACCCCCTCTCTCTCTCATTGGTTGCATTTTCTTTTTCTTTTTCTTTTTTTTCCTGCTCCTCCAATCACCACCTGCCACGTTGCAAAGGGGGTGAGGGGGTGACCCCAAAAAGGGGGTCCCAAGCATTATTCTTTTATGTTTGGTGAGTAAAAACATGATCATTGATAATTAAAAAGAGCCTAAACCCATTTGACTAAGATAAAATAAAAATGATTGTTAGCATGAAACCCATTTTTCCATAACCCCCATTTGAAATATATATATATATATATAGAGAGAGAGAGAGAGAGAGAGAGAGAGAGGGGTGGCTGTTAAAACCCCTTGATTATTAAAGAAAACCTCAACCCAATTAATGTTAACGTTAACTCAGAGTTTTTTTTGGAAGTTCAACCCACGAAGATGAAATAAAATGATTGTTTACATGAAACCTATTTTTCCTTAGAAAAATGCTTGGGAGCACTAATTAGTGCTCCCACTAATTAGGTGGCAGTGGGTCCCGCCATTAATGATGTGATGTTTTGGTCTTGGAGTTGTATTTTTTTTTTTTTTTTTACTTTTTTAATGCATTAGTGCTATTAGTGGTGATGTTTTTAGTGGGATGAATCATTGTTGTTTTCCTTACCCCCATTTGATAGAAAGAGAAGTGGGCCCTAAAACCCCATTGATTATTAAAGAGATCCTCAACCCAATTAATGTTAACATTAACTCAGAGGTTTTTTTTCTTTTTTTTGAACCTCAACCCATTAAGATGAAATAAAAGTGATTGTTAACATGAAACCCATTTTTCTTTAACCCCCATTTGATAGAGAGAGAAGTGGGTGTTGAAACCCCATTGATTATTAAAGAAAACCTCAACCCAATTAATGTTAACATCAACTCATTTAATTGAAAGAAAAAAAAAAACAGAGGACATAGGGAAAAAAAATAGAACCAAAAAAGAACTAAGAACAAAACATAATTTTTTTTTTTTGCTTTTGATTTTTTTTTTTTTTTTTTTGCTTTAGAACTGAGAACAAAACAATGGGTGTTAACAAAGAGCTATGAGCTGGAAAAAAAAAAAAACAATAGATGGAGATGACATGATGAAGAAAAAAAAATAGATCTATGAAAAAACAAACAAACAAACAAATAGAGGCTAAAAAATGAATAAAAAAACAAAAAGAAAGCAAGGAGATAAGAGTGCTTTACCTAATGATGGTAGAGAAAAAATGATAAGGAATACAAAGAGTTTCGTTCTTCCTTATTGAAAGAACTTTGTTCCTCCTTATTGGAGAGGGGGGGGGGGAATAGAGGTTAAAAAATGAATGGAAAAACAAAAAGAAAGTAAGGAGATAAAAGTGCCTTACCTGGTGATGGTGGCAAAAAAATGATAAGGAATACAAAGGGTTTTGTTCTTCCTTTTTGAGAGAGCTTTGTTCCTCGTTATTGAATACAAAGCTTGAATGTTCCTCCTTTCGATTGTTCTTCAGAGCTTGCAAAGGAATATAGAGCTTTGCTCCTCCTTGAAAGAGCTTTATGGACCAAGGAATACAGAGCTTTGCTCCTCCTTGAAAGAGCTTTTTGGACCATTGAATACAGAGCTTTCATCAAAGCTTAAAAAGGAATACAAAGCTTTCTTCTTGAGAGAGATGTAAAGTGAAAAAGTAGGCAGAGTTGATAGTTCAACAAATCTGAACCATTGAATCTTATTTCTTAGAGAAATCTAGACTATTGAATCTCTTTTGAATCTCAACTATTGTTTTTAAATTAGACAAATCTGGACCATTGGAGATAGTTTGTGAGAGAGATATTTTTAAAAGTAAATCTCAACCATTGTTTTTAATTTAGACAAATCTAGACCATTAATTTAAAAGACATTTTCAAACAAACCCTTCTGCCATTGTTATATAGATACTAGTTTCGAAAGGCCCGTGCTATTATTACAGTATATTTAAGTTTTGTATTTTTATAAATTTCTTAAAATTAAAATAATATTCTATGAAATTGCATAGAACAAATCATTAGATATATGATAGAATTATATGGTACGATATGTATCATTTTTTGTTTTGTTATACACCAAATAATGTAGACCCCAATTTTATTATCATATCATTTTGAGTGAATTTATGAGTCTTTAACATTTCTTTCGAATTTATAAAAAATAAATAAATAAAAAATAGTACTAAGATGATTTCCCATCTAAAAAAAACTACTAAAATAATTTATTGATCTAATAAAGAAGTAGAAGAAAATGCATATATTTACAAATGACTAATTTTATTAATATATAAATTATACTCACATAACAAATGACTAATTTTATTAATAAGTAAATTATTATATAAATTAACAAATTTTAATGATATGGAAAATATTTTTCAGTATATAAATCTTTAAAATTAAATTTTTTTAATGATATGAGAAATATTTTTCAATAAACAATTTTGATAACTTATTATTGCATAGGAGAATTATTTTTTTCCCTGAATATTGTATTAAATTAAAATTTATAATAAACGATAGTTATAATTTCTAGTATTATAGGACCGATTTATATTTTAAACTAACATTATGGGTGTATTTATAATTTGTTAAAAAATAAAATATTTATATTTCGTAGTTGACTAACAATGTTTGCGTAATTACAGAAAAAACTATTTCATAATTGACCAAGAATCTTTGCTTAATTACCAAAAAATCTGTTGCTTAATTGACCAAGAATATTTGTGTAATTAAGAAAAAAAACATTCACTCAACATATAGGCCACAATTAGTAAATTATTCAAAATAAAATGGCAAAATCAGAAAGAAAAGACGAACCTCAACAGGTAAACGGTTCTTATATATATATATATATATACACATGTATGTATGTATGTATGTATGTATGTATAGATAGATAGATGAGGAATTTACATGTTATTTGATTGAGTTTTTAGATTTTATTTTTAAAATTTTTTTCCTTAAAAAAATAACTATACTTATTATTTTAAAATATGTTTTTATTTTTTGAGTTAAAATCAAATTTATAATTTTTAAAAATATTTTTTAATATTTAATTTTGTCAAACCCATTTTACAAAAAAAAAAATGGTTTCAATTTTCTAGAAATTAAATTTTTGTTTTTTGTGTTTTTTTTTAGTGAATATTTTAAACAATTTTTTAATTTTTTAGATACACTTTACTTAGATGTATCTAAAAAAAAATTGATATTTACCAATAAATCTCATCTCACAAACAAGTACTCCAATTAGTCTTAATTTTTTTCTATTGATCTGTTAACTCCTATTAATGGAGAGTTTCTTTCTGTGTGGTCTTGTTTTTTTATTTTGGTAGTGTTTTGGTGAACAACTATACCCTTCTATTAATGTGATAGGTATGATATGATACGCTAATGTGACAAGTATTAATGTGACACTCCAACGATGTGACACTCCAAAAAAATTAAAAACTCTTTAGTGTACTTTTCTCAAATGTGGCTACGTGGCGAGTATAATGTGACACTTCAAAAAAAATAAAAAATCCTTACTGTACTTTTCTCAAACGTAACAACGTAGCGGGTATGATGTGACATTCTAAAAAAAATTAAAAATTCCTTAGTGTATTTTTTTCAAGCGTGACATGTGACACTCCAATGTAACGGGTATGATGTGGCACTCTAAAAAAATTAATAACTCTTTGGTGTAATTTTTCTCAAATGTGACTATAGCAATCCCGATTTTGCCCCGACCTTCATTGCATTCCGGACTCGGGTTTCGTGATTTAATATTGTGTCCATGTCTTGTTTTTCTTCTTTGACTCTTTGCGTTTGAGTTTTGGAACATGTTGGCAAGTTTGGAACAGGTTGGTTATTAGTTGGTCTAGATTGTTGTTCCCAGATTTTGGCTTCTTTGCTCGAATGAGGCTTCTTGCGCTCGAGCGAGCCTTGTGTAATTTTCTTCTTCGCTCAAGCGAGGCTTCTTGCGCTCAAGCAAGGGTGTGCGTCTGTGAAATACCTGAAGGTATGTATTTTACGCTCGAGCAACACTTCTTGTGCTCGAGCGAGGTCACTTGTTGTGTCTGGTCGTTTGAGCGACCACTCATTCGATCGAGCGAGGATCGCGTATATCGGTTCGCAGCAAAGCATTTTTGTATCACTTTTTGGATATCTTTTCACTCAAAACCCTAATCCGGCATCCTTTCTCTCTAAAACACACACACACTCTCTCTCTCTACAAGTACTTCTTGATCTAAGCATCTCTACCTTTCTTCCTTTGAGAAAAAGGTGGAGCATCTTGTGGGCTTTCATTCCATCCGAGCAAAGCTAGGTTTTGTCCACTTTTGAAGATCTCATTTTTCTCCTTTGAGCTTCTATACTTGAGGTAGGGATATTCTACACCTTGTTATGGTTTTTAACCTAGGTATTTGTCATTTTATATAAATGGTGAAGTTTGGGAGGATTTGGGTGAAGCTAGGGTTTGGGTTTGAATTTTGAAAGAGGGGTTTTCTACATTGGACTCCATATGTAGGTGAGCTCTTGAATATGATGTTATTTGAATATAAATGGTGAGATTGGGCCTTGGGGATGATATTGGGAAAAATGGAAAGGTTCGCCCTAATTTGTGTTAAAAATAACTATTTTGTATAAATAATGAAATTTATAGGGGAAATATGAAATTTGGAGGGTGTGTGAATAAATGGTGTAGTTGGATTTGATAAATTATATGCTTGATAATAGTATATCTGTTTACAAATATCTGTTTTGGGCTATCGGTGGAGGATAGCTATGATTGTCATAGAAACTGCATGAGGATTAGGTATATCGAAACTAATCATTTGTATTAAGGCATTGAATATGATGGTTTGATTAAGCCATTGAATATGTGATTTGGATAGTCATTATATATGATAACGTCTTTAAATACATTGTATATGTATCTTTGTTTGGGAGGAGATAGGGGATGGACTCCATTTTAAATTAAGTTGGCCGGAGCGTCCAGGGTGAAAGTTCCGAAACCTTATATATGTATATTTGGGTGCTGATTCCCTCGGACGAGAATTCGTAAAATGGCAAGGAGTTAGAAGTGTTTGGATAATGAATGTTATTGAATTGTGAATGAATGAGTTGTAGTCTCATTTGGAATTGTTTAGATAATAAGGAACTACACTTATGCATTGATTTGAAATGGATGAATGGAAATGGATTAAGATATGACTATCAATATTGAATGGTAATGGGGAGAATATAAGTTGGCCTTGAGTATTGGACTTTTATTTGACATTTATATCTTAGTTAAATTTCATATATTGTGTTAGTTTATCTCGACAGGGTTTTGGCTCACCCTACTTGAGAAACCATTTTCAGGTACAGGTGACATGCCTCCTCTAAGGGCGTAGTTTGGGAGGACTTAGGAGTTGGAGGCTTTGTTTTGTTACTTTTGTGTTTAAATGTCAATTCAAGCCAAGGGCTTTACATGTATAGAGCTTAGGACTCTTTTGTTGTAATCAAGTGATATCTTGAAAAGATGTAAGCCCGTAGGGCGTTTATTTTGTTGTAATCAATTAGTGTTACATGCTGTAGTTTCAGAATGAACATTTATGAAAGTATAATGCATGTAATATCTCTTACAATATAAACTCTGATGACTAAAAGTATAACATTTTCTATTATGTTTATGAATCTCTGGGGTTGGATTATCCTCTTTTTATTTGAGGGCGTTACATTGACACTCTAACGTGGCAGGTATGATGTGACACTAAAAAACTCTTTAGTGTGTTTTTTCCAAATATGACAATCCAATGCAAAGAACTAAATGGATTATAAGAAAAAAAATATGAGATTATATAGATTACAAGTCCAAGATTTAGGACTTATTTGTCAATCTACCAAAACAAAATTATAAAAAAATATTTTAAAAAATTAATATATACACAAGAATACAAAAATGTACTATTTTTTATTTTTATTTTTATTTTTTGTATTTTTTTGGCATTTAGTGAATTTTCTTTGTTTTTTTTTCTTCCAAATATCATATTTTTTTTAAGTATATTTATGTTAGGTTTATTTATAAATTAAAAAAATTTCTTAAAATATTAAAAAAAATCCAGTAAAAATAATAAAAAAATGAAAAATAAAAATTTTATTTTTTTGAAAAGTAAATCTTGGAAAGTGAAACAAAATAAACGCCTCGGTTGGGAAATTGACTATTTTAACAGACTATTTTAGTTTTTGACTATCTGAATAAGCTAAAATTTTTGTATTTGGAAAGATTATTAGATTTTTGTTATAGTTAGATATGATGTTTGTGAAAGAAAAAATAAAATAATTATAAATTTGATGTGATATTTTATATTATTAACTATTTTAATTTTTTATATAAATTTAAAAATAATAAACAAATAAATAAAAACCTCACTTGCCAAACAGGCCAATGTGTTTGCTTATTTGCTTTTGTTCGTTGGTGAAACGAGAAGAAACAGACAACAACCCCAATTAGCGGTGGCCCCCACTTGCTTAGGTGGCAGTGAATATGGCATTCAGTCATTCGTTGTCGTTTTGGTGCACTACACACTCAAACTGGACTGCACCCAATTTATCTGAACTCCATCTGGTTGGGGTCTCTACTCCAATCAGTTTTGTTTTTGTGTAAAATCTCTCTCAAAACCTTCTCTGTCTTTGATTAGGGTTTCCACTCCGTTTCAGGATCCTCTAGAGTATTAACCCTGAAGTGATCTCCTAGAGTGAAAGATCCAACAGTTGAAATTAAAACTAACCAAAACGATGTTGTTTTGGTTAGTAAGTTAAAATTAAAAAAACAAAAAACAAAAAAATAATAAGCTTTTCAAAATTCCCTCCTCAGGTATAGCAGCAGCAAAAGGCGGGAAGAAGGAAAGAAAACAGAGTGTGAGAGAGAGAAGAAGAGAGAGAGTGGCCGCTCCTCCTTGCGTCCCGTCGCTCCGCTGTCGCCATCGTCCTGTTTTCGCCGCCGACCTGCTCCAAACAAAACATAATACTTAAAAGAAAGAGCAATCTATTTCATAAGTTCAAAACGGTATTTTATTAAACACAAGAAAATACCATTCACATAGAATTTCTAAACAGAAAACCAAATGAGCTAGGTTGAGATTCTTGACATTCATCAACTCTAAAATAGATTTGGGTGTTGCTCCTAAGATATTTATAAAATGCATAAGCTAGCAGTTTCTGTCAGAAATGTAATGCAAATAGATACCCCAATCAATCTACATGTTAATCTAAAATGTATCAAGTAATGTGGCTATAATCTGTAAAAATGTTTTTGGAATTGTTTAACTTACCTTCATGGCCGCCGAGGAGAAGAGAGACAGTCTCTCTATTGCTTCATATTTGCAGAACATGTTCGTCATTTTGAACCAAAGCTGATTTATTTATTTTTTTCCTTTTTTTTTTCTTTCAACTTACTAACCGGCACGACGTCGTTTTGGTTAGTTTTAATTTCCACCGTTGGATCTCTCACTCTAGGAGATCACTGCAGGGTTAATACTCTAGAGGATCCTGATACCTCTACTCCAATCAATTTCCTTCATATTTTTAATTTCATAACAAAGTACTTCTTTTATCAATAATTATTAAATTAATTAACAGTTTTTAATAATATTAAAAATTTATTTTAATTAATAATTGAAGTAAATTTATTATTATATAGGAGAACAACAATTACAAATTTCATTTTTTTTAATTAGTTTTGTTCAATAAAAAATTCTTATAAATGAGTATTTATTATTTTTTAAATTACATGAGACAATTTATATTTTAAGTATACCTTAAAAGATATGTTTTTTATTTCTAATATAAAATTATGCACGCTCAGCGTGTGCACCTATCACTAATATTAGATAGATGAGCAATTTACACATTATTTGATTGAGTTTTTAAACTTTATTTTTGAATTTATTTTCATAAAGAAATCAAAAAATAATTAGCAAAAAAATGAAAAAATAAAGGTGTGAATTTTTTTTTTAATATTTATATTGTCAAACCCATTTTTGTACAAAAATAAAAAATTATTTTATTTTTGAATTAAAATAAATTTTTATAATTTTTAAAAATATTTTTTTAATATTTAGATTGTCAAACCCATTTTTGTACAAAAATAAATAAATAAATAAATTCAAAACTCAACCAATCAACCATAGGTAGTTGCTTAAAAGTTGAACCGCTTTTGCTCGTTGGTCAACGAGAAGAAACAACAGCCCCATTTAGGTGACAGTGAAATTGGTTCTGGAACAGTGTCACGTGACGTTTGCTATGTATATATTGTGATTAATAGTGAAGGTAAAATTTATGATTTTGTATTAAATAATTAAAAAATATGAGGGATATAAAAATTTGTGATTGGTCTGAAATATAGTCACGTTACACTGTATAACAAATCAATAATTTTTCTATGCGGTCATGTGACGTTCCATATGTATTGTGATTGATGAAAAAAAGTATGACTCACTATTTTGATTTAGATAATTGAGAAACATAAAAATACACAAAAAATTTATGATTAATTTGAGATATGATCATGTAATGACACAGGATCAACTAATAATTTTTTGAAAAATGCTTGGGAGCACCAATTAATGCTCCTACTAATTAGGTGGCAGTGGGTCCCGCCATTAATGATGTGATGTTTTGGTCTTTGAATTGTATTTTTTTTTTTTAATGCATTAGTGCTATTAGTGACGATATTTTTAATGGGATGAATCATTATTGTAATTTTTTTTGTATGCAGAAAATTTATATTTTGTTACGTGATACACCAATCACAACTGTTAGGATACCGGTGCCAACGACGACCAATAACTTGTCTTTGGTGCACTACAGTCTACATACAAACTGCTCTAACTAACTCTATTCATTTCTTGATCTTGTGTGTAAAACCTCTCTGAAAACCCTTCCTCTCTCTTCCCTCTGTATTCCCATTCTTGGAAAGAAGAAACAATGGCGAATCAAGAAAGAAATACAGAGTCCACCGATGATGCAATGTCATCGTCTTCGGACTACAATCTCTCTCTCCCCATGGACATCATCGTCGACATTCTCAATCGTCTCCCTGTCAAATCTCTCGTTCGATTCAGGTGTGTATGCAAAACCTTCCGACACCTCATCTCTAACCCTACCTTCATCTCCTCCCATCTCCTACACCACCGCACCCCCACCACCGCCGCCACCATTTTCACCTTCAAACACCGCACCACCACCTCCCTCTCTCTGTTACAATCACCCTCATCGTCTCAAAACCCTGTCAATCTGGTCCACCCTTGGTCCAACCACACTCGCAATCTACACCTAATCGGCTCCATCAATGGCCTCCTCTGTCTCTGTCTCCGTCTCTCGAACCATCCACTCTATTTCCATCGACGCATCATCCTTCTCCTCTGGAACCCCGCTACCAAACTCTTCAAATCTCTCCGCTCTCCCACCATCCAAATTCCTCCTACGTGTTTTCACCTCTCTCTTGGGTTCGGATTCGGATTCCATTCTACTACTTCTTCCAGTGACTACAAGGTCGTCAGGATAGTTTCTTTCAATTTACGGGTCCGAGCCGAGGTCTACTCTGCAATTTCTAATTGTTGGAGAGAGATTCGTGGGATGGATTTGCACTTTTATATCCATAAATTGTCTTGTGAGGCGATTGTCAATGGAGCTCCCTATTGGTTGCTCGCAACTCCTTCAAATCATTGTTTTCGCTTCGCATGGTTTGATTTTCAAAATGAGGCTTTTGTCATGTTGCCGGGGCTCGATTTTTCTGGGTTCTACATCGGGACTCTTGTCCACTGGAAACTAATGGATTGGAAAGATAATGCTGCTGTGGTTGTGTTGTGTCCTGGCAACCCATTTTTTGATGTGTGGATGATAGAGGATCGTTGTGGCGGTGAGAGCAATTGGTGTAAGAAATTTGTGATTGGACCGGTTTTGGGTGTTGAACAATTTTGGGTGTTGCAATGCACGAAGAATGGTGAGATTATAGTAGCAGAAGCAGGGGGAAGGATATTCTTGTACAACCCCCGAAATGGAGACACTAAAGATATTCCAATCCATGGAGTTCAGTTCGAAGCTTTTCACTATGTAGAGAGTTTGGTTTCTATCGAAGGATTCAGACAACAAGAACTGAACAATCAGCACTGATGTTCTACAAAGGTCAATTCGTCACTCAACCAGATAAATAACTTGAGCATTTGTTTATTCTACTTACTGCAATGCATTTGGTTTATAGAAGGCTATTGTCCTTTACAGTTTACATAGCATTGGAAATTAGTTTTTTTTTTGTGCTTTTGGTAGCATATGAATGACAGATATAATTGTAATTGGTTTTCAATTTATCCTTATTTTGACTCTACCATTGATTGTGGTTTTGTTTGGTCTCTTTTTAATTTGTGAACATTTCTGTTCAACTGTTATAGTATTATTTGAGCTTGTTTCAGCAATGTGAGTCATGTGACTGTTGTCCAACATTCCTCCCAAAAATTATCCTGCATTATAGTTTTGAATTTGTTTTATTAATTTATTTTAATTCTTATTTTTGTATAGTAGTCTTGTGGATTTTACTAAAGGCAACCACTGTGAATTAAAGAAAACAACAGAGAAGTGTTGGCAGCGAACAATACACTACAAGAAAAGAAGGCAAAAAAGACGGAATTATTAGCGACGGCGCGATCCCCGTCGCAAAAAATGGTATTTTGCGACGGCAAAACAAACCGTCGCAAAAAAGTAGTTTTAGCGACGGCGTTTAACCGTCGGCAATAAACTACACGGGCGAGTATGAAAATCAGGAACTATTAGCGACGGCAATGTTGAACCGTCGGGGAAAAAAAACTATTTGAGACGGCAAAAATTTTGCTGTCGCAAATACTCGACCATTTGCGACGGCAAAAATCCGTCGCAAAAAAGTAATATTAAAACGGCGTCGTTTGGTAATCGTTTTGTATAATTTGCGACGGTGTAAACCTTACCGTCGCAAAAAGTAAAAAAACATTTTCCCCCCTCTTCCCTCTCATCTTGCCGCTCGGTTCCATCGCAAAATCCCTAAAATTGATTTGAAGCACAAAATCCCTAAAATCCCTAGCTCGGCCTCTCATCTTGCCGCTCAATTTTCCCCCAAACCAGCGACGGGCGACCGGCGACGAACGGCGAAGGGCCAGCGGTGGTGCGGTGGTGCGGCGACGACGAACGGCGAAGGGCTAGCGGCGGTGCTTCGACGACGACAGCAACTCAGGTATGCTCTCTCTCTCTCTCTCTCTCTCTCTCTCTGCATATATATATATATATATATATGTATGTATGTATCTGCTCCATTATGTTTTCAATAGTATGCTCAGATGTGGAGTGTCAAAGGGTTCTCGTCATGTGAAATAAGTTACTGGAAAAAATCTTAATTTCTCAAATCAAGTGATGCTTTTTCTGTGTTTTAGTAAGTAATTGTGAATTACTTAGAGAAACATTTGAAGATGATTTGTCATTGAAATTCCATTTTGCTATGTTTATTATAAGAACTTGACTGGTGCATTTGATCTCGAATGAAGTTGCAGTACTGGCATTTTTTATTGCTTTTGGTAAAGCTAAAAAATCTTCTATATTGCACACCTCAATCACTAATTTTATAAAATTAGTTTTGGTACCAGTAAAGTATTTTCAAAATGTTAATAAAGGAATTTAACAATATTAGGATTTAGCTTACAAGTATAACTGTGTGTGTGTGTGTGTGTGCATGGTGAGTGTGCTTAAAAAATATCAGCAGAATTTGATCCTTTAGATTTTTTGTCACTGCCGAGAAGCTGCAAAATGTAAATTGGAGATACAACATATTGATCTAATCTTTGAGGTTTTGAAGTTCTAAATTTCTGAATAATCTAAAAACCTTGGTTTAGGCTTTTAGCAGCTAGACATCCACCACTCATCGTGTGTTGCACACACTGTTAGTTTGTGAATAGGTTTCAAATTGGCAATATAGCCTCTCTCTCTCTCTCTCTCTCACACACACACACACACACACACGTATTTAAATGTATGTAAGGCTTATTTTCTCCAATAATCTGACTTTCTATGTCTCATCAAAAGGTTTTGAGAATTAATGAATTTGACAGCAGTGGTGGGGCAAGATGACAGATTTTTATTTGGTGGGGATACTGAAATTTTTTTGTGTGAAAGACAACATTTTTAGGAGTTCAAAATCAGTAAAATTTGAGGTGCATCACACAAGTCGTATATGGACTCACTTGAGAGACTTTGCATAGGGGTTTTAAGTAAATTCCCATTTGGACCAATTGTTCATTCCAAGATTCCAAATACAAAATCAGCCACAAGATTTGAAAAAGGTAAAATGTTCCTGCAGATGAGAACTACCCATGATTAGTTAAGACTTGTATACTTGGTAAACCCTAATAAATTATTGATAACACAAAGCCTCAGACAGTTAATACATTTTTTTTTTTCTATTCAAGACAGTTAATACATTCTGTTGTTCCTTTTGATGACACTATATAATATTCCAAATCCTCCATTGACTCTATGATACACATTTTTGAGAGAATTTTTTTTATTTTGAATATATGGGAGAAAGACGTAATATGGGAAGGGAAACCTTTGTTTACGAGACTGTGATAAGACTTGAGCCTTTGACTTTCTACTATGTATACAAGAGTTCTGGTAAACTGAATTAGCTCTAATTGGTTTGTTGTTAGGCTTTTGTGCGAGTTTGCAAGATAATTTTCAATTAAAAATGGAGTTTTGTTGTTTATGAGTAATCCTCCAAACCCATGATCACATTGATAAGGTTTGCAATTGGATAGAAGGACAATATACTATTGAAACCTTTGTAAAATAAGGGGCAGCTTCCTTCTCTTAAAAAATAAAAAATAAAAATACTCAAGCTCTACCAACTCTCCAAATCATTCAATCATCTTCTAAGAAAGAATCAAATAAGATTAAAAAAATGTAAAGAATAGACTTCGCTTATCTCCTATCTTTTTAGATGGCACATGTAATACATTCGTGTGTAATACATTCGTGTGTAATATTAGGAAATCCGATAAAAAATTCATTTATACATAATATTACTCTTTTTTTAAAAGTAAAATAATAGACTTCGCTTATCTCCTATCTTTATATAGACTCGATTCATTCTAAACTCCTAACTTTATCATAAGTCGTACTTTAATAGAATAATATGTTTATTTTATAAGTTTATCTGTAGGAAGATACATTGATCTGATAGTTTATCTTTTAAATTTTTATATGATTATAATATACACATTCATGTTAAACATGTAATATGACATACATGATATATGTCCATAATTAAGTTTTGAACAAATAGATAAATAAAATAATGCACCATCAGTAAAGTCCCCTTTCCTCGTTATCCTTTTACTCAATTTACTTTTCTTTTGGAGCTTTGGAATGGAAGTGTACTACTTGTTTTGATAGATGAGGGTGTAATACGTAGGTATTATATTTGGAGTTACTTTGATGAGATATTTTTGTGGATGTCTACAGATGATGGATAAGAGTTGGATTGATTTGCCAAATAGGATGTCGAGCGAATACATTAATGGGATTGATGAATTCCTTGTGTTTGCCTACACCAATAGGGTTGAAGGTTCGATGATCAGTTGTCCGTGTAGGAAGTGTGAGAATCGATACTATTTTGTACGAGAGGGTGTACGGGAGCATTTGATTTTGAATGGTTTTTTTAAAAAATACAAACATTGGATTAATCATGGGGAATCTTACGTATCTGTACATGGAAATCGAGAGAATGAAACATTAGCTAATTTAGACATTGGGGATGATATGATTGGAATGATACAAGGGGCTATGGGAAATCCACATGCCGGTACAAGTGTTGAGGGTGATGACCCACAGGGGCCTGATCCCCATGCATCTGAATCCCAGCTCGGTCCAAATGCAGAGACTGCAAAGTATTTCAAACTTCTTCAAGATGCACAAAGTGAATTGTATCCGGGTTGTCAGAAGTTCACATCTTTGTCATTCATTGTTCGACTTCTACATTTGAAGGTGCTTAATCAGTGGACAGACAAGTCTGTTGACATGTTGCTTGAGTTATTGAATGAGGCGTTCCCGTTGGGTGTAAAACTACCGGACTCATATTATAAAGCTCAAAAGGTCACAACAGATTTGGGCTTTACGTATGAGACGTGGGATGCATGTCCCAACAGTTGCATGTTGTTTCGAAACGAGGACGCCAATCTTGATAAATGTGTCATATGCAACAGTTCTAGATGGAAATCAAATGGTGATGGTGGTTCAAATGGTCCTAACAAAGGTGGCAAACAAATAGCTGCAAAACAGATGAGGTATTTTCCTTTAAAGCCAAGGTTGCAGAGGTTGTTTATGTCATCCAAGACGGCCAAGTTCATGAGATGGCATCCAGAGGAACGAACTGATGATGGCGTCTTCAGGCATCCTGCTGACTCCCTTGCATGGAAAGATTTTGACCGTCGGAATATTGACTTTAGTAATGATTGCCGAAGTGTAAGGCTTGGCTTAGCATCTGATGGTTTTAACCCATTCAGGACGATGAATATAGTTCATAGCACTTGGCCTGTTGTGCTCATTCCATACAACTTGCCGCCATGGATGTGCATGAAGCAACCATTTCTAATTTTGTCCGTGCTTATTGACGGCCCGAAAGGACCTGGTGACAAGATTGATGTGTATATGCAACCGTTAATTGAGGAGTTGAACGAACTATGGAATGAGGGTGTGTCAACATTTGATGCATCAACAAATCAAATGTTTCAAATGCATGCAGCTTTACTGTGGACAATTAGTGATTTTCCTGCATACGCAAACTTGTCAGGATGGAGCACTAAAGGCGAATATGCATGTCCTTGTTGTAATACGGAAACTACATCGTGTTGGTTGAAGCATAGTAGGAAACAATCATACTTGGGTCATCGCAGATTTTTACCTACTGGCCATAAATTCCGGAAGGATAAAGTATCATTTGATGGTAGTCGGGAAGTCAGACTCAAACCAAAATTGTTGTCTGGAACTGAGATGTTGCTACAATTAGAATCTGAGGGTATTTTAACCCAATACAAGAGGGATGACCTTAAGGAGAGGCATAGGAGACAGGTAGAGAAGGAGAAAGTTGGACATCGCACCCATAGTTGGAAGAAAAAGAGTATCTTTTATGAATTGCCATATTGGGAGCACAATCTAATAAGACACAACCTCGATGTGATGCATATAGAGAAGAATGTTTGTGATAATGTGTTGTGGACAATATTAGGGGTTGCAGGAAAATCGAAGGATGGTGTTAATGCTCGGCGTGATTTACAAGATATGAATATTAGAAAACCCCTACATTTGCAGTTAAGAGGGTCGAATAAAGCCTATTTACCACCAGCACAATTCACGATGACCAAGGATGAAAAAGATTTGTTCTTGAAAGTGTTGAAGGAAGTAAGAGTTCCCGACGGGTATTCATCCAATATATCACGTCGTGTGCGCTCACATGATAGAAGTATTGGGGGTCTTAAGAGCCACGATAGTCATATTCTGATGCAACAACTTATTCCATTGGCTATTCGAAGATCGTTACCAAAGAATGTAATTGAACCCTTGATTGAATTGAGCAATTTCTTTAGACAATTGTGTTCGAAAGTGAATCGTGCGACGGATTTGCAATATATTCAAGATCGTATCGCTCTAACACTTTGTCATCTAGAGAAAATATTTCCTCCGAGTTTTTTTGATATAATGGAGCACTTGCCTATACATCTAGCTGATGAAGCCTTATTGGGTGGAGCGATTCAGTTTCGATGGATGTATCCAATTGAGAGGTATCTTCTTACTTTGAAGCAATACGTGCGTAATAGAGCTCATCCTGAAGGATCAATTGCTAAAGGATATCTTATGGAAGAATGCATGAATTTTTGTGCACAATATCTTAATGATGTGGAAACCAAATCTAGTCGACCCGTGAGAAACTATAGTGGTGCTGATAATTTGGGTCATGCTATTGGTGAAAACACAAGCTTTTATCTTGATAATACTTCTTGGGTACAAGCTCATCGGTACATCTTATTCAATACAAGCGCGGTTCAACCATTCATAAAGTAGGTTAAGTCACTCACTCAATATGTTATTATGTTTTATTGAATTTTCAACAAAATTTTTTG
This sequence comes from Camellia sinensis, assembly GCF_055761805.1. Taxonomy (NCBI): domain Eukaryota; kingdom Viridiplantae; phylum Streptophyta; class Magnoliopsida; order Ericales; family Theaceae; genus Camellia; species Camellia sinensis. Next base: position 185,752,315 of record NC_138962.1, read on the forward strand.
TATTGCTAAAATCTCAATCTACACAGCAAACACCTTGAAGTACTTCAGCTCAAAATGCCTCGTGTCGACGATCATCAGCTTCGGCGTGAACATTTTGAAACTTTTCACATTTGGTTCAAGGAACATGTATGTATTTAACTCTATAGATTCTAGTTACTTAAGTCGAACTACATTTAAATTTTACATTTTCGTGTTAAATAGGTCCAAACTTTGCGAAGGACTACTGATGTCATATTTTCTGAAGAGATTATTCTATTGGCAAATGGTCCTCATAACCTGGCAAGGAGGTTCAACGGGTATATACTGAATGGGTTTCGGTATCGAGTAAAGGCCATGGATGATCGTCGAGCCACACAAAATTGTGGTGTAGCTTTGAAGGCAGATACCATAAGTTATGCTAGTCGAAAAGACAAGAATCCTCGTGTGGGGTCTGTGTACTATTATGGACAATTGACAGATATTGTTGAGCTTCGATATTCCAATGAGAAGAAACATGTGTTGTTTAAGTGTGATTGGATTGACAATATTCACGGAAAAAAAGAAGATGTCTTCAATTTCACGTTGGTAAACTTCAATCATTTGTTGTACCGAGATGATCGAATTACCAATGAACCTTTCATCTTGGCGTCCCAAGCAGAGCAAGTTTGGTATGTTGCAGACCCGTTACAACCAGACTGGCAAGTCGTGGTGAAGATGTCTCAAAGAGGTTTATTTGATATGAGTTCGACTGACCCACAAATCGAGCCATACATAAGCCAACAATTGGAAGAAAATATAATGCTTCGTGATGAAGAAGTTGGTTGGGTGAGGGAAGCCGCAGAAGGGGAAACAGTTGATGTTCAAATAGGCTGATATTTAATCAACATTAGTAATTCAATTAAGGCAAAGGTTGTAGTTAATCATCAATTTCTTAATTTACTTTGTCTTTGTAATTGTATTAGTTCAATTAATGTCATATTATAGTTGATGACAACCCATTGTCTATGTTTCTAATGTCAATTAATGTTATATTGCTTGCAGATTATTATGGGAAGGAAGAGGAAGCCTGATCATCCCCGGCGCATGATGTCTGATGTGCTACATAACAGGACATCAGTAGCACCACCATCAGAGGACGCATCACATCGGCCACCATCGGAGGGGCCATTAGTGCCACCACCATCTGAGGGGCCATTAGTACCACCGCATCGACCACCATCAGTGGCATCACAGCAGCTACCATGTACTCAGCCCCCACGCCTACCATCGGTGCGTCCACCATCAGTGGCACCACAGCAGCTAGCATCCCGACTAGAGTCATCAGCTTATGAGCTATCCGCAGGTATATAAATTTGCCATTTTTTTTGTATGAAAATTATTTAAACATACATTTATTTATGCTCATTATATATAACTTGTTTATTCTCATTGAATTTTGCAGACCCTTCGTCTTCTTCACAGCCTACATCAGGTATAAGAATTCGATTTGTATTCACATAATTTAAATTTGCATTTGTTTATTACCGTTGCATATTGTTTATTGTTTTTGTATCTCGCAGGTCATGTTAGTTCTTCATCAATCTCGACTAGGCGTGGTAGAGGATGTGCCAAGGGCATTAAAGAGTGGGGTACTGGTAAAAAGCTGGACATACAATTTGATGAAAATTACTGCCCAATAGGGGATAACGTCGCTAAGTTAACTACTCAACTTGGCATCATTGTGCGGAATGGTAACATTGTTCCTCTTACTTTTCTTGACTGGAACAATGTGCCTGATGATATTGTTGATGCTATCTGGAAGGATGTGAAGGTAAAAGTATATTTTTGACCACAAATTCGAATTCCAAAATTGTGTTATTATTATTTACACTTTGAAATTGTGTTTTATAGGACAATTTGAATATATGTCCAGAGGAGTACAAGCCAATCTGCATGAAAAACTGCAACAGCATATGGAAGGATCACAAGAACAAGATTAAGGTTAAGTATTTCAAGCCTAGAAGTTCTGATCCTAATCTGAAGGATGATGTTCCTTTGCACATTGTGCCAAGCCAGTGGGAAGAACTTGTGGAGTATTGGCGTACTTCTGATGCTGAGGTATACAAATAAGTTATATTTATGATATGTAAACATACAAATCATATTTACATACTTACATTTGTTGAACCTGTTATAGAAAATTGCAAGTAGGAATGCTAAAAATCGGCGAGCTCACGGCATAGCTCATACCACAGGGCGTACTAGTTTCTCTCAGATACGACATGAGGTTTACATTTTATTGTTTTATTTTTGTATATAAATAAACATTGAATATTTGCAAATTATTTGGATTCTAATTTTTATATTTCTAAAAAAATGTAGATGACCAATAACGGGAAGTCTACTGATAAGATGAATGTTTGGCTTATGACACGTAGAGCAGATGACCCAGAGGTTATCCAGACCTTGGTAGTTTCCAAACACCTTTGATTGTATTTGAAGTTTATTTTATGTGTGTCAACCATCTTAATTTGGCATATACTTGTATGTCTTATTCAATACAGGATGAGTTTAATCGTCAACTCTCTATGCTACCTGAGGATGGTCAGACTTTGGAGGCTAGGAATGCCATTTTCCATGAGTTGATAGGTCATGACGGACATGGATATTGTCGCACATACGGGAGAATTGTGCCTCGGAGAGCGGTGTATAAAGATGGTGCTGGGCCATCACAGTCAACACCCCAACCATCGACTATTGAGCAGATCACGCAGCAGGTTCGTGCAGAGCTAAGGGATGAGTTGAAGGAGGAGCTGCGAGCAGAGTTCTCTACACATTTACAGCAGATGAGAGCTGAGATGATGGCGTTTGTGTCACAGGGGGCGAGTGTGGATCCCAACAGACAGGTTCGATATAAATTAAATTGTTTGATAGTTCAATTTTCACACAAGATTATGTATAAAATTCGAATATGATTAACACATTATGCATTGACTATCATAGGTTCCTGATGCATCGAGTGGCCACCGGGCATTTAGGGAATCTGCAGAAGATGAGAATCCATATACACCACCACCAGAAGATCAGGTATAAAATGTATCTTTGCATTCTTTACGTTGTAAGTTAAGAGACTTGTGGGAAAAGATGAGACGGTTTGGCACGAAATTTGGCACACACGACCGCCTAGGCACGAGAGACTTGTGGGAGAAGACGGGGCTCGAATCGGGTTCCCGGTTTTGGAGTTAGAGCCGGATTTCACTTTAGGCAAACTAGTTTCTTAAGAAACTTGAACTCGAGATGTTAACGCCCCAAAATCACCAAACGATGTCGGTTTGGCACGAAACTTGGCACACACGACCGCCTAGGCACGAGAGACTTGTGGGAGAAGACGGGGCTCGAATCGGGTTCCCGGTTTTGGAGTTAGAGCCGGATTTCACTTTAGGCAAACTAGTTTCTTAAGAAACTTGAACTCGAGGTGTTAACGCCCCAAAATCACCAAACGGCGTCGGTTTGGCACGAAACTTGGCACACACGACCGCCTAGGCACGAGAGACTTGTGGGAGAAGACGGGGCTCGAATCGGGTTCCCGGTTTTGGAGTTAGAGCCGGATTTCACTTTAGGCAAACTAGTTTCTTAAGAAACTGAAACTCGAGGTGTTAACGCCCCAAAATCACCAAACGGCGTCGGTTTGGCACGAAACTTGGCACACACGACCGCCTAGGCACGAGAGACTTGTGGGAGAAGACGGGGCTCGAATCGGGTTCCCGGTTTGGGAGTTAGAGTCGGATTTCGGTCTAGTCAAACTAGTTTCTTAAGAAACTTGAACTCGAGGTGTTAACGCCCCAAAATCACCAAACGGCGTCGGTTTGGCACGAAACTTGGCACACACGACCGCCTAGGCACGAGAGACTTGTGGGAGAAGACGGGGCTCGAATCGGGTTCCCGGTTTTGGAGTTAGAGCCGGATTTCACTTTAGGCAAACTAGTTTCTTAAGAAACTTGAACTCGAGGTGTTAACGCCCCAAAATCACCAAACGGCGTCGGTTTGGCACGAAACTTGGCACACACGACCGCCTAGGCACGAGAGACTTGTGGGAGAAGACGGGGCTCGAATCGGGTTCCCGGTTTTGGAGTTAGAGCCGGATTTCACTTTAGGCAAACTAGTTTCTTAAGAAACTGAAACTCGAGGTGTTAACGCCCCAAAATCACCAAACGGCGTCGGTTTGGCACGAAACTTGGCACACACGACCGCCTAGGCACGAGAGACTTGTGGGAGAAGACGGGGCTCGAATCGGGTTCCCGGTTTGGGAGTTAGAGTCGGATTTCGGTCTAGTCAAACTAGTTTCTTAAGAAACTTGAACTCGAGGTGTTAACGCCCCAAAATCACCAAACGGCGTCGGTTTGGCACGAAACTTGGCACACACGACCGCCTAGGCACGAGAGACTTGTGGGAGAAGACGGGGCTCGAATCGGGTTCCCGGTTTTGGAGTTAGAGCCGGATTTCACTTTAGGCAAACTAGTTTCTTAAGAAACTTGAACTCGAGGTGTTAACGCCCCAAAATCACCAAACGGCGTCGGTTTGGCACGAAACTTGGCACACACGACCGCCTAGGCACGAGAGACTTGTGGGAGAAGACGGGGCTCGAATCGGGTTCCCGGTTTTGGAGTTAGAGCCGGATTTCACTTTAGGCAAACTAGTTTCTTAAGAAACTGAAACTCGAGGTGTTAACGCCCCAAAATCACCAAACGGCGTCGGTTTGGCACGAAACTTGGCACACACGACCGCCTAGGCACGAGAGACTTGTGGGAGAAGACGGGGCTCGAATCGGGTTCCCGGTTTGGGAGTTAGAGTCGGATTTCGGTCTAGTCAAACTAGTTTCTTAAGAAACTTGAACTCGAGGTGTTAACGCCCCAAAATCACCAAACGGCGTCGGTTTGGCACGAAACTTGGCACACACGACCGCCTAGGCACGAGAGACTTGTGGGAGAAGACGGGGCTCGAATCGGGTTCCCGGTTTTGGAGTTAGAGCCGGATTTCACTTTAGGCAAACTAGTTTCTTAAGAAACTTGAACTCGAGGTGTTAACGCCCCAAAATCACCAAACGGCGTCGGTTTGGCACGAAACTTGGCACACACGACCGCCTAGGCACGAGAGACTTGTGGGAGAAGACGGGGCTCGAATCGGGTTCCCGGTTTTGGAGTTAGAGCCGGATTTCACTTTAGGCAAACTAGTTTCTTAAGAAACTGAAACTCGAGGTGTTAACGCCCCAAAATCACCAAACGACGTCGGTTTGGCACGAAACTTGGCACACACGACCGCCTAGGCACGAGAGACTTGTGGGAGAAGACGGGGCTCGAATCGGGTTCCCGGTTTGGGAGTTAGAGTCGGATTTCGGTCTAGTCAAACTAGTTTCTTAAGAAACTTGAACTCGAGGTGTTAACGCCCCAAAATCACCAAACGGCGTCGGTTTGGCACGAAACTTGGCACACACGACCGCCTAGGCACGAGAGACTTGTGGGAGAAGACGGGGCTCGAATCGGGTTCCCGGTTTTGGAGTTAGAGCCGGATTTCACTTTAGGCAAACTAGTTTCTTAAGAAACTTGAACTCGAGGTGTTAACGCCCCAAAATCACCAAACGGCGTCGGTTTGGCACGAAACTTGGCACACACGACCGCCTAGGCACGAGAGACTTGTGGGAGAAGACGGGGCTCGAATCGGGTTCCCGGTTTTGGAGTTAGAGCCGGATTTCACTTTAGGCAAACTAGTTTCTTAAGAAACTGAAACTCGAGGTGTTAACGCCCCAAAATCACCAAACGGCGTCGGTTTGGCACGAAACTTGGCACACACGACCGCCTAGGCACGAGAGACTTGTGGGAGAAGACGGGGCTCGAATCGGGTTCCCGGTTTGGGAGTTAGAGTCGGATTTCGGTCTAGGCAAACTAGTTTCTTAAGAAACTTGAACTCGAGGTGTTAACGCCCCAAAATCACCAAACGGCGTCGGTTTGGCACGAAACTTGGCACACACGACCGCCTAGGCACGAGAGACTTGTGGGAGAAGACGGGGCTCGAATCGGGTTCCCGGTTTTGGAGTTAGAGCCGGATTTCACTTTAGGCAAACTAGTTTCTTAAGAAACTTGAACTCGAGGTGTTAACGCCCCAAAATCACCAAACGGCGTCGGTTTGGCACGAAACTTGGCACACACGACCGCCTAGGCACGAGAGACTTGTGGGAGAAGACGGGGCTCGAATCGGGTTCCCGGTTTTGGAGTTAGAGCCGGATTTCACTTTAGGCAAACTAGTTTCTTAAGAAACTTGAACTCGAGGTGTTAACGCCCCAAAATCACCAAACGGCGTCGGTTTGGCACGAAACTTGGCACACACGACCGCCTAGGCACGAGAGACTTGTGGGAGAAGACGGGGCTCGAATCGGGTTCCCGGTTTTGGAGTTAGAGCCGGATTTCACTTTAGGCAAACTAGTTTCTTAAGAAACTTGAACTCGAGGTGTTAACGCCCCAAAATTACCAAACGGCGTCGGTTTGGCACGAAACTTGGCACACACGACCGCCTAGGCACGAGAGACTTGTGGGAGAAGACGGGGCTCGAATCGGGTTCCCGGTTTGGGAGTTAGAGTCGGATTTCGGTCTAGGCAAACTAGTTTCTTAAGAAACTTGAACTCGAGGTGTTAACGCCCCAAAATCACCAAACGGCGTCGGTTTGGCACGAAACTTGGCACACACGACCGCCTAGGCACGAGAGACTTGTGGGAGAAGACGGGGCTCGAATCGGGTTCCCGGTTTTGGAGTTAGAGCCGGATTTCACTTTAGGCAAACTAGTTTCTTAAGAAACTTGAACTCGAGGTGTTAACGCCCCAAAATCACGAAACGGCGTCGGTTTGGCACGAAACTTGGCACACACGACCGCCTAGGCACGAGAGACTTGTGGGAGAAGACGGGGCTCGAATCGGGTTCCCGGTTTGGGAGTTAGAGTCGGATTTCGGTGTAGTCAAAATTATTTACTAAACTATCTTTGTAATTATATAGTAGTTAATTTTTTTATATTTTTCTGTAATTAAAATATTAATACCATTATATTGTTATTAATTACTTTTATTTTGTTTTTTTCAGATATTTCCTTAGTTGCAGTTTGCTTCTTGTGGAATGCGGGCGTATAAAGATTATAACCAGCTTTTATTTTTTGAACCCACGAAGGAAGCAAGACGAAAACTTTTGGTTTTGATTTTGATTTTGATTTATGTTATTTAAATTTGTGAACAATATTATGTATGTATTATGCGACATTATGTAGTGGTATAATTTTTATTTCTGTATTGTTATTAATGGAACAACATTATGAATGTTCATCATGTGCCGTCTTTTGTTTATATATATATTTATATTATTATGTAATTTTTAGATTTTTTTTAGTTATTTTTCATTTAATACAGGTTTTTTTATATTTTTAATTATTTTTGTACGGTGATTTTTTTTTTTTAAATTTTTTTTTGCGACGGCGGAGCTCCCCCGTCGCAAAAATGGTATTAATCTTTTTGCGACGGCTCAAATACTGTCGCAAAAGGTAAGTATTAAATTGAGAATAAGATCTTTAGCGACGGCTTACGTTCCCGTCGCCAATGGTCATTAGCGACGATGCTTTTACCGACGGGAATAGGCAGTCGACAAAACAACTTTAGCGACGGCAAGTCTCTACCGTCGCAAAAAAACATATTTTCGTAGTTTTTTGGCGACAGAATTATGCCGTCGCAAAAATATGTTTTTACCGTCGCAAAAACAATTGCGACGGCTCTTGCCGTCGCTAAATCCCTTTTGCAACCCCCTCTCTTGCGACCCCCCACCTGCCGTCGCAAAAAACTGATCCCCGTCGCAAAAAACTATTAGCGACGGCGTTTGGAGTATTTGCGACGGCAAAACGCCGTCGCAAAAAACAGTTTTTTTTGTAGTGATAGAACTATAAAGATGCTTTCTAATTTCATAAAAAGAAGTCCTAAATAAAACTAGAAGGCTCCATATTAACAAAATTATTTTAGACCTCAGATTTTTGGAATTTAATTTTTCCTTGACTTGATTGAACGTCAAATTTATAACGCAATTCTTTTCATCAGCAAATTTCATTGTCAGCGTTACATAATTATGTCTAGCATGGGATTCTCATATATCTCTGGCTGCAATTGTAGCATGGGAAGTTATTATTGGATTTGGAATTACAATTCATTCTGCCTTTATCTGCAGGTGACTCCTGATGTCCATTTTCATAAAGATTTGGAATTGAATAGCTTAGACAATCTGCAGATTGTAATGGAGAGGAGTTCAAGTTAGAAATTCCAGATAAAGAAGCTGATAAGATTGACTCCTGTTTTCTTGCAATTGAGTAAATCTATAACCATCCATTGGATAGTTAATATTAGCGAATTCCTATAATTGGGTGTTAGTGCAAAATTTTATCCCTATTAAGGGATGGAATGGAAATAATTGGAGTTCTGTTTTTGTAGTTTGTAGGCTGCTTTGCAATGTTTGCTATGATTTTGCTTAACAAGATCTAATATTTCCTTCCTCTCAAATTCTTAATGAATTGGCACAATTGTCGATCTGTCTGCTTTCTGTTTTTGAGATGTTATTTCTGTTAACATGGCTTTTTTTTTTCTTTTTTTTTTTTTTTTTTTTTTTTTTTTTTTGAGTTCTTTTAGTTTTGTTGCATTTGATTTATTTTTGGGTAATTGTTGCGGGATCTACTCCTGTTAGACCTTTTGCCCTAGATGTGGGGTGACATCACTGTGTGGTTAGGTCTCTTGATGAGAAGAGAAAAGTGCAAAACCAGTTAGAGGAGCAAATGTGTTGGACGAATGGATTCTTTCTCTTTGTTTTTGGCCCACAATTACTATTTGTTCAAATATTTAAAATTGCTATAACATAGAATTCATCTATTATTGTAGTGCCAAACTTCCAGGATTTGCATATTTTATATCCATGTATAATGACAGTTTGCTACATTTTGTTACTTCTCTGGATGATTATTTTGTGTGAAGATAGGATGATGCCCTTTGATGCTATTTCATTCTTCTTGTACTCTATGCTATTTGAAATTAAATGTTTCTCTAGCTCAATCAAACAGTGGATATCGATTCCATTTCTCGTGTCTCTCTTTGATTTCGGAGCACATGTTGTAGCTATTAAATTCGGTGAATAGATTCATGGTTCCCACCTTCAATTCATCTTGTGCATTTTATGATTGGCATCGTTGGCTGGGGAGGGTTTGGTGCCGAAGCTGTTGGAGGTGAGCTATAGGTGGGGGCGGTGGTTGGTGTTATGTACCCCGACAAATTAGGGTTAGAATTTTGTCCAAAAGAATAATTTAATTTAGGGATAAATTTGTAATAAATAAAAAAAAAAAAATTGAAAGATGGTTGGTGTAAATAGAATTACCCATGACAATCATAAAAAAAAATTTGGATTTTTTCTTTGTATGGGTTTTACATAGTCTCCACATAAATATATGATTCAAATTTATTTGTGACATGACTACAAACTTGGCGTAAAATTTCAAAGGTTCTCCATTAGTTGGTGTTGGTGGCATCAAAATTGGAAAATATTTGAGATTCACAAAAAGTTCTCATAATTTGACCTACACTAAAGAAGTATGATAGATGTCAATTTTTGATTAGTTACACGATCAATTATGTAAAGCTTACCTTCTTTGTTACATCATTGTGGGTGAAATTGTAGGTAAATTTCTAATCTGAAAATGTGAGTTTCTAGCATTACTCCATTAAAATTGGGTAAATTACATTGGTTACTTTTGAATTTTAAAAAAAAAATATAACAAACTTTACAAATTGTATCAACTTTTAAAATTAAAATGGGTGGAGCTCATGCAAATTATATATACATATAAGGATAAATTAAGGCAAGGTATGTTTTTTTTTTTTAAGTAAAAAAGATGACAATATTATAGTAGTGATATACTGATGAAAATGATACAAGTTTTCTATGATTTAAAATCTTATAAACGTTTCAGGTGTGATTATATTAAACTTATACAAGTCAACGCATTTTTTTCCCAAATCTCAAAGAAAGTTAGTTATATTACCTTATGGGTGTTTGGCATATATTTAGAAAAGTTAATTTTTTTAAAAAAAACTTTTTCTCTGTAAATATCTTTATTTTTTTTCAAAATTATACCGATGTTTTTTTTGTTTTTGTTTTTTTTTTTCATTTTAGGACTTGTTTAGACGAATCTAAAATATTAAAAAAAAAAAAAAAATTCACTAGACACTAAATAATGCAATTATTTTTTTAACTTTTTTTAAAAAAAAATCCTTTATGGACTTTTTTCCAATTTTTTTAATACTATTTTAATCCGTCTAATTAGATAAAATCCAAAAATTTAAATTTAATTTCTTTTAAAAAAAAATCACTAAAAAAAAATAAAATAAATAATCAATCCCAAACACCCTTCATTGAATGTCTGCTAGTGGTGCATTTCTTTCCACACTAATCTTTTTTGAGTCCCATTTTTCACAGGAAGATAGTGGTTGGTGCCCGAGCCAGTTGAAAAACCCATCAATCCAATATTTGATTAATATGTAATCAATCCAACATATTTGAATTGGAAAAAAAATTTATAATCCTTATCCATGCAATAAGAGTATTTCTAATATACATGTTAAAATTTTGTATATTTGTATAATACAAAATCCTTTCTTGTGTACCAGCTTGGTATAGGCACCTCGGTATCCTTATAATTACCAGATACCCATAGAAAATCGTCATCGTTTAACTCTTTATCCTATGTGGTCTCTACCAATTTTGCTCGGCCTTTTCTAACATTGAGGTACTGGCAGAAACCTCCTTTATTCTTGCTAAGGGTATATTGATGAAATATCTCAGCAAGGCCGAGGTTCAAACTGAGAATATGGTTTAGCGCGGCCACACCATTGATTATTTTGTAAGTGTTGTTGGATACTTAGGTTGGACACAACCTAGTTTACCTAAAAAACTCGCAGACTAGGGGCTGAACTGGGAAGCGGAGGTCGCCTTCTACTATGGATAAGACAGTAAAGGGCCAGGCATCCAATTTACCCCAAGGTGTATCTCCTTTCTTGGCTAGCTCAAATTGAACGTCGTCAGGGATGCCAAACTCCCTATGGAACTCGGCTATAACCCCAGGCAAACTGACCATAAATCGGTACTTGCTCATTTATCCTGATTTTATTTTGTTTACTAATTATAATTGATTGCTCGGTCATTCTGAGCGGTTTCTATGTATGGTTGCTCGGTCTGCAAGTGTCACCAATTCCCAATGATGTGTGCCTGGTCGATCCTAGTTCAGTCTACATTATTACAAATCAAAGGCAAATGTTAGCACGACAGCAAGTGCGTGGCTGTAAAAATTTAGCTTGGCTTTCAATGTCGAGGCTTGTTTGTTTAGTCCTAAACATTTGGCATCTATCTCGGTCCTGTGTTCCTACAAGTTTCTAATGCGATTCAAATCATTTAAAGGGACCACAAACATGTTTTTAACCCGGCTTGATCTTATTTCTGGATCAAAAGTCAAACTATTCCTCAGTTTTGTCTAGAATTTACACTGTTCATCCTAAATTCAAAGTTATGTACTGAAACTAGGAAGGGTGAGGGGCTCTAAGACCCTTTATGTATTCTGGTTTCGGTTTGCCTAATTTCTATAAACGTCTACCAGCTTCATCCTAGAGAAAGCATATTTACAAGGGTTAAACAGTCCCAAAATGGAGAAAATGAAGAACACGAAGAACAATGTAAGAAGATGTGTAAAAGTGTGAAGAACTAACTAGATTTATATGCCAAATCAAGATATAAATGGTCGAATCGTCAGTGTGATGTCCGATATGATGGAAAATACACCCTCGGATTTGAAGCGGCATGAGTGGTGATGACGACGACGGTAGGAGCTCAAGAGCTTTAAGGGTTTCGAAGAGTTTGGCTGAGGAAGATGAACAGTAGAGGAAAAAGGAGAGGGTTAGTATGCATTTACGAACAAGAGGCGAAGATGCGCCAATTTTCTAATTTTTGGAGAATGTGATGATGGCTAGAAGCCTGCATGGGTCCACTGGGGGAGCGCTACGTGGCATTGATATGACGGGTTGTCAGTATAGTTGATTGATGGATGACTAGACAATGGGCACAAGTCTCAAGGACTAGACAAATTCGATAGCTCGACCAGGAAAGATAATCCCAATGACACTTAACACGGATAGAATTAAGGGGAAATTAAGAGGGGGATTTATACTCAACATTTGGCCGAGCTAAACCAACACAGAGTTTGGTGTTGGGCCGAGCTATCTTTGGGCATCACGGTGGTAAAAGCCATGTTAGGGCTGCAAGTTCGACAGGGTTAGGTGCAGTGTAGGGCGGACCCGGGGAATGGGCAGTGCACTATGGCCGCATTATATGGCCGAGATAATGGCCTGCACACCCATAGTTGACCTGCCTAAGAGAATGCCACCAACGTGTTGACCGAACGTAGCTCTGACTTGAAGGCCGGCATGGCTTAGCTCGACACTGTGATGTATAAAGTCTTACTCTGGTGCAACCCAAGTAATAGCACGGTTAGGTACTCCACGTGGACCAATGCAAAGGAATCCGCTCTGGGCATGCGTCAATACCATTCGGTGGTTTGGCCAATACTGTTTGGTAGTATTCACGTGTACACGTGTGAGGAATGGAAAGGGAAGTATAGCCACGCGTCCAGCAAAGGGCAACAGATATAGTGCACACACAATCTGGGGTTGCATGGCTAGTCTAAAAGAGGAGGCCCAAGCAGACTCACAAGGGTAAGCAACTTTTAGCCACTTTCTCTCTATAGTGCTCTGTATTCTCTTTTCTTCTCCAAGAAAGCTAACTTGACCGTTGCAGGGGTTCTCTGGCAACCCACTCTCTGGGTAGCTCACCCTTGTTTGTTCGCAGTAAGACAGAGTCCTATCAAAACAAGAAGAGCTTGGGAGCAAGGAGTACGAAAGGCGACAAATATTTTCCCCCCATACAAGCCTCATTGAGAAGTTGGGAAATATTCTTTATTGTCTAATCTCTTGGCTCTTTACACAATGTTTTAATAATAGAAGAACAAATAACTTGCATTGCATGCACATGAAAAAATGACTCATTGATGATGTGAAAACAATTGTCAAGAACAATTGTCACTCGCCTGAAGAAAAATGTGGACTTTGTGCTTAATAGGTTTAGACAACTTTCCATTTGGATGATTATACAATAGCCTTGTTGAGAAGTTGGGTAATAATTAGCTAAGTACCTGAAGTTTCTTAGATTGAGGATCTTGGTAGAAAGAATGCTGAATGAGTTTAAATATAAGCATAAAAATGCTTTAGATGCAGCTAATAACAAAAGAAAATTTGGCAGGGGGGAAATAAATGAAATTCAACAACTGTAATTGTACATTTTTTTAATGGTTAATCATATTATTGAAGTTCTAGCATCCTAGTGGATGTGATCAACCATAGTAGTAGATGGTTGAACACAATGACATACGGTTGACCACGTTTTGGAAGTTTTCAAAAAAATAAAAAACAAAATTCGTTAGGTAGCCGTTGAAAACTTGGCAACATAAACCTCAACAACCATTTGAAGTATTTTGATGAGTGGAAGGCACCAAGAGCTATATCATAACTCTTATAAACCCTTATACATATTTTGAGCGTAAATCCTACCTTGTTTAGAGAGTGTAGCTATTGCGTCTTCAACAAATCTTAGAAGGGCTTGCTCCAAGGGACTTTTCGAAGTTCTTTTCTTGTGGAAGGCATCAATGTTACATGAACTCTTTATTTCTCTCGTATAGTACCCATGTCCACCAGATATGACAAAGGTAAGGGTGTGGGATATGTGTTTTGACACTTGCACCCAATGTAGGCAGTTGGATCCTTTAATTTTATATGCTATTCGCAAAAGAAGTTCTTATTGCTAGTAAAAAAATATTTTGTCTTTCATATGCACGAGAAAGAGAAATTTCTTATTTTTCTTGTGTCCTATTTAATTTCAAGTATATATCTAAATAATTTACATCATATTTTCTAAGAATATTATACAATATACAATATTTATGTGTTCGTGATCTGTCCTCATACTTGTACCCATTTTTTGGATACAGATCATGTTGTACCAATTGTATGATAACATAAAATATATTGAACAAACAAATAGAATTTCAGAACAAGAACATGCTTAAATTTACAGAAATTCATAATAAAATAAAACTTGCAAAATGAAACAAACCGAAGCCTGCACTAGACAGTGTCCTTAAAACAGATTTGCCACCTCACCGATTAGATGCTGGAGGTTGTTTGACATCTGCCTCCCAAGATACGACGGTTGGACCAGCTACGCAATGCACCTACTAAATAGCTTCGGCGAATAGAACTTTGCAGCACTCTCTCATAGGTAGGGCTGAGCAAGTGATCCGTGAAATTCGTAATCCGATCCAGTCCACTCCAATCCGATAGGTTTGGATTGGTTTTTTGAATCCGTGGTTCGGTTCCGGATTGAAGAATTAAAAATCCGTAGTCTACGGATTGGTTCCGGATTGAACCCCACGGTTCCGGATTGGAACCGATCCGAACCGTATGGAAATAGTCTATATTTTTATTATACATCATCCCCCACAGTATCTTCTCTTAATTCTATATAAAATCTAAACTCAAACCTAAAACCGTATAATATCTTCTTTTATTACTCTTGTTTGTAGGTTTTTAGTTTTAATTTGTAATGGTTTAAATACTTATAGTGAAACCAATTTTCTTATGGTTGTTTAAATTTTAGAACAGTATGTCGCTATTATAGAAAAATATGTTGCTATTGTGGAACTAATATAGCGCTATGTTTATATTTTTATAAAATTAAAGTGTTATAAATATATTTTTGTTATTTAATTATGTGAATCAATGGTCCTAAACCGATCTAATCCGTATTTAAATGGATTGATTCGGATTGGTTCCATGATTTAAACGGATTGGGTTGGTTCCAATTTTTTAGGAACCGTAGATAACGAATTGGTCCTGGTTTTATCCCAATCCGGTCCAATCCGGACCATGCTCACCCCTACTCATAGGAAGAAAATAATAAAACTAGAAAACTTTTGAAGACTGGAATAGCAGTAATTTCTGGTGTAGAAAGTTAAAGGAGAGGGCCTCCTTTTATACACATAGAGGGAGAGAGGAAGAGGCTTCCATGCAACAAATGCAGGAATTAATTCTGCATTAACCTGAATTAATTCTGCAAAACTGATGGGTTTAATTATATCATCAATAGAGGAGACTAGGTTTTGTGTACATATTCCTGCAGCCCACACATCTGACTTGGCCCAAAAAGATTAAGATAGATAGGCCAAGCCCAACCTCCACACTCAATCCATTCCAGCAAGCCCAAGCCTAAGCCCAAGTTTCAAGTCTCAAGTCCCAAGATCCACAACCCACGACCCATAGATCACGGACCCGGTCCGGTCTAGTCTGGTTCGGGCGGGTTGGCGGCTCATGGGCGCACACGTTTGGCAATTTTTGCATAACCAACTTGGACCATAGTCTTGGCCCAAGTCCATTCTTGAAGCATCCATAACTCATTTCCTTCGAAAAATTTGGATGCCCCAAAGGGCTTACACCCTTATGCAAAAGATGGGTTTTAAATACCCATCAATGATCTCCTCTACAATCGATATAGGATACAAGGTTTTACACATTTCCTAACACCTCTTTCATGAAGCCAACTTAATGAGTCAGTTTCTCATTCAAACCTTAATGGTTTTTGGTCATTCTTTTTGTGGTATAAAGATTAGATTACAAAGAATCTAAACCCACTTTAATTCACCTCAATTGACGTTTGACACCCACTTTAATATTGCATTAAAGTCACAAAAAAACCATTATTTTTCCAACAATCCCCCACATGAATAAAAATTGACCGAATAATAACAAACAGACAATGCTTCACAACAAATACTCGGAGAGAGCGCAACAGAATAACCCCGTCATCGAAAAATGTAGCTTTTGGTTTTGAACCCCTCCTAGTGAAGTCTATCAGATTTATTGGCTATCCAGTGAACACAGAGTCTTGAACTGTTCTGCCGTTTATGTAAACCAAGACAACAGTCCTCACACTAGAATTACTCCAACCATTATTTCGCTCTCACTGTTGTGTCTGGTTTGGCCCTGGAACACTAGCGTGGTTCAATGAGTGATTTAAATAATTAGGCCCTGTTAATTCTTATAGAAGCGGCCCCACTTCACACTCATATAGGTGACTCTACTTGAGCATCCTGCTATACTCAGCTCAATAACTTAACACACTAGAGTCATTAAAAGCTCAGCTTAACCTCTACACTTGCAGGTATCACTGATGAAAGGAATGGATGGAGGTTTAACCTCCTCAATGACATACCACTGTTACACGCAATTAGGTTGTCCCATTGAACCTAGATCTTGGGATCTCTAGTCAACTAGGTTGGGTTTCCATTCCAGTAACACCTTACACTAAAGACCTTAACCCCATTCCTTCTAACGACTTTTCTACTAATACTTGATTTAACCCTTTGGTTAGTGGATTCACAATGTTGTCCTGAGACTTTACATAGTCTAAAGTGAAAACTCCGTTCGAGAGTAGTGTTCGTATGAAATTATGTCTATGACGAATATGTCTAGACTTTCCATTATACATATTACTTTGTGCCCATCCAATCACTGATTGGTTGTCATAATGAATACAAATGGCTAGCACAGGCCTCGACCAACATGAAATATCCTCAATGAACTGGCAAAGCCATTTAGCTTTTTCAGTCGCTTTATCCAAACAATAAATTCAGATTCCATCGTTGATCCCGATATATACGTTTGCTTAGAAGATTTCCAAGATACAGATGCCCTTCCGAGAGTAAACACATAACCACTAGTGGATTTGTAGTATTTTATATCAGATATCCAATTAGCATCACTATATCCTTCTAGTACCGCTGGGTATCTGATATAATATAGCCCATAACCCTAGGTGTAGCATAGATGACCTAACATCCGCATAATGCCCCTCCAATGAGTAGCATTCGGATTACTCATGTATCTACTAAGCCTATTAACATAGTAGGCTATATCCAGCCTTGCACAGCTCATCAGACACATCAAACTTCCAATGACCTGAGAATTTCTAGCTGAGAAACACTCTCACCATTATTCTTGGTCAAGTATAGACTCACGTCTACCGGTGTCATAGACACACTTGTATCTGATTTACAAAATTTCTCAAGTATTTTCTCAACATAATGAGATTGAGAAAGTACAATACCATCAGATGTTCTTCTAATCTTAACACCCATAATTACATCTACAATGCCCATATCTTTCATGTCAAACTTAGAGTTTAACAAGCTTTTGGCAGTTTGAATCATTTCATCATTACTACCAACAATGAGTATGTCATCTACGTATAGACACAACATGAGATAACCTCTGTCAGTGTCTTTGACATACACTCATTTGTCACACTCGTTGATTTTGAATCCATTTGGCAACATAGCGTTGTCAAACTTCTCATGCCATTGCTTGAGAGCTTGCTTCAAATCATACAATGATTTGACAAGCGTACAAACTTTCTTATTTTGTCCTAGAGTTGAGAATCCCTCGGGTTGCTCCATGTAGATTTCTTCATCTAAATCTCCATTTAAGAAAGTTGTCTGTACGTCCATCTGATGTATCTCCAGACCACATAAAGCTGCTATCGCAATCACCATGCGAATGGATGTAATCATTGTCACAGGTGAATACGTATCAAAGTAATCCAGGCCTTCACACTACTTGTATCCTTTGATAACTAGTCTAGCTTTATACTTATCAATTCACCCATCAGCTTTCATTTTTCTTTAAAGATCCACCTACTCCCCAAGGCCTTACTACCTGGGGGTAGATCAACCAACTCCCAAGTATGGTTCTGTAAGATAGAGTCAATCTCATTTTTGATTGCTTCTTTCCACAAAGGACTTTCGGGTGAAGTCATAGCTTCATGGAAAGTTCAAGGTTCTCTCTTTAACATATAAGTTAAGAAGTCTGGACCAAAAGACTTTGCAGTCCTAGCCTTCTTATTCTTTCTTGGCTCATCTATATCTTCAGGTTGATCATCTAAGTGATCATCTGTTTGATCAGCTATGTGATCATTGTCACCTTCAACCTCTTCCATAGAACTCTGAATCCTTTCTTGGAAATGACACGGAAATAAATTTTCAAAGAAAGACACATTTCTTAATTCTATGATATTATTCTTGTGTATATATGGAATAACAGACCTATACACAAGAAATCGATATGCACTGTTATTATGTGCATATCCAATGAATACACAATCCACTGACTTCGGTTCTATTTGAACCCGCTTGGACATAGGTACCGTCACTTTTGCAAGACACCTCCACATTCGTAAGAATTTATAAGAAGGCTTGATACCTTTCCATAACTCATACGAGGTCGTGTCCACCTTCTTCCGAGGTACTTTATTCAAAATGTAATTCGCAGAGAGAATTGCTTCCCCCCACATGTTCTATGGCAATCCAGAATTTATCAACATTGCATTCATCATCTCCTTTAGCGTCCTATTCTTTTGCTCAGTAATCCCATTTGACTGAGGAGAATAAGGTGCCATGGTTTGGTGGATAATCCCGGATTGAGCACAAATCTCAATAAACGGTGATTCATACTCACTACCACGATCACTTCTTAAAGCCTCAATCTTGCGGCCTAATTGATTCTCAACTTCATTCTTATAAAGAACAAACTTGTCAACAGTTTTATCTTTGCTTTTGAGCAAATACACATAACAATACTTAGTGCAATCATCAACAAAAGTAATGAAAGACTTATTGCCGCCACGTGATTGTATAAACTTTAAGTCACACACATCATTATGCACTGAGTCTAACGGCTCTGAACTTCTTTCAATAGAATGAAACGAAGATCTTGTCAACTTCACTTCAACACAAGTTTCACACTTGTGTTTTGGATTAATCTTAAAAGATGGTATGTGATCTAACTTGATTAATCTACGTAAAGATTCAAAGTTCACATGTTCTAGTCTACCATGCCACAAATTGGAAGACTCAAGCATGTAAGTAGAAGAAGATCCATCTTTATTCATGTTTAGGATAACAATCATTATATTGAGTTTAAACATACTCCCTGACATATAACCCTCGCCCACATACACTCCGCTCTTGGTCAGAACGACCTTGTTGGACTCAAAGACCATCCGAAAACCATGTTTGCTGAAAAGAGACCCTGAGACAAGATTCTTACGAATGTCCAGAACATACAGGACTTCGTTCAAGGTCAGCTCATTTCCTGAGGTCAACTTCAGGACCACCTTTCCTTTCCTCTCAACAATTGAGGTAGCATAATTCCTCATGACCAACTTCTCATCGTTTGTAACTGGCTCGAAAGGTGTAAACAGTTTCTTCTCGGAGCAGATGTGGAGTGTAGCCCCAGTATCAATCCACAATTCTCTTGGGTTTGAACACACCAGATTCACCTCAGAGACAACGACAAACAAGTGCATGCCATCCTCATCATGGTAGTGCTCTTGCATATCTACCATGTGATCATGAGGCTTGGTCTTGTATCCCTTCTTCTACTTGTGGCAGTCACTAGACTCATGCCCCTCGCTACTACAGTTGTAGCACTTCTTTAAGAACCGATAACTAGGTTCCTGCGGCTTGTATGTCGGCTTCTTTGCAACACCACCCCTTGGCCTCAGCTTTGAGCCCTTGTTCACAGGAGGCCTCGTCCTCACCCCAAAAGATTTTCCATGCTCAATGACATTGGCCTTCACAAAGGAGGTACTCTTTCCTTTCTTTCTATTATCCTCCTCAATTTGGCGTTGGACAATCAGGTCTTCAACTGACATTTCCTTCCGCTTGTGCTTCAAGTAGTTCTTAAAGTCCTTCCAACTTTTAGAAAGTTTCTCAATGATCACTGCAACTTGGAATGACTTGTTCAAAGGCATCCCCTTAGCATGAATTTCATACAAGATCACTTGGAACTCCTGGACTTGGCTTATCACAATTTTTGAATCTACCATTTTAAAGTCTAAGAACCGGCCAACGACAAATTTCTTTGCCCCGGCGTTCTCAGTCCTGTATTTCTTGTCCAGAGATTCTCATAACTTTTTTGCTGAGCTCTTGGCATAAAACACACTGTAGAGTGAGTCTGCCAAGCTATTGAACACATAGTTCCGGCAAAGATAGTTTGTCTGCTTCCATGTGTCAAGTGCCATGACCTTTTGCATGTCTGGCTCATTCTCTGCTACGGTTGGAGGATCCTCGCTCAAAGCCTTTGCAAGGTTCAGCGTGGTCAAGTAGAACATCATCTTTTGCAGCCATCTCTTGAAATTCACCCTAGCAAATTTTCTCTGGGCGTTTATGGTAACTGAGCGAAGTAACACCAGGGTTGACCGCAGAGGTCATAGTTGGGGTTGGCAAGCCAGTTGACCCGGGGTTCAAATCCCCACCAACATTAGTAGTAGCAGCATCATTGGTGACAGTCGCCATTTCTGAAAATTACAACAGAATATTACTTTCTGTGTTTCTAGAAATTAAACTTAACACTAGAAAATCCCATTGTTGGAAAGTTAATTCAAAACTAGTCTCACCACTAAACCTAGAATCGAACATGGTCAAGAATGTTCCCAGAAAGACTGGAGGGGTCACATCGGTCCCACTTAAAACTCAGTTAACCTTTTGACAAAACTTTCAAGAGCATGTTGACTCCTAGTCCGTAATAAACAATTTTAAGAATTAAATTTTCCAAGGGATGAACTAGGTTAAAACAAATGAGTTCCATACTTGCAAGCAATTAAAATAAAATTGCTAACAATTACAAGCAATATAGAAATTGTTACAACAATACAAGCATGTAAAATGCTTTAATATGCTAAGCAAACAACCTTGCTTTAAAAAATTGGCAAGTAACCACTACTAAACCTCAAGCAAAAAATGCTTAAATTATATAGTCCATAAATTTCGTTTGTATAACCCAAATCTATTCATTTCGTTTTAGTTTTTTTTTTCCCTTCCCTTTCGCATAGGTATTTCTGTAAAAAAATGTTAGCAGAAAACCACAACAAAATACAAACAAATAATCTAAGAAAAAAATAAATATAATAAATTAATTGAAACTATCTAGCCAATTATTGAATAATAAAATTAACCAATGAATTAAAATGCTAGATAAGTTACCAACAAAATACAATTTGTAACTTCACAATTAAATTAAAACTTTAAAATAATATTTGTAACACCAAAATTAAATTACAACTTTAAAATAAAATTTGTAACTCCAAATTGAATTACAACTTTAAAATAAAATTTGTAACTCCAAATAAATTAATTAAAAACAATTTAATAGTCATGAGTTATGAATGAAATTAATTCACAATAAACATTTAAACTTATAACTCCAAATAAATAAATTAAAAAAAATTAATAGTCATGAGTTATGAATGAAATTAATTCACAATAAACATTTAAACTTATAACTATAAATAAATAAATTTAATTCAAAATTTAATTCACCCAATTAAATTACACAATATTCGTGTACATAAATTTAGACAAGTTACAAAACTCTATAACTCCAAAACCTTAAATTAAAATTTTAAATGCCAAGAGTTATGTAAAATTGTTACAAAACAATGATCATGTAATAATTCTAGCAATTAAATCATGAAGGGAAAAAAAAACTAAAAGCTAGAAAAAAATTAACATGTCAAACTTGCATAATCTACAATCTTTGAATTTCCAAGAAAGAAAAAAAAAACACAGTGGACTTATAGGCATGCAAATGAAAGCACAGTGGTAAAAAGGAGCATGCAAACATTGGCCTTTGTTATTTATTTATTTATTTATTTTTTTTTAATGTAACAGTGGGCTACAAATCCTAATCATGGATTTTCATATAACGTGAAATAGTAGGATAGTCTAATCAAGGAACAAACCTGTGTGAGTGATTTTCTGACTACACTACCAACTCAGTATTCAGCTGGAGAGTACTAGCAGAATAGATGACACCTGGCTGACCTGTAATAGAAAGAAGAGACTCCGACGGTGGTTCGACCACCCGTGGGTACTCCGACGATCAAGTCAATAACCAAATATCTCTCAAAGATAATCAATGGTGCTAAACTCACTGTTCTGAAGATAAATTGCGTACCTTAGACCCATCGGGGGTGCTTCTCTTTTATAACTAACTCAATCCTTATCCCAACAGAAGCCTTGCTTCAATGGACTCTGGCTCAGTGCTTATCCTAGACTCTACAGTAGATAAAGATAAACTCCCTAGGAGCTTTATCCTTATCCAGGCTAAGTCCTCTCATCATTTTAGGACTCTTGTACCTTATCCACTTATCTCAGATTCTAATATCTTCGGAGATAACCTCGGCCTTGCCGAGATCACCTCGGCGTCACGACCAAGACACGTGGCACGTCGGCTGACACGTCGGTATCACCTTGGCCATGTGTTGGTACTCAGAAAATATATCCCCACAACTGCCCCCTAGGTTCTATTACCTCGGCATTCTGAGGTGATGAAACCTATATCGGTACTCCGTAACAGTACATTAGTTTAAAGTTTTTTAGCCGAGGTCATCATATAAAACCGACATGTCTCCTCAAGGAACAAGAATTTCAATGAGCTCTTTCACGCGTATGAGCTATCATACACAATAGCTAAACTGTTTCAGCCACACGTTTTTCTTTCATTGGATCGTACTTTGGGCACATCAATTCTGTTTTGCTGCCGTTTCAAGTTTTAACAAAAACTTTTTCTCTCTCTCTTCGTCGTTTCACTTTACATCGTTCCAGAAGCTCTCTTTCTCTCTAGCTTTTCCAAAATCCTCCATTGCTCAAGCTTCCAAAGCTCTGCAACTCGATCCATTTACCACTCGGGGCACGATTTTCACTGCTCTTTTGCCTTTGCAACCATCGTCAGACTTTCGCAATTCCCATTCCAGCTTCCCCTTTTCTGGTAAGCGACTATTCCTCCTGGTTTTATTTCTTGTTGCCATCCAAGAATTTTTGCTTCATTAATAGTCACCATCGCTGTTTACTTGAGTATTCAATTCATGAATCATGTATTTGAGTGCGTTTGTCTTACACTTTTGTTTCTGCCCAATGTATGTCTCGAATTCATACTGTTCATACATTTGTTGATTGTAGCCACTATTCTTGGCCTGTTACATCTGTCTTGTGTTTCTTGATGATACTTCATTGTTCTTGACTCTGAATCACATTACCTGTTTCTGTTTTCTTGTGACTTTTCTAGATTCGTGCCTTTGATCTTCGTTTTTGTAGACCTAGGCTTGGGATTTGTTTGTAGAACCCACGATTTTTAGGAAAAACTAAAACTATTTCCACAAATTCTTACCCAGCTTATACTTAGCTTTTTTCCGAGGTCCTAATAACCCTTGAAAACACTACTTTCTGAAATTCAACCCCTCTTAGTTTAAGCCGACATCATGGGTATGTGGGAACATAGGGTAGACACCCCGACCAGATTGGATCATTTTAGGCGTGAGTTTGACATCCTGGCCGACGTCCATCTGAGGTTGGCTGGGGAGGATGACTCCATCATGCCTACAACCAATTCCATGCCCTTCCCTGTGGTAGCCTTCATTGAGTGCGGACTCCGGCTTCCACTTAACACCCTTTTCCGTGAGATACTTTACTATTATAAGCTGAACCCGATGCAGCTTGCCATCAATTCTTACCGAATCATAAACGGCATCATAGCCTTAGCCAAACAAGAGAATGCTAGGGTCACATTAGCCGATATCCAGTACTGCTACACCATGTGTGGCCTTAAAAACGATACTGGTTATATCTACTACCTTAAGCCGAGGTCAAGAGAGTACAAAATCATAACCAACCTCCCAGACTCCAACAAGGGAGCTGGAGATGATTACTTCATTACCTCGGGGAACTGGGAGTTTGCTCCAGACGAGGAGATCCACCTTTACCATCTTCCTCGCACAGTTTTTGTAGAGGGTAATGGTAAGAGCCCGGTGTTCATACTAACTTGTTCCTAAAGTCTTCAATACTTTATTTGTTTCTAATGTCTATTTTTCTTGCAGCTCTTCGTCAGCCCCCAAAAGGCTTCCGTCGGTCTTTCTTTCCCAGCAAAGACTTAAGGAAACTTTTGGACCTACCAGTCCATAAACGGAAGGCCCCTCTTCTGCTTAATTTCATTCCTACGTACAAGTTAGCTCTTCTCGACGTCCCCAAGAAGAAGAAGAAGAGGAAGAGTCTGTCTCCTCCTTTCGCCACAACTGCTCAAACTGCCTCAACATCTCGGTAGGATCAAGGATCAACTTCTGATCCAGCCAAGTAGCCGTCTACCTCGACTCCATATCTAATCCCACCATCTCAATGAAGACGTCGGCGTCGACTTGTTCTAACCGCCGAGATGGGCTGTCAAAAAGCAATCGCCAAGGATCTTTTGGCCGACATCCCAGATTCAGTTGATGCTCAACCAGTATCAACCCAGCCCCTAAAGCCAAAGCAGAAAAGGATCAATAAGGCTCAGCCAAAGGCGAAGGTGACTCAGGTTGACACTGAGGACACCTTGCCAATCTCTAAACTGGCTGAGAGCGACAAGTCCCAGTCTGCTGCCGAAAAAAGGCCAGCCGATGCGCCACCATCTGACTCCCAAAGATCAAAAAGGCCGAGGTCATCCTCTGCAACGACCTCGGGGTCTGCAAAGCATGATTCCCCCTGGGCTCCCAAGATTACTTTGGAGGACAAGCCAATTATGGCTAATGACAGCGCTGATGACATCAATGCCAACGTTTCCCTCAGTATCGCTTTGCTTCTCCCCGGCGATCTCGACCAAAACGCCGAGTTGAGCGAATATGAAAACTATGCACTGATGCTCCAGCGCTCTGTTCAAGTAAGTGTTTTTATTTGGTAATTTTTTCTTTCTTTCTCTTCATTTCATACTTATGATACTTTCTAATAACTTCTGTTCACTTTCAGGCCATCCAGCATGCCCATTCTTTCTCTGTGCAAGCTTTTGAGAATCGGCAGGAGTTGGCCGATAAGAAGAGAGAGGTATCCAGTCTTCAGAAGGCCAACAAAGGCTTACAATAAAAAATGAAGAAGTTGGAAGACCAGGCCGAAGCTGCTATCAAAGCCAAGGATGATGCTGAAGAAAAGGCAGAATCCGTCAAGGCCATAAAGAAAGTCCTCGAGGCCGAGAAAAAGGAGGCCGAGGAAAAGATGGCCCAGGCCCAAAAAGAACTTCAAGATGCCTTGGTCACCAAAGAGGCCAAGCTCAAAGCTGCCGATGAGAAGGGCTATAACGAGGGGGTTGCCGATGTCACGGCTGATTACGAAAAGCAGGTAAAGTAGGCATGCAACAAGGGTTTCTCCCTTGGTTGGATGACCTTGCTGAAAAGGCTTGAAGTCCCTGAAGACTCGCCCCTCAGAAACGCCGATGCCATTCCTCTTCCTTTCCCTCTAACTCCAAGTCAATCTGATGACAAATCTGAGTTTGAAGAGGAGACTTTGGTGAGGAGGCCCAATGAGGTTGTTGCGACCAAGTCTCCTTCTCTGAACGAGCAAGTCCTGGACTTGACTCTGGATGAGGAGGGTGAGGAGGTTTCCAAGGAAGCTACCCCTGAGCAGGCATCATCGGTCGCGCCTCTTGCCGACAAGAGCCTCGATGAAACCCTCCAAAAAATTGACGCCGAGCTTGCGGCTGAAAAGGCCACCGAGATGCCTTCTCAGCAGTCCTCCAAGGTTTAAACCCAACCACCTACTGTTGCTGAGGAGTCTTGATTCTGATGTTTACCCTTTGCATTTTTCTATCTTTTGCACTTTGTCTTCTTTTTCTTTTTCGAAACAACGTAAGCTTCAACCGACATGTAGGTTTTTGAATGTTTAATACAACTTCCTTCCCTGAGTGATTGTATCTTCTTCTCTTTACTGCCTTTGCATGTTTCCATACTTAGAATAATTTTCACATCTCTAATGCATACTTTATCTGTTTAATCTTCTCGGGGAGAAATACCTCTATACCCAAACATGGTATACATCGGCAAGTACATAAGTGCAATTTTGGCTTTAATTTGTAAATTTTTCACAAATTTCAACAAGTGTATAATCATCATTTCGGTTTAACTTGTAAACTTTTCGCAAGTTTCAACAAGTGTTAAACATCATTTCGGTTTAACTTCAACTTGTAAACTTTTCTCAAGTTTCAACAAGTGTTAAACATCATTTCGCTTTAACTTCAACTTGTAAATTTTTCTCAAGTTTCAACAAGTGTTAAGCATCATCTCAGTTTAACTTCAACTTGTAAACTTTCCTCAAGTTTCAACAAGTGTTAAATATCATTTCGGTTTAACTTCAACTTGTAAACTTTTCTCAAGTTTCAACAAGTGTTAAACATCATCTCGGATTAACTTCAACTTGTAAACTTTTCTCAAGTTTCAACAAGTGTTAAACATCATCTCGGCTTAATTTCAACTTGTAAACTTTTCTCAAGTTTCAACAAGTGTTAAACATTATCTCGGTTTAACTTCAACTTGTAAGCTTTTCTCAAGTTTCAACAAGTGTTAAACATTATTTCTCTTCTCTCTGCCCCCTGATGTGAACCTAAGTTCCATTTGGGTTCTCATTATACATGTATTCTAGAAACGATGTTTATGTATCTTTATCAGTCATAAGTGTATAAACATATGAACAAGCGAAAATTTTATTTACTTCGGCAAATGTCAAAAGAACAAAAATTTCTAATGATAGAAAAATTTCAAATTGCAAGTGTTCCAAGGCCTTGGCAGCTCTTTGCCTTCATTATCTTTAAGCCGATAATCCCCATTACCTAGTACCGAGATGATTCTGTAGGGTCCTTCCCAATTTGGGCCAAGCTTGCCCTCTCTAGGATCATTCTTCTTGTCGACAACTTTTCTTAAGACGAGGTTGCCAATTAGAAACTCCCTTGGGTTGACCTTCTTGTTATAAGCTCTGGCAAGCTACTGCTGGTATGCTGCGAGTTGAATTGTAGCTTTTTCCCTTCGTTCTTCTAGGAGATCTAGATCTCAGGCTAAGAGGACATCATTAGTCCCATTCTCTACTCCCTGGGTTCTGATCCCAGGGATGCCGACCTCCAGCAGAATGACAGCTTCTGTGCCATAAGCCATGGCAAAGGGGGATTCCCCTGTTGATCTTCTCGGCGTAGTCCGATATGCCCAAAGCACATTGGGCAACTCGTCCACCCACTTTCCTTTTGCTGCTTGCAGTCTCTTCTTTATCCCATCCAAGATTACTTTGTTGGATGCTTCTGCTTGTCCACTGCTTTGGGGAAAGCTTGGGGTTGAAAAGTAGTTCTTGATCTTGAATTTTGCACAGAAGCTCTTAATTAGCTTACTGTCAAATTGTGTTCCATTGTCTGCAACTATTGCTCTTGGAATCCTAAATCTGATGATGATATTTTTCCAGATGAATTTCTTCACATCCATATCTCGGATTTTGGCAAGGGGTTCAGCTTCTATCCACTTAGTGAAGTAATCTGTTGCCACTAGCAAGTACTTTATTTGCCCAGTTGCTTGGGGCAGTTGCCCAACGAGATCCATGCCCCATTGGGAAAATGGCCAAGGACTGGATACAAAGTTCAGGTCTGCTGCTGGTTGGTGTATCAGTGGTGCAAGCTTTGGCACTTTTCACATTTCTTCACATAGGCTTCTACAACTTTCTGCATGTAAGGCCACCAATACCCCTGGGTAATGGCCCTATGGGCGAGTGATCTGTCCCCAGTATGGCTTCCACAAATTCCTTCTTGAATTTCATATAAAAAATCTTCAACTTGTAAACTGTGTACACACCTTAAAAGGGGTCCAATGAAGGACCTTCTGTAGAGATGTCCCTATGCTGTCAGACTGAACCTTGCCGACTTCAATTTGATCTTGTGTGCTTCCTTGTGGTCATCTGGCAGCTTTCCTTCTTTTAGAAATACAATTGCATCCATCCAGCTTGGTCCCAAGTCCACAAACATTGCTTCATGCTCTGTGGTCAGTGGTTCAATGCTGGGGCCCGACAAGTAATCAACTATAATTGTCCTTGCTTTTCCTGGCTATATTGCACTGGCTAGGTTGGCCAATGCGTCAGCGTGACTATTGTCATCTCGACTTACCTGATGTAGTCGGCAATTCTGAAACAAGGCCATCAGCCTATTGACGTCTTGAGAGTAGGCCGACATCCTCTCATCTCAGGCCGCAAACTCGCCCGTTGTCTGGTTAACTATGAGCTGTGAGTCACAAAAGACTATTATCTCATCTGCTTGTGCTGCCACTGCTAGCTTCAGTCCTGCAATCAATGATTCGTATTCTGCTTCATTGTTTGAGGCCTTGAACCCCAATCGAATGGACTGTTCCAATATCTCTCCATCTGGAGATACCAGTACTACTCCTACCCCCGCTCCTTGTCGGTTTGAACTTCCATCGACAAACAGTCTGAAGGAGTCGCCGATATAAATGCTGCAGGGTCTGAGTTTTTCTTCCTTCCT
Source organism: Camellia sinensis (assembly GCF_055761805.1). NCBI lineage: Eukaryota > Viridiplantae > Streptophyta > Magnoliopsida > Ericales > Theaceae > Camellia > Camellia sinensis. Next base: position 185,780,849 of record NC_138962.1, read on the forward strand.
TTGTTCCGTTGTCTTCGGCTGGGCTTCTCCTTGCTTGCTTGGACATCGTTCACCTCGGCTCAATGGAGCCCGATGTACGATGGATTCTGGCGTGAACTCGGCCACGAAGTCGGCCAAAACTTGGCCTTTAATTGCTGTTCTGGGTCTGTATTCCAAGTCATACTGGCCCAAAGCCACTACCCATCTAGCTATTCTTCCTGTCAGGTCTCCTTGCTGCAACAAGAACTTCAAAGTGTGCCTAGTTAGCTCCACAATTTTATAGGCCTAGAAGTAATGGTTCAGCTTCTTTGAAACCATTACTAAAGCCAGCACCAACTTTTCTAAGGGCAAATACCTGGTTTCTGCATCTGCCAGGGTTTTGCTTACATAGTAAACGGCCCTTTGTTCCCCTTTTTCTTTTTGGACTACTACTACGCTTACCGCATGTTCTGAAACTGCCAAGTACAGGAACAGCTCCTCCCCAGGTTCTGGATTTGAAAGGACTGGAGTTGTGGTCAAGTACTTCTTCAGGTCAGCTAATGCTTCTTCGCACTCTTCAGTCCAAAGAAAGTCTGTGGCTTTCTTCACTAAGTTGAAGAAAGGTTTGCACTTGTCTGAGCTTCTGCTGATGAATCTATTCAGGGCTGCGGTCCTTCCAGTCAGCATTTGCACCTGTTTTACCGACATCGGTCTTTGTAACTCCAGGATGGCCTTGATCTGATCTGGGCTGGCCTCGATGCCCCTTCTGGTCACCAAGTATCCTAAGAACTTACCAGACCCAACTCCAAATGCGCACTTAGATGCATTGAGTCGGAGCCGATATGTCTTAAGGATTTCAAACACTTCTTTTAGGTCGGCTAGATGGCCCTCAGGTTCCTTGGTCTTCACGACCATGTCGTCGATGTAAACTTCCACCGTTCAGCCAATCAGGTGTTTGAACATCTTGGTTACCAACCTTTGGTAAGTTGCTCCTGCATTTTTTGACCCAAAAGGCATTACTCTGTAATAGTACAGGTCTTTTGGGGTGATGAACACAGTCTCCTCCTCATCTGGGGGGTACATAGCTATCTGATGGTACCCCCTGTAAGCATCTAGGAAGCTCATCCTTCCATGTCCAGAAGTGGCATCCACCAGCTGGTCAATTTTGGGTAAAGAAAGCTGTCCTTGGGATAGGCCTTATTTAGGCTGCTAAAGTCCACACAGACCCTCCATTTACCATTTTTCTTCTTCACTACCACTGTGTTTGATAGCCACATCGGGTAGTTTACCTCTTGAGTGGCCCTTGCCTCTAGAAGTCTGTCTACTTCCTCTTCCACTGCTTCGACGTGCAACAACGTCAATCTTCTGGCTCGTTGGATTACAGGTTTGGCCAACCTGTTAATGTTCAGTCTATGGCAAGTGACATCGGGGTCAATGCTAGGCATCTCGTAAGGTGTCCAAGCAAACACCTCAATATTTTCTCTCAAGAAAGCTTCCAACTCCTTTTCTTCTTCTTCTTCTTCGGCTAAGCCTGAGCCGAGAAGAAAGAAGCGTTCTTCATCCCCCTCTTGGATGAGGATTTTTTTTAGTGCCTCTTCACTCTTCTCGGCTGGCTCCTTGTCGACATCCTCCAGGACCTCCATGTCCTCGCCTTTGATTTCTGCCTTCTCTGGTTCTCGTATGCTGTAGGTTGATTTCATTGCTGCTATGGAGCAATTCTTTGCCTGCAGCTGGTCTCCTCTGATCTCCTCTATCCCATGTTCTGTTGGGAACTGCAACAGTTGATGCAATGTTGAGGGAACAGCCCCCATCGCATGCAACCATGGTCTTCCCAAGATGATGTTGTAAGGGGAGAGTGTATCGATTACAGTGAACTCTGTCTTTATCTTCTTGGTGCCAGCCTGCACCTCCCAGCTCGTCGTTCCTAGTGGCCATGTCGGGGTTTCATTGAACCTGACCATTGGGCTATTGGATTGCTCCATATCGTCTGGGTGAAGGCCGAGCTCCTTGTAAATCGGACGTACATGATGTCGTAAGAGCTACCTTGGTCAATCAAGATGTGCTTTACTTGGCATTCCCCAACCTGGAGGGATACTATCAAGGCGTCGTTATGTGGATGTTGCACCATCTCAAGGTCGGCTTCAGTAAAGGACACTACTGGTCCTTGGCACTCCTCTGCCCGATGTCTCTTCTCCCCGACTTGGTAGACATGCTACAAGTGCTTCACCTTCTGGGTCTCCCCCCTGATTTCGTTCTCATTGACCTTCGAGTGAATTACATTAATCACCTGAGGTCCTCCTTCCTGAGGTTGCTGTGCTGGGAGAGGCAGAGCTACTAGTGCCTGAGGCAGTCTTGCCTGTTCTTCCCTTGTCCTGGTTTCATCGACAAGGTCTCTCAGATGGCCTTGCCTCACTAGGTCTTCCAAGTGTGTTTTCAGGGCTCTACAGCCCTGAGTCATATGCCCGTCTTCATTGTGGTAAGCACAATGCCTGCCAAGGTTTCTTCCCATAAACTCTCCAGGTGCCCTCACTGGTGCTCTAAAATATGGTTGGTTCTGAATTTTATCCAGGACTTTGTGAATTGGGATTCGGAACACAGTTGTAATTGCCAATACAGCCCTCAATTCTGTCTCTTGTTTGCTGGATCCATTGTTACCTCGGCCTCGCTTCGGCGAGCCGTTTCCTTTCTCCTGCTTCGTCTCTTTGGCTCCAGATGTGTCTTCCTCGGCTCTGGCATATTTCTCGATTCTGGCCATGAGCTCTTCTATGCTTTTTGGCAATGTCTTTGCCAAAGACTTTCGTAGTGGACAGTCATCTTTCAGGCCGTTCTTGAAAGATACGATTGCCACCTCCTGATTATATTCGGTATTCGGTTGAACAACACATAGTATCTTTTTGCGTAGGCCCTAAGGCCCTCATCCTTACTGATCTTTAGAGCCATCAATGCGTCCACCCTTAATGGCTGTAGCTTGTTTGTCACGAACCTGGCCACAAACATCTCGGCCAGGCCTTCCCAGGTCTTCACACTTCCCTTTGGTAGTTTGTGAAACCAATTTGATGCGATCTCCCCGAAGAACGAAGGGAACACTTTGTAGAGCAACGGCTCGTTTCCACTATACAATGCCGTTGAGTTTAAGTATAATCCAATGTGGAAGTTGGGGTCTGACTTACCATCGTATACTCGGAACCTCGGCATACTGAATCTCTTCGGCGCCTCAAATCTATCCAACTCCACTGAGAACGGTGTTCTCGGCTTATCAGGGGAGTTTACCTCGACATCGGGATTTTGTTGCTTCCTCTTGAGGTAATCTCTTAACTCCTCCTTTGTCCGCCCAGGAGCTCGACTGTCTCCTGATTTCAATCTCTTTGGCGCATTACTTTCAGCTTCGTGGTGAGTCCTCTTCGATCTTTCTCCATTAATTGTGTCAAAGCACAGTGCCTGCCCCTGAACATGCCGATGTCCTTTGGGGTCTGCCTTTTTGTGCGATGTGTCCTCCGTGATTCTTCCCTTCTTGACTCTCCTTGTCCGACCTCCTTAGAAGGTCGGTGAGAGTGTCTTTCGCTCCTGGTGTGCTGAGGGGCTATGGGAATTGTTTTTTGCCCCCCCTTCTGGGCATTGGCCGCTGGAATCGGCATGTCCTGCAGCGGGAACGGTGGCTGCATGACATTGTTTTGCATCATGAAGTTGACGACCGTTTGTAGGTCCGCCAACTTGTTTTCCATCTCTTTCACTTCTTCATCCCTCCGTAGGCATCTATCCTTCCATACCTGGAGCTCGCCTTCATTGTAGTACCCGCTTCGATTTGATTTCTTTGGTACGTTGCCAGTCTGGTCGACGTTTTTCACTCCGTAATTCTGGTCACGAGTTTCTGTGTTGCGGTTGTCTCCTTCGACGTCAAGGTCGATAGGCCTGCCACCCCTAGCAGGAGTGTCGTCCACAATCTGTTCCTTCTGTCCGTTACTGGCCATCTATTCTCTTTTCTTCCCACAGACAGCGCCAAATTGTGTGAGTGATTTTCTGACCACACTGCCAACTCAGTATTCAGCTGGAGAGTACTAGCAGAATAGATGACACCTGGCTGACCTGCAATAGAAAGAAGAGACTCCGGCGGTGGTTCGACCACCGAGGGTACTCCGACGATCAAGTCAATAACCAAATATCTCTCAAAGATAATCAATGGTGCTAAACTCACTGTTCTGAAGATAAATTGCGTGTCTTAGACCCATCGGGGGTGCCTCTCTTTTATAGCTAACTCAATCCTTGTCCTAACAGAAGCCTTGCTTCAGTGGACTCTGGCTCAGTGCTTATCCTGGACTCTACAGTATACAAAGATAAACTCCCTAAGAGCTTTATCCTTATCCAGGCTAAGTCCCTTCATCATTTTAGGACTCTTGTGCCTTATCCACTTATCTCGGATTCTGATATCTTCGGAGATAATCTCGGCCTTGCCGAGATCACCTCAGCGTCACGACCAGGACACGTGGCATGTCGGCTGACACGTCGGTGTCACCTTGGCCACGTGTTGGTACACAGAAAATATATCCCCACAAAACCAATATACATATCTGTTACCCAAAAGACAACCTAAAAGGGTGGATAAATTAGGTTTTTACAATTTATATAAATAATACTCTAATAAAATTTTATGACTAGCACATCAGATAAATATAGTTAATGAAATGAAAATAATTAAAACAAGTGCTCTAATAGCTATGTCAGTTAATAATTTTAGCACAGTAAAAGTATGAAATATAGCTATGGCAATTTAAATAAAATAAAGAGATAAGAGAAAGAGAGAGTCAAACAAATTTATAGTGGTTCAGTTTCAACTCGACCTACATCCACTCCTCAAGCTTCACTTGAGATTTTCCATTATGCTCTAGCTTCACAGGGGTGCTAGCAACCTCTTTAAAGATGAAGCAATCCTCCATGGATTTTACATAGACTTTCTAAGTCAAGAATACTGAGTGTACTACACTCTTACAAGATTGAAAAGAAGGTGTTTTTTTTTTTTTGCTTTCACTGAAAGCTACAAGAATTATCTCTCAAAGATAGATATATAAAATGGAGCTTTGATTTTTCTAGAAACCTTACACAAGAAAGATGAGCTTAATGCTATAGGGCTCAATGTATAATTTCTGAGAGAAAGATGTAAACAAAATTGAAGAACACTTCTCAGAGAATTTTTCAGAGAATGAGAGTTATTCTAGATCAGAGAATGTATTATGAATTTGTAAGTATGTACTTTCTGTAACTAGTTCACTGAGGCTCTCTGGTATATATATAAAGATCAAGAGGCTTAAAGAGCCATTGAATTAATTTTAAATATAAATCATTTCATCATTACTTTGATCTTGGTAGAAGGCAAACCATGGTCTGAAACAACTTTACTTTGAAAAATAGCCGTTGTAGCTCAGAGCCGTTGAGAAGAAAATTCAAACTACAGCAGAACTGGTAGAAAATCCATGGGCTGGTCGTCCGGCCGGATGTCCACCCGGACGTCCGGTGCCTTGTTTTGAGCTGGACTGTTTGAACCTTTTGAACTGTTATTTGTGTTGGACTGTTTTGGGCTCTGTTTTGGGACTTCTTCAACATTTGACTACACTTCTTTTTGACCTCCAAAAACATAGTTAAACATTAAAAGAATTATAGATTATTTAATCAAAATAAGTTTTCAATTATAATCTATTAAAACAAAATTAGAAACAATGTAACTGTTGCTGCTTGCTACTGTGTTCTCCTGCTTGGTTCTTCCTTGTTTGAGCTAAAATTTTGGCCTCTAATAATCATAAATAAGACAAAATTATGGTGTTAAATTAATCATGAGATTTCAACCAATTTTAACTCTTAAATTAAATCAAATCATAATTCAAAACAAAATCAATATGTCTAACAATATCAACACAATAGGCTGCCCAAAAATCATTTTGATAATTTACTTACAAAAGAAAAGCAATGTTCCTAACATATAATTACAACCAATGAACCAAACAAAGTAGTGTACGGTTTATTTATTTATATATTCCACAGAGCACTAGTTCTACTCATGTACTCTATATAAAATAAATAGAGCCTATTATATGCCAATGAGCACAGTAGCAAGCAAATAACTTAAATCATTAATTCTATATAAAACCAGTGATTATACATATGCACCACTTGCGACAGTACTAACTCTATTTCATCTAATACATATGAATCTTTTTATCTAATATCATGAAAACATATATAATATGTTTTAAGTTTGTTGTACCAATTGTATGATAAGATAAAACAAATAGATTCATATTGAACAAACAAATAGAATTTCAGAACAAGAACATGCTTGAATTTACAAAAATTCATAATAAAATAAAACTAGCACAAGGAAGCAAACTGAAGCCTGCATTAAAAAGTGTCCTTAAAACAGATTCGCCGCCTCACCAGTTGGGTGCTGGAGGTTGTTCGACGTCTGTCTCCCAAGATACAACAGTTGCACCAGCTATGCAACGCACCGACTGAATAGCTTCGGCGAACAGAACTTTGCAGCACTCTCTCACAAGAAGAAAATAATAAAACTGGAACACTTTCGAAGACTGGAATAACAGCAATTTTTGGTGTAGAAAGCTGAAGGAGAGGGCCTCCTTTTATACATATGGAGGGAGAGAGGAAGAGGCTCCCCTGCAACAAATGCAAGAATTAATTTTGCATTAACCTAAATTAATTCTGCAAAACTGGTGGATTTAATTCCATCATTAATAGAGGAAACTAGGCTTTGTGTACATATTCCTGCAGCCCACACATTTGACTTTGTAACGCCCCGACCCTTTACACGTCATCGATATTGTCCGCTTTGGGTCATGCCTGCATGGATTTGTTCTTCCCAGTGGGTCACCCATCCTAGAACTACTCCAGCCTAAGCACGCTTAACTGGGGAGTTCTAATAGGGATTTCACCACTTGGGAAAAGGCCTTGATGCTATATAAGGGTCCAGGTTTTTACTTTTATAGCCCAGGAACTCCCCCTCCATTCCCGATGTGGGACACCAGGGCCTTACAGACTTGGCCCAAAAAGATTAAGATGGATGGGCCAAGCCCAACCCCTACACTCAATCCATTCTAGTAAGCCTAAGCCCATGCCCAAGACCAAGACCCAAGTCCCAAGATCCACGATCGACGGACCCGGCTCGGGCGGACAGGTGGCGCACGTTTGCAATTTTTTCATAATCAACTTGGACCATAGTCTTGGCCCAAGTCCATCCTTGAAGCATCCATAACTCCTTTTATTCAGAAAATGGCTTACACCTTTATGCAGAAAATGGGTCTTAAATACCCATGAATGTTCTCTTCTACAATCAATGTGGGATACAAGGTTTTACACCTTTCCCAACACCTCTTTCATGAGGCCAACTTAATAAGTCAATTTCTCATTCAAACCTTAATGGTTTTTTGTCATTCTTTTTTGTGGTGTAAAGATTACATTACAAAGAATTTAAACCCATTTTAATCCACCTCAATTGACATTTGGAACCCACTTTAATATTGCATTAAAGTCACCAAAAAATCATTATTCTTCCAACATATCCAATATCCTAAGATTTAGATTTAGGAAGGTTTGATGTTTGGACTTGCACCCACACCCAATATTCGTATGTTAGTCCATACAACAAAAGAAAGTATAATATGCATCCCTTAGTGTAGCAAATTCACTATTGTTAGCACATACCATACAACACTTGTCCCACATAGAGACTATATCACGGCAAAGGGTACAATTCCCCTTGTTAAAGTCCTTTTTTTAGATTTTATAAAATCTAGCATAGTGTTGGTGGACGTTGCTATTTTGTTGTGTGAACCTAAACCATTGTTTGATTGTGGTAGAGGGTTGAGGGTATCCTTGTAAAAAACCCTTGAAGAATTGGATGTAAACGTTTAAATTAAAGTTCTTCTATTAGCACCCCATAAATTATTTTGGACCCCCAAATTTTTAGCTTTTTTTTTTATTACAATAATAACCTCAAATAAAATTACTACAAAGGACATCATTAATTTTGGGACACCCCATCTCACAATTAAACCTACATACCTACTACATCATAAATTAGAGTTTATAAGAGCACCCACCTCCATCACAATCCATTTATCTTCCCTAAATCCCACCTTTAAAACCTAGCCACCCTCAAAACTTTGAAAACTCTTTGGCGGCAATATTCCAGTGGTAATTGTGGCAACCATTTGATTAACTACATTTTTCTAGCAATGACAATGAGTGGAATTTTTTTTGGCAACCACAACTCCATAAAACGAGAGGAGTACAACAATAAAAGTTTGGAGAAGTTCATTACTTTGATATTGTTCTTAGCTCAGAGGAAATTGACCTTGTAAGGGCAAGTTTTTTTTTTTTTTTTTTTTTTTTTTTTTTTTTTTTTAAATGGCAAAAATAATAAAATCTACTCAACATTTTTTTCGAGACTGAACTCCCAAATATATGACCGAAATTTGGGAACACATGCCCGAACATTGTTTATTTGTTCGGGAAGTGGTAACCGAACATTATTCATAGGTTCGAACCTATTTTACTGATCACATTTTGAAATTTAGCCCTTGTTTGACATCACCTAAAAAAGACAAAAAGTCACTAAAAAAGCAAAAAAAAAATTATACTATTCACAATGTGTGGACGAAAATCTGGGACTGAATACTTAGAGGGCAAAAAGACAATTTTGCCCTTGTTTTTGTCTCTTCCTCTATACAATTATTAAAGGGATACTAGGGTTTACAGAGGGTCTCACCTCAACATCTCCTCTCCTGCTCCAAACACACGTATAAACACTTCTCCATCAAGCCGTTGACATTATTGAATTCAACACAATTATTAAAAAAACAAAATTGCACAGCTCACAGGTAAAAATAATTAAATAAATAAAAACAAAAAAAACAAAACCAGTGCAGCTTAGTACACTGCCTCGAGTTTGACAACTTCACTAACGTACATGGAAAGCATGTCTCAACTTAGAATAGGAAGGTAATTCTGGTATTTCATACAATATTTTAATATATATTTTTTTGTAAAAAGTCAAAAAATTATCCCAAATTAGGGATGTAAAAATGGCCCGAGCCCCGTAGGCGATGCAAAGCCCGCCCAAGCCCTGAGGTGGGCTCGGCCTGTTTCGGCCCGATTAGGCCCGAGCCCAAGCCTAGCTGTCACGACCCAAACCCCCTATAGGTTTAGTATCATAACCGGCCAGTAATCCTTCGATTACCAAAGGCCTCTTAACAAAATGACATATAATAAGGGGCTGCAGAAGCAATTATAGAAATATACATTATCCATAGAGCTGTGATAACGTATATGAGATAGAAATTTTCAAATATATATGTACGTGTGTGTGTGTGTGTCATAACACAATAGTCTTACGTCACCCACATACACAGATGTAACCCAAAAGGGAAACTTGTCCCTATATACAGACAAGCAAAATAAACAGCAAAAACATTCTTAACAGGTTTACAAAACTTGACTTCTTCAAAAAGGAACCTCCCCAGGAGGCACAATGGTTGGTTGACTTAAACACTCCAGGCAGTAACTTAAGCCTGGTCACGCACTTGCTCACCTGCATACCTAAAATAAACAGTGAGCGGGAGCCCAGTGAATAATAACAGAGTAAAGGGTTTAAATGAACGATATCCACATCAGGTTCATAAATCAGAGTTCATATCAGATATAGATTTACAATCACGTTCTTGTTCACGCTTCGTACAAAAATCAGAGTTCATGCGTAATCATACATGGTACATCCATTAGCATTATCAGGCTTGTTAGTTCCTTAAAGGGAACCTCCGGTACCGGAAAACTTGTAACTTGCTTAAACCACGGTATTACTACCCTCAGGAAAGGGCCTTGAAACCAAGGTATTGTTACCTCCAGGCAAGGGCTTTATGCTAAGGATGCCACGATTACATTTCAGAAACTTGGACCATCATTCATTGTACGAAATATAACATTGCATAAAATAGATCTTAATTCATATCATTTAGAAAATAATTAAAGTTAAACATAGCTTTACTAACTTATTACTCACAGATGGCTCCACTTGTAGAAAAGACAAATCAAATAACATGGGGCGCGTGACCTATATGCACACAGTAGAAATACATAATGAAATACACACTCGTTTGGTACTTAATCTATTTTGTTTCATTCTTAGTGTGTTTCTAGGTCTTAACCTCTTATTGAGTCTTAATCATGGCCTAGGAATGTCTAGGATGCATTGTGGATGCTAAAATGTACTTTAACACATTTAACAAAACTTGCTGAAAATAGGGGTCACGCTCAAGCGCAACTTCTCTTGCTCGAGCGGACATGCAAACATGTGAAGGGCCGCTCGAGCGCAACTTTCTTTGCTCGAGTGCTCTGTAAACTTTGCAAAAGTATTGGTTAGGTGGAATCTCCGCTCGATGGCCACTCAACTCTCACTCGAGTGTGAGACTCATGCCCTCGCTCGAGCGCAACTCTTGCTGCTCGAGCGGTCTGCAAAACATGCAACTTCTGGGAGCATGCATTTCATGCTCGAACAGACTTTAGGTCTCTTGGTCGGAAATACAAGATAACAGAGTGTCCGCTCGAACGCAGATTTTGACGCTTGGGCGGAAGTGCAGAATCTGGAACTTCCAGATTGCACTCCCAAGCTCAAAACTTGAATTCAAAGCCATTAAACTCAACCTTTGGGCCCCAAAACTTGAGAAAACAAGTCTAAACTTGGAAAACATAAAGAATTGAAGATCATTTCATGAAATCAAGGTCCAAAAGTATGCCAATTATCCAAAATGAAACCCAAATCTTTAAAAACATAACATTATACATCATGCATGTAAAGGTGTAAGTTTAAAGCCTTCAAAACATTATCAAATGAGATAAATAGATGGAAAATGAGATGAATTCTCAAAAATAAGGTAGAATGATAACATGCATGTGAGAATTCTTTGAAAACTTCCTCAAGATGCCATGATATAGACATGCATGCATGGTATGGCCTATATTCTTTCATTTTAGCTCAATTCTAGCATTACATAACTTAATTCTTTGAATTCATGTGCTAAGTACCCTAAGTACACAACTAAAGCTTGATTTCTTACCCTAGGTTCTCAATTCCTTGAATTCTAGTGAGTTCTTGTTCAAATTCTTCAATTCCCCTTAATTCTCTAGCAAATTCCTTTGTTTGAAGCCTTCTCTCTCTCTCTCTCTCTCTCTCTCTCTCTCTCTCTCTATACACGTTTGGTTTGTGTGTATAGGCTTAAGGATGTGTTGATATGAACAAAAGGATGAGTGGAGCATGTAGGGAGTCTTATATAGGCTCACCTAGTGGTAATTAATTAAAACTAATCTAGTAGGCATTAATTAATTTAATTAATTTGTTCCGAATCGGATTTCAATTAAACATGCCATAAAATTCTAAAAATTCCAACTAGCATAAATACCAAATCAATTTCGTGATCGAATGCCGATAAGGCCTTCAATTCACGGAACAAAACATAAACATGAACAGATCTTCCTATTATAAACAGATGTAAATGCATGTAATGTAACACATAGACAAGAAATGCAAAATTCCATCTTAATTACTTATTAAGTCTTCTTAATCATGGATTATACGTTAATCATGGAACATAATTGTTACACCAGCCCAGTAACTTGGGCTTGGGCCTTCCATTTGTGGCCTGGCCTATTAGCCCGACTCAATCCAGCCCAAAAAAAAATTGGGGCGGCCTGGCCCGGCCCAGCCCATCCCATCCCATCCCAGCCCACTCATTTGACCCTCTCTCTACTAATGGTCAATTTTCGAAAAATAAAAATAAAAAACAACTTGCAACGGTTAAATAATTAAAAAAAATAAAATAATAAAATAAATAAAAAGATTGATCTTGTAAAAATAATAAAAATAATAAAAACAAAAACAAAATAACATAATAGTTAATAGTTAATAATTTGTACAATTATCTATAATTGAATTACAAGAATTGAAATAAAAATTTATATAATTAAATAAATAACATTAATAATTTAATTTTTTTTTTTATAATAGTTTACCCACCCCCAGACTAGCCAGAGGAACAAGAGAGGAGAGAGAGAGAGAGAGAGAGAGAGAGAGAGAGAGAGAGAGAGAGAGTGTGTGTGTGTGTGTGTAATAAGAAACCAACTATCATAATTCAAACCAACAAACCAACAGTCATAATTCAAACCAACGGCCAGTGCTATATACAAACCAACGGTCATAATTCAAACGATAATATATAAATATATATATATATATATATATAAATTTATTTCACTCTTTAAAACTACTATAAATATCCTTCATTTTTCAAAATAAATCTTACAACAAATAATTCTCTCTCTCTCTCTCTCTCTCTCTCTCTCTTAAATGCTCTCAATCTCTCGCAACCCTCAATTAATTTTGAAGTGTCATCCCTAAGTGACAATTGCAATTGTGCAACAAGAAACTTTTATTAGAAGAAGCTAATTTATGTATCGCATTCGCTAGTCAATAACATTAATTAGTTTAATTAAATTTATTAGTTACTCATTTTTTCATTAATTATTTGTGCACATATATTAATTATTATTTTTTACTGATTGTATTTACACATTATTTAAATTAATTATTAATTATTATATATTGTTTTACTTACATTACTACGGATCCTAATATTCCTAAAGTTTATGTCGATGTTGATACATATATTACACAACACGAATATGTTGATTCTTCTTCTAATATCCCTCTTCCAATAGTTGGATCATCATCTAGAAGCAAAAGTAGCAGTGTTTGGAAACATTTTGAAAAAATATCTATAAATAATCCTGATGGTACAAGCACATTTAAAGCCAAATATAAATAGTGTGCACATTTACTTAGTATTGCATCTGCAGGGGGTACTAGTCATCTAAAAAGGCATGCTAACAAACATTTACAAAGTTAGCAACTTGATATTCGAAGTCAAATGCAATTAGGGGCTTCATCAACTAATAATTTGCAAGCATTTTCATATGATCTTATACGTACACAAAATTCTGTAGTTGATATATTATTAAAAAAGAACAACCTTTTATTACTAGTGAATGTCCCGATTTTACCGAAATGATTCACGAAAGTTTTACACCACAATATCAAAGTTTTTCAAGAAATACTACTAGAAACATGATTTTAAAGAAATTTGAGGATGTTAAAAGTAAATTATTTGACATCTTTAAAAATTTGAATGGAAAAGTTTGTTTAACATCTGATCTATGGTCAAATAATAGTTTTGAATATCAATGTATCACTACACATTTTATTGATAATGATTGAAAATTAAATAAAAGAATTATTTCATTTAAATTACTTGAACTTCCATACACTAGTCATTCGCTTAGTGTAGATATAAGAAATGTATTATATGAATGGGCTTTACAAAATAAAAATATTTACGATTAGTTTAGATAATGCATCATATTATAATTCAACTGTAGCCCATTTAAAATCAATTTTACAATTATTTGTTGATGGTAATTTATTTCATGTTCGTTGTTGTGCCCATATTTTAAATTTGATTGTTAAAGAAGTTATGCATGTATACAAGACTTTTGTACTTGTAATAAAAAAAAATACAGTTGTTACTATTATGTCTTCTGGTAATCGAGTTTCAGAATATAGAAAAATTTGTCAACGAGAAAATATGCCATTTAGAAAATTAATTTTAGATATAGATAGTAAGTGGAATTCAACATATAATATGTTAAAAATCGCTTGTAAAAAAATAAGAGTAATAGATTTATTTTTTGCAACAACATCAATAGGAGGAATATTGACTCCCACATAACTTAATTAGTGCCAAGTAGCCTTGTATAAAGATTTTTTAAAAGTTTTCGATACTTCAACAAAATTATTTTCGTATATATATATATATATATTCCTACTTCACCATTTGTTTTACATATGCTAGTAGAAATAATTAAAGTTTTCATAAAATGTATGAGTAATGAATATTATGTAACCATTATTACTTCAATGAAAGAAAAAATTGATAAATATTTTGATTATTTTGCCTCATCTATTAGTTTTAGCCATAATAATTGATCCTAGGTATAAAGAAGTTAGTTTACAAGAATTTTTAGAGCGTCTTTTCGCGGATCAAACACAGTTTGCCCCTATTATGCAAACATGCAACAAATTATTTGAAGAATACAGGGCAGCTACATCTGTAAATACACCTACACACACTACACTAGCAATCTCATCTTGAGGCAGGAGATTAAGTGTTTTTTCAGCAATAAAAAGTAGAAGAATATCTTGACATACAAGTGTAAGTAGTTCTGAATTACAACGTTATTTGGAAAGCCCGTCAGTGGATGATTCCGGTGATTTTGACATTTTGGAATAGTGGAAACAAAATGAAACTATGTGGCATGTGGTTTCACAGATGGCCTGTGATATACTAATTGTTCTTATTTCTACAGTTGCTTCGGAAACAACTTTTAGTACATGTGGACGGGTGCTGAGCGATTACCGGAGCAGGCTTTCACCCCAAATGGTTGAGGCACTGATGATATCCAGAGATCATATGCATGCCCTTACAAGAAAGACAAAATTATAGTGAAAAATAGCGAATTCAAAATGATTTGGATGACACGTCCTCAGGCAACGCTACTGAAATGTCTGTCTCCTCTAATGATTGATCAACAATTTGTTTTTTACTATTTCATTTAATTTCATTTTTTTTTTGTATTAGATTATTGAGGTGGGGTATAATGCCAATGATTGGTAGGCTAGTACGTGGTGAACTAGTTGTGATGTACTGGACGTATAGTGATGCAATTGTTCTACCATCATCAATAATTTACACCTATTTTATTTAATAAAATCAATTTTTGTAATATTTTATTTCATTTTGAAAGAAAAAATTATTCATTCACTAAATTTTATATAAATAATTTAATGTTGCAATATTGAAAGTTTCATTTTCATATATATAAAATTATTCATTTCGAAAGAAATAAGTTACATGATTGCATACTTTTTAGTTATAAATTCATAATTAAAAAAACATAAGTCATACATAATTAAATTTAAATATCACCATGAAACATAACAAACAAAACATCTCATTAATCTTAACTCAAATACTTTAGTAATTTTTTTAATTTTTTATTCCTAATATTAAAATAATAATAATAAAAGGCCCGACTAGGTCCAACCCTATAATGAGTGGGCTTGTGCTTGGGCCTGGGCCCCACTCTTGGCCCATGGGTCGGCCCGACCCGCTAAAAAGGAAGGAACCTGGGTGGCCCGCTTGGGCCAGGCCAGGCCAGGCCATTATTACATCCTTATCCCAAACAATTATATTTTTTTCCCCTACTTTTTAGCCAAAAAATTCAAAACATGCATTTATACAGTTTATCCAAAACAACCCTTTAATTTATATTGTTATTTATTTCAGTATGAAAGAAGCAATAAGAGAGAGAAAGAGAGAAAGCGTACCAACTGTGACAATGGTTAAACCAGAAGAAAAAGTATTCTTCTTCTTCTTCTTCTTCTTGGGGGGTTTTGAAAAGTATGAGGCTCTTCTTCTTTTTAGTGGGTTTTGTAACAGTTTTTTGGAAGGGAGGTTTTTTTTGGAGTATAGGGGTGTAGGGGTGTGCATTCAATGGGTGGAATGTTTGAGTATAATTTTGGTATTATTTAAGAGGGGAAAATTTTTTTTAAGGGTTTCAAAATTTATAAGTGGGGGTCCAAAATAATTCATGGGTTGCTTGTCACGACCAAAACCCGCCCTTATAGGTTTAGTGTCGTAACTGGCCAGTAATCCTTGGATTACCAAAAGCCTCAGAATAGATTAACACATAATAAGGAGCTGCAGAAGCAGATATATAAAACATACATAGTCCAATGAGTTGTGCAAACATACATGGGACAAGAATTTAAAACTTTATATACACACATGTGACCTCATAATTACATTAGTCTTGCGTCACTTACGAGCACAGATAAAACCAAAATGGGACTTAATCCAGTATACAGATAAACAAAAACTTGTTCAGAATTCAGTAAAAGAAAACAAGGTCTTAAACTTGGTTCACAAAACTCAACCACATGACTTTTTTCGTAACCTCCTCGGGGGCACAAAGGTTGGCCAACAAAATAGAATTCCAGGCAATCGTCATCAAGCCTGGTCGCGCGCCTGATCACCCACATACATAAATAATACAATGAACTGGAGCCCAGTGAATAATAACGGAGTAAAGGAGTTTAAATGAATGATGTCCCATATCAAGTTCGGAAAACAGATTCATATTTATTTCAAAAACAGAGGCAGATCCATATTCACATTCTTATTCAAGTCAAATACAGAAAGCAAAGTTTATGTTTCATCATATGTGGTACATCCATTAGTATTAACAGAACAAATACAGAACAGACGGTGGTTATGAGTAACCAGTTCCATAAAGGAACCTTCGGATCCGTGTAATAGATGACAAATATGCTGAGCTCTATGATGGAGCCTCCAGTACGGGTAACAGATAGCAAACATACTAAGTTCCATAATGGAACCTCTGATACCGGGTAATAGCTAACAGATATCACATGATGCTAAGGATACCATGAGTACATGTAAGAAATTGGACAATCATTATACAGAACATAACATTTCATAAAACATATCTTATTTCATCATATAGAAAATAAATAAATTGAACATAGCTTTACTAAGTTCTTACTCACAGATGGCTCTAGAGATAGAAAGACAGAGCAGACAGATCGAATAGCTTATGGCGCGTGACCTATACATGCAGATAACGGATACTCACTGAAACATATGCTTGGAAAATACATAATTCATTATGTTTTGTTCTTAGTGTGTTTCTAAGTCTTATCCTCATTATTATGTCTTAATTAGGGATTAGGAATGCCTAAGATGCAATGAGGATGCCACAATGTGCTATGGAACACTTAGTCAAATTTTCAAAAGCAAGGTAGTCTGCTCGAGCGCAACTTCGGTCACTCGAGCGAGCTACAAAGTCTGCAAAAGTATTGGTTGCATGCTTTTAACGCTCAACGGACGGTCGACGATCGCTCGAGCCAAAGACAAGGTCTTCGCTTGAGCGCAACTTCAGTCACTTGAGCGGTCTGTAAAACTTTCAATTCTTAGAATAGAACAGAAACACATATAGATATTTCTACGACAACAAATATAAACACAAATTGCATATAATACATGCAATTAATTCAGAATTTCTTCTTAATTATTGATTAGGTACTATTAATCATGGATTAGTGGCTAAGCACAAGACGGGGTTGTTACAGTGCTAATGGCACCACTCTTAAATTACTTGGCACCTGGCACCACTCTAAAATGTATAGTTAACAAACGGGCCCTTAATCTTCATCTGTTTATTATGTGTATTCTAATTTGTATACTTACATATTGATATGCTGATTTGTATGTCATTTTGGATGATTGATTAATTTCTACAATCTTGTTCTAAAATAAATTGGGGATGTGAAAAACATAGTTTGAGGCTTTAGGAATTGAAGGGATAAATTGATAAATCAACTGTTTCATCTTGAATCAAGAAATCAATTTGTTATGCAATCTTGTTGATCCAAAATAACACCATGACCGAACTAGGAACCTGTTTGTACCAGGTGCGAACACAATCGAACTAGAAAACCTTACCCAATAATTGAACTAAAACTTCGCATCACACCTTATGTTACGACCGGTCTAAGAACTTTCCTAATTAGCAAGCTAAAGACTTTTTCCCCAACCAAACTAGGAACGGGTTGCATCCCATTTAGCCGAACTAGAGTTATATTTATTTTGCCTTCTTACTTAGCCCAGTCTAGTGATCTGGGCTTAACACTTTTTTTCTCCACTTTGCAGACTTTGACTAGGTTGGCCAGGCACACCTTTGCACGCTCAACCGAGATACTCAACGTCATCTCAACACCAAGCTAGACTGCCATGATAAATTATAAACAATCTAAATTATATGGGTAAATATCGGTTCTTAGTAAACTCACCAGGGGCCATTGCTGAACTTCACAAGGACTACAACATTCCTGACAATGTCCATCTCTCATTAGCCGAACTAGATACCACGCCCTGAGGCAAACCAGGCTTTGTTCCCTTCACCATAATATCCATCGTTGAGACCGGTCTCTGATTCCCAGTTCAGCCACTGATATGCGAATTCCTTAGGCAGACTAGACTTTTCCCAACCCAACTAAGTACCAATTCTTACAGAATAATAAATGGCTTCGCCGAGCTAAATCGCCGGCTTGGCCTCAACCTTGGATTGGCTGAGCTATTCCATCAATACTCGCTCGGTCAAAATGACGACGGTTGGGTGTATTATTTAAGAATAAGAAGAGGCCGAGAGAAAATAATTAAAAACACACCAGACAAATACGTGAATGACGACGACTTCTTCTGGGTTTATGGCAATTTTGAAGACCAGGAAGCCCAGATACCGGGCTACAATATTAATTGGAATAAGGGGACTGCTGGTAAGGATACCTCAGTCCTCTTTTTATTCTACTAATCTTGGTTATAATTTTACACCGTGCTAACTGTTGTCTTTGTCCTTCTTCTTTATAGATCTAGACCAACTAAAATCACATTACCGATACGCCAATCAAGACGCCCTTCGTGCCGCACTACGGTACCGTCACTGGGGTTGGGCCGAGCTCTTGAACTTTAAGCCAACATATACATATAGCAGAAGGAGGTAGACCAGGGTAACCGATTTCCTTCTCGAACCATCACCAGAACCAGATCCAACTCTTCCCCAAATCAACCTCATTCCCTTAATTGAAGAACAAGAGATGGCCAAGCGCTGAGCTGTTTGAGCCCTGATCACCGAAACAACATCAACACAAGCCGGCGAGGTTCAAACTGAGACACTATAAGCCGGTCAAACACGCGAGGCTGTGGTGGCTCTCCCAACAGCCCGAGCCTCGTCATCCCAGCCGAGGAAGCATGCTCACACTTCCTTGACCGAGCCACAACACCTTGTGGATGAAGATGACACCGTGCTCCCTTAGACCACGCTACCGAGCCCAGAACCCGTGCGTTCTAACTGGGCTAGCCCTTCAGAGTGAGCCCCAAGAATGACTTACAAGAACCGAACCATAACAAATATAGACTCAGTGGTTGCAGATAAGGACCACACGTTTTCCTTCAACCTAGCCAAAAGCGTGTGTCTGCCAGCTGACATGGAGTACCACGACCACTTGACCGAGCTCAAAGCCATCCGTTCGGCAACTAAGTTAATGGTGCTGATAAGTGCCCCCTTTGTTTGTTTTCCAAGTTAGGCATCTGTTTGCTCGATTTTTTAGTCACAATCTCACTCTTTCCTTTTATAGGCCATGCAGAAGAACCACATAGCTCATAAGCGCGTGCTAGAGCTGCGCAAGACAGCGCGGCTGGCCGTGGCAAACACCAAGCTAAGACGGCCGAGCTAAACGAAGCCAAGCAAAAGACGACCGAGCTTGAATCTAAAATCGCCTGACTTACCGGGCTAGTCAACTCGGGGGAAGCAGAAAAGCAAAAGGCTTTGGCTAAGAGAAAAGATCGCTACTTGCGCGAACTGGCCAAGCTTGAAAATAAAAAAGATGCCAAGATCACCGAGCTCAACAAGAAAATGGAGGATGCTGAAGATAGGGGCTACAAGGAAATGGAGGCCACCTACATCCTGTAGTGTGAAGCTGCAAAGGATATATTTTTCAAATGCGGATGGAAGGCGGCTAGCACAAAGCTCGGTTATGGTTAAGAAACCGAGGTCTTCCAAAACCCTCCTCCCCACTTCATTCCAAGTTATATGGCAGACTATGCCAATGCCATCCAAGAAAAGTTGCTTCAAGAGGGGGGGGAGGGAGGAAGAATCCCCAGAACCAAACAACGCCCCAACTGTTACCACTGATCACGGCCTCCAAACTACTCTGCCAGCTCGGGTGGAGCCACCGGTGCCAAGTATGGTTGATGATGCGCCCGTGACCGACCTGCCTTTTGGGACCGGGCTGCCGAGTGGTGAAGCTCGGGTTGACCTGGATGCAGACTTGGATGATCTATTTACTTGATGTATTTCTTCTTTTGAAATTGTAACCGGGCTGAATGCCCGCCTCTTTTAATGCACTTTTAACTCTGAAATGAAACCTACTATTTTGCAGTCTTTTTGTCCGGTTCATACCTTGCTTGTGTTTGTCTTTCAACTTAAATTGTATGTCTTGAACTTTTATGGCCGAGATAACTATCTCAATCGAGGAGCTTTGTAATCTGTTTACAATGTGTTGGTCATACCTGCTAACTTTCTTCAGCCTAGATCCTTATCTCGGCTGAAGAGAGCTAAATGTTGGTTATTCCTGCCAACCTTCTTCAACCTAGATCCTTATCTCGGCTAAAGAGAGCTAAATTCTTGGTTATTCCTGCCCAACCTCTTCAGCCTAAATCCTTATCTCGGCTGAAGAGAGCTAAATGTTGGTTATTCCTGCCAACCTTCTTCAGCCTAGATCCTTATCTTGGCTAAAGAGAGCTAAATGCTTGGTTATTCCTGCCAAACCTCTTCAGCCTAGATCCTTATCTCGGCTGAAGAGAGCTAAATGTTCGGTTATTCCGGCCAAACCTCTTTAGCCAAGATCCTTATCTCGACTGAAGAGAGCTAAATGTTTGGTTATTCCTGCCAAACCTCTCCAGCCTAGATCCTTATCTCGACTGAAGAGAGCTAAATGTTTGGTTATTCTTGCCAAACCTCTTCAGCCTAGATCCTTATCTCAGCTGGAGAGGGCTAAACGTTCGGTTATTCCTGTCAAACCTCTTCAGCCTAGATCCTTATCTCAGCTGAAGAGGGTTAAACGTTCGGTTATTCCTGCCAAACCTCTTCAACTTAGATCTTTATCTCAGCTGAAGAGAGCTAATTGTTGGTTATTCTTGCCAACCTTCTTCAGCCTAGATCCTTATCTAGGCTGAAGGAAAGAACTGACTGTTTGGCCAATCCTGCCAAACTTCTTGGTTGCCCCTTGCTAGCGATGACTGAGAACAACTTTTACAATAGAAAGGATTATGCTGAAAAGACTACTTGTTTTATTTGAAAAAGGGAAAATTACAAATACTTTAAAGTAAAACTAAAAATAAAATAACTTGAGATTTGCAGTGTTCCATGGCCTGAGAATAGTCTTGTTGTCTCCATCTTCCAAGTGATATGCCCATTCTCCTGCCAAACCAACCACTTTGTATGGCCCTTCCCAATTAGGCCCTAACTTGCCATCTTCGGGTACCAGAGTGTTTCTCATTACTTTGCACAGTACCCAATCTCCAATCTTAAATTGCCTCGGATGCACTGTCTTGTTATATTTTCTGGATAACTCTTGCTAGTATGAGACAATGTGAACTAGTGCTTTTTCCCTTCTTTCTTGCACAAGGTCAAGTTCCAAGGTTATGGCTTCACCATTTAAGTTTGGGTCAAAATTTTCACTTCTAATGGTTGGGAGGCCTACTTCCAGTGGGATTATTGCCTCCATGCCATAAGCCAAGGAAAAAGGCATCTCTCCAGTTGACCGCCGAGGTGTAGTACGGTAAGCCCATAAAACATGAGGAAGCTCCTCAGCCCACTTGCCTTTTGCTCTCTCCAACTGTTTCTTCAAACCATCCAAGACGACCTTGTTTGATGCTTCCGCCTGGCCATTCGCTTGAGGGTATGCTGGTATAGATTTGTAGAATTCTATCTTGTATTCTTCGCAAAAGCCCCTGAAGATCTTGTCATCAAACTGAGTGCCATTGTCAGATATTAGAGCCTTTGGTATGCCGAATCGGGTTATGATATTCTGCCAAACAAACTTCTTAACATCTTTCTCTTTTATTGATACGAGTGCTTCAGCCTCCACCTACTTTGTGAAGTAATCTGTTGCCGCGAGAAAGAAATTTCTGTTGCCGGGTGCTGTTGGAAGTGGTCCCACTATGTCTAGACCCCACATTGCAAAGGGCCATGAGCTAGTTAATGGTAGAAGCTCTATGGCTAGTTGATGTATTTAGTGTGTGAACTTCTGACATTTTCCGCACCTCTTGACATACTTCTCTGAATCTGCTTGCATGTATGGCCACCAATATCTTTATGAAATTACTCTGTAGGCCAACGATCTTCCCCCTTGGTGGCTTCTGCATACGCCTTTATGTATCTCGAATAAGAATGCCTCGACCTTGCTGGGATAAACACACTTCAGGTAAGGTCCTGTGAAGGATTTCTTGTACAAGGCCAGTGATGGGGAGAGCCAGAATAGTTGTGATTTTGCTCTAATTTTGTTGGCCTCTTTCTTTTCTTTAGGCAAGATGCCATCTTTCAAAAATACTATGATGGGATCCATCCAAGAAGGGCTCAGTTCGGCACAACATACCTCAGCTACTTCGGGTTCTTGAATGCTTGGTCTGGGTAGGAAGTCGATTAGTAGTGGGTGTGGGATAGATGTATCTGCCATTAAGGCAAAGCCTGCCAGCTCATCTACTCAGTTGTTTTCTTCTCGGCCAATTTTCTCTATTCGGACTACTTCAAACTTCATGATCTCATTTTTGACTAACTCTTGGTGCTTAGCCATCATTTCATCTTTTGCCTCGTAGTTGCCTGAAATCTAGTTTACTACCAACAGGGAGTCACTGTATACCATCAGCTCAGTTGCCTTCATGCAAAGTGCTGATTTTAAATCTGCTAACAGTGCTTCATACTCCGCCTCATTGTTGGATATAGGGAAGCCAAGGTTGACTGCCTGTTCGATTGTTAGGCCATCTGGTGAGATGAGAACTATGCCAAGTCCTGCACTGTGCCTGTTGGATACTCCATCCATGAAGAGTTTCCACATCTCTCCTACAAATAGCTTCCAGCAGGTAGAGGGATCGGATGATGTCTTGGGATCATGGGTGTCGTTAGTGTTCTCTTCCAAGTCCATGCCTGCTGTTGGGGTTTGATCCTGGCTGTCTAATTACTTCAAGTCTTCATTTTTTGATGAGTTCTCACTGGGAATATCATGTTTTGTTCCTTCCTCCATGCCCTCAACTCTGAATGGCTTGCAATGTGGCTGGGTGTCTTGTATTAGGGGCTGCGCAGTTCCAGCGGCACTTTCCCCCCTTACTTCGGTTGTGTCAGTTAAATCGACTGGGCAGTTGTGATGACTTCCTGGTGTGAATTCAGCCACAAAGTTTGCTAAAGCTTGGGCTTTTATTACTGTTTTGGGTTGGAACTTGATATCGAACTACCCTAACTCCACCGCCCATTTCAAGATTCGTCCGAAAAATTCTGCCCTCTCAAACAAGGCCTTTAATGGAAAAGCCGTTAGGACTATCACGGTGTGAGCATGGAAATAGTACGATAGCTTTCTTGAGGCCATCATCAAAGCTAATGCTAGCTTTTCCAATGGCAAGTACCTTGTTTTAGCACCCAGCAAGGTTTTGCTAACATAAAAGATAGACAGATGTTGGATTCCTTCCGCTCTGACCAACACTGCGCTGACTGCATGCTGTGAAACCACTAAGTACAAAAAGAGCTCCTCTCCTGGCACTGGGGTTACTAACAATGAAGGAGAGGTCATGTAGTCTTTCAAACTCTCTAGAGCGCGGTCGCATTTCTCATCCCACTCAAATTTGGCCTTCCATGCTTGGAAGAATGGTCGACATCTATCTGACGACCGACTTATGAACAGGTTGAGTGCGGCTGCTAGGCTAGTGAGATGTTGTACCTCTTTGACTATATTGGGCCTTTCAAGATCCTGGATTGCTTTGATCTGAGAGGGATCGCCTTCTATACCTCGGTTGGTTACCAGAAAACCTAGGAATTTGCCTGAGTCTACGCCGAATGCACACTTAGATGCATTTAGACGCAACTTTTAAGACTTCAAGATTTGGAACATTTCATCTACGTCCCTGAGATGGTCCTTCTCATCTTTGCTTTTGACCACCATATCATCTATGTAAGCCTCCATTATTCTGCCTAACAATGGTTCAAACATTTTGGTGACCATTCGTTGGAATGTAGCCGCTGCGTTCTTTAGGCCAAAGGGAATGACCTTGTAATAGTACAATCCTCTAGGCATCGTAAATGATGTGACCTCCTGGTCTGGTTCGTACATAGCAATCTGATGGTAACCTCTATACGCATCAAGGAAGCTAAGTCGATTGTGCCCTGCCATCAGGTCCATCAATTGGTCTATCCGTGGTAGGGGAAAACTATCCCTTGGGCATACGTTGTTGACTGTTTTGTATTCCACACAAACGCGCCACTTGTCATTCTTCTTTGGCACTACTACAGTATTAGAGATCCACCTGGGATAGTGCACTTCTCTAATGGCTCCTGTCTCCAACAAGTTTCCCACTTCCTCCGCCACTATATCCGCGTGGTGGAGTGTTGATCTGCGAGTGCGCTATTTAATTGGTCTGGCAGTTGGGTGGACATTAAGTTGGTGGCAGACGAACTTAGGGTCAATGCCAGGCATGTCATACGATGTCCAGACAAACACTTCGATGTTAGAGGTTAAAAACTTTATGACCTCTATTCTCTCAGTGCTGGACAAAGACGAGCCAAGCAAAAAGAACTTTTCTGGGTTCTTTTCATCGATCTTTACCTTAACCAGGTCTTCTACTGCCTTCTGCTCTGCTGCTTTGCCAACATCTGCAAATAGTTCGTTGCTTTCTGGCTCTTCCACCATCTGAACGAACCCTTTTACAGCATGGCTTCCGTTTATGGTGACGAAACACTACTTTGACATGATTTGGTCTCCTAAGACTTCTTCAATCACGCCAGTTTCGTTAGGGAACCGCAATGCCTGATGGTAGGTTGACGCCACTGAGCGTATGGCATGTAGCCATGCCCTTCTCAAGATTATGTTGTAGGTGGAAGGGACTTTCAAAACCCAAAACTCCACCTGTTTCGTCATTGTTCCTACTTTGACTGGTAGGATTATCTTGCCCACTGGCCATTCTGGCATTGAGTTGAAACCGACAAGGGGAGATGTCGCAGGTGCCAAGTCATTGTCTTCCAATTTCAGTTGTTTGAAGGTCTCGTAGTACATTATCTCGCATGAGCTTCCTTGGTCAATCAGAATCCGTTTGATGTCGAAATTCTTGACGCGCAAAGTGACCACCAGTGTGTCATTGTGAGGGCAATGTAGCCTTGCTAGATCCCTGTCTAAAAAGGATATGATGTTCGTGGCCTCTGTTCTCTCCTTTTTGATGGTAGGTTGTACACTTAATACCTCCCTCAAGTACTCAGCCTTTTTGATCATTTCTCTGAGCTCACATAACCGCTGAAATTCGACAATCCCATGTATAACGTTGATCACGCCTTGAGATGGGCCATCGACCGGCATCCCGCTTGGTCTGTTGAGATCCTGGGAGGCTGGCTGTGTTCCCCCTTCTATGTACTGGTCCAGGTGTCCAGCAGCCACTAACTCCACCAGATGTTGCCTTAGTGGTGTGCAATTTTCAGTGTGGTGCCCCTTCTCATCATGGTAGATGCAACATGACCTCTCATCATAGCCTTTTTGTGCTTCTCCTAACTTGGCTGGCTGCCGAACGAAGGGTTGATCACGTATCTCGCTAAGAATTCGGTAGATTGGTTTGTTGAATATTATGGTGATGGCAGTGCGAACTCTTAACCTCCTTTTGTCTGGGTCCTCTTTGTTAGCCTGTCTGCCACGCCCATTCCTGCTTGGTTGTTCTACCGTGTTGACTTTTGCTGTAGTCTTTTTATTTGGCATTGCTGTTGCGCTAGATTTTGCTTTAGCACGAGCGTTATCTTCCTCAACGCGGATATATTGGTGCACTCTCTCCATTAGGGCCTCCATCGTGAGGGGTGGCGTCATTGTCATTGAGTTCCTTAACTTGTTACCAACTAGTAAACCCCGCTTGTATTGTGCGATGGCGAGATTTGTAGGGCAATCCTCAATCTGGTTAAAAGTCTCCAAATATCGACTGTTGTAAGACCTTAATGTCTCCTTCTCCCCCATGTCAATGGAGAGTAGTTGGTCAATCTCCACTGGCATCTTGGTATTCGTTTTGAATCTAGTCACCAACGCTTCCGCCAACTGTGCCCATGAGGCTATGCTGCCGTCTGGCAGCCTTTCGAACCAGGTTAAACCTAGGTTGCCAAGGCTGGATGGGAACAGGATACACATTAAGGCCTCATTCTATCAGTATACTGCCATAACCTAGCAAAAGTGGCTTAAGTGCATGTAGGGGTTTGACTTACCCTCATAAGTGGTGAATTTGGACTGGTGGAAGCCTGAGGGTAGAGGTGCATTCTCAATTGCCAGAATGAACGGCGAGCCTTGTAGCCTTGCTAACACTTTTCCTGCTAGTTCATAAGCAAGGCGCGGTATGGCCATTCCTACCTCAACACTCCCATGTGTCCTAGGGGCCAATCGCTGTAGGGCTAAAACCCTACGAGGGTCGCGAGCCCTGGGGTCTTCCTTCCATCAGGCCCTCTCCTCTAGCACTGTTCACAGGTCCGCTGTCCTAGGCAACTCCGAGGGCCTTGAAGTTGTCTGATGCGTATGCGAGGGCCTATAAGTACCTCCCGATGTATACGACCTCTCAGTCCTCGTTCTCTCAGACCTGAAGTGATGAGTCCTTAAGGTTCGTGATTGTGTATCACCTGTCCTTTTGCTTTTACTTTCAGCTTGAGATGGTGTGGCTTGTCTGCCACGATCTCTTGAGTGGAAAGAGAGTGTGTCGCCTTTGCGCCCTGATTCCGTTGCCACTTTTTTGCCTTTCATCTGGCGCTTCATGCTCTCCATGTCGGCCGCCATTCTATTTATTACTTCATCTTGCTCTCTTACGCGATCCTCCAGAGCTTGGGGGTCCAACCTCTGCCTCTGTCTCTCAGGACTTTGAGAGCGACGAGGACTGGAGCCCCGTTTCTCCTGTGTGTCCCTCCGTTAGTTCCATCGTTGGGGGTCTAAATCTGCCATGGGTGGGACAAAGGGTAAGCCCATGCACCTTCCACCCCTCTCAGGGGTTTGCCCATCAATAGCAGATTGGGGAAAATCCTCATCGTGCACCATTGATTTCTATCAGAGAGGAAAACTTGATTCAAAAGGTTTTATTCTGTGTTGGTTCCCACAAACGGCACCAATTGTATGAGGATGAAATATTCTTCTCATATAATCCTATTGATCAAGTTTGCACTCCTCCAAACGCTGTCGCTTTGCTTGCTGAAAACACAAACGCAAGCTAGCCGGCGGGTGTGTGCCGGATACCTCTCCGATGTCTAAGTCAGCAAATAGACAATAGACAAAAGGCTCTGTGTTTTAGAGAGTAAAGATTGTGATACCTGTATATAGGTCTGGTCATGAGCTTTTATAGATTCTGTTGGGCACAATCCTAATAGGATTCCAACTCTCCTTATAAAAATCCTCCTAGGAATCACACACCCTACTCACTACCAACCAAGTGAGATGGTTCACACAATCCTAGTAGGACTCTACTCTCCTCTCCTCAGCAGAGTCCTCCTAGAAATCAGAAAGGTAATGCTCTTCTTTCTTCACCCTTCCCACTACTTACCCAAGGGAAATGATCTTACCACAGTAGCACGGTAAAAGAACCGAGCTACCACTAGCTGTTGGGCAGACTCACCTCAGCGCTTTCACAAGCGATACCTAGCTCAATTACTATTCCCTATACCTCGGTTTGGTGTACATGGACCAAGCTAATAGTTCCCTTTTCTTGACCGAGCTACTAGAAACAAGATCCAACGCGAAGCCCCCTCACTGCGGCCCACGGATCGGTCCATTACAATGTCTAGGCCTAGCTCAGCCCTAGTTTTTATAAAATCTCCCTCTCAGCATTAATTTTTTTAGCTTCTATAAAAATAAATAAATAAATAAGCAAATCCCAAATGCTCTCACTTAAGGATATTGACATACAGGTAAAAAAGTCACATTTGGTCCAAACTTTTTTCAATCTTTAGTAATCTTTTTTCAACATTATATTAATTAATTAATTTTTATTTTTATTTTGCAAGTCCGTCTTGAATAGATCAATCTAAAAAATAAAAATAAAAATTCAAAAAATCTTTTTTAAAAAATAAAAATAAACCAAAAGAGCGAACTGTTCTTGACTTTTTTGTTGTTGTTGTTGTTGTTGTTGTTGTTGTTGTCATTCTTGGACCTTTTTTTTTGTAATTTTTATTTTTTGATCCATCTAATTGTATAAAAGACAAAAGTATAATTTTTTTTTTTAAATTTATAAAAAAGATTTAACTAAAAATAAAAATTTATATTAAAAAAGTCAACTCTAAACACTCAATTAGGTACGAGAACTCTGAACAGCCGAGTAATAAGATTGCCTTGCAATTTCTTCAGTATTAAAAGAAAGATTGGCTTGCAACTTTCTTCACAAAATGTAGAATCTACTTACCAATAGTTTGAAAATTTACTATTTTGTTTGATTTTTTAACAACTTTACAAATGCATTAATTTTTTAGCTCCCAAAAAAAAAAAAAATCAAAAACTAAAAAGCAACAAAGAGAAACACAACAAAGTAACGTTGGCAGCAAACTAGAGGAACTATAGAGACGCCTTGTAATTTCATAAAATGAAGCCCTAGATGAAAAAGAGAACTAAAAAGCTCCATATTGACAACACTATTTTGACCTCATATTTTTAGAATTTAGTTTTTTCTTAAGCCATTAATATCATATGGATTTCTGTTGGTTTGATTGAACCTCAAATTTCAAAAACAATTCTTTTCATTAGTAAATCTCATCCACATTACATAATTATGTCATCATGAGATTCTTATAACCTATGAAGCACTGGTACGGGTACAAGTATTGGTAATGGTACGATACGGGTACGTTGATACGGTAAAATTTTAAAAAATTAGAGTATGGGTACACCTTGGTACACTTGTAAAAAAATATTTATTTTTAATTTAGAGTAATACAAAAATTAATTAAAGGGTTTAATTTGTTAAGATCCAAGCTACAATTAACATTTAATGTTAAAAGTAAAAGTATAAATCAAAATTAAATGCCAATATATTAAATAACTTACAAACCATAGTTTAATTTTAAAATCATACAAAACATAAAACAAAAAATAAAAAAAATAAATCTAGTGAAAGGAGTTTTATCTATATAGTAGAAGAAAATATTGTTTCAACTGAGGTAGGTACAGCTTGGGTATATACTAGATACATCTTGATATGCCAAAAATTAAGAAAAAAAAATTTGGGTACGTGTTTCGTGTATCTGGTACATATGCAGAAGTACCATACGAAATACTAGATGCTAGTAAGCACCAGGTACGAGTACGGCATGTTTTTCGAAATAACCATGCTTCATAGCTTATAACATGGTGTAACTTTATCTTTGGCTCCACTTTTACGATGGAGAGAGATTATTGGAATTACAGGTCGTTTTGCCTTTATCTGCAAGTGACCCCTGATGTCTATTTTCAGAAAGATTTGAGATTGGATAGCTTATATACTGTGGAGATTATAATAGCTCTAGAAGAGGAGTTCAAGCTAGAGATTCCAGTTAAAGAAGTTGATAAGATTGACACATGTTTTCTTGCAATTGAATATATCCATAACCATCCAATGGCTAGTTAATCTTAGTGAATTCCTCTTGTTTGAGTTTCAATCATGTTTCATTTGCTTATACTGTTCCTCAAAAACAATTGTTCAAGTCCTTTCTTTCTTTGATTTGGGTGCTAGTACAGAATTTGATCCCAGTTAACGAATGGAAATAATTGGAGTTTTGTTTGATGAGTGGATGTTTGTTATGCTTCTGCTTAACAAGATCTAATATTTCTTCTCTCTCAATGAATTGGCAAAATCTTTGTTGTGCCTGCTTTTGTTTTTGGAGATGTTATTTTCATTTACATGGTTTTTTTTAATCCTTTTATTTTTGCTGCATTGATTTATTTTTGGATAATTGTTGTGGTATCTGGTCCTATTGGGACCTTTTAACCAGGATATGGGGAAAAAAAAATTCAATGCAACAGTGATACCATACTATATATGCTTATGTAATTTTATATTTAAATTTTTCGGCAATTGTCGAACGATGATTATGGTTTGATTTTAAAAATTGATTAATAGTTATCTGAAATCAAAATTGTGTGACATAGTTTCAATATTTTTTTTTCTTTTCGAAGGGTAGTCCATAGGTTCATTTCAAAATTTTTTGAGTTAATAGGCCATAATTTAATTTTTTTTGAGTTAAAGGACATTAATCTGTTCAAATGTCATTTATTTGTATACATGTCACCTATTTTTGCATGTGTCATATATTTACGTAATGTTACATATTTGATCACTTTATCGCCACTAGCCATCGTTGACTTTTTAGGGATTTTTCTGGCCAATTTTTTTTTGTGACTTTTTTATTGACTTTTTTACTTGTGTTTTTATTACAAAAAAAGATTACTTTGATCAAATAACATATAGTCTCATAAATGTACACTTTTCACCAATTAACTTTTTCAAAATTGATTCATCCACCGAATTTGAGTCTGTCTAAATCGCCTAAATTTGTGCATTCCGATGACTAATCGAATGACCACCTGGATGACCGGTGCAACCTTTGTTAAGTGTGACTATCACTCTTGTTGTGGGACGATTGAAATGCCCAAATTCAGGTGATTCAGGCAAGCCAAAATTCAGCAGATGCAACATTACTCATTTTTTCTTTTCTTTTTTCAAAAGTAGAATCACAAAATCAACTCATATCTTTTCATTTAGTAATCTCCTAAAATTTTAAATATAAATGGATAAATTATAAGTACATCTTTTGAGATTTGCTTAAAATGAATTGCTTCATGTAGTTCTACGAATTATATCCTATCCTATGAAATTTTTAATTTCACAACAAATGACCCATTTTATCAATAAATTATTAAGTCAATTAACAGTTTTTAATAATGTCATAAACATAATCAAATAATTTTATTATTATATAGGAAAACAATTAAAAAATTTATTTTTCTAATTAGTTCTGTTCAATAAATTTTTTTTACAGAGAGATATTTATAATTTTCTAAATTATAAGAAACGGTGTATTTATAGTTTTCTAATATAAATTTATGCAGGCTTAGCGTGTGCACCCATCACTAATACTATATATAAAGATAGAGGAGGAATTTACAAGGTATTTGATTGAGTTTTTAAAAAATAAAAATATTTATTATTTTAAAATATTTTTTACTTTTGATTTTTGAATTAAAATAAATTTTAAAAATATTTTTTTAATATTTAAATTGTCAAACCCATGTAAAAAATAAATAAATTCAGAACTCAACCAATCAATCATAGGTAGTTGCTTAGTTCAAAAAAAAAAAAAAAAAATCATAGGTAGTTGCTGAACTTAAACCGCTTTTGTTTGTTGGTCAACAAGAAGAAACAACAGCTCCATTTAGCGGCGGCCCCGACTTGCTTCGGTGGCAATGAGTATATGGCATTTCGGTCATCAGCTGGAGAAGTTACTGGCGGGTCTAGGACAGCGTGACACTTTATATATATTTGAATGGGTAGAGAATATAAAATTTAATTGTGTTTGAGTGATTGAGTTACATAAGAAGTATGAAAATTTATGATTGACTTGAGATATAACCATATAATGTCGCAGGATCAAGTCAATAATTTTTTCTTGTGGTTGATTTAGGGACAATGTCACATGACGCAGGGCCGGCCTTGGGGTGAGGTGACTAAGGCGGTCGCATCGGGCCCCCAATTAAGGGAGTGTATCATGTCGTGTTATTTTATAATTATTTCAATATTAGCTCAATTTATTTATTTTTATATTGTCGAATGGTGTTATTTTGATTCGTGTTCGATTGATGTTTAATGTGAAAACTTTCACTTTTAGTTAAAAATAACTTAGCAAGTGTATCGAGAGATTAAATTTTTTCTCATAAGTTGAATTTTATAAAATTTATTTCAACCAAATGAAATTATTCATAGAATGTTTGATTTTAATTCAATTGCATTTTTCTAATTAAAAAAATTGTACCTTCTTACTGTATATTTTTTATTAGATTGACTCTAAAATAGGTAACAAAAAAACATATATCTTAAAGGAAAAAAAGATATTAGCCTTAATTATTATTTTACATATTTTTTTTATTCAGTTAGATGGAGTTAAATAAAAGATTAAAAAATGTCATGGCATCCCTTAGTAAACATTCAAATATATAACTAATAATTCATGTCATTGAGTCGTGTCATACTATAGCGACCCCGGTCTTTTCCCATTTGATTATTGTATCCGGACTTAGGTTCCGTAGACTCTGTCATTGTATAATTGTTGTTGTTGTCCTTTATTTTCTCATTTGGAGTTATAGGATGTGTTGGGCAGGTTTGTTTCAGGTTGGTTGGGTTTAGAAATCCAGTGTTGCTGCCCAGAATTTTGACTCTTCGCTCGAGCGAGAAGTTCTTCGCTCGAGCGATCTCTTTATTTTGGTCCTTCGCTCGAGCCAGGGTAGCTTCGATCGAGCGAGGGTTGCGTTTTGAGTTAGACCTATGAGCTGAGGTTTTTGGCTCGAGCGAGCTTTTCTTCGCTCGAGCGAGTTAGTTCGTTCTTCGCTCGAGCGATAGTTCCTTAGCTCGAGCGTGTGTCTGATTGCAGACCTGAGGGTTTGAGTTCTTCGCTCGATCGAGTTTTCTTTCGCTCGAGCGAGCTTTTGTGTTGTTGGCTCGAGCAAGGTTTTCCTTGGCTCGAGCGTAGCTTCTCTGTGTCTGGTCGCTCGAGCGACCAAGTCTTCTCTCGAGCGAGCCTGTCCAGTTTATATACACAGCAGTGGGTTTTGATCAGTCTTTTTCATCTTCTTTTGATTCCAAACCCTAGATCCGACTTCTCTCTCTCCCTACTCACCTTCCTTCTTAGATTTGATCTATTTAGAGTGTGTTTCTACCATAGATCCTTCATTAAAAAGATAGAGTGAGTCGAGGGCTTCCATTTAATCTGAACATTTGGCGATTTGGAGCACTTTGGTATTTGGGCACTCATCTCTGTCTTCACCATTTGGGTTGTTTTCTTTGAGGTAGGGATTTCCTACTCCATTTTATAGGTTTTGTTCTAAGTTTTGGTATTTTGATATATTGGGGATACTTTGGTAAATTTTGGGAAAAACCCTAGTTGTATTATTAAATTAATTTGTATAATTAATTCATGGAATTGGGAAAAGATGGTTAAATTCATGGAATTGGGGAATTCATTGATTAAATGGCGTAGTTGGATAATTTGAATAATTTGTCTATTGAATTGTTGACATAGTTATTTTCAGTTTAGAAATAACTGTTTTGGGCTATCGGTGGAGGATAGTCGTGATTGTTGTAGACATTGCATGTGGATTAGGAATAACTGAAACTAATCACATTGGTTAAGTCATTAATTTTGACTATTGCATTGATACAGAAAATACGTGTATTGATTGAACATTGCATTTGCATACATTGTTTTGTGTGGGAGGAGATAGGGGATGTACTCCACGGTTTAGGGGAAGATAGGGGATGGACCTCTAAACCGGATTTTGTTTGGGAGGAGATAGGAGATGGACTCCATTAGCATCACTTTTATGTGTGCTTATTTATATAGAAGTGTTTTATTGATACAGCACTAAAATGTGTATCAATCTGGAAGTATGAAGTGTTTTGATTTGAGCTTGAGTCTCATTTGTTTGTTGATATTGGAAGGATGTGAATATGATATATGTAATTCACTGTTGTAAGTTTGGCCAGGTTCTGAGCCATGTTGATAAAATTGGAAAGTAAAACGTGTCTTAGACAATAGTGTCATGAGACTGTAAAATGAAGTAATTGATTATCTTGGTTAACCATCTGTTGAATGCTATTGCTTTATTCATTGCTTATATGTGGTTTAGTATATTTCTACTGGGCTGTGGCTCACCCTTTATGGGAACATCATTTTCAGGTTCAGGTGATAAGCTACCTCCAAGGACTTAGCTTGGAAGGACTTGGATTTTGAAGACTATCTTTAGTTAATTGTCTTTATTTATTAGTGCATGTAAACATCCAAACCTAGGGCTTTTCTTGTATTGAGTTAGAACTCATCTTTTTGTATCCAAGTGTTGGCTTGGAAAGTTGTAAGCCTGTAGGGCATTTTATTCGATGTTACATGTAAAGATTTTATTTAGTAATACTCTGATGAATGAATTAATAAATTGTTTTCTTTAAATAATGCATGTCAATGATATATATATATATATATATAATGGGTTGATTTTGAGGGCGTTACAATTTGGTATCAGAGCGTACCGGGTTGGAATACTTTGGGTACGTGGGAAGTGATTAGTATCACATTGGGTTCGTCTCGTTTGATAGAGACTTAGTGTAATGTTATATGCTTATGTGATAACATGTTTATGTGATTATGTGGGTATGGAATGTAGTTTCTAGGATGTTGATTGGACCCTTGAGTTTCTAGTAGTCTTGTTGGAAAGGCACTTGATCACTGCTGCTTCCAACCGGAACTATAGTAACGCATTGGGACTATCATTATCCGGGAATGAAATTCGTAGGTGCTTATGTGATTATGTGCTTACGTGGAATGTATTATTGTTGTCCATTGCATTAGGACGCGAGTGTTTAGCATCGGCACATTTATTAATGTGCTAATGTCTTTGTTTCCTTTATTAGGATGTCAGGACGAGGACGAGGACGTGGTAGGCGTAGTAGGCCGGGTAGGCAGGAGGTGCCTGTGCCAGAGGAGATTCCGGCAGTTCAGGAGGGAATTGGCCAGGCTAATGTGGCCGAGCCAGTAGGCCAGCAGGCTATGGGCGCTTTAGCTCGAGAGATAGCAGGGGCATTCAGGGAGTCAGTAGGCATCCTCAGAGCTGAGAATCAAGCTTGGGATGTTGCTGCTGATGCAGGACCTTCCTTTCTGAAGAGGGAGTTCTTCCGGTCTAATCCGGATGAATTTGTGGGTGATCCTAAAGAGCCGCTTAAGGCAGATGAATGGCTCGAACAGACAACGAAGACGTTTGAGATGCTTGGCATCGAAGACGAGGGGTTGAAAGTGACCTTGGCATCTTTCCAGTTGAAGGGGGATGCAGGTCAGTGGTGGAAGTTTACTAAGGGGCGTATAGGAGGTACGTGGGAGGCTTTTGTCAATGCTTTCCAGGAAAAGTTCTTATCTCCAGCAGTCAGGGAGAAGCTGCGAGACCAGTTTTGTCAGCTTAAGCAGGCGAGCTCTTCAGTGGCCGAATTTGAGGTTGCATTCACTGGTTTGTCCAGGTTTGCACCTGAGTTGGTGGCGTCTGAGGAACGCCGTTGTATTGAGTTTGAGAAGAAGTTGAGGCGTGGCCTCAAGCTGAGAGTTGGGGGAACTATGATTCGGGATTATGGGCGTATGGTTGATGCTGCATCCCACATGGAAATCATGATGCAGGAGGAGGAGGAAGGACAGAAGGGCTCCAAGAGGAGTCAGGATGGTCAGAATGATGGTAGGAGACAGAAGGGTTTTAATCTCCAGCAGTCTCAGGGTAGCTTTTCTAGATCGACTTTTCCTGTACCGAGTGCTAGTTCGGGGAAAGGCAGTTAGGGAGACATTACCTGTTTCAAGTGTGGCCAGTTGGGCCACAAGTCTCCAGTTTGTCCTCAGAGGGGAGGAGTTCAGAGAGCAGCATCTTCTTCGGCTCGATCTCAGAGCCAGAGTCAGGGTAGAGGTCAGCCACTCTCGTGTTATCAGTGTGGTCAGCCAGGGCATATGAAGAGGTATTGCCCGCAGTTGGGTGGCACATCTGGTGCATCTGGTTTGAGGCCGATTCAGGGTCAGCAGCCAGCTCAGCCGGGTCAGGCCTCGAGGGCCAATCGGGGGGCTTCATCGTCTCAGTCGGTGCAGCAATCTTATGCTCCTAGGGTTGAGCAAGTTGATCAGAGGTCGTCTGGGCGCGTGTATGCTGTTACCGCGCAGGATCTTGTGCCAGCACCATCAGTTGTGAGAGGTACCTTCTTGTTTTGCAACTCGGTTGCTAATGTTTTGATTGATACGGGTGCATCTCATTCCTTTGTGTCTGCTGCATTTGCATCTGTTTTGGAGTTGGAGTTAGCACAGCTAGCATCTCCTATTTGTGTAGTGTCACCTCTTGGGGGTGAATTGATTTTGAAACAAGGCGTTAGGGGTTGTGATATAGAGGTTGATTATCATAGAATCCCATTTTCCTTTATAGTTATGCCTATGAGGGGTTTCGATGTTATTTTGGGTATGGACTGGTTATCGTCATACCGGGCAGTTATTGATTGCTACCGCCAGAGGGTCACTTGTTGTACCGTGGGCGGAGAGTATTTTTATTTTCTGGGGGACCGGGTTGGTGATGTGTTGCCACTGGGGTATGTTCCGCGAGGACGGAGTGAGCTTAGTGGGCTACTTGCTAACCTTTCGATTAGTGAGGATAATGAGACTCAGATTGTGTTGCCAAGGGTGGTTTGTGAGTACTCGGATGTCTTTCCCGAGGATCTTGTTGGTTTGCCACCGCATCGGGAAATTGAGTTCTCTATTGACCTAGTGCCCGGCACGGCGCCGATTTCCATGGCACCTTATCGTTTTGCCCCAGCCGAGTTAGTTGAGTTGAAGATCCAACTCCAGGAGTTGCTAGATAAGGGCTTTATACGTCCTAGTGTTTCGCCGTGGGGAGCACCGGCTCTCTTTGTTAAAAAGAAAGGTGGTGCTTTGAGACTTTGTATAGATTACCGGAAATTGAATCGGGCTACGGTTAAGAATAAGTACCCTATGCCTCGTATAGATGATCTGTTTGACCAGTTGAAGGGTTCCCGTTGTTTCTCTAAGATAGACTTGAGATCGGGTTACCACCAGTTGAGGGTCAGGGAAGAGGATATTTCGAAGACGGCATTCCGTACGCGGTATGGCCACTATGAGTTTCTAGTGATGCCATTTGGGCTCACCAATGCACCGGCAGTTTTTATGGATTTGATGAACCGGATCTTCCGGAAATTCTTGGATCGGTTTGTAGTCGTTTTTGTGGATGATATCCTTATCTATTCGCCTTCTGAGGAGGAGCACGAGGAACACTTGAGAGTGGTGCTTGAGTTACTTAGAGCCCATAGGCTGTATGCCAAGTTTGGGAAGTGTGAGTTCTGGCTGAGGGAAGTCAAATTCTTAGGCCACGTGGTATCCGGGGAAGGGGTGTCTGTTGATGCATCCAAGGTTGAGGCAGTGCAGGATTGGGCACAGCCTAAGAGTTGAGATCCGCAGTTTTCTGGGATTAGCTGGGTATTACCGTCGGTTTGTGAAAGATTTCTCCAGGTTAGCATCACCGTTGACTAGACTGACTCGGAAGGGAGTCAAATTTGTATGGAGTGAGACTTGTGAAAAGTCGTTTTAGGAGTTGAAAGTTAGACTGACTACCGCTCCAGTATTGATTATTCCAGAGAGAGGGTTGGGTTATACAGTCTATTGTGACGCCTCACGAGAGGGTCTGGGTTGTGTGTTAATGCAAGAGGGGAAAGTAGTTGCCTATGGCTCACGTCAGTTGAAAATTCACGAGCAGAATTACCCTACACATGATCTAGAGTTAGCAGCTGTGATATTTGCCTTGAAGATTTGGAGGCATTATCTTTATGGTGAGAGGTTCGAGGTGTTCTCGGATCATAAGAGTTTGAAGTATTTGTTTACACAGAAAGACTTGAACTTGAGGCAGAGGAGGTGGATGGAATTTATAGAGGATTATGACTTTGAGTTGCATTATCATCCGGGAAAGGCCAATGTGGTGGCCGATGCCCTTAGCAGGAAACCTGTTGGTGACATAGCTAGTATAGCCATCCGAGAATGGGAGATGTTGGGTGCACTTGGGGAGTTTGATTTACTTCTGGGCGAATCCGTTGAGGCTGCGGCATTGTTTTCTGTTATTGCACAGCCTTCACTTGTGACTCGAGTGTTAGAGGCTCAGAGAGGTGACTTTGAGGTAGAATCTCTCCGAGAGAAGATTTCCGGTGGGAAGGTTGAGAAGGGTTTGACGGTGTATTCCGACCTGAGTGTGAGATACCGAGACCGTCTGTTGGTGCCGGAGTCTTGCCGAGAGGAGGTACTCCTAGAGTTTCATCATTCACGCCTTGCGGTGCACCCGGGAGGCACTAAGATGTATCGGGATTTGGGTCGCCAGTTTTGGTGGCGGGGTATGAAGAGAGATGTGGCAGCTTTCGTATCTAAGTGCCTTACTTGTCAGCAAGTGAAGGCCGAACATCAGAGGCCAGCAGGTTTGTTGCAACCCTTGCCTATTGCCGAGTGGAAGTAGGAACATGTCACTATGGACTTTGTTATGGGTCTTCCGAGGACTCAGCGGGGTAGTGATGCTATTTGGGTGGTTGTAGACCGGTTGACTAAGTCGGCGCACTTTATTCCTATGCGCGTGAGAGATTCGGTAGATCATCTTGCCGACTTGTATATTCGGGACATAGTGAGATTGCACGGGGTCCCAGTGACGATCGTCTCAGATAGAGATCCTCGTTTTACTGCCAGGTTGTGGCAGAGTTTGCAGAGTGCCTTAGGCACTATGTTGACCTTTAGCACGGCTTACCATCCTCAGACTGACGGGCAGTACGAGCGTACTATTCAGATACTTGAGGATATGCTTCGGGGTTGTGTTCTAGACTTTAGTGGGTCATGGGAGAGGCACAGATACTTGAGGATATGCTTCGGGGTTGTGTTCTAGACTTTAGTGGGTCGTGGGAGAGGCACTTGCCGTTGGTGGAGTTTGCCTACAACAACAGTTTCCAGTCTAGTATCGGTATGGCACCATTTGAGGCCTTGTATGGCCGACCGTGTAGATCTCCTGTGTGTTGGGCCGAGGTGGGTGATGCACCTCTGTTGGGTCCAGAGTTGGTGAGGGAAACGACGGAGAAAGTTGAGCTTATCCGTAAGAGGCTTGTTACAGCACAGAGTCGTCAGAAATCGTATGCCGACCGTAGGAGGAGACCTTTGGTGTTTGAGGTGGGTAATCATGTCTTTCTGAAGATATCACCTAGACGGGGTTTGATGAGGTTTGGGAAGAGTGGGAAGTTGTCCCCTCGGTTCATTGGTCCGTTTGAGATCCTTGAGAGGATTGGCGAGGCTGCTTATCGTTTAGCTTTGCCGCCGCAGTTGTCCGGAGTACATGACGTGTTTGATGTGAGTATGCTTCGGAAATATGAGCCGGATCTATCACATGTGTTGGATTGGACCGATTTAGTGGTTGATGAGGATGTTTCGTATGAGGAGAGACCGGTTCGGGTCTTGGATAGGCGGGATCAAGTTTTGCGAGGCAAGACCATCTCTTTGGTAAAAGTTTTGTGGAAACATCATGGAGTGGAGGAAGCCACTTGGGAGCGTGAATTGGAAGTCCGCGAAAAATACCCGGACATGTTTATTAATTTGTAATCTTGTATTTAGATTTTGTAATATTGTTGAACTTAAGAGCTTTACATATGTCTTAAGTTGTAAAACGTTGAGTTGTTTTGGTAAATGGGTGTATCTTGAAACTTGCTTCATCATAGAAGTTTAGTATAGCATTGCATATACTGATTCCATTGCTAAGTGTGTTATATATATCATGCAATTGAATATGATATGGGGATTGCTAACATTGGAAGGAATAATGCATAATATTGATACAAGTTGAAATATATGTTGTTTTATATATATATGTTGTGAGATGCCTCTTGATAAAGAGATGAAGTGACCAGTATTGGGTCAAGCTGTTTATTATTGTTATATAATATCTTTGGGAATTGAGAAAAACTTGTTTTTTTTTTTTTTTATTTATTTTTTTTATAAACTTATGCTTAATTTCGGGGACGAAATTCTTTTAAGGGGGGGAGGTTATAGCGACCCCGGTCTTTTCCCATTTGAATATTGTATCCGGACTTAGGTTCCGTAGACTCTGTCATTGTATAATTGTTGTTGTTGTCCTTTATTTTCTCATTTGGAGTTATAGGATGTGTTGGGCAGGTTTGTTTCAGGTTGGTTGGGTTTAGAAATCCAGTGTTGCTGCCCAGAATTTTGACTCTTCGCTCGAGCGAGAAGTTCTTCGCTCGAGCGATCTCTTTATTTTGGTCCTTCGCTCGAGCGAGGGTTGCGTTTTGAGTTAGACCTATGAGCTGAGGTTTTTGGCTCGAGCGAGCTTTTCTTCGCTCGAGCGAGTTAGTTCGTTCTTCGCTCGAGCGATAGTTCCTTAGCTCGAGCGTGTGTCTGATTGCAGACCTGAGGGTTTGAGTTCTTCGCTCGATCGAGTTTTCTTTCGCTCGAGCGAGCTTTTGTGTTGTTGGCTCGAGCAAGGTTTTCCTTGGCTCGAGCGTAGCTTCTCTGTGTCTGGTCGCTCGAGCGACCAAGTCTTCGCTCGAGTGAGCCTGTCCAGTTTATATACACAGCAGCGGGTTTTGATCAGTCTTTTTCATCTTCTTTTGATTCCAAACCCTAGGTCCGACTTCTCTCTCGCCCTACTCACCTTCCTTCTTAGATTTGATCTATTTAGAGTGTGTTTCTACCATAGATCCTTCATTAAAAAGATAGAGTGAGTCGAGGGCTTCCATTTAATCTGAACATTTGGCGATTTGGAGCACTTTGGTATTTGGGCACTCATCTCTGTCTTCACCATTTGGGTTGTTTTCTTTGAGGTAGGGATTTCCTACTCCATTTTATAGGTTTTGTTCTAAGTTTTGGTATTTTGATATGTTGGGGATACTTTGGTAAATTTTGGGAAAAACCCTAGTTGTATTATTAAATTAATTTGTATAATTAATTCATGGAATTGGGGAATTCATTGATTAAATGGCGTAGTTGGATAATTTGAATAATTTGTCTATTGAATTGTTGACATAGTTATTTTCAGTTTAGAAATAACTGTTTTGGGCTATCGGTGGAGGATAGTCGTGATTGTTGTAGACATTGCATGTGGATTAGGAATAACTGAAACTAATCACATTGGTTAAGTCATTAATTTTGACTATTGCATTGATACAGAAAATACGTGTATTGATTGAACATTGCATTTGCATACATTGTTTTGTGTGGGAGGAGATAGGGGATGTACTCCACGGTTTAGGGGAAGATAGGGGATGGACCTCTAAACCGGATTTTGTTTGGGAGGAGATAGGGGATGGACTCCATTAGCATCACTTTTATGTGTGCTTATTTATATAGAAGTGTTTTATTGATACAGCACTAAAATGTGTATCAATCTGGAAGTATGAAGTGTTTTGATTTGAGCTTGAGTCTCATTTGTTTGTTGATATTGGAAGGATGTGAATATGATATATGTAATTCACTGTTGTAAGTTTGGCCAGGTTCTGAGCCATGTTGATAAAATTGGAAAGTAAAACGTGTCTTAGACAATAGTGTCATGAGACTGTAAAATGAAGTAATTGATTATCTTGGTTAACCATCTGTTGAATGCTATTGCTTTATTCATTGCTTATATGTGGTTTAGTATATTTCTACTGGGCTGTGGCTCACCCTTTATGGGAACATCATTTTCAGGTTCAGGTGATAAGCTACCTCCAAGGACTTAGCTTGGAAGGACTTGGATTTTGAAGACTATCTTTAGTTAATTGTCTTTATTTATTAGTGCATGTAAACATCCAAACCTAGGGCTTTTCTTGTATTGAGTTAGAACTCATCTTTTTGTATCCAAGTGTTGGCTTGGAAAGTTGTAAGCCTATAGGGCATTTTATTCGATGTTACATGTAAAGCTTTTATTTAGTAATACTCTGATGAATGAATTAATAAATTGTTTTCTTTAAATAATGCATGTCAATGATATATATATATAATGGGTTGATTTTGAGGGCGTTACACATACTTAGATCCATGTTGAAAAATAATCAACCTTAACTTGCTAATTTTATATATTGCTTGAGTTGTGTCGGAAATTCTCATCCTTATGCCCAATTAATTTTAGTTCTTATAACATTGGTAAACTAAAAAATAAAGATTCGATTCAACTAATTGAAATTTAACTATTATATATATATATATATATATATATTTCTTATCTAAATTTTGTTAAATTGTAATGTAATAGAAATAAATTTTTATCTTTTTTGTTTTATCCAAACAAATTTTTTTTTTCCGATAATGATATATGAAGAGCCCAATTTAAAAAATTCGCCTTAAGCCCCTAATAAGTCAGGGCCGGCCCTGACGTGACGCTTCACATCTATTGTGATTGATGGTGAACGTATAACTCACGTGGTGGGTGATTAGAAATATGGGTATGCATAGAGATTGATTGGTTTAAAATATGGTCATATAGTGGGTGTTTAAGAAGTTATTTTAGTAGGAAAGATAATTGAATTTTTTTGTAGTTGGATGTGATATTTGTGAGAGAAAAAGTGAAATGATTATTGATTTAATGTGACATTTTGTCTGAATTTGCTTCTTTTTTTTTAAACCAATTTTGTCTTTTAGTATTTTTTTAACAAAAAAATAAATAAAAAACCCTTCTCAAACACCACAATAGTGTCATAGAACCAACTAATAATTTTCCATCCGCTATTATTTTTGTGTAGAAAAATTATTTTTTGATCTAAAAATGTCACATGATCACGTTCCTTACCAATCACAATCATTGTACCATCCCACATTTTATAATCACTCAACATAAATTCTCGAATTCTAGCCTTTCCCAATAACAATACCGTTAAAATGTGAAGCAGACGTGGCCCAAGAACCACCAATAACTTGTCTTTGGTGCACTACATAACTGCAGTAACTAACTAACCCACTTTATCTGGAGTTGGTTGGGGTCTCTCCATTCATTTCTTGGTCTTGTGTGTAAAACCTCTATGAAAACCCTTCCTCTCTCTTCTCTTTTCTTTCTCTATTCCCATTCTTGGAAACAAATACAGAGGCCACCGATGATGCAATAATGTCATCGTCTTCGGACTACAATCTCTATCTCCCCATGGACATCATCTTCGACATTCTCAATCGTCTCCCTGTCAAATCTCTCCCCCAATTCAGGTGCGTGTGCAAAACCTTCCGCCACCTCATCTCTAACCCTACCTTCATCTCCTCCCACCTCCTCCACCACCGCACCCCCACCACAGCCGCTACCATTGTCACCTTCAAACACCGCACCACCACCTCCCTCTCTCTGTTATAATCGTCTCAAAACCCTAACAATCTGGTCCACCCCTTTCCCAACCACACTCGCGATCTACACCTAATCGGCTCCATCAATGGCCTCATCTGTCTCTGTCTCTCTCACCATCCACTCCATTCCAATCGATGCATCATACTCCTATGGAACCCCGCTACCAAACACTTAAAATCTCTCCCCCCTCCCACCATCCAAATTCCTCGTAGGTTTTTTCACTTCTCTCTCGGGTTCGGATTCCGATTCCCAGTCCATTCTACTTCTTCTGCCACTAACTACAAGGTCATCAGGATAGTTTCTTTCAAGTTACAGACCCGAGTCGAGGTCTACTCTGCAATTTCTGATTGTTGGAGAGAGATTCAGGTTATGGATTTGCGCTTTTATATCCATAAATTGTCTTCTGAGGTGATTGTCAATGGAGCTCCCTATTGGTTGCTCTCAACTGCT
Source organism: Camellia sinensis (assembly GCF_055761805.1). NCBI lineage: Eukaryota > Viridiplantae > Streptophyta > Magnoliopsida > Ericales > Theaceae > Camellia > Camellia sinensis. The sequence goes on from NC_138962.1 coordinate 185,824,362, forward strand.
TCAAATCATTGTCTTTGCTTTACATGTTTGATGTTCAAAACGAGGCTTTTGTTATGTTGCCGGGGCTCGATTTTTCTGGGTTCTATGACGGGACTTCTGTCCACTGGAAATTAATGGATTGGAAAGAAAATGCTGCTGTGGTTGTGTGGTCCTGGCCACCCATGTGTTGATGTGTGGATGATGGAGGATTGCTGTGGCGGTGAGAGCAATTTGTAACGCCCTCAAAATAATAACATTAAACCCAACAAATAAGACAAGCGTTGATAGATAAACTAACCACCTTCTATCATTCATTAGAATTCCATTACATAAGTATTACATGTTAATCCCATAACAAAATGCCCTACGGGCTTACAGCTTTCCAAGTTAACACTTGGTTACAACAAAGAGGTCTAACTCGTTTACACATTAAGCCCTTGGCTTGAAATTACATGTAATACATCAAAAGTAAAACGACAAAACTATGCCCGCCACTAGCCTCCCAGCTATGTCCTTGGAGGTGGCATGCTTCCTGTACCTGAAAATGATATTCCCATATAGGGTGAGCCACAGCCCAGTAGAAATACACTAAACCAACCATGGACAATGACTAAAACATTAGCAACTGATAGTTGGTCACCACTGATTCAATCACATAAATTACATATTTATGTCAACGACTTACAAGTCCCAATTACTTTTCATTTTCCCTTTTTCAACAGATAAGCATGCTAGCTCTATCATCATTTCCACAGATATGTATAAAAACTATATCTCACATTCAGATAAGCATAAAAGCTATATCCACATTCTCAACAGATATGTATATCAACAATATCCACAGATAAGCATACAAGCTGTATCCACACTCTACAACAGATATGTATATCAACAATATCCACAGATAAGCATACAAGCTGTATCCACACTTCACTTCACAAAGATAAGCATATGAGCTCTATCTTCACTTCTCTAGACAAGCATATGAGCTCTGTCTACGGAGTACATCCCCTATCTCCTCCAAATACCTATCCGGTTTAGAGGTCCATCCCCTATCTTCCCCTAAACCGCGGAGTACATCCCCTATCTCCTCCTCTACACATAACGCATATAAACACATTGATTCTATATACAATCACACAATACAAACAATTAATGTATTCTAGCAACTGTCAAGTTCCATAACACATTCCATTGATTAGTCTCAGTTTGCCTAATCAACATACATTGTCTACAACAATCACGACTATCCTCCACCGATAGCCCAAAGCAGTTATTTCTAAAACAGAAAATAAATGCACAAATGGATATTCAATCAACATTTCATTTCCTCATTTCTCATCAATTAATTATCCCAATTAATTAAACAATGTAATTAGGCCATTTTCCATAATTACCATTTCAACCCTTAGGTCCCATTTTCATCAATGATTCAACAATCATTCCATTTTCTTCATGCCAAACATGCATCTAGGTTTATTATGAATGAAACCCCAACCTTTGTAAAATTACACAAAAGCCCCAAACTTTCACAAAATTACCCAACCAAGCCCAACATCTCAAAATACCAAAATTTAAAGACAAAACCCATAGAGAGGAGTAGGTTATCCCTACCTCAAATTCGGAGTCCCAAAGGAGAAGACGACAAAACCCAACGTGCTCCAAAACCCGAGATTTTCAGATTAAAATGAAGCCCTCGACGATCAACAACTTTTTTGTAAAGGCCAAAGGCGAGCAAATCACTCCTACTAGATCAAAACCTAGAGAGAAGGTAGTATCTAGAGTGAGAGGCTCAACAATGGTGTTTTTGGAAAAGTAAGAGAGAGAAGAGAAAGTGAAAAAGTGATTTGAAAAGTCACAATTTCGGGACTTAAACCCAGTCTTCCGCTCGAGCGTAAAACACCCCGCTCGAGCGTCCACTCACAGACTTCCGCTCGAGCGGCCAACCTCCCGCTCGAGCGCAGAATGCACTCGCCCAGCACTTTAGCAGAACCAGGCCTCCGCTCGAGCTCCCAATCCCTATGCTCGAGCTCACAACACTGCACAACAAGATACTGGATGGATGTAATCTACGCTCGAGCGCCAACACCTCCGCTCGAGCGTACAGGCCAAAAATCTGGGCAACTAGTTTTGGTTTCTAAACTCAACCAACCTGTAACAAACCCGCTCAACACATCCTATAACTCAAATACAAAGTAAGAAAGGATGTAAACAAGATAATAAACAACTACCAACATCCACGGACACATGTCCGGATCACTATACAACAAGGGTAAATCCGGGATCGCTATAACCTCCCCCCCTTAAAGAATTTCGTCCCCGAAATTAAGCACAAGTTTTCAAAAACAAGTTTTCCTCCATTTTAAACAATGTTACATTTTAACATTCAACAATTCGACCCATTACCGGTCATCCCATCCCTTAAACAAGAGACATATCACAATATGTAAACAACATATGTACTTTCAACATGCATCAACATTATGCACTATCCTTCCAATTTCAACAATATATTTAACACATATAATGTCACTTTCAACTTCCATATTAGGCAAGTTCCAAAACATACTTCCAATAACCAAAACATTTTCAATGTTTCACAACTTAAGACATATATAAAAGCTCTTAAGTTCAACAAAATGTAAAATCTTAAATACAAGATTACATATCAACAAACAAGTCCGGATATTTCTCTCGGACTTCCAACTCACGTTCCCAAGTGGCTTCCTCCACCCCGTGATGTTTCCACAAGACTTTCACCAAAGGAATGGTCTTGCCACGCAGGACCTGATCCCGCCTATCCAAGACCCGAACCGGTCTCTCCTCATACGAGGCATCCTCATCTACCTCTAAATCGCTCCAATCCAGCACATGTGATGGATCTGGCTCATACTTCCGAAGCATACTCACATGAAACACGTCATGCACTCCGGACAACTGCGGCGGTAAGGCTAACCGATAAGCAACCTCACCTATCCTTTCAAGGATCTCAAAAGGACCAATAAACCGAGGGGATAACTTCCCACTCTTCCCAAACCTCATCAGGCCTCGCCTAGGTGATATCTTCAGAAAGACATGATCACCCACCTCAAACGCCAAAGGTCTCCTCCTACGGTCGGCATAACTCTTTTGTCGACTCTGGGCTGTAACAAGCCTCCTACGGATAAGCCCAACTTTCTCCGTCGTCTCCTTAACCAACTCCGGACCCAACAAAGGTGCATCACCCACCTCGGCCCAACAAACTGGAGACCTACACGGTCGGCCATACAAGGCCTCAAACGGTGCCATACCGATGCTAGACTGAAAACTGTTGTTGTAGGCAAACTCTACCAATGGCAAGTGCCTCTCCCACGTCCCACTGAAATCCAGGACACAACCCCGAAGCATATCCTCGAGGATCTGAATAGTACGCTCGGACTGCCCGTCAGTCTGAGGATGATAAGCCGTACTAAAGGTCAACTTAGTGCCCAAGGCACTCTGCAAACTCTGCCACAACCTAGCAGTAAAACGAGGATCTCTATCTGAGACGATCGTCACTGGGACCCCGTGCAATCTCACTACGTCCCGAATATACAAATCGGCAAGATGATCTACCGAATCTCTCACGCGCATAGGAATAAAGTGCGCCGACTTAGTCAACCGGTCTACAACCACCCAAATAGCATCACTACCCCGCTGAGTCCTCGGAAGACCCACAACGAAGTCCATAGTGACATGCTCCCACTTCCACTCGGCAATAGGCAAGGGTTGCAACAAACCCGCTGGCCTCTGATGCTCGGCCTTCACTTGCTGGCAAGTAAGGCATTTCGATACGAAAACAGCCACATCTCTCTTCATACCCCGCCACCAAAACTGGCGACCCAAATCCTGATACATCTTAGTACCTCCCGGATGCACCGCAAGGCGCGAATGATGAAACTCTCGGAGTACTTCCTCTCGGCAAGACTCTGGTACAAACAAACGGTCTCGGTATCTCACACTCAGGTCGGGATATACCGTCAAACCCTTCTCAACTTTCCCACTGGAGATCTTTTCTCGGATGGATTCTACCTCAAGGTCACCTCTCTGTGCCTCTAACACTCTAATCACAAGTGTAGGCTGCGCAACAACAGAAAACAAGGCCGCAGCCTCGACAGATTCGCCCAGTAGCAAATCAAACTCGCCAAGTGCTCCCAACATCTCCCATTCCCGGATGGCTATACAAGCTACATCACTAATGGATTTCCTACTAAGGGCATCGGCCACAACATTGGCCTTTCCCGGATGATAATGCAACTCAAAATCATAATCCTCGATGAACTCCATCCACCTCCTCTGCCTCAGATTCAAGTCTCTCTGTGTAAACAGATACTTCAAACTCTTATGATCCGAGAATACCTCGAACCTCTCACCATAAAGGTAGTGCCTCCAGATTTTCAAGGCAATGATCACAGCTGCTAACTCTAGGTCGTGTGTGGGGTAATTCTTCTCGTGTATTTTCAACTGACGTGAGCCATAAGCTACCACTTTCCCCTCTTGCATCAACACACAACCCAAACCCTCTCGTGAAGCATCACAATAAACCGCATAACCCAACCCTCTCTCCGGAATAATCAATACCGGAGCGGTGGTCAATCTAACTTTCAACTCTTGGAACGACTTTTCACAAGTCTCACTCCACACAAACTTGACTCCCTTCCGAGTCAGTTTAGTCAACGGTGACGCTAACCTGGAGAAATCTTTCACAAACCGACGGTAATACCCAGCCAATCCCAGAAAACTGCGGATCTCAAACACACTCTTAGGCTGTGCCCAATCTTGCACTGCCTCAACCTTGGATGTATCAACAGACACCCCTTCCCCGGATACCACGTGGCCTAAGAATTTGACTTCCCTCAGCCAGAACTCACACTTCCCAAACTTGGCATACAGCCTATGGGCTCTAAGTAACTCAAGCACCACTCTCAAGTGTGCCTCGTGCTCCTCCTCAGAAGACGAATAGATAAGGATGTCGTCCACAAAGACAACCACAAATCGATCTAAGAACTCCCGGAAAATCCGGTTCATCAAGTCCATAAAGACTGCCGGTGCATTGGTAAGCCCGAATGGCATCACCAGAAACTCATAATGGCCATACCGCGTACGGAATGCCGTCTTAGGAACATCTTCCTCCCTGACCCTCAACTGATGGTAACCCGATCTCAAGTCTATCTTAGAGAAACAACGGGAACCCTTCAACTGGTCAAACAAATCATCTATACGGGGCATAGGATACTTATTCTTAACCGTAGCCCGATTCAACTTCCGATAGTCAATACACAATCTCAAGGCACCATCTTTCTTTTTAACAAAGAGTGTCGGTGCTCCCCACGGTGAAACACTAGGGCGAACAAAGCCCTTATCTAGCAATTCCTGGAGCTGAACTTTCAACTCAACCAACTCTGCTGGAGCAAAACGGTAAGGTGCCATAGAAATCGGCGCCGTACCAGGCACTAAATCAATAGAGAACTCTATCTCTCGGTGAGGTGGCAAACTAACAAGATCTTCGGGAAAAACATCCGAATACTCACAAACCACCCTCGGCAATACATGCTGGGTCTCACCACTCTCACCACTCTCACAGCTAGCAAGTAGACTACTAAGCTCACTTCGCCCTCGCGAATCATACCCCGGTGGCAAAACACTACCAACCCGGTCTCCCAAGAAATGGAACCACTCCCCGCTCAAGGTACATAACGTGACCCTCTGGCGGTAGCAATCAATAACAGCCCGGTATGACGATAACCAGTCCATACCCAAAATAACATCAAAACCCTTCATGGGCATGACAACAAACGGAAAAGGAAGCCTATAATCGGCGACCTCTATATCACATCCTCTAACACCTTGTTTCAGGATCAACTCACCGCCCAAAGGCGATACCACACAAATAGGAGATGCTAACTGTGCTAACTCCAATTCCAAAACAGATGCAAATGCAGCAGATACAAAAGAATGAGATGCACCCGTGTCTATCAACACACTAGCAACTGAATTGCAAAACAGAAAAGTACCTCTCACTACTGATGGAGCTGGTACTAAATCCTGCGCGGTAACAGCATACACGCGCCCCGTAGGCCCCTGGTCTACCTGCTCACCCCTCGGAGCAAAAGACTGCTGCACAGACTGGGATGACGAAGCTCCCGGATTGGCCCTCGAGGCCTGCACAGACTGAGCTGGCTGAAAACCCTGCGTCTGCCTAGAACCAGACGCTCCCGAAGTGGCACTCAACTGTGGGCAAAACCTCTTCATGTGCCCAGGTTGTCCACACTGATAACAAATCAAGAGCTGCCCCCTGCCCAAACTCTGACTCGGCGGTCTAGCTGAAGAAAAAGCAGCTTTCTGACCCCCACCCTTCTGCGGGCAAACAGATACCTTGTGACCCAGCTGGCCACACTTGTAACAGGTGAATTCTCCCTGACTGCCTCTCCCCGAGCCTACACTAGGCACTGGAAAGGTCGACCTAGAGACTGCACCCTGAGACTGCTGAGGGTTAGAACCCCTCTGCCTCCTGCCATCATTCTGACTATCCTGGCTCCTCTTGGAGCCTCTCTGACCCTCATCCTCCTCCTGCATCATAAGCTCCATATGAGCTGCAGCATCCACTAGGTGTCTATACTCTCGAATATAAGACCCACCAACTCTCAACTTGAGGCCCCGCCTCAACTTCCGCTCAAACTCATAGCAACGGCGTTCCTCAGACGCCACCAGTTCAGGTGCAAACCTAGACAGACTGGTAAAAGTAGCCTCAAACTCGGCCACTGACAAGCCCTGCTGATTAAGCCGGCTAAACTGATCCCTCAGCTTCTCCCTAGCTGCTGCTGATAAAAACCTCTCCTGAAAAGCATTCACAAACGCCTCCCAAGTACCACCAACACGAGCTTTCTCGTACTTCCACCATTGACCCGCATCTCCCTTCAGTTGAAAGGATGCCAAGGTCACTTTCAGTGCTCCGTCCTCGATGCCAAGCATCTCAAACGTCTTCGTTGTCTGTTCGAGCCATTCATCTGCCTTAAGCGGCTCTTTAGGATCCCCGATAAACTCGTCCGGATTACACCGAAAGAACTCCCTCTTCAAGAAGGAAGGCCCTGTCTCAGCTGCCTGATTCCCAGCTCTAAGAATACCTAAAGCTCCTGCTATCTCTCTGGCCAAGGCACCCATAGCCTGCTGACCTACTGGCTCGGCCACATTGGCCTGCCCAACTCCCTCCTGCACTGCCGGAATCTCACCCGGTAACGGTACTTCCTGCCTCGCAGGTCTACCACGCCTAGCACCTCTTCCTCGTCCTGACATCCTAATAAAGGCAACACAGAACATTAGCACATTCACAAATGTGCCGAAACTATACACTCACGTCCTAATACATGGACAACTGTAATTCACTCCACATAAGCACATAAACACATAAGCACTTACGAACTTCATTTCCGGATAATGATAGTCCCGAGACGTTACTAGAGTTCCGGTTAGAAACAGCATTGATCAAGTGCTTTTCCAACAAGACTCCCAGAAACTCAAGGATCCAATCAACATCCCAGAAATTAAATCCCATACCCACATAGTCACATAAGCATGTTATCAATTGAGCACATAGCATATGATACTACATCTAAGTCTCTATCAAGCGAGACGAACCCATTGTGATCCTAATCACTTCCCACGTACCCAAAGTATTCGAACCCGGTACGCTCTGATACCAAGTTGTAACGCCCTCAAAATAATAACATTAAACCCAACAAATAAGACAAGCGTTGATAGATAAACTAACCACCTTCTATCATTCATTAGAATTCCATTACATAAGTATTACATGTTAATCCCATAACAAAATGCCCTACGGGCTTACAGCTTTCCAAGTTAACACTTGGTTACAACAAAGAGGTCTAACTCGTTTACACATTAAGCCCTTGGCTTGAAATTACATGTAATACATCAAAAGTAAAACGACAAAACTATGCCCGCCACTAGCCTCCCAGCTATGTCCTTGGAGGTGGCATGCTTCCTGTACCTGAAAATGATATTCCCATATAGGGTGAGCCACAGCCCAGTAGAAATACACTAAACCAACCATGGACAATGACTAAAACATTAGCAACTGATAGTTGGTCACCACTGATTCAATCACATAAATTACATATTTATGTCAACGACTTACAAGTCCCAATTACTTTTCATTTTCCCTTTTTCAACAGATAAGCATGCTAGCTCTATCATCATTTCCACAGATATGTATAAAAACTATATCTCACATTCAGATAAGCATAAAAGCTATATCCACATTCTCAACAGATATGTATATCAACAATATCCACAGATAAGCATACAAGCTGTATCCACACTCTACAACAGATATGTATATCAACAATATCCACAGATAAGCATACAAGCTGTATCCACACTTCACTTCACAAAGATAAGCATATGAGCTCTATCTTCACTTCTCTAGACAAGCATATGAGCTCTGTCTACGGAGTACATCCCCTATCTCCTCCAAATACCTATCCGGTTTAGAGGTCCATCCCCTATCTTCCCCTAAACCGCGGAGTACATCCCCTATCTCCTCCTCTACACATAACGCATATAAACACATTGATTCTATATACAATCACACAATACAAACAATTAATGTATTCTAGCAACTGTCAAGTTCCATAACACATTCCATTGATTAGTCTCAGTTTGCCTAATCAACATACATTGTCTACAACAATCACGACTATCCTCCACCGATAGCCCAAAGCAGTTATTTCTAAAACAGAAAATAAATGCACAAATGGATATTCAATCAACATTTCATTTCCTCATTTCTCATCAATTAATTATCCCAATTAATTAAACAATGTAATTAGGCCATTTTCCATAATTACCATTTCAACCCTTAGGTCCCATTTTCATCAATGATTCAACAATCATTCCATTTTCTTCATGCCAAACATGCATCTAGGTTTATTATGAATGAAACCCCAACCTTTGTAAAATTACACAAAAGCCCCAAACTTTCACAAAATTACCCAACCAAGCCCAACATCTCAAAATACCAAAATTTAAAGACAAAACCCATAGAGAGGAGTAGGTTATCCCTACCTCAAATTCGGAGTCCCAAAGGAGAAGACGACAAAACCCAACGTGCTCCAAAACCCGAGATTTTCAGATTAAAATGAAGCCCTCGACGATCAACAACTTTTTTGTAAAGGCCAAAGGCGAGCAAATCACTCCTACTAGATCAAAACCTAGAGAGAAGGTAGTATCTAGAGTGAGAGGCTCAACAATGGTGTTTTTGGAAAAGTAAGAGAGAGAAGAGAAAGTGAAAAAGTGATTTGAAAAGTCACAATTTCGGGACTTAAACCCAGTCTTCCGCTCGAGCGTAAAACACCCCGCTCGAGCGTCCACTCACAGACTTCCGCTCGAGCGGCCAACCTCCCGCTCGAGCGCAGAATGCACTCGCCCAGCACTTTAGCAGAACCAGGCCTCCGCTCGAGCTCCCAATCCCTATGCTCGAGCTCACAACACTGCACAACAAGATACTGGATGGATGTAATCTACGCTCGAGCGCCAACACCTCCGCTCGAGCGTACAGGCCAAAAATCTGGGCAACTAGTTTTGGTTTCTAAACTCAACCAACCTGTAACAAACCCGCTCAACACATCCTATAACTCAAATACAAAGTAAGAAAGGATGTAAACAAGATAATAAACAACTACCAACATCCACGGACACATGTCCGGATCACTATACAACAAGGGTAAATCCGGGATCGCTATACAATTGGTGTAAGAAATTTGTGATTGGACCGGCTTTGGGTGTTGAACGATTTTGGTTGTTGCAATGCAAGAAGAATGGTGTGATTATAGCAGAAGATGCACGGGGAAGGATATTCTTGTACAACTCCCAAAATGGAGAGACTAAGTATATTCCAATCGATGGAGTTCAGTTCAAAGCTTCTCACTATGTAGAGAGTTTGGTTTCGATCAAAGGATTCAAACAACAAGAACTGAACAACCAGCACTAATGTTCTGAAAAGGTCAATTTGTCACTCGATTAGATAAATAACTCGAGCATTTGTTTACGCTACTTGCTGCAATGCATTTGGTTTTTGAGTTTTTGGTAGCATATGAATGGATAACTTAGACAAAATGGATAGTTAAGACAATATGGATAGTTAATATTCCTTTAATTCCTCTGATTGGATAGCTTAGACAACATGGACAATTAATATTAGCTAATTCCTCTGATTTGAGTTTCAATCCTGTTTCATTTGCTTATACTTTCCTTCAAAGACAAGTGTTCAAGTCCTTTCCTTCAAATTTGGGTATTACTACAGAATTTTATCCCAGTTAAGGGATGGAATCGAAATAATTGGAGTTTTGTCTGTGCAGTTTGTAGGCCGCTTTGCAATGTTTTCTATGCTTCTGCTTAAAAGGATATAAATTTCCCTCCTCTCACGTTATGTTTGGTTGAGGAATTTGGGAAGGAATTTGAGGCGTGTGAAATTATATGAAATATAGATATATTTTATTCATATTTCAGCTACCTTTTCTATTTTCCTTTCCAAATCTCTTCTCGAATTTCCCAACCAAACACAGAGTCAATGAATTGGCATAGTTCTTGATGTGTCTGCCTTCATTTTTTTAGATGTTATTTCTATTAACATGGTTTTTTTTTTTTTCTGATCTTTTATTTTTGTATTGATTAATTTTTGGATAATTGTTGTGGGATTTACTAGTCCTGTTGAACCTTTTTCCCTAGATGTGGAGTGAGGTCTCTTGATGAGAAGAGAAAAGTGCAAAACCAAGTTAGAGGAGAAATATGTGTTGGATGAATGGATTCTTAAAAACTGCTACTGCATTCTCTTTGTTTTTGTGTATGTTTAAGACCATTCATTCTTGGCCCACAGATATTCTGTAAAGGTCAATTCATCATTTGAATCAGATCAATTTTTGTCCAACTTGAGCATTTGATTTCTTTATGTTACTGCAATGCATTTGTGTGTGACGTTAGGCTTTACTACATGTTTTAGATACTATAATTTTCATTGACACCCCTTTGCTAAGATAATTCCTTCTTTCACTGGATTGCTGCCCAGTTTCTTTTGCTATGGTCATACTGAATTGATTAAACTTCCCAATGCTCTGACTAGTTTATGGAAGGCTATTGTACTTTAAGCTATGTTTGGATCGTGGATTTGGTTAAAGATTTAGATAGGGAAAAGAAAAAGTGAGAAAATGTTAATGAAATATAAGCTAAATTTGTTCTCTATTTCTCTGACATTCTCTTTTCTCTTTCTGAATCTCCACTCAAATCATTGATCCAAACACAACCTTACAGTCTACATAGCATTGGAAATTAATTTTTCCTGCTTTTGGTAGCATATGAATGACGTATAATTGTATTTGGTTTTCAATTTAACTAGTTTCTACTCTACCATTGATTATGGTTTTGTTTCCTCTCTCTCTCTCTCTCTCTCTCTCTCTCTCTCTCTCTCTCTCTCTCTCTCTATTTGTGAACATCTGTGTTCAACTGTTTTATGATGTAGTATTATTTGGGCTGGTTTCAGTAATGTGGGTCCTGTGACTGATGTCCAAACATTCCCCTCCCCTAAAAAATACCCTGCATTACAATTTTCAATTTATTTATTTTATTCTTATTTTTGTAGCTTAATGTTGTAGATTTTACTAAAGAAAGTCTTGAATACTGCTGTGCATTAGAGAAAACAATAGAGAAGTATTGGCAGCAAACAATAGAACTTTAAAGATGCCTTATAATTTCATAAAAAAAAGAAGTCCTGGATAATATTTGTATATATATATATAAACAAAAACTAAAATTAAAACTAAAACTAAAAGGTTCCATGTTAACAACATTATTTTAGACCTTATATTTTTGGAATTTAATTTTTTTTTAAAGCCATTAATATCGTTTGGCTTTCGTCTTGACTTGATTGAACTTCAAACTTCAAAAACAATTCTTTTTGTCAACAAATTCTGTATTACAACATTACATTTTTATGTCTAGCATGAGATTCTCTTAACCTGGTGTTACTTATCTCTGGCTTGACCTGTACCGTGGGGAGATGTTATTGGAATTACAGCTCATTTGCCTTTATCTGCAGGTGACGTGACTCCTGATGTCCATTTTCAAAATGATTTGGGATTGGATAGCTTCGACAATGTGGAGATTGTATTGGCTCTAGAAGAGAAGTTCGAGCTAGAGATTCCAAATAAAGAAACTAATAAGATTGACTGTTGTTTTCTTGCAATTGAGTAAATCTATAACCATCCAATGGCTAGTTAATATTAGCGAATTCTACTGATTTGAGTTCCAATCTTGTTTCATTTGTTCATACTATCCTTTGAAAACAACTGTTCTAGTACTTTCTTTATTTGATTAAGGCGTTAGTACAGAATTTTATCCCAATTAAGGGATGGAATGGAGATAATTGGACTTTTGTTTGTGTAGTTTGTAGGCTGCTTTGCTATGCTTCTGCTTGACAATATCTAATATTTCCTTCCTCTTATTGAATTGGCACAATTTCTGATACGCCTGCTTTGTTTTTGGAGATGTTATTTCTGTTCAGATGAGTTTTTTAATCGTTGTATTTTTTGTTGCATTGATTTATTCTTGGGTAATTGTAGTGGGATCTAGTCCTGTTGGACCATTGCCCTAGATGTGGGGTGACATCATTGTGTGGTTAGGTCTCTTGATGAGAAGAGAAAAGTGCAAAACTAAGAGGAGCAATATGTGTTTAACAAATGGATTCTTAAAAATTGCTACTACATTTGTATATGTTAAGATCATTCATTCTTGACCCACAGCAACTATCTATTCAAATATTTAAAATTACTTTAACGTAGAATTCATCAATTATATTTAGAATAATGAGATAATTTGGGATTGTTGTGCCACAAGTCCAGGATTTGTTGAAATTTGATATGTTTGAGACTATATTTTTTATATCCATGTATAATGTTAGTTTTGCCACATTTTGTTACGTCTCTAGATGATTATGCTTTTGCTTAACAAGATCTAATATTTCTTCTCTCTTAATGAATTGGCTTAATATTTTGTTGTGACTGCTTTTGTTTTTGGAGATGTTATTGTCATTTACATGGTTTTTGTAAAGAAGTTGGTGCAAGATTATAGGTATAGGGTAGCCACATGAAATGTAAAAACTTTAACTAGTAAGATAGTGAAATTGGTAGATATCATGATTAGGAGGAGGGTTAGTATAATATACATACAAGAAACTAAGTGGATGGGTGAGAAATTTAGAGAAATAGAGGATACCTGTTTAAAACTATATTATAGTGGTAAGGATAAACAAGTGAATAGGGTAGAAAATGTAATTGCAGTCATTAGGAAAGGTGATAAGATTATATTAGTTAAACTAGTTATTAGAGAAAATATAGTGAACGTTATTAGTGCATAAACCCCCCAATAAGGATTAGATGATTAGACACGGGGAGATTTTTGGGATCAAATGGATGATAGGTGATATTCGTATGAGAAACCGTTGTTATAGGTGGAGATTTCAACGGTAGGAATAGATAAATTAGATTATGAGAGGGTGTATGGTGGGTATGTTTTGGGGGATAGAAATGATGCTGGAAAGAGTATTTTAGATTTTGCGTTGGCTTCTGACCTGGTGGTGGCTAATACTATGTATAAGAAGAAAAATGAGCATTTGATAACTTTTAAGAGTGGGTCAAATAAAAGCCAAGTATGTTACTTTCTACTAAGAAAAGTGGACATTCTAAAATGTAACGACTATGAGGTGATTCTTGGAGAGAGCCTGACATTTCAACATAAGGTTTTAGTGCTAGATTTATGCTTTAAAAAGCAACACAAAGTTAGAAAAAGATAGTGGGCACCGCAAGATGAGATGGTGGGATCTAAAAGGGAATAAATTAGAAATATTTAAGAATAGAATAGATGAAGAAGGTACTTAGGACTTGGAAGATGATGCTAACACTATGTGGAACTCGATGATCAATTGCATGAGGAGAATCTCAAGGGAAGTCCTTGGAGAGTCGAAGAAAAGGGACCCAACTCAAAACTTGGTGATGAAGAAGTGAGGTTCAAGAGGTAGTGAAGAAAAAAAAAGAGTGCTTTAAAAAGTGGCAAAAAAATAGAACTGAGGAAGACTTTAAGAGTTACAGATTGACTAATAAGGAGGTAAAAAAAGTACTGAGAAAGGCTAAGTTGAAAGCCTATGATGACCTATACACTAGATTATATAGTAAGGAGGGAATAAGAGAATATAAAACTTACCAAGATAAAAGAGAGAACAATAAGAGATTTTAATTAGGTATCAAGAGCGAGGACTTTAAGGTGTTGGTAAATAATGAAGAGATTAAGGAGAGGTAAAAGAACTATTTTGAGAAGTTGTTAAATGAGGAACATGGAAGAAGGTCAAAAGGGGAGGATGTAACAGTAATACGAAAAACTAAGACTACGGGTTTATTACAGGATTAGGAACTTTGAAGTGAAGATTATACTTAAGAAGATGAAATCGAATAAGGTTTTAGGACTTGATGGTATCCCTGTTGAAGCTTGGAAATATTTGGGTAAGAATGGGGTTGCTTGGTTGACTAGATTATTTAGTAAAATTTTGTTGATTAGAAAAATGCTAAATAAGTGGAGGAAGATTATTTTAGTACCAATCTATAAGAATAAAGGAGATGTCTATAATTGCAACAATTACAGATGAATCAAGTTGATGTGTCATATAATGAAAGTGTGAGAGCGAGTAATGGAATGTTGATTGCGAGATATAACAGAGGTGCCAAATAATCAATTTGGATTTATGCCCGATAGGTTAATAATGGAAACGATCTATCTTTTGGAGAGTAATAGAGAAATACAGAGAGAAGAAAAGAGACACTCATTTGGTCCTTGTCGATCTTGAGAAAGCATATGATAGAGTGCCTCAGGATATAATCCGGTGAGTGTTAGAAAAGAAAGGGATGGCTAAATGTTATATTGATGATTTTGGACATGTATAAAAGTGTAGTGACAATTATTAGATCACTAGCTGGAGAGAGATGTAAATTTCCAATTACTGTGGGGTTATAACAAGAATCAACCTTAAGTTCTTATCTTTTTGCTTTAATTATGGATGAGTTGACGAGTAATATTCAAGATAAGGTATCATAGTGTATGCTTTTTGCAGATGATATTGTGTTAGTGGATGAGACTAGAGAAGAAGTTAACACTAAATTGGAGACTTAGAGAGAAACACTTGAATCTAAAGGATTAGGATAAATAGAACTAATACAAAATACATGAAGTGTAATTTTAATAATAGTAACAATGGAAACAGAGGAGAAGTGAAGATTAAGAACTAAGAACTACCTAAGATTGAACTTTTTTCGTTATTTAGGATCAATTATCACAACGGCTGGTGAGATTGGAGCACATGTGATCATGTGCTCCGTAGAATTAAGGTGAGGTGGTTTAAGTAGAGGAATGTGTCTGGGATACTATGTGATAAACGGGTATCCACCAGATTAAAAAGAAAGTTATATAGAATGATTATTAGACCAGCAATATTGTATGTGACGGAATATTTGGCAATTAAGAAATAACATGTAGATAAGATGAGTGTTACTGAGATGAGCTCTGTCACGACCCAAACCCGCCCCTATGGGTTTAGCATTGTAACTGGCCAGTAATCCGTGATTACCAAAGGCCTGCTTAACAGTAATGACAATGAGACAAAGTAAGGGGCTGGCAGAAGCCAAGTAGTAACTAAAAAATGTCCAATGAGCTATGAAAATCTGAATAGAAAAAGGCTTTTCTGAATATATTCGCATTCAGCCATAAACATATATACATACCAAATACACATAACATACAGGTTAGGGATCCAATCCATTCACCATAACTGTACAGTCAAACACTACAACAAAACTAACTATTCACGGCATCATGTTTACGACATACATTAAATGCATGTCGTAGTTAATACATTCTACGACATTTTTATTTTTTTTTTGCAAGCTGTTAATGTTGTCAATAACAGCATACATTCCATGTAAATCGTTGATTCATATATTTATAGCATGCAAAAATATGTCGTAAAAAATGTATGTTTTTACGACTTACAAAAATATGTCGTAAAATATTTGTACTTAAGACGACATACAATTCATGTTGTAAAATATTATAACTTTACATGGCATACATTAACATGTCGTGAAAACTTTTGCAAAAAAAAAAAAAAAAAATCAATTCGATTTTTTTTTTATGGCATGCAAAAGCATGCCGTAAAAAATGTATATTTTTACGGCATACAAAAATATGTCATATAATATTTGTACTTAAGATGACATACATTTTATGTTGTAAAATATTATAATTTTACACGGCATGCATTAGCATGTCGTGAAAACTTTTATTAAAAAAATTTCAATCCGATTTTTTTTTAATTTAAAAAAGCTAACAATTTCCAACCAAACTTCTCACCTTAAATTTTCCTAATTGAGGACAACATTAAAAAAAAATTTATACATTATTTTATAATTTAATGTCTCTTTTAAGGAATAATTGCACCCAGTGCGATTTTGGAAAAAAAAGAATTACACATTCATGAAAACGTTTATAATTTTAATGATTAATATTTATATGGCTTCTCACTAATTTGTAATTATTATTTTTTTAAATTACCTTGATTTGATATTTTTTCTTTTTTTAATAATTTATTTATTTTTTATTTTTTTGATGTGCCTAATCTGAATACAACTAAAAAATAAAATATTTGTAAAAAAAATAATAAAATATAATATATATGAAATGTGTTAAATTTTATATTTTTTTAAATTTAGTGATTTTTTTTAAAACAAATTAAAAGGTAAAACATTATTAAAATTAAAATAAAATATTTCTTTTAAGTATATATAAATTATTTGAATTTGAAAAGTAAAAAAAAAATTATTTAAAATATTACAATAACTAAAACAAAAAACTGAAAAACAATTTAGGCCCCTTACTTTCTCACTCACTCTCTGGTCTCTCTCTCTCTCTCTCTCTCTCTCTCTCTCTCTCAACCCTCTCTAAACCCTAATCTCTCTCAACTGATCGAATCAGCCTTCTTCAACCTTGATTTGATCTCAAAGCAATTGGTGATTCATCTCAGATCCAATCTCAGAGCGATTGGCAATTTCGATTTTGAGATTCCGAAGCTTCACCACCTCCACCATCTGCACCGGCGAGGGAAGCAAGGACCATCGTCTACTAAGGTGAGCACCACCATCTCTCTCTCTCTCTCTCTCTCTCTCTCTCTCAGTTTTGTATTCTCTTTCTCTCTCCTTCAAGCTCTTCCTGTCGAGTTTGAGCAATTGGTTTTAGAATTCAGTTCGGTTTGATTGGTTCCTTCTATGTATGAACTGCTAGTCAAATTGCTTCAGAATAGTGCTTTGGTGGCCATTTGTGATATTTTCTCAGTCAAAAATTGGGAAATTTGGTACTCACATTTATCCTGATATAGAATTAACCTCTTTCGAATTTGTTACATAAATTTTCCTTGTATCTCTGTAAGGTTGCAGTTTGATGTAGGTTGTCTTCAGCAACTACTTTAAGAGGAATGGTTTTTTTATATGAATGAGAATGATTAAAGTATCATATATGCTTGTGGATTTTACTTCAATTTGTGAAATAACAGTTTTATGGTAGCATTTATGTTACACTTAGAAAAATACAGAAGCTGTGAAATGGTTCGTTGTTTTGTATATTTGTTTGTGTTGGAAGAAATCAAATTGCTAGATGTCAAAAATGAACATCTATCACGTTGGTTGTTAGAGTTGTACTGGTAGATCAATATGAAATCATATACTATCCCATCTATATTGGTCAGCCAATATGTTCTCAAAATGATAAGAGAGATCTACTGGTAGTTTGTCAATTTGAATAAAATAAAGGGGAAATACCAAAAACAAATACTTAGGTTTGACTCTTAAACCAATAATAACTCTCCTCTTTGGCTCTAATCTTCATTTTGATCAATTCGTCTGGCTTATAATAGAAACAAAAGATATGTCTAACAAGTCTTATAATAGAAACAAAAGATATGTCTAAAGGGGAACTTCTGTTTCTTTTGGTAATTTAAAAATAAATAAAAATAAAAAGTTAGGATGTACTGTCTAAGAAACATACTAAGGTAATGTTTGGCACCGCAGCAATGAAATTCCACTTCTATGGAATAAGAAGAAAGATGATATATATTCCACCAGCTCAAATCCCCACTTCTTTTGGCTGCCTGACTATCAACCAATGAAAAACAGAGCTCCAAAGCTCTCTGTCTCTCCTTGTGTCTGAATTTTTCTTTGTTCTTCTTTCATTGTATTAGATTTCTAATAAAATGTAAACTAAGCAATCTACCTAGTAAACAAAAAATCTTAAATAAGGGAACACAAATATTTTTAAATATATATACATATTTACATCCCCTTATATTCAGAGAGATAGACCAACTTGAATTGGAAAGAGAAAATAGAAAAAATCGAGGTTTGCACACTACTTCCGATTTTGATCCTGTCATAGTTAATAGTTTGACGTCTAATAATTACAAGAGTAGCCAATTAATTATACAAAAGAGTGTTAGTCCAACTGGCCATAATCGGCACTTGAGTTTTAGTATAGAGATGGAGTGACATTAGTTTATTGTAATAATCTAACTCTATTAACTTACTAAATGTTCTATCGTGTGACCCAAAAAAAGAAAAAGGAAAAAAAAAAAACAATTTAGACCGAGTGTTGAACAAAAAATTCTAAATAAGAAAAAAAAAGAAGAAGATAAACTACTTTTTTATCTCCCAATTTTAGCCTAGACATTGTCAATGGGGACAATAATTATTTGAAACTTTACCTATGAAAGGTAAGATAAAAATGAAAGTGTAATAAAACATACTACATTTGCATAAGAGATTCAGAGGCCATGTGGTTTGCACTTTAGATGATCCCAAAATGATGTATTTCATTGACGAAGAAGGCAATAGAACCCAGCTAGCTTGCCTTACTTGGCATTGTTCTCAGAGTACCTTTCAATTGACCCTTGTTTCTTAAATGATTTCC
Source organism: Camellia sinensis (assembly GCF_055761805.1). Classification (NCBI taxonomy): domain Eukaryota; kingdom Viridiplantae; phylum Streptophyta; class Magnoliopsida; order Ericales; family Theaceae; genus Camellia; species Camellia sinensis. The sequence continues at coordinate 185,843,427 of NC_138962.1, forward strand.
TATGAAAAGTAAATCTATTTATTATTATTATTATTATTATTATTATTATTATTATTATTATTATTATTATTATTATTATTATTTACATAAATTTTTTTGTAAACTTAACGATTAATATAAAAATAAATCATTTATTACTTTTGTTTCTTTTATTTAATTCATTTTTCTTGTGAGAAAAGTTCATGTATGACAACTAACACTACAAGAAAACACACCTTTGGCGACTAAATTTTTAGTCACCAAAAGTCCTTTTTTAGTCGCCAAAAATCGAATTTTCACTTTCCCCAACTAAATATTTTAATCGCCGGTTTTGTCGTGAATACATGGTCGCCAATACCTTTGGCGACTAAAAAAGTGTTAGTCGGAAATATACATGTCTTCAGCGACCAAAAAATTTGTCGCCAATAGTCAATTCCATTTTTGGAAATTATACATTTAGCGACTAAAGTTTTAGTCGCCAATAGTGAATTTTTTTTTTATTTATACATTTGCCGACTATTTTTTTCGTCGCCAATAGTCGATCTTTTGGCGACCACAGAGTTTAGTCGCCAAAAGCATATTTGAAAAAAAAAAAAAAATTACCCTCTGTGCCTGAGACCTCCCACGTTTCAAACCTAAGACCTCCAGGTTCCAAAGCTTTACAACACACTCTCCCCCCACCATGCCACTAAACCATCACATGAATATAATTGCAACATATATTATTTATATATTACTTGACCGGTGTTAATACAAAACTATATATATAAATATAATTATATATATTCAATATAATTTATGTAAAAAATAAATTATTTACAAAAAAAAAATTTACATCACTTTTGGTGACTAAATCCATTATTTAGTCGCCAATTCTATAATTTTGGGCTACTAATTAATTTTCCGTCGCTAAAGAAATATGTTCTGCCTAAAAACTACCCCTTTTGGCTACTAAAGTGAATTTTAGTCGCCAATTGACAGTTTTTAGCTACTAATTTTTTTTTAGTAGCCAAAAAGCCTGACTTTCAGCGACCAAACTGTTTTTAGTCGGCAAAACACATAGAATCGGCGGCCAAACTGTTTTTTAGTCGGCAAAAGCTATACTTTTGGCTACTAAATGTTTTTAGTCGCCAAAAACCTTAACCTTTGGCTACTAAAATTTTTTTAGTCGCTAAAACCCCTATATTCGGCGACTAAACTGACTTTTAGTCGCTAAAACCCTTTTTTTTGTGGAATTTTCTATATTTTCTCAAAACAAGAGGGGAGGTCAATGCAATACCCAGAAAGAGTCTTTGTTTTTTTGTTTTGCGATATTTTTGTTTTTTTGTTTTTTTGTTTTTTTTTCCTCTCATTAAATTGCTTTAAATTGTTTTTGTCCCTCTTTTTTCATTGGAAATGGACTCATTTATTTGGGTTTGGATCCAGAGATTACATGTAGCTCTAAGCACAATCGTATCCAAGAGATTACCTAGGTCTACATGGATAAATCTTGGGTGCATCTTTCAAGGTTTTTTTTTCTCAAACACAATAACTTTTAAGCTTTTATATGGTCATTTTATTGGAATAATAAAGTTTGATGTAAAATTATCAAAGTGTCGAAGGATTATCTGGATGGAGCACGCAAGTTTGTAGATATAGCTAAGGCGAATGTAGGGAATCTCGAAATGATCGTTTGCCCTTGCAGAAATTGTCAAAATTTATCTCACCAATTTTGTGAGATTGTGTATGAGCACGTGGTCATGGAAGGGATGGATCCTAAATATACTTCTTGGTTCCTTCACGGGGAACAACTAATTGCATCGTCACATCAGGAAGATGTTGAAATTTCAGATACACATAAGATGTTTAGAGATATAGCGACCCCGGTCTTTTCTCTTTAAATTATTGTATCCGGACTTAGGTTCTGTGGATCCTGTCATTACTTATTGGTTGTTGTTGTCCTTTAATCTCTTTGTATTTGAAGTATAGGTTGTGTTGGGCGGGTCTGTTACAGGTTGGTTGATTTTGGATGCCAATAGGTGATGCCCAGATTTTGGCCTTCACGCTCGAGCGGAAGTTTTAACGCTCGAGCGGTCCCTTCGTTGTTGCTTCTCCGCTCGAGCGGGAATCTTGACGCTCGAGCGTGATTTTCCATCCCCCAGTATTTTGCTCTGCAGTTCTTCCGCTCGAGCGGTAGTTTTTACGCTCGAGCGTGATCCCTTGTTTTTGCTCCTCCGCTCGAGCGGGGAGTTTGACGCTCGAGCGGGTACCAGCGCCTGCAAAACTTCTGGAAGGGTGCAAATGACGCTCGAGCGGCTTTCTTCACGCTCGAGCATGATTCTGTGTCTTACGCTCGAGCGGGGCTTTCTACGCTCGAGCGTAGAGTCGATTATATCAGTCCGTGATTTCACTTTTTGGATCACTTTTTGACCTACCTTTTCTTTCTTAACTTTTAAAAACCGCCATTTGAGAGTTTCTCTCTCTACTCTCACCTTCTCTCTAAGATTTGATCTATTCCTTGTGGTCTTCTACCCTAGTTCCTTTGGAAGAAAGGTAGAGCTTCGCGAGATCTTTCTTTTAATCTGAAAAAGAGAGGTTTTGGAGCACTTTGGATTTTGGGTCATCATCTTCATCTTCTCTATTTTAGTTGTGATCTTCAAGGTAGGGATTTCCTACTCTATTTTATAAGCTTTGTTCTAAGTTTTGGTATTTTAAGATGTTGGGGTTACTTAGATAATTTTGGGAAAAACCCTAGTTGTATTTATTAATAAATTTGTAAAATTAATTTAAGGGAATTGGGGGAATTTGGTTAAATTCATGAAATTGATGAATTCATTGATTAAATGGTGTAGTTGGATGATTTAAATCACTCACCTATTGAATTGTTGATATATTTATTTCCAGTCTAGAAATAACTGTTTTGGGCTATCGGTGGAGGATAGTCGTGATTGTTGTAGACATTGCATGTGGATTAGGAATAACTGAAACTAATCACATTGGTTAAGTCATTAATTTTGACTATTGAATTAATACTGAAAATACGTGTATTGGTTGAGCATTGCATTTGCATATTGTGTGGGAGGAGATAGGGGATGTACTCCACGGTTTAGGGGAAGATAGGGGATGGACCTCTAAACCGGATTTTCGTTTGGGAGGAGATAGGGGATGGACTCCATTAGCACCATTTTTATGTGTGCTTATTATATTGAAGTGTTTTTACATGATTATTGATACAGCACTAAAATGTGTATCAAATGGGAAGTATGAAGTGTTTTGATATGAGCATGAGTCTCATTTGTTTTGTTGATATTGGAAGTAATGTGAATATGATATATAATTCACTGTTGTGAGTTTAGCCAGGTTCTGAGCCATGTTGATAATAATGGAAAGTGAAATGTGTCTTAGACATGTTTAATGATAAAATTGATTATCTTGGTTAACCATCTATTGAATGCTATGGCTTTATTCAATGCTTATATTTGGTTTAGTATTTTTCTACTGGGCTGTGGCTCACCCTTTATGGGAACATCATTTTCAGGTTCAGGTGATAAGCTACCTCCACGGACTTAGCCTGGAAGGATTTGATGTTTGGGATTTTGAAGACTTGTCTTTAGTTATAGGTTTTATTTTGTTATTTTGAGATTTCATGTAAACATTCAAGCCTAGGGCTTAACTTGTAAATGAGTTAGTACTCATCCTTTTTGTGTCCAAGTGTTAGCTTGGAAAGATGTAAGCCCTTAGGGCATTTATTTTTGATGTTGCAGGATGTTACATGTGATGTCTTTCAATAAGAATACTCTGATGACTAACTCAAATAATTCGTTTTCTTTTATAAATGCATGTTAATGTTATGGTTATTATGGGTTTATTTGAGGGCGTTACAACTTGGTATCAGAGCATTACCGGGTTCGAATACTTTGGGTACGTGGGAAGTGATTAGTATCACAATGGGTTCGTCTCGCTTGATAGAGACTTAGATGTACTGTTATGTGCTTATATGATAGCATGTTTATGTGATTATATGGGTATGGAATGTAGTTTCTAGGATGTTGATTGGACCCTTGAGTTTCTAGTAGTCTTGTTGGAAAGGCACTTGATCACTGCTGCTTCCAACCGGAACTATAGTAACGCCTCGGGACTATTATTATCCAGGAATGAAATTCGTAGGTGCTTATGTGATTATGTGCTTACGTGGAATGAATTATTTTTGTCTAATGCATTAGGACGCGAGTGTTTAGTTTCGGCACATTTATTAATGTGCTAACGTCTTTGTTTGTTTCCTTTATTAGGATGTCAGGACGAGGACGAGGGCGAGGACGCGGTAGGCGTGGTAGGCCGGGTAGGCAGGAGGTACCGGTACCAGAGGAAATTCCGGCAGTTCATGAGGGAATTGGCCAGGCCAATGTGGCCGAGCCAGTAGGCCAGCAGGCTATGGGCGCTTTAGCTCGAGAGATAGCAGAGGCATTCAGAGAGTCAGTGGGCATTCTTAGGGCTGAGAATCAAGCCCAGGTTGTTGTTGCGGATGCAGGACCTTCCTTTCTGAAGAGGGAGTTCTTCCGGTCTAATCCGGATGAATTTGTGGGTGATCCTAAAGAGCCGCTTAAGGCAGATGAATGGCTCGAACAGACAACGAAGACGTTTGAGATGCTTGGCATCGAAGACGAGGGGTTGAAGGTGACCTTGGCATCATTCCAGTTGAAGGGGGATGCGGGTCAGTGGTGGAAGTTCACTAAGGGGCGTATAGGAGGTACATGGGAGGCTTTTGTGAATGCTTTCCAGGAGAAGTTCTTATCTCCAGCAGTTAGGGAGAAGCTGAGAGACCAGTTCTGCCAGCTTAAGCAGTCGAGTTCTTCAGTGGCCGAGTTTGAGGCTGCATTTACTAGTTTGTCCAGGTTTGCACCTGAATTGGTGGCGTCTGAGGAACGCCGTTGTATTGAGTTTGAGAGGAAGTTGAGGCGTGGCCTCAAGCTGAGAGTTGGGGGAACTATGATTCGGGATTATGGGCGTTTGGTTGATGCTGCAGCCCACATGGAAATCATGATGCAGGAGGAGGAGGAAGGACAGAAGGGCTCCAAGAGGAGTCAGGATGGTCAGAGTGATGGTAGGAGACAGAAGGGTTTTAATCCCCAACAGTCTCAGAGTAGCTTTTCTAGATCAACTTTTCCTGTGCCGAGTGCTAGTTCGGGGAAAGGCAGTCAAGGAGACATTACCTGCTTCAAGTGTGGCCAGCTGGGCCACAAGTCTCCAGTTTGTCCTCAGAGGGGAGGAGTGCAGAGAGCAGCATCATCTGCGGCTCGATCTCAGAGCCAGAGTCAGGGTAGAGGCCAGCCACTCTCGTGTTATCAGTGTGGTCAGCCAGGGCATATGAAGAGGTATTGCCCACAGTTGGGTGGCACACCTGGTGCATCTGGTTTGAGGCAGATTCAGGGTCAACAGCCAGCTCAGTCGGGTCAGGCCTCGAGGGCCAATCAGGGGGCTTCATCGTCTCAGTCGGTGCAGCAATCTTATGCTCCTAGGGGTGAGCAGGTTGATCAGAGGTCATCTGGGCGCGTGTATGCTGTTACCGCGCAGGATCTTGTACCGGCTCCATCTGTTGTGAGAGGTACTTTCTTGTTTTGCAACTCGGTTGCTAATGTTTTGATTGATACGGGTGCATCTCATTCCTTTGTGTCTGCTGCATTTGCATCTGTTTTGGAGTTGGAGTTAGCACAGTTAGCATCTCCTATTTGTGTAGTGTCGCCTCTTGGGGGTGAATTGATTTTGAAACACGGTGTTAGGGGTTGTGATATAGAGGTTGATTACCATAGAATCCCATTTTCCTTTGTAGTTATGCCTATGAGAGGTTTCGATGTTATTTTGGGTATGGACTGGTTATCGTCATACCGGGCAGTTATTGATTGCTACCGCCAGAGAGTCACTTGTTGTACCGTGAATGGTGAGTGTTTTCATTTTCTGGGGGACCGTGTTGGTAGTGTTTTGCCACCGGGGTATGTTCCACGAGGACGGAGTGAGCTTAGTGGTCTACTTGCTAACCTCTCGATTAGTGAGGACGGTGAGACTCAGATTGTGTTGCCAAGGGTGGTGTGTGAGTACTCGGACGTTTTTCCCGAGGATCTTGTTGGTTTGCCACCGCATCGAGAGATTGAATTCTCTATTGACTTAGTGCCCGGCACGGCGCCGATTTCTATGGCACCTTATCGTTTTGCCCCAGCTGAGTTAGTTGAGTTGAAGATCCAACTCCAGGAGTTGCTAGATAAAGGCTTTATACGTCCTAGTGTTTCGCCTTGGGGAGCACCGGCCCTCTTTGTTAAAAAGAAAGGTGGTGCTTTGAGACTTTGTATAGATTACCGGAAATTGAATCGGGCTACGGTTAAGAATAAGTATCCTATGCCTCGTATAGATGATCTGTTTGACCAGTTGAAGGGTTCCCGTTGTTTCTCTAAGATAGACTTGAGATCGGGTTACCACCAGTTGAGGGTCAGAGAGGAGGATATTCCAAAGACGGCATTCCGTACGCGGTATGGCCACTATGAGTTTTTGGTGATGCCATTTGGGCTCACCAATGCACCGGCAGTATTTATGGATTTGATGAACCGGATATTCCGGTAATTTCTAGATCGTTTTGTAGTCGTCTTCGTGGACGACATCCTTATCTTTTCACCTTCAGAGGAAGAGCACGAGGAACACTTGAGGGTGGTGCTTGATTTACTTAGAGCCCATCAGCTTTATGCTAAGTTTGGGAAGTGTGAGTTCTGGCTAGAGGAGGTGAAGTTCTTAGGCCATGTAGTTTCTAGGGAAGGGGTGTCTGTTGATACATCCAAGACAGAGGCAGTGCAAGATTGGGTACAGCCTAAGAGTGTGTTTGAGATCCGCAGTTTTCTGGGATTAGCTGGGTATTATCGCCGGTTTGTAAGAGATTTCTCCAGATTAGCTTCGCCTTTGACTAGATTGACTCGGAAGGGAGTCAAATTTGCTTGGAGTGAGACTTGTGAAAAGTCGTTCCAGGAGTTGAAAGTTAGACTGACCACTGCTCCAGTCTTGATTATTCCGGAGAGAGGGTTGGGTTATGCAGTCTATTGTGACGCCTCACGAGAGGGTCTTGGTTGTGTGTTGATGCAAGAGGGGAAAGTGGTTGCCTATGGCTCACGTCAGTTAAAAGTTCACGAGAAGAATTACCCTACGCATGATTTAGAGTTAGCAGCTGTGATATTTGCCTTGAAGATTTGGAGACATTATCTTTACGGTGAGAGGTTCGAGGTATTCTCAGATCATAAGAGTCTGAAATATCTGTTCACACAGAAAGACTTGAACTTGAGGCAGAGGAGGTGGATGGAATTTATTGAGGATTATGACTTTGAATTGCATTATCATCCGGGAAAGGCCAATGTGGTGGCCGACGCCCTTAGCAGGAAACCTGTTGGTGACATAGCTAGTATAGCCATCCGAGAGTGGGAGATGTTAGGTGCACTTGGAGAGTTTGATTTGCTTCTGGGCGAATCCGTCGAGGCTGCGGCCTTGTTTTCTGTTGTTGCGCAACCTACACTTGTGATTCGAGTGTTAGAGGCTCAGAGGGGCGACCTTGAGGTAGAATCCCTCCGTGAGAAGATTTCTGGTGGGAAGGTTGAGAAAGGTTTGACGGTGTATCCCGACCTGAGTGTGAGATACCGAGACCGTCTGTTTGTGCCGGAGTCTCATCGAGAGGAGGTACTCCGAGAGTTTCATCATTCACGCCTTGCGGTGCATCCGGGAGGTACTAAGATGTATCGGGATTTGGGTCGCCAGTTTTGGTGGCGGGGTATGAAGAGAGATGTGGCAGCTTTCGTGTCTAAGTGCCTTACTTGTCAGCAAGTGAAGGCCGAACATCAGAGGCCAGCGGGTTTGTTGCAACCCTTGCCTATTGCCGAGTGGAAGTGGGAGCATGTCACTATGGACTTCGTTGTAGGTCTTCCGAGGACTCAGCGGGGCAGTGATGCTATTTGGGTGGTTGTAGACCGGTTGACTAAGTCGGCGCACTTCATTCCTATGCGTGTTAGAGATTCAGTAGATCATCTTGCCGACTTGTATATTCGGGACATAGTGAGGTTGCACGGGGTTCCAGTGACGATCGTCTCCGATAGGGACTCTCGTTTTACTGCCAGATTATGGCAGAGCTTGCAGAGCGCCTTAGGTACTAAGTTGACCTTTAGCACAGCTTATCATCCTCAGACTGATGGGCAGTCCGAGCGTACTATTCAGATCCTTGAAGATATGCTTCGGGGTTGTGTTCTTGACTTTAGCGGGTCATGGGAGAGGCACTTGCCATTAGTGGAGTTTGCCTACAACAACAGCTTCCAGTCTAGTATCGGTATGGCACCGTTTGAGGCCTTATACGGCCGACCGTGTAGGTCTCCTGTTTGTTGGGCCGAGGTGGGTGATGCACCTCTGTTGGGTCCGGAGTTAGTGAGGGAAACGACGGAGAAGGTTGAGCTTATCCGTAAGAGGCTTGTTACAGCCCAGAGTCGTCAGAAATCTTATGCCGACCGTAGGAGGAGACCTTTGGTGTTTGAGGTGAGTGATCATGTCTTTTTGAAGATATCACCAAGACGGGGATTGATGAGGTTTGGGAAGAGCGGGAAGTTGTCCCCTCGATTCATTGGTCCTTTTGAGATCCTTGAGAGGATTGGCGAGACTGCTTATCGTTTAGCTTTGCCGCCGCAGTTGTCCGGAGTACATGACGTGTTTCATGTGAGTATGCTTCGGAAGTATGAGCCGGATCCATCACATGTATTGGATTGGACCGATTTAGTAGTTGATAAGGATGTCTCGTATGAGGAGAGACCGGTTCGGGTCTTGGATAAACGGGATCAAGTCTTGCGAGGCAAGACCATTCCTTTAGTGAAAGTTTTGTGGAAACATCACGGGGTGGAGGAAGCCACATGGGAACGTGAGTTGGAAGTCCGCGAGAAATATCCGGACATGTTTATTGATTTGTAATCTTATAGTTAGATTTTGTAATATTGTCGAACTTTAAAGCTTTTTATATATGTCTTAAGCTGTAAAACATTTAGAATGTTTTGGTTAACGGAAATATTTTGGAACTTGCCTCGAAATGGAAGTTTAATGGAACATTGTATATATTGAATATATTGAAAATTGTTGAAATTGAAAGAAAATTGCATAGTGTTAATGCAGGTTGAAATATATTTGTTAAGAGATGGAATGGCCGGTATTGGGTCAAGTTGTTTATTAGTGAGTTATCATATGGTTGGAATTTGAGAAAAACTTGTTTTCGAAACCTTGTGCTTAATTTCGGGGACGAAATTCTTTTAAGGAGGGGAGGTTATAGCGACCCCGGTCTTTTCTCTTTAAATTATTGTATCCGGACTTAGGTTCTGTGGATCCTGTCATTACTTATTGGTTGTTGTTGTCCTTTAATCTCTTTGTATTTGAAGTATAGGTTGTGTTGGGCGGGTCTGTTACAGGTTGGTTGATTTTGGATGCCAATAGGTGATGCCCAGATTTTGGCCTTCACGCTCGAGCGGAAGTTTTAACGCTCGAGCGGTCCCTTCGTTGTTGCTTCTCCGCTCGAGCGGGAATCTTGACGCTCGAGCGTGATTTTCCATCCCCCAGTATTTTGCTCTGCAGTTCTTCCGCTCGAGCGGTAGTTTTTACGCTCGAGCGTGATCCCTTGTTTTTGCTCCTCCGCTCGAGCGGGGAGTTTGACGCTCGAGCGGGTACCAGCGCCTGCAAAACTTCTGGAAGGGTGCAAATGACGCTCGAGCGGCTTTCTTCACGCTCGAGCATGATTCTGTGTCTTACGCTCGAGCGGGGCTTTCTACGCTCGAGCGTAGAGTCGATTATATCAGTCCGTGATTTCACTTTTTGGATCACTTTTTGACCTACCTTTTCTTTCTTAACTTTTAAAAACCGCCATTTGAGAGTTTCTCTCTCTACTCTCACCTTCTCTCTAAGATTTGATCTATTCCTTGTGGTCTTCTACCCTAGTTCCTTTGGAAGAAAGGTAGAGCTTCGCGAGATCTTTCTTTTAATCTGAAAAAGAGAGGTTTTGGAGCACTTTGGATTTTGGGTCATCATCTTCATCTTCTCTATTTTAGTTGTGATCTTCAAGGTAGGGATTTCCTACTCTATTTTATAAGCTTTGTTCTAAGTTTTGGTATTTTAAGATGTTGGGGTTACTTAGATAATTTTGGGAAAAACCCTAGTTGTATTTATTAATAAATTTGTAAAATTAATTTAAGGGAATTGGGGGAATTTGGTTAAATTCATGAAATTGATGAATTCATTGATTAAATGGTGTAGTTGGATGATTTAAATCACTCACCTATTGAATTGTTGATATATTTATTTCCAGTCTAGAAATAACTGTTTTGGGCTATCGGTGGAGGATAGTCGTGATTGTTGTAGACATTGCATGTGGATTAGGAATAACTGAAACTAATCACATTGGTTAAGTCATTAATTTTGACTATTGAATTAATACTGAAAATACGTGTATTGGTTGAGCATTGCATTTGCATATTGTGTGGGAGGAGATAGGGGATGTACTCCACGGTTTAGGGGAAGATAGGGGATGGACCTCTAAACCGGATTTTCGTTTGGGAGGAGATAGGGGATGGACTCCATTAGCACCATTTTTATGTGTGCTTATTATATTGAAGTGTTTTTACATGATTATTGATACAGCACTAAAATGTGTATCAAATGGGAAGTATGAAGTGTTTTGATATGAGCATGAGTCTCATTTGTTTTGTTGATATTGGAAGTAATGTGAATATGATATATAATTCACTGTTGTGAGTTTAGCCAGGTTCTGAGCCATGTTGATAATAATGGAAAGTGAAATGTGTCTTAGACATGTTTAATGATAAAATTGATTATCTTGGTTAACCATCTATTGAATGCTATGGCTTTATTCAATGCTTATATTTGGTTTAGTATTTTTCTACTGGGCTGTGGCTCACCCTTTATGGGAACATCATTTTCAGGTTCAGGTGATAAGCTACCTCCACGGACTTAGCCTGGAAGGATTTGATGTTTGGGATTTTGAAGACTTGTCTTTAGTTATAGGTTTTATTTTGTTATTTTGAGATTTCATGTAAACATTCAAGCCTAGGGCTTAACTTGTAAATGAGTTAGTACTCATCCTTTTTGTGTCCAAGTGTTAGCTTGGAAAGATGTAAGCCCTTAGGGCATTTATTTTTGATGTTGCAGGATGTTACATGTGATGTCTTTCAATAAGAATACTCTGATGACTAACTCAAATAATTCGTTTTCTTTTATAAATGCATGTTAATGTTATGGTTATTATGGGTTTATTTGAGGGCGTTACAAGAGACGTGCATTTTAAAGATGATGATTTTGCAGAGTCTACAAGTGAAAGTAGAGAGAGAGAATCATTAGAAGATATTGACACTCCTTTATATCCAGGGTATACAAAGTACACTAAATTCTCAGCAATTGTTGCTTTATACAAGCATAAAGCTGCACATGATCATTCTGATGAAAGCTTTGATGAACTTCTTCGAATAGTGTCTGATATGCTACCAGAAGATAACACGCTTGTCAAATCTATATATTCAGCAAAAAAGATGCTCAAAGCCTTTGATCTAGGATATGAGAAAATCTATGCTTGTGTGAATGATTGTTGTTTGTTTAGAAAAGATTTAGAGCTTAAGGAGACGTGTCCGAAATGCAATTATTCACGTTGGAAAGTAGATAAACGCACTAAGAAGATTAAAAAGGGGGTTCCTGCGAAGGTGTTGCGATATTTTCCAATAATACCAAGATTTAAAAGGATGTTCAAGTCACAAGAGAGGGCAAAGCAATTAACGTGGCACTCCTCTCACAAAAGCCAAGATGGCAAGATGAGACACCCAGTTGACTCATTGGCATGGGAATCAATCAATCAAAAGTGGCCTTCTTTTGCATCAAATCCACGAAATCTTAGACTTGGTCTTTCAACAGATGGGTTTAATCCTTTTGCCAATCTTAGCTCAAAGTATAGTTGCTGGCCAGTGATGTTAGTCACATATAACCTTCCCCCATGGTTATGCATGGCAAAGGAAAATATCATGTTGACATTACTAATTCCAAGGCCAAAGCAACCAGGCAACAACATAGATGTTTATCTAGAGCCGCTTGTGGAAGACCTAATAGAATTATGGATTAATGGTGTCAGGGCTTATGATGCCGCCAACAACTCCATGTTTAATTTGAAGGCTATTTTGATGTGGACATTAAATGATTTTCCAACTTATGGAAACTTAGCTGGATGCACCATAAAGGGAAAAGTTGCTTGTCCAATATGTAGTACTGACACATGTTCACAATGGTTGAGTAATAGTAAAAAGACTGTGTACATGGGCCACAGGCGATTTCTTGCACCTGACCATCCATTTCGGATGAAAAGAAGTTGGTTTGATGGAAAGCAAGAACTTCGAGGGAAGCCTAAACCATTAGATGGTTCTGATGTTTTCATTGTAGATAAAGACATTGAAAATAATTGGGGAAAAGCAACAAAGGAGAGAAAAAGGAAAAAGTCCCAGACCATCAAAGAAAAAGAGCCAGTTTGTGTTCAACCATGGAAGAAAAAGTCCATATTTTTCAATTTACCATATTGGGATGTAAGTCTAAAGAAAGTAGAATTCCTATTTTCAAAATTAGTTGAATTTGTTATTCTTATTTTTTATAGAATGAATATTTGATTGATGTTACAGGCGTTACTTTTGCGTCATAACTTGGATGTAATGCACATTGAGAAGAATGTTTGCGAAAGTATCATTGGCACACTATTGAATGTGAAGGGGAAATTAAAGAATGGCCTTAAAGCTCGTAAAGATTTGGAAGAAATGGGCATTAGACAAAAATTGCATGTGGAGAACAAAGGAACTCATTTTTATTTGCCACCGGCATCACATACACTTTCAAAAGTCGAGAAGCAGATCTTTTGTTCTAGGTTACATGATTTAAAGTTTCCTGATGGTTATAGCTCCAATATTGCTAATTGTGTTTCATTAGAAGAGTGTAAGCTGATAGGCCTCAAGTCACATGATTGTCACGTCTTGATGCAACAGTTGTTGTCAATAGCGTTGAGAGGACTTTTACCAGAGGGACCAGGGAATGCAATATTTCGATTGTGCACTTTTTTCAATCAAATATGTCAAAGAGTGATTGATAGGAATAAATTAGAACTACTCGAAGAAGATGTTGCTGAGATTTTATGTATGTTGGAAAGGTTCTTCCCTCCATCATTTTTTGATATTGTGGTTCACTTGACAATCCGTCTAGGACAAGAAGCTCGCATATGTGGACCAGTGCAATTTCGTTGGATGTACTCATTTGAAAGGTGAGGTGTATATCACTTTTTATTATGTATATCTATTGATGTATTTGTCAAAAAAGCTATTAACCTGAATATTAATTATATTATGGTCTAGATATATGAAGATACTCAAGGGATATGTTAGGAATCGTGCAAGACTTGAGGGATGCATAGTGGAATGCTATATAGTTGAAGAGTGCATGCAATTTTGTAGTGGGTACATGAAGCAAGCAACTGAAATAGGTGCTCGACATAACCGCAATGAAGAATTTGAAAATGAAACAATACTAGAAGGACGCCCGATTACGTTGGGGAATTCAATCATGATACTTGATGATATGTTACAAATTGCTCATTGTTGTGTGTTGATAAACAGTTCTGAAGTCCAACCATATTTAGAGTAAGTATGATAACATAAACATCTATTACTAATTGAGTGTTTATATGATATATTTATCTTACAATTTGCCTTCCTTATTAGAATGCATGCGGAGGAGCTTAAGATTTTGGACAGATGTTTCTTGAGGGATGCCGCTTTACTACATTCTAGACAAATGGACACTTTTTCTCAGTGGTTGAAAGCAAAGATTGAATCATGTGGTAATGAGGTTTCAGATAGATTGAAATGGCTTGCAGCTGGCCCAAGAAAACATGCAACGTCTTATTTGGGCTATGTCGTTAATGGGCATCGCTTTCATACAAGTGATGTCCAAAGGTCCACACAAAATAGCGGTGTTTCCATTGAAGCAGAAACTATTTGTCGATCTAGTAAAAAAGACATTGCACAAGTTATTGAAAAAATCTATTTCTTTGGGGTTATCAGAGACATAATTTTGTTGGATTACTACAAATTTCAAGTTCCTTTATGTAAATGTGACTGGGCAACGACTGGAAACGGTGTCAAAGTTGAAGATGGATTTACATTGGCCAACATCCAACAAGGACGAAATCCATTTGAGAGAAATCCATTCATTCTAGCATCACATGCAAAACAAGTGTTTTATTTGAGGGATAATGATACATCTAGCTGGGAAGTTGTACTTAAAGCACCTTCAAGAGGCTTTCGTGATTTGGATATGTATGATGAAGATGCCTATATGCCATCTGCACCTATAGATGCATCTAGACTTGGTGCAAATACTAATGATGAAGATGAGCACTACGTGAGGATGGATTGTGAGGGTGTGGAAGTGTTGCATGATTAATGATAAGTAGGAACATTTGATTTTCATATAACTAAATTCTTATTGGGCTTGACTAGTTCTTCTTTACTTGTCGTTCTTTTTATTTTTTCCTTTCTATATAATTTCACTAGCTATTTTCTTTGAAGTTAATATGAGTGAATATACTTGTAAGGTGAATATTGTGCTGTCTTCGAAATCAATATTATCAAGAATTTATTTTTTGGCTTATAAAGATTTATAGTTTGGCTTGTAAAGTTTATGTATTGATGTTTGATTTGAAATTTGCGGTTTTTTAAATTTTATATTGGCCATACCGTTTGTGACTTGTGGATGGGTTGTCTTGTGCTTATCATTAGGAAATGTGTCTCTTATAATTTCTCGTAATGTTTTAATTTTTAATGTCTAATAAGCTTTCAGTATGCTATTTAGGGAAATGAGAATGAGACACATGAGTATATGATTAGATCTTATATTTTTGATAAATGAAATGGTATTACCATGAGCTGATGCATAATTCCCCAGTCGTTTCAAATGATTGCGAACTGTGTGTGTAGTGATGGTTATATTGTTTGATTTGTTATATTTCATTCTTGTTAGATTGGAATAGTCTTTTCTTCTCTACACCTTTATCATTTATTCTTATACTGATTTCTTATTTATTTCAACTTAGACCAAATTGAATAATATGCTATCATCAGTAAATTAGGGTGAAATTCATATATATACATATATGTATATTTTCCTTCTTGTCATTGTAGATGTAGAATCTTTACTTTTATGTTTTTCAACAAGTGACAGTTCACATCATAAGCTCGATTTGGGTAAATATTGGTTGAATGTCATATTGTGCAGAATGTTTTGATTGAGGAAGTACTTGAACCTGGAGTAAGAGTTACTGTTGCTATGGGAACCAATCGCAATTTGGATGCAGGTAACTGATTTTATTTTTCTTTTATTTATTTATTTATTTTTGTGCTGAGAGAGATAGGACTTAGAAGGACAAATGAATGGAATTTCATCGCAAGAGTTTTCCCTCACTTCATTTATAACCTATGTTAATATTCATGATTTAATTTTAACATTTTTGAGCTTTCATGTACTTGGATTTCAGTTTCATATTTTTCACCTCTATATATATTTTTTCCCATGTAAAAAATCATACGTCAGTTAGGTTACTAGGTTGTCATTGGGATTGTCTGACACCCCTTTGTTTGTTTGTCACTTAGGCTAGGCATACAACCCTAGTTAATCATGTGATAACACCGTGGTGCCACGGGGGTCTACCACATGGAGGTATGGTGATAGTGACATGGCACCCATAGGGCTTGCCACATGTCGGGCATGGTAACCACATGATGAAATAAGTATTTCAAAACAAACAATATATTTTCTCATGCCAATCAAATTTCTGTAAAAGAAATAAATGATGCACATCTCATAAATGAAAGCATGTTGTTGAGCTATAAAAATCACCAAGCATGTATGTACCAAACAACAGTCATGAAAAACTGAGATGCCTACTTATCAGAACACAAAGAGTCCAGGCTCTGTTCTTCCACAAGTTGATCTACAGTATCAAGAACGGTGACTGCCTGCAAATTTTAAAAAACACACACACACAAAGAAAACCAACGCATAGACTAGCATGATTAAATCACTGGCCAAAGAAACTAAAATTATATAATTGTTGCCAAATACCAAAACATCATGGGAAACTAAGTGGCAGGTTAGTTAGCTAACTAATTAAATTTGATTTCTCTATGTGATGCACAATCATAATGGCACACGAGAAGGCCTAGTAGGACTACAAGTTCAGTTTCATATTTGGATTTTACTGCTCATTCTGTTCATTATCATGGAATTTTAGTAGGAACTAGGAACTTGCACTTCTAATAGTACAAACTTAATTCTATCTTCTAAATTTTAAGCCGAGCTTCAATGAAGCTGTCAAACATCATCCACATTTGGATTGAACTGAAGCCTAGTCAAGACTAACTTAAGGTGATATCAAACATATAGATGTTCTAGTGTCAGCTCAATTACACACAAAAAATGTACCTTTTATAATAAATAAATAAATAACCTAGACAGTTTTTCTTATTTTATCCTTTTGATGCCCATGGTTGATAAGGCCTTCATACTCATTTTAGAGGGTATCAGTTTGCTTCTCTCTCAATGCCTATGAGAAGTTATGTTCTTATATCCTGGTGGTTAGGTAGATAAATATTCATTTTCACTTTAAAATGCATAGAACCATCTGTGAAACTTCAAGTGATAGAGCCATAATACCATTACGATGATATAGAAGGCACACCTGTGTCTCAAAACATATTGACTCAAATTCATCCTGTGAATAAAAAGACACAAGTTAGTAGTCAACTTACAGCTTACAAATTGGAACTTATAATCACGTTGAATCAACTCTAAAGTCTAATGTGTACCACATCATAATTTATTCATAGTTATTTCTATTAACAAAACAACTGCTGATAATCCAAGGCATGCTAAACAACACTAGCAACGCATTCTAATGATGAAAATAAAAATTAGAGAGCTCCATTACATCTAAGTAGCACAGACCTGCACGGACATTGACTGCACATTGTAGTTGTTACATAAATACTTTGATATGTATACAAATTATATCATACCATATATAACTTTGATATGTTTGGTTTCTATGCTAACAATTCCATAACATGGAATATGAATTCTGACATCATTTACCTTCTTCTTTTTTTATAGTAGTACCATTTCTCCCATTCATTTTTTTCCTAACATTGTTCTTTTCCCATATCAAAAAGTTCTTGTTGCTATCTTGACTTAAATGTGTACATTGTCAAATTCTCTTAAAAGAAAGGAAATGATCTGACACTTTGCGCATGTTTAATCTAGTTACTATTAGTGTCAGAAAAATGCTCCTATAAAGAAGTGTTTGTACTGCATCGGTTATCTGATGGGAGATCTAGAAGTTTCAACAAAGTACCAAAAAGTTTGAAGTATTTTAATGTACGACATGTTGCAAGTGTTGGATATAATTCCAGAAATGTCCAAGAAGTGTCAGAGAAGATGGATCCCCTTGAATGATGCATTTAAATAATAAAGAAAGGATGCCCTTTTTTTTTTAACAATAGAAGCAAATGTGCAATACATTAGGACAAAACAAGAAGTGGAATGAAAAATGTGTACCTCTATATTTTCATGTAAAGAATTAAGAACCTGAAAAAGTAGACAGCACAACATGGTATATTAGTCCAAGATTTGAAAGGGAAAGTAGAAGGTATTTAAAAGATAAACAATGACAACAATGCCTCTTTTAATGTAGTGCTGAAAATCTATAGTTATAAACTAATGCTACAGGGCAAAGATGAGATCTTCAAAGCTTATTTAACACCATGGATTTTTCGCTTTGCTTCCTTCTTCCAACCCCAAAAACTCCAATGCTTTTGAAGCAACCTCACAATGCAAAAGGAGATGATTAATAGACTCATCCACTTTTTTCAAATGCAACACCAATTGGGGAGCACCTTTGGCCCCCACTTATCAGTAGAGTATCACTTCCAAAGCTACAGTCATGTTAAGACACCTCAGCTGCTAGATGATCTTGCAAGGGAAGACAATGTGTGGCTTGGGGCAAGCAAAGAAGCTTATAATATGACCTCACTGCAAATTTTCTGGTCCTGTTGCCCCTCCATGATACAACATCCACATTGTCACCAAGGACACCATTAGATAATGGGTTTCATGGTGGTTCAAGTTAAAGAAATCTTGTGGGTTTATTTAATTTTTAATTTTTTATTTTTTTGTGGTTAAGAGTAGGAGGAATGCTACAAGGTTATACGAATATGGATTAGAATTTGCTTGCTTGCAGATGTGTCAAATTGCAGGATTTTCAAAAACCCAAATCAAAGTTGTATGACTTTTGGCAACAAGGAAACAGGTTCAACTCAAAGTGGTATGATACATGGTAGCTACTTTGTTTAGTTGAATCTTTTTTTTTAAGCCTGATTATTCATAATTTATTGTTGTTAAATTTTCTTATTAACAGTTGAATCTTGAAATTGTCAACTAGCAAGATGATTGGAGAGGTACTTTATTTCTCATTTAACATAAAATTGAATTTATAACCAATTGTTGTCCACATTATTTCTTATTTTTCCTTATGTATTGCACAGAGTTCAAAAAAAGCTGAGAAAATAATTAGAAAGGAGCGTGAAGCTATAATTGCTGCGACAATGGATGAAAGAAGAAATACATCATTTAGAATTTTAGATGAGTGTTCTACTTCTCCACATGTTGAATCACATGATATGGAAGGAGTTGTACACTGAACTCAAGTACCAAAGAAGAAAACTAGGGGGGCATCAAAGTTGAAGATGCATGACAAAGGAAAACAAAAGTGCGATGAAATTGACTTCAATGAAAGGAATCAGCCTGTGTTGAGTCAGTTAAATCAGCTTGAAATTGATTTCGTAACATCAATTGTGGTTGCATAGTTGTTTAATGAGTGTTCTTCACACGTCATATGTAATATATTTATGACTGCATGTATGCTTGTGTTTTTATGTATGTTTATGTAGTATAAATTCGATCTTGCAGAAATGAAATTATAAACTGCATTGTTGATTTGCAAAGCTTCAATTTCTCGTAGCTTCAGCTCCTCGGACAAAAGCTCGGCAAAGTTCTTTTCTGTGTCTTCACTCACTTCAGGATCATGCTTCGCACAATCTACATGAAAATATGGCCAAACATAACAAAGAAATGACGAAATTCTTAAAAGTCAAACACCTGTATTACACTGCACTTTTGTTTAATACACAGATTCATGATAGTTAGGAGTCCTAGATCTCGAAACAAGCAGGTTGGAAAATTGGGCAGAGATGTAACTGAAGAAATTGATATGATCTAGGATTACTCACATCAAATTGTAAAAGCATAACATAATGTAAACCTTGTAAGAGCTAGATATGCATAATGACAAAGAAACCACACTCTTAAATAGGGAAAGCCATGTCCCAAATGTCCCCAACTTTTTGCACATTGTTTGCCAGTAATTCTACGTTTAAAAGAAATGAACTAATTTAAATTCTCACAAAGAAAGTAAATTAATCAATTTTTTAGTTATCATCTTTACAGTGCAACACATGTACTTATCTAATTTGTTAATGAGCCAATTCTAAAGTGATCCAATTCATATTTTTTCAGACATTCAAATGTGTCTTAATTATGCCTCGGATGGTAGTGTTTATGTAGTGGTTGAATAGCCTTTGTATGCCCTAAGATCCTTTTTTTTTTAGCCTTGTCATATTTTTAGGGCTATAATGTGGTCCAGCAGTAACAGTTTAGCTCTAAGCCAACACCTGATGATAGTAACAGTTTCAGACATTCAAATGTGTCTTTTTTTGAGCCTTGTCATATTCATCAGGTTAAGTAGACTCATAAGTGTGACCATCTCAAAATATATATTTATCAGGTTGAAATTTTCTTTTCTGATATTGATGACATATGTAAGTGAGTTCTCGTTGAAGCTTTTTGACACTTTCATTTCCTTTGTTGAACTAATACTTGGTAAATGGGATGAATGTTATGCAGTATGCTTATATACTCTTAATTTTTGTAGGATCAAAGTAATGGTGTGTCGAGCTTAGCAAATGTCAAATGCAAGTTGTTGCATTGGGAGGGGTCAAACTTGGTGGTTGCAAAAGGCCAAATTGCATCAAGGGATCCTAAGTCAAAGGTGCATCATGCAACTCTTGGACCTTTGTGTTGGAAAGTATGGGTGAACCACGTAACAGTCAACGTGCCGTTGTTTCGTTCTACTCGTGAGATGTATGATCTTCAAGATGCAATGGGAAGTACAGTTGCATGGCCTAGTCATTTCATTCTTTTGGACTAAATATTGGACTAATTGATTTACGATTTGTAGTTATACTTTTTGGATGTTTCAAGTCGTATTTTAGAGATTAGTGAATCTTATGATTTGGATACTTTTGTGATTTGTATGTTTGAGGTTGTTATCAGCTTGATATGATAGAAGTTGAGGATAAAAGTTAGAATGCAGGTTGTTTGGTGTATGGATATTAGATTTTTTTGCTTACTTCATAGTTGCTACTTCTGCTTGGTTTGTAACAGGTTGCATTTTATAAACTATTGTCTACATACGGTTAGACAAGGTCATGTTCCTATATATATATATTATATTAAAAATAACTTTCTACGGCATGCAAAATTATGCCGTGAAAAGTGTAATGATTTATGGCATGTAAGAAAATGTCGTAGAAGATTATATACGGCATACAAGGCATGTCATAAATATATTAAAAATGACCTTCTACGGCATACAAAATTATGTCGTGAAAAGTGATGATTTATGACATGCAAGAAAATGTCGGAAAATACTATATACGACATACAAAGTATGCCATAAATATATTAAAAATAATTTTCTACAGCATGCAAAATTATGTCATGGAAAGTATGATGATTTATGGCATGATAAAAATGTCGTAAAAAGCTATATACGACATACAAAGTATGTCATTAATGTTTAATTTATTACTTTTTACAACTTTACCTGCATGCCATAAATGATGCTACACTTTTCATGGCATGTCATATAACGGCATTTGTGTGCATGCCGTGAAAGAGTTTCTACAGCATGCATCGCAAGCCGTAAATATTTAATTTTGTTGTAGTGAAAGGTCTTAAACATTCATACATAACAGAAACAAAAGGGTGAATCTAAAACACCCCAAAACAGCCTTGGCTTGAACGGGCTCGGAACCTCGAAGTGAGGCGCAATGGTTGGCTTGACAAAACATAAGCTTAACTCGACGCTTCTAGCTCCGGTTCGATCCCTAGACACCTATATATAAATATAAACAGTGAGCTAAAGCCCAGTGAATAACAATTGTGTAAAGGGGTTAAGAATGGATGTTCTTTCAGTAATTAAAACAGTCATTTACATCAGTAGATCAATCATTCAATCAGTAGCTCATATTTCATGTCATATTGGTCCTTTAGAAATCATAGCAATCATACGTGGTACATCCAATGGCAACACAGTACAGTAAGTCTTGATAGATCGAACAGTCAATCGATGGCCATCGAAACAGTATACAGTACTGGTTCCAACATTGGAACTAATAGAGATCTCTGTAATAGTAGTAGTAACAGTAACAGTAACAGTAAGTTGCTATGGATGCCACGAGTACAGTTCATAAAATAGGACAAATATTCATTCAGTAAACAGTGTCACTTCAGAAAGCAATATAGTCGATCATTCAGAAAATAATTATAATTGAACATATCTTTACAACATTGTTACTCACTGAGTACTGGGCAATAGGCAGGCTAATTAGCATCCTCAGATGCCAACCCTACACAGTAACAGAACGAACACACACTAAGTTACACACTCGGGATTAATAACTTAGCCTCTATCTTGACTTGGTGTGGTTCTATAACATTATTCTCATTAAGATGCCTTAAACATGGCCTAGGAATGCCTAGGATGGAATGAGGATGCAAAAATGCACTTTAGAACACTTTTCAAAATTTGCTGAAAACAGGGGTCTCACTCGAGCATAGCTTTCTCCGCTCGAGCGAGCTTACCAAAATAGAAGGGTCGCTTGAGCGTAAACTCCTTCACTCGAGCTGTCTGCAAAAATGTAAAAGTACTGGTTGTTGAAAATCTCCGCTCGATGCTCGCTCGAGCGTGAGACATAGTTCTTTGCTCAAGCGTAGGTCTCGTCGCTCGAGCGTGCGTCTGCGTCCACAAAAACCTGAGAGCTTGCAATCTACACTCGAGCGGAGCTCTGAACACAAAAGTGGTCGCTCGAGCGTGGAAGCCAAAATCTGGGTTTTCCAGATTTGCTTCCAAAGCCCAAACCAAGAATTAAACACATCAAAACTCAATCTTTTGGGGCAATTTTCTGGAAAACACTTGGACACTCATAATACAACATGTTTTGAAGATCATTTCATAAAATTAAGGCCAAAAAGTATGCCAATTGAACACAAATTCAACCCAAAATTCAAGAACATGATGTAAATATGCCATGGATGTGTTTATTTGAATTCAAAGCTTCTAACACATGATCAAATGAGCCATTCCTTCCAAAAACATGATAAACTCATAGATTACAACCATAATCTAGACATGCATGGAAGAATTTCACGCAAAACAACTCCAAAACTCCAAAATATGGACATGCATGTATGAAATCACTCTCAAACCAACACTTTAAGCCAACCCTTGACTCAAATCACTATTTCTTCCATGAACCATCCATGTAACAACTTAAATTCATAATTAAAAGAATGAATTTCCTACCTTCAGTCTTGAATTCCAAGTATGGAAGTCTAATTTTGCGAATCTTCTTCAATTCCTTCTAAATTTTCCAAGCAAAATCTAGACGAACTCAAGTTTTCTTCCAATTCCCTCTCTCTCACGTTTGGCCTAGAAGATGGATGAAAAGTAGTGCATCAAACATATGTAAAGTGTAATAAGGATTGGTCTTGAATTAGACCACTCAATGGCACAAGTGTAATTTGCCTAGATTCAATTAGTTTAACATTGTTTATTCTAATTTAATCATTCCCAATCAAATTTTAATTAAACCTACCATAAAATCACATAAATCCTAGTTAGCGTATAACACTAACCAATTTCTGAATCGGTCACCAATAAGGCTTTCAATTCGCAGTCCGAAATCAAAACATGAATAGATCATTCAATGACAAACAGATAGAAATGCAATTAAAGCAACAAACTCATGCAATCAATTCAGGATTTCATCTTAATCAATTACTTGTCATGCTTAAACATGAGTTAACACTAATCAGAGGTAAGGGTTGTCACATGATGCTAAGATAAATGTGTGACAAGACTAAAAAAGACAGAGTTAGAAATGAGTATATTCGTGAATAGGTAAGAGTAGTACTGATAAAGGATAAAATGAGAGAGAATAGATTAAAATGATTTGGTCATATACAACAGAGACCAACAGAGGTAGTAGTGAAGAGATGTAATACATTGATAGCAGATAGAAGTATTAAGGGAAAGAATAGACCTAGATTGACATGGGTTAGGGTAGTAAATAGAGATATAAATCTCTTTAATTTGACTAATCAAATGGCCTTTGATAGAGTGGAGAAGAAAAATTCATGTAGTCGATTCCATTTGATAGGACTTAAAAATTGGTTTAGTTTGGTGTGATTTTTATAATCCTCATGTTTTTGTTGAATTTATTTATTTATTGGGCAATTGTTGTGGAATCTAGTCCTATTGGGACCTTTTACCCAAGATATACAAATAAATAAATAAAAATCAATGGAACAGAGATACCATACTATGAATATATGCAATTTTATATTTAAATTTTTGGACTATTGTTAGATGAGAAATATGGATTGATTTTAAAAAATGATTAATGGTTATCTAAATTTCATGGGCCATTTGGGAAACCAAAATTGTGTGACATAGTTAATTTTTATTTTTTATTTATTTATTTTTTTTCAAAGGTACTTAATCCATGGGTTCATTTTTGAAATTTCTTAGGTCAATATGCTTAAACTTAAATCCTTTTAGACCAGAACGACATTAGTCTATCCAAATGTCACATGTTCAAATGTTACTTTTGTATAAATGTTATTTATCTATACACGTGTTATATATTAGTGTAATGTCACTTATTTGTTCACCTTGTTGCCACTAACCATCATTGACTTTCTAAGAATTTTCTGGCCAATTTTCTTTATGAAATTTCAACGACTTTTCAACTCTTGTTTTATCACAAAAAAGATTAAATCTTTAAGTAAATAACATATGGTCTCATAATTGTATGATTTTCACCAATTAACCTTTTTTCAAAAATAGCATTGTAAAATCACCTCATATTTTTCTTTTATCGATTGCCTATTTTAAATAAGTATAAATTTGTGCATACACATCCCTAATATATATATATATATATATATATATGTGAGGAATTTACATGATATTTGATTGAGTTTTTAAAATTTATTTTTAATTTGTTTCCTTAAAAAAATCACAATACTTATTATTTTAAAATATATATTTATTTTTTGAGTTAAAATCAAATTTACAATTTTTAAAAATATTTTTAATATTTAATTTTTGCAAACCCATTTTACAAAAAAAAAATCTTTGGTTTTAATTTTCGGGAAATTAAGTTTTAATTTTTCGTGATTTTTTTTTAATTTTTAGGGAATATTTTTAAATTTTTAAGTAATTTTTTACTTTTTTAAATGCACTTTACTTAAACGTATCTAAAAAAAAAAAATTATTTTTTTAAAAAAAATCAATAAATATACAAGAATACGAAAATGTATTAAATATTCATTATTTTTTTTATATTTTTGGTATTTAGTGAATTTTTTTAAAAAAAAATTTACAAATATTATATTTTTTTTTAAGTATATTTATATTAGGTGTATTTAAAAATTAAAAAAATTTCTTAATATATTAAAGAAATTTAGTAGATATAAAAAAATAAAAAATAAAAATTTTAATTTTTTGAAAAGTAAATCTTGGAAAAATGAAACAAAACAATGGCCTCACATGAAAACTTGACTATTTTAGTAGGCTATTTTACTTTTTATTATTTCAATACACTAAAATTTTTGTATTTAAGAAGATGATTTGATTTTTTTTTATAATTAGATGTGATATTTGTAAAAATAAATAAATAAATAAAATGATTATGAATTTGATATGATATTTGATATTATTAATTATTTTAATTTATTTTCTCTTTTTTATAAATTAAAATAAAAAAATTAAAAAAAACTCACTATGGCCAATGGTGATTATTCAGTACTCTCGGAGTATGGACACGTGATGTTCCATAAGATTTTAATTGGTGGAGAGACATAAGGAGCCACAATTTATGTTGGGAATAGAATAATAATATGAAACTAACTAATTAATAATTAATTTGGAATATGAACGCGAGATGTTCCGAGAGTATTGAATAATTTCTCCTACGGCCAATGTATTCGCTTATTTGCTTTTGTTCGTTGGTCAAACGAGAAGAAACAGATAGCAGTCACTTGCTCAGGTGGTAGTGAATATGGCATTCGCTCTTCCGCTATCGTTTTCCGCCCGAGTCCAGATCTTCTATGGTACTCTCTATAATGCTCTTGTGATTGTCAAATCGACATCATTTTAATTTTTTTTTCTTTTCTCCTTTCCCGCTCTTTCCTTTTCTCTCCAGTAAGGGAAAAAAAGAAGAAAAAAATCTCTAACAAGAAATGTTGTAGAAAAATAACTTTTACCAACTTTTCAAAACACGCTTTATCCTTTAACTCCATTTGGTTGGGTCTCTAATCAGTTAACCGCTCTCAAAACTCTCTCTCTCTCTCTCTCTCTCTCTCTCTATATATATATATATATATATATATTCCCATTCTTGGAAAGAATCAACAATGGCGAATCAAGAAAGAAATACAGTGGCCGCCGATGATGCAATGTCTTCGTCTTCATCGTCTTCTTCTTCGTCGGACTACAATCTATATCTCCCAATTGAAATCATCTTCAACATTCTGAATCGTCTCCCAGTCAAATCTCTCCTTCGATTCAGGTGCGTATGTAAAACCTTCCGCCACGTCATCTCTAACCCTACATTTATCTCCTCCCACCTCCTCCACCACCACACCAACACCACCGTCGCCACCATTTTCACCTTCAAACACCGCTCCTCCTTCATTCTCTCTATGTTACAATCATCCTCATCGTCTCAAAACCCTACCATTCTGGTCCACCCCTTTCCCAACCACAGTCGCGATCTACACCTAATCGACTCCATCAATGGCCTCCTCTGTCTCTCACGAACCCTTCATTTCCATCAACGCATCCTCCTCCTCCTCTGGAACCCCGCTACCAAACTCTTCAAATCTGTCCCCCCTCCCACCATCCAAATTTCTCTTAGGTTTCTTCAACTCTCTCTCGGGTTCGGATTCCGATTCCATTCTACTACTTCTTCCAGTGACTATAAGGTTGTCAGGATAGTTTCTTTCAAGTCACATACCCGAGTCGAGGTCTACTCTTCAATTTCTGATTGTTGGAGAGAGATTCAGGTTATGGATTTGCGCTTTTATATCCATAAATTGTCTTGTAAGGTGATTGTCAATGGAGCTCCCTATTGGTTTCTCTCAACTGCTTCAAATCATTGTCTTTGCTTCACATGGTTTGATGTTCAAAATGACGCTTTTGTCATGTTGCCGGGGCTCGATTTTTCTGGGTCCTACAACGGGACTTCTGTCGACTGCAAATTAATGGATTGGAAAGATAATGTTGCTGTGGTTGTGTGTTGTCCTGGTGTAGACGTCCCCGAACGCCCCGGGAGGGATAGTCCCGTTCCGTTCGTTTGGGGTTCACTACAATTCGGACTCTCAAATTGTCACGGTTCTAAATCTGAACCAAAGAGTCCAAATCCGGCAAATCGTTTTGAGAAAACAGATTTTGAAAGAAATGCCAAACATGGACTGCTTTGCCAGATACAGAGTCGCCACCTAAATGTTTTATTTTGGGGAAATTTAGGAAACCCTGACTCGTTTGCCTAAGGCCACGTGTCCGTCATCACCAAAGTTGCCTCGGCTCGGGAACTTGGGTACAATTGGGGAAGGTCACTTCGTGAGCACCCCTGCTCGCCCGATCAAAGATCGGCCTCTACTAACGATGATATCTATTTTTGAAAACATTATGCGTTCTTATTCCGGTTATTAGCCTAGATTTACTATGTGATGCGCACAGCATACAAGTATAGACTGGATCGCCTGAATTGGAACAAAACATTTCATGTTTGTTTGTTTGAAAATGGTTTGATGGTGCTACTCGCAAGTAGGCTAAGACGTGGATTTGCCACCCTCAGGTGGGCTTAGAAAACATGATTTTGCCACTATCTAGTGGGTTTAAAACACACATTTGATGAATTGTTCCAATTCAAATAACCCAACCTTCACCCACAGGCATTCAGGCAGTTATATCACATAAGCAAATAGCCTCATGGTAAGCATGCTATTCATGGCAGTCACTCACACACATGCAAGGATGCTAAAGCATAAAACTTACCGAGTACTCCAAGCCAAAACATAAGCTGATTAGAAATCCATGCATGATCCTAACTATACAGAAGTGCCTAATGCAACACATGCAAAAATGCAACTATAGCAGGCTCGGCTATTCTAAGCATGGCATATGAAATGCTACAGCTAACATGTATTCAACTTGGAATTGAAAATACAATGCAGTTAGTATGATGCGCCGAGCCGGTACATGCAAAACAGATGAATGAATGCAAACATGCTATCATACTGTATTCTAATTGAAACATGCCCTAATCTAACCATCATAAGCAGGTAAATAAAAGGGAGAAAGACGTGGGGTTGGAAGACATACATCACACACATGCACACTTATTACAACATTGCCCTCGCGCAGAGGGTCCGAATAAATAATATACAGTGCCAAATGAATAATTACAGTCCAAATATGTACAAAATCCTAATTAATTAACAAATTAAATTAGGAAAGCAATAAATTGGCATGCAAGCCAGGGACTGCCTCAAATCTGCTCCGGATGATAGATGATGCATGCTTGAGTTGCCTTGTGCGGAAATCCACTACGATGCCCCAATTAGCCTCTGTTTGCAATTATTCTCGGGATGCGTGCCAAGCTTCGGAACGCTGCTGATTCTTGATTTGTTGTAACAGAGAGCAAGAAAGGGGCATGGCAAAGTATTTTCACATATGTATGCATGACTACCCTTCAGGGAGTGTAGTCCTCGATCCTCGTGCCACCAATCACGCATCTCGATGCATGATGGCCGAGGAGTCGAATTACACGACTCAATATGAAATGAATGCACATATGGACACAACAAGGCCTAGACTCCATCATGGATAATCCGGAGTGTCGGCGACCGAGGAATTGAGACACGTTCCGTCACTCGGAGTACGAAACGCCCCTCGTTTCCCGTGCTTGGGCTAACTCCTATCCCCAACACGATGCAATATGCATGACATGCATGAAATGCAACTAAGATACAACCTATCGTGCACAATGCTAGGAAATGGCATACACGATGCACGAGATAACATGACATATACAATGCGCTAACATACGGCCTAGCATACACAATGCTATGAAATGAAATGGCATACACAATGCAATATGGGCTTACACCAACGTGAGTGGACCTCAGCCGCACTCACATAGGAGACCATACGATGAAAAATGAGATACCCGAAATGCGTGCACACATGCACGCAAACCGAGGACCGACCCTAAGGCACCAAATGCCACTCTAACAGGACATGGCAAGGCATGGAATATGGCATACTAGCATGCAAATTTCAGTAGCAAAATATGATGCAAAACGGCCCCAGAACATGGAAACATGGCACCCGATACATGGAATGAGACCCGAAACATGAAATTAGGTACATGGAATGACCTATGGCTATGCAAAGCATGCATTATTTGAACACTAAGTGTGAAGACAGAATCAAGACAGTCCCAAAACAAGCATATTTACAGTTTTAAGCAAGGCCAAAAGGTGAACACAAATAGGGCTAAGTTAACATGCAAAAATGGCCCCAAAAGAAAGATAATGAAGCAAGTAGCAGCTTCTGGCCCTAAATGGCCAAGAGCCCTTAAAAAAAGTTGAAGAGGGACTCAAAATGAAGCACTTTACAGTTTACAACAAGCCACGAAAACAAACACAAGTATGGCTAAACTATTGTGCAAGAAATGGGCCAAAAGGGAGACAAAGAAGCAAGTGATGGTTGCTGGCCTCAAACAGAGGAGGGCCCTTCAACAAAGTTGAAGAGGGGCCCAAAACATGGTGTTTTACAGTTAGTGACCAAATCCAAAGCAGTGTACATGCAAGCTTAAAATACTATGCAAAATAAGGCCTAAAAAGAGGTTTAAACACAAAAAGCAAAAAAGGAGCTTCAAAAAGAAAAAGTCACTTGATAAAACATGAAGAGGAGGTCAAAATATGACTATTTAAAGTTCAGGTCGGAGCCCAAAAATACAAGCACAAGGAGCTAAAAAAACATGCAAAAATAGGGCCAAAAGGGGGGTAAAGAGGCAAGTGATAGAATAAAGTCTCAAACAGTGAAGATCCCTCCAACAAAGTTGAAGAGGGGCTCAAAAAAAGGTATTTTACAGTTTATAGAAAAGTCTGAAACAGCTCACAAATAGGCCTAAAGTACTATGCAAAAAAAAGCCTAAAAGAAGGTTTAAACACAAGGCTAATATATCATGCAAGAGGGGGTCAAAATAAGACCATTTTCAGTTTGGGTCGGAGCCCAGAAATTCTCAAAAACAAGGCTAATATATCATGCAAGATTAGGCCTTAAAAGAGAGATAAAAGGAAAGGGGTAGTAGATGACCTTAAACAGAGAAAGGTCCTCAATAAAACATGGAGATAAGCTCAAAATAAGACCATTTTCAGTTTGGGTCGGAGCCCAGAAATGCTTGAAAGTATGGCTTATACATGAAGCAAGAAAAGACTAGAAAAGGGAAGAAAGAAGACTCACCCTTGAAGAGTAGCAAACCAGCAGCTTTTGGACCAAATTTCTGAGCTTCCAACCTCTGGAAATCAGCCTCAAAGTGTGGGAATGGAGGATGGATGTGTGGTGCTATGAGGTGTAGGGTTAATGGTGCAAGAGGCTTAAGGTTTTGGAGCTTGGAAGAGAAGGAGAGGGAGGTTGTATGTATAATGCTTCTAAACAATTTTTTTTTTGTCACCCAAAATACAGCTAGAGCTGCTGGTTTTATAGAGGGAGGAGTGGAGAAAAATGGGGGGGGGGGGGAAAATCAATTCAAATTTCCCCCAAAAAATAGGCCTAAAAGAGAGATAAAGAGGCAAGTGGTAGCTGCTGGCCTAAAACTGAAGAGAGCCCTTCAACAAAGTTGAAGAGGGGCTTAAAACAAGACATTTTACAGTTTGCATCAAGCCACGAAACAGCTCACAAATAAGCCTAAAATACTATGCAAGAAAGAGGCATACAAGAGAGGTAAAAAAGCAAGTGTAAAAAGGAAGCCTCAAACAGGGAGAGGCCCTTAAACAAACATCAAAAGGAGCTCAAAATAATGCTATTTTCAGTTAGGGTCGGAGCCCAAATATGCAAGCAAGAGGAGCAAATATATTGAGTAAAAATAGGGCCAAAGAGAGGGATAAAAGACTTACCCTTGAAGACCAATGCTTCAACAACTCTTGGCTTGAGAAAAGGTGTTCCTTGCCTCTGGAAAACCAGCTCCAAGTGTTGGAAAGGATGGTGGGGAGGTGGTGTATACCAAAAACCAGGGCAAACAGAGGTGGTTAAGCGGTCCCGAACCGAGGCACACGGCCGTCGGCTCCGAAAAACCGAAAACTGGGCTCCAAACGGGAAAAATGGCCTACGACCATGAAACGTAGCCTACGGTCACTGAGAGATGATCTACGAGACCTCTTCCTCCCTTCGGGAAGAGAAGACAGAGAAAACGGAGCCTGGTTCGCAAATCGAGGCAAGACACGAAAGAGCCCGGAAGTCCGGAAGCAAGGCTCGCAGCCGAGACTTTGAAACTTCTGAACGAGCACAATATGCACCATCACCGAGCGCTCAATCGGTGACGTCTGAGTCTTAAGGTCGGTCAAAAATGGGGTGTCTACAGTTGCCCCTCTTTTACAGAACTCGAAAGTCACACGTGACGGGAGTGAATGTCAAAGCCCAGAGACGACCCATTTTTGACAAGGCCGAAGACTTAGACAAACAGGCAAGATAACAAAGATGTGCCCGCAGGCATGCCCGCAGGCAGGGGGCAAGATGCAAAATGATATGTAGGAAGATTTTGATAATTGGACTTATACGCTACGCGAAGTCGGCTTGAAAATTGGACTTATACGCTACGCGAAGCCGGTTTGATAATTGGACTTATACGTTACGCGAAGCCGGTTTGAAAATTGAGGATTCATGTAATGCACTGTAATGTAGTGGCTAAAATGCAATGTAATAGCTAAGAGGTAAAGGTACCTTACAGGGGTAATTGGCAATGACTTACCTCATGCTGCTGGGGATCTTTCGCTTCTCCTTGGTTGAACCGCAGGTACTACTTTTCTCCCTGACTATGGTCGCAGTTTTCCCTATTCTCCAACAGGGTGACAGACTAGGTTCGTTCAGTATCTAGAATTGAGGCGCATACACATGCTATCTCAATCTATGGGGCTGCCATACAGATTTCAAGCCGAGGATATACCCCTAGGTATTTAACTAGACTTTAGTCTCGGAAATCCCGAACCTTTGTGTTCTAGGCATGAGCCATTCGAACTCTAGTTTCCACCGTCTCAGTTGGTCTCCTAGGAACTCACTGCTAACATAGGCAGGTGGCTATACCAGACCATCGAAAGTCGTTCGGGCATGACAAACACAAAAGGAATTGCACCTTTAGAGGATTTAAGGTCTCTTAGACCGGGGAGTGCACAAGACAGTGCGAATAAAGATGCAGGATTTAAGGTCTCCTTAGACTGGAGGATTTAAGGTCTCCTAGACCAGACAGTAAAATAGATACGATGTAATAGATATGGTGCAATAGATGCAAAGGGTGAACACACGCCAACCACGCTGGACTCGTGAGTGGAGGAAGAACAAAGAAAATCAAATCAGGAGCGCGTTCCACGCACCCTAAGATAAATTCCAAACACGCTGAAATCGTGTGAGGGAAAAGAACACTCTAACCACGCTGAAATCGTGAGAAGAGGTCCGAAAACAATTGCTCAAGTGTGCACACAACGCAACTAGAGATAAAATCCAAACACGCTGAAATCGTGTAAGGAATGGGACACTCAAACCACGCTGAAATCGCGAGAGGATGTCCAAACACAAACCACCCAGCGCGTCTACAACGCAACCTGGATAAATTCTAAACACGCTGAAATCGTGCAAGGAATGGGACACTCAAACCACGCTAAAATCGTGAGAAGAGGTCCGAAAAATCGCTCAAGTGCGTACACAACGCAACCTGAGATAAAATCCAAACACGCTGAAATCGTGTGAAGAAGGGGACACTCAAACCACGCTGAAATCATGAGAAGAGGTCTGAAAACAACCGCCCAGGTGCATACACAACGCAACCTGAGATGAATTCCAAACACGCTGAAAACGCGTAAGGAATGGAACACTCAAACCACGCTGAAATTGTGAGAGGAAGTCCAAACAACAACCGCCCAGGTGCGCACACAACGCAACCTGAGATAAATTCCAAACACGCTAAAATCACGTAAGGAACGGGACACTCGAACCACGCTGAAATAGTGAGAGAAGGTCCAAAAACAAACCGCCCAACGCGTCTACAACGCAACCTGGGATAAATTCCAAACACGCTGAAATCGCGTAAGGAATGGGACACTCAAACCACGCTGAAATCGTGAGAGGAGGCCCAAACAATAACCGCCCAAGTGCGCGCACAACGCAACTTGAGATAAAATCCAAACACGCTGAAATCGTGTGAGGAAGGGGACACTCAAACCACACTGAAATTGTGAGAAGAGGTCCGAAAACAACCGCCCAGGTGCATACACAACGCAACCTGAGATGAATTCCAAACACGCTGAAAATGCGTAAGGAATGGAACACTCAAACCACACTGAAATTGTGAGAGGAGGTCCAAACAACAACCGCCCAGGTGCGCACACAACGCAACCTGAGATAAATTCCAAACACGCTGAAATCGCATAAGGAACGGGACACTCAAACCATGCTGAAATCGTGAGAGGAGGTCCAAACAACAACCGCCCAGGTGCGCGCACAACGCAACCTGAGATAAAATCCAAACACGCTGAAATCGAGTAAGGAACGGGACACTCAAACCACGCTGAAATCGTGAGAGGAGGTCCAAACAACAACTGCCCAGGTACGCGCACAACGAAACCTGAGATAAAATCCAAACACGCTGAAATCACGTAAGGAAAAGAACACTCTAACCACGCTGAAACCGTGAGAAGAGGTAAACAACAACCGCCCAGGTGAGCGCACAACGCAATCTGAGATAAAATCCAAACACGCTGAAATCGCGTAAGAAATGGGACACTCAAACCACGTTGAAATCGTGAGAGGAGGTCCAAACAAAAACTGCGCAGGTGCGCGCACAACGCAACCTGAGATAAAATCCAAACACGCTGAAATCGCGTAAGGAACGGGACACTCAAACCACGCTGAAATCGTGAGAGGAGGTCCAAACAACAACCGCCCAGGTGCGCGCACAGCGCAACCTGAGATAAAATCCAAACACGCTGAAACCGTGAGAAGAGGTAAACAACAAACGCCCAGGTGCGCGCACAACACAATTTGAGATAAAATCCAAGAACGCTGAAATCGCGTAAGGAACGGGACACTCAAACCATGCTGAAATCGTGAGAGGAGGTCCAAACAACAACCGCCCAGGTGTGCGCACAACGCAACCTGAGATAAAATCCAAACACGCTGAAATCGCGTGAGGAAAAGAACACTCAAACCACGCTGAAATCGTGAGAAGAGGTCCGAAAACAACAACCGCCCAGGTGCGCACACAATGCAACCTGAGATAAATTCCAAACATGCTGAAATCGTGTGAGGAAAAGACCACTCTAACCACGCTGAAACCGTGAGAAGAGGTAAACAATTCAGGAGCGTGTTCCATGCAACCTAAGTTGAGTCCCGGGGGACAACGATCCTAAACGCTGCTCAGCATAAAAGGATAAACAAAAAGAGATAACACAAGATGCAAATAAATGTAATAAGTGTGATGATACGATACATGTTGCAAGCAATGCGGAGCGTGATGTTTAAAGAATGCAATAAACAAGCAAAGCGGCACTTTAGAAAGCACCTCATGGCGTGAGTGACGGTAAACCGCTTTACTCTGACGGGGAATGGTACTCAGAGAGAGCACTTCTGATCGCCATTCTGGCTTGAAATAGTGAAACAGTCAACACAGTATTCTGTTCACTTTGAACACACAGCTCGTATCGGCATACTGCTTATTCTGAACACACAGCTCATAACACAATATTCTACTTATTTTGGAACATACGACTCACGCAGGACACCGCTGATTCTGAACACACGGTCCGTTCTGAACACAACTCATTCTGAACTCACAGCCCATAACACAGTATTTGGTTTATTCGGCACACAGCTCATACAAGACACTGCTCATTCTGAACATACATGATGCAATGACGAAACTTACAGAAGTTGAAACAATCTCGGATCCCCGATATTTTCCCTCTTTTCTTTTGCTTTGTAGCCCAGAACTTTCATAGCTTCAGATGGGTCCTGGTTTTACTGTTTTCACATGACCTGGGTTGAATCCCGCGGCTTTATGAAAGAACCAATCCTGATTTGCACAAATGTGGAGAACGACACGGCACTCTGAGCACAAAACAATTTTTGAAATTGAAATGAGAAAAGGGTTCTCAACCAGGTATTGAGCCTACAACTGACCACCGCCAAAACGACTCAACAATGGAAAACAAAGGTAGAACAACCTAAACACATCTATTAACACTTAAACGACTCAAAACGAGAATCGAGACAAACAAAACACACAAACACAACACTCAACTGTGTTATAAAGACAAGAGACCTCTTGGTGCACGAGGAGCCAGTTTCTCCGGGTATTATTTCCCACCCTTTTCTTATTTGTGATTCTCACATCACTCGGCCCTCAGGCTCTGTTTTTCTGAAAAAGCCCTTTCCTCACTTTTTCTCTCAGCGCACATCTCTCTATTCTTCAATCTCTCATTTTTTATCCCTCCCCTGGGTGGTTGATGGATAAACAGAAAGTTGCGGGTTCTTGCCCAACATGATCAATTCGCGGCTATTTCCTCCAGTGACATCTGTCGATGCGCCGGATGAGGGAATGGAGTATCTTGATCCATTCCAATCTTGTGCTTCGCACTTAGCTTGATATCTCGCTGCTTGGAGGATGAGAGAGCTTTCAGCCCTTTCGCTGTCGCCTTCAGTTGTGCCTTTTCTGGCAGGTAGAGTGCCCTTCTTGGAAAGTATGGCGCCTTTTCTGGTATGTATGTTGACAATGGGGAAAAGACAGAACACCTGACTCAACTGTGCCCCTAGTTCATCATTTTGACCATTTTTTGTTTTTGGCTTTCTACTAAAACAATTTTAACCAAAATGAGAGTTAGATTAACACGCTTGTTCGATTTTCTGATGCAAAATCATGCAAGTTAGGTTATGAGCACTGAAAATTTTCCTTTTTTGGGTCCAAGAAAAAGGTCCAGTTTTTGAAAAAATGGAATAGTTTTTGAGAGAAGATCAGTCAACCTTAGTAAAAATTCTCAAAAACTATTTTTTTCAAACGACCACTGCTCAACAAGCATAGAACCCACTCTCAAGATGCACAACCTCAGATTCGAAGGAAAATTGCTCCTTGCTTGAGGGGAGCTGCATGGCAACGGACAGTCGCCCCTTGTTTGAACGGCACTGCAGCGCATTGAATGGCAATGGAAAGTTGCCCCTTGTTTGAACGGCACCACAGCGCATTGAATGGCAACGGAAAGTTGCCCCTTGTCTGAATGGCACCACAGCGCATTGAATGGCAACGGAAAGTTGCCCCTTGTCTGAATGGCCCCGCAGCGCATTGTAGTCAGTCCTCAGAGTGACGAACACAACCAAATTCTCGGATACAGAGAAAGCGAAGATGATCAAAACTATTACATGGGCACAGTCAATTTGAAGTGTTTTATGGCTGGACTTCAGAATGAAGTTGCCTACGTATCCCAAACATGGGAATCAAGCCTTACGTAGTTCGGGGTTAAGGTACACTCGGGTATTAACCTCTCCTTTTGCGCTCTAACTTTTGCCAAGGCCGTCCTTCCGGGTTTTCAACCTTGCGAGCTTTGTTTTTCTTTTCATTTTTTTTCTTTTCATTTTTTTTCTTTTTCTCTTTTTTTTTTTTTGTTCTTTGCATTTTTCTTTTTTTTTTTGTTCTTTTTGTTCTTTTTCTTGCTCTAACTTTTGCCTGGGTTGCCCTTCCGGGTTTTCGGCCCAGCGAGCCTCTCATGGGTAAAAGTGTAGCTTGGTCCATGTCAAATGGTTCTGAGATCTTGAATCCGTCTGAATCCAAGAGAGTGGCTGCTGTTCGCTGACGATGTAGGAGTCCATCCAACGGGGGCTGAATTTGCCCCTAGTGTTGTGGATAGGAACTTGGTTGTCCTTAAGCAATGTCTTCTTCTTTCCTCCCTTCTGGGGTTTGGCATTCTTGTCGATCTTCGTTGATTTGTGGAACGATCCGTCTTCAGCTCTTCGAGCACAATCTGGCATCTTTCGCCCCTAGTTCGAGTGGTGCTTCTAATCTAGCTTTGCAAGCTTCTTTTGATGACATCTGATCTTCTTGATCTGACTTCCCTGCCGCTAATTCATGGGCTGCTTCGACTCTGGCCACTCAGGCCTCACATTGTAGTTGACCGTTGAATGTTCTGAATTCAAGTTCAAGGTTTTGAAAGCAGGGGGGTCGAGTCTCGAGGCTGAGAGCGATCCTAAGCTGCACAATCTCAAGAGCGATTCCACACAGGTCTTCGCAGGATCGCGCAAAACATTTTTTGAAATCTTTTAAGAAAGTGACCAGTCGCTCGCGCTGAAGACAGTGTAGAACCAATCTGGATCAAGCTAGGATCCTTCCCAGTACTCACACTAACAAGTATAATCTCAATCATTAAGGGCTTAGCATGCCTCTCTTTCTCTCAATTTGATCAAAGTTTTGCAAATCCCGAGGAATTCCTTCCTCTTTGTTTTCATCACAATGTTCAAAAGGTTTTGAAAAACTTAGGTCAATGCAATGATCTTCAAAGCACAAAAAAGCAGGTGAAAAGCACTGTCGTTTCATTCAGAACTTCTGGCACAACTGGCACAAGGCATAAGCGAACACAAGAATGTGAAAATCACTGCTGTTCATTCAAATCTATTGGCATTACTGGCTCCAAGACAGAAACAGACTTAAAAGAAAGCAAAACGACAAACACAAAACAAAATAGTGATGCCCGAGGTAACACCCCCGGAATCACCTGACTCTAACAAAACAAGACTGACCCAACTGACTCAGTAAGGAAAGACTGACTCTGTACAAAACAACAAGACTGACCCAATACCCAAGTCAGACAGTACAAATTAACAACATTCGCAAATGTGCTCAAAACAGTGCATGCCATTCCTACGTCCGGAGTTAATCGAGCACCACCCGCAGCTGGTTCATCCCCCGATCACATTATCCCCCAAGTTCACCGATCTAGTGCTGATAGACTTTGCAGGACCTGACGCGAAGATGACCTTTTTATCAATCAGATCTTGTATTTCATGGTGAAGACGAAGACACATGTCAGTGTCATGGCCGACTTGTTGATGAAAGACACAAT
The DNA here is from genome assembly GCF_055761805.1 of Camellia sinensis. Classification (NCBI taxonomy): domain Eukaryota; kingdom Viridiplantae; phylum Streptophyta; class Magnoliopsida; order Ericales; family Theaceae; genus Camellia; species Camellia sinensis. The sequence continues at coordinate 185,881,311 of NC_138962.1, forward strand.
ACTTCGCCGGGTTGTGGGAGAGAGGAAGTTTATTCAGTAATGGCCGCGGCTCCAGGGGCTTCAGATGCCCCTTTTCGATCAGGACCCTCAGGGCCGTTGACAGAGACATGTCCAATGGGGTGAACACCCTCTGGCCCCGAGGCGGGTATTTGGCAGGTTGCGAGCTGGTTGTGTTGGATGTATCGGCAAAAGGGTCGGTAGGTGCTGACTTTTGATGATCTCTTCCGAGTGTAGGATTGGAGCTGAAAGGGGTGTTTCTGGTACAACATCTCTTGTCTTGGCTTGCCCCTTGATTCAGACTGCCCCCAACTTGAGTGGCAAAAGTATCTTCCATAGTTTTTGTAACCACTGCGAGCACTTGCTATTTGTTTAGTCCTTCGGCCTTCAAAGCCTCAACAGCCCGTTGAAGGTGTTCATGGGGAACCATGTCCGCCCCTATCTTGTTCTTTCCACTCGCCTCCACTTTGCCAAGGGATTGGCATTCCTCAAATACAGCCCGTTCCGAGACTGGGGAGCCTTTTGACATGAACTCCCTGGTATGTGATGTGGTTGATGACGGAGTCGATGTCCCGGAGGCCAAATCTGTCACAGTTCTCTGAAGATCTTTGATCATTCTCTTCAGCACAGAAGTAGTGGGTTCACGGGTTTGAGATGATTGGGGTCCAGGTGCATCCATCATGCATAAGTCCATGCTTTCTGGAGTGAACACCTCAGGCTTGGGTAGATGGGCTAGGGTGATGTATATGCTGGGGTCGAAGGTGGATGGTAGTGTATGGATGAGGTTGAGGTGGGAAGGTGACGAGTCAGCACTATCTTGAGGTCCTTTGGGTGGAACTAGGGTCTCTTCATCAATAAGATCCAGAATCTTATGACGGAGGCGGATGCAACGGTTCGTATCATGACCGTGTTGTTGATGATAGGCACAGTATTTAGCTAGGTCATATCTCGGTGGAAGAGGATTTGGAAGGGGTTGGGATTCTAGGAGTTTTAGGTGCCCTTCTTCTTGCAGCTTTTTCAAAGCTTGGGAGAGACTCATGTAAAGAGGATCGAATTTTCGGGCTTGGGGCCGAGTTGAAGTGGTTGGTTTTTGGTCATTGAGGGAAGTGGTGATAGCGTCTACTTCTGAGCATTTCGCAGCTGTGCTACCATCAGTAGTAGCATTGGAACTGCGAGCAACATTCCTCTTTGAAGGCTCATTATCTTCTGCAAAGATCCCTTGTCTGATGGCATCCTCGATTTGAACCCCCATTTCATGAAGGGCTGGAAAGGTAAACAGAGGTAGAATGACCATCTTTTGCAGCAACTTGCCATGCAGATTCCGAACAATCATCCTGATCTGATCTTTGTCGGAAGGCCTTATAGTCATCATTGAGGCCTTTGCTCTCCATCTTGTCACGAACTCTGAGAAACCCTCCTTTGGCTCTTGGTGGGTGACTTCGAGATCACGAGTCGTGACCTCGATCTGTGTGTTGTAAGAGTATTGAGCAATAAAGGCCTCAGCCAACCCTTCCCAGTTCTGTTTCACAGAGTTCTCCAATTTTACATACCAGATTGCGGCTATCCCAGACAAGGTTCGACCGAATAGTGACAATTTCTGGGCAGTGGTCAAACCCATTAGCCTCAAAATATCAGAAAACAGTTGGAAGTGCACCATTGGGTCTTCAGAGCCATCAAATCGATCGATATGCGGCATTTTGAACGGCTTTGGTAAGGTCACCACTGAGTCGGTATAACCATCCTCTATATCAGGAATAGAGCGGGTCCCCTGAGACTTTTTGAACAATTTCTCAAGCTTGCTCACTTTCAATGCTGTGGGGTCCGTCTCGAACTCAAAGGGGGAGTTTGGCAAGTTGGTGGGTGTTTTAGACAGCTGGGGTAGCACCGGGGGTGAAGCTGGCTTGCCTGGAATGTCCGCATCATCCTGGACGTGGGTTGCCTCCCCGAGTATAGGAACTCTTGGTGGGGGAGGAGCCTGGTGTGAAGTAGATACTCGAGTTTGCTGCTCTAACCTGGCAATTGTCTCTGCCTGTTGGGCTATGACCACGGCCTGTTGCTTGGTGAATTCCGCTTGACGGAAAGCATCTTGCTGCATGGCTTTCATACTATCCTGGAGTTGGCACACCATCTCTTCCAGACCCGACATATTGTCCTGATCTAACTGAGCAACTGGTATACTAGTGTCTGCAGTAGGCTCAGAAATCTCAACCTGGCTGTTCAAAGAACACTGAGCTGGTAGCTGCTGTACTGGTGGTCTCTGCCGGACCGACCTTTTCACCCTGCCTCTGGTAAAGGAACACTGATTGCCTTTGAATTGAATCCCTGACCCGACAAAGTCTATTAACACAAGTTCGGTGTACCCGGGGGATATTGGAGCCCTCTGAAGCTATGGTTCCCAGACTACCTAGTAAAAGAGAAAACATGCAGCATCTCAGCCCGATTTCACGATAACCCATATGAGCAGAGTTGAATGACTGTGCCTCCTACAGAATTCTGCCCAAAATTCTGCCCGTAAACTGATACCCTCAGGTGAACTGAATCCCAAAGTACTGAACTGGTGCCCGCAGGCCTGACACCAAAACTAATAAACTGGTGCCTGTAGGCCTGATGTCCAAACTTGTAGACTGATACATGCATTCCTATAGAGACGCACTCTAAAAGCACATAACAGACAAGTGAGAGCCAAAACACCCCTATGTTGGGGTAGGGTTTCCCTGTACTATTTTTTCAGGAGCTAGGGTTTCACTACGCACGCAGCGGTTTCAAACAACCTATAAACGGGTAAGCAACCTGTCCTAGCTTGAAATGGTCACTATGGATTCCGAATATGCACTAGGTCGAATGGTCAAAAGGGTGCCCCGGTAAAACCGGGGTTTGTGTTCCCATACTGGTAGAGCCCACAACCGGTCAGCCTTATGGTCATGTCTTGACAAGACAAGCCTCCGGCAAACCGTTCAGGAATAGCAGATGGCAAACACGGTGCCCTAGGCGCACCAATGCAAATGCAATGCAAAGAAACACATAAGTGTAGTCAAAACCAGATATCATGAGTTCGAGTCAAGTTCTCTAAATCCCCAGCAGAGTCGGCAGAAACTGTAGACGTCCCCGAACGCCCCGGGAGGGATGGTCCTGTTCCGTTCGTTTGGGGTTCACTACAGTTTGGACTCTCAAATTGTCACGGTTCTAAATCTGAACCAAAGAGTCCAAATCCGGCAAATCGTTTTGAGAAAACAGATTTTGAAAGAAGTGCCAAACATGGACTGCTTTGCCAGATACGGAGTCGCCACCTAAATGTTTTATTTTGGAGAAATTTAGGAAACCCTGACTCGTTTGCCTATGGCCACGTGTCCGTCATCACCAAAGTTGCCTCGGCTCGGGAACTTGGGTATTGGGGAAGGTCACTTCATGAGCACCACCGCTCGCCCAATCAAAGATCGGCCTCTACTAACCATGATATCTATTTTTGAAAACATTATGCGTTCTTATTCCGGTTATTAGCCTAGATTTACTATGTGATGCGCACAGCATACAAGTATAGACTGGATCGCCTGAATTGGAACAAAACATTTCATGTTTGTTTGTTTGAAAATGGTTTGATGGTGCTACTCGCAAGTAGGCTAAGACGTGAATTTGCCACCCTCAGGTGGGCATAGAAAACATGATTTTGCCACTATCTAGTGGGTTTAAAACACACATTTGATGAATTGTTCCAATTCAAATAACCCAACCTTCACCCACAGGCATTCAGGCAGTTATATCACATAAGCAAATAGCCTCATGGTAAGCATGCTATTCATGGCAGTCACTCACATGCATGCATGGATGCTAAAGCATAAAACTTACCGAGTACTCCAAGCCAAAACAGAAGCTGATTAGAAATCCATGCATGATCCTAACTATACAGAAGTGCCTAATGCAACACATGCAAAAATGCAACTATAGCAGGCTCGGCTATTCTAAACATGGCATATGAAATGCTACAGCTAACATGTATTCAACTTGGAATTGAAAATACAATGCAGTTAGTATGATGCGCCGAGCCCGGTGCATGCAAAACAGATGAATGAATGCAAACATGCTATCATACTGTATGCTAATTGAAACATGCCCTAATCTAACCATCATAAGCGGGTAAATAAAAGGGAGAAAGACGTGGGGTTCGAAGACATACATCACACACACGCACACTTATTACAACATTGCCCTCGCACAGAGGGTCTGAATAAATAATATACAGTCCCAAATGAATAATTACAGTCCAAATATATAAAAATCCTAATTAATTAACAAATTAAATTAGGAAAGCAATAAATTGGCATGCAAGCCAGGGACTGCCTCAAATCTGCTCCGGATGATAGATGATGCATGCTTGAGTTGCCTTGTGCGAAAATCCACTATGATGCCCTAATTAGCCTCTGTTTGCAATTATTCTCGGGATGCGTGCCAAGCTTCGGAAGGCTGCTGATTCTTGATTTGCTATAACAGAGAGCAAGAAAGGGGCATGGCAAAGTATTTTCACATATGTATGCATGACTACCCTTCAGGGAGTGTAGTCCTCGATCCTCGTGCCACCAATCATGCATCTCGATGCATGATGGCTGAGGAGTTGAATTGCATGACTCAATATGAAATGAATGCACATATGGACACAACAAGGCCTAGACTCCATCATGGATAATCCGGAGTGTCGGCGACCGAGGAATTGAGACACGTTCCGTCACTCGGAGTACGAAACGCCCCTCGTTTCCCGTGCTCGGGCTAACTCCTATCCCCAACACGATGCAATATGCATGACATGCATGAAATGCAACTAAGATACAAGCTATCATGCACAATGCTAGGAAATGGGATACACGATGCACGAGATAACATGGCATACACAATGCGCTAACATACGGCCTAGCATACACAATGCTATGAAATGAAATGGCATACACAATGCAATATGGGCTTACACCAACATGAGTGGACCTCAGCCGCACTCACATAGGAGGCCATACGATGAAAAATGAGACACTTAAAATGCGTGCACACATGCACGCAAACCGAGGACCGACCCTAAGGCACCCAATGCCACTCTAACAAGACATGGCAAGGCATGGAATATGGCATACTAGAATGCAAATTTCAGTAGCAAAATATGATGCAAAACGGCCCCAGAACATGGAAACATGGCACCCGATACATGGAATGAGACCCGAAACATGAAATTAGGTACATGGAATGACTTATGGCTATGCAAAGCATGCATTATTTGAACATGAAGTGTGAAGACAGAATCAAGACAGTCCCGAAACAAGCATATTTACAGTTTTAAGCAAGGCCAAAAGGTGAACACAAATAGGGCTAAGTTAACATGCAAAAATGGCCCCAAAAGAAAGATAATGAAGCAAGTAGGAGCTGCTGGACCTAAATGGCCAAGAGCCCTTAAACAAAGTTGAAGAGGGGCTCAAAATGAAGCACTTTACAGTTTACAACAAGCCACGAAAACAAACACAAGTATGGCTAAACTATTGTGCAAGAAATGGGCCAAAAGGGAGACAAAGAAGCAAGTGATGGTTGCTGGCCTCAAACAGAGGAGGGCCCTTCAACAAAGTTGAAGAAGGGCCCAAAAAATGGTGTTTTACAGTTAGTGACCAAACCCAAAACAGTGTACATGCAAGCTTAAAATACTATGCAAAATAAGGCCTAAAAAGAGGTTTAAACACAAAGAGCAAAAAGGGAGCTTCAAAAAGAAAAAGTCACTTGATAAAACATGAAGAGGGGGTCAAAATATGATTATTTAAAGTTCAGGTCGGAGCCCAAAAATACAAGCACAAGGAGCTAAAAAAACATGCAAAAATAGGGCCAAAAGGGGGGTAAAGAGGCAAGTGATAGAATAAAGTCTCAAACAGTGAAGAGCCCTTCAACAAAGTTGAAGAGGGGCTCAAAAAAAGGTATTTCACAGTTTATAGAAAAGTCTGAAACAGCTCACAAATAGGCCTAAAGTACTATGCAAAAAAAGGCCTAAAAGAAGGTTTAAACACAAAGAGTAAAAAGGGAGCCTCAAACAGTAAAAGACCCTTAATCAAACATGAAGAGGGGGTCAAAATAAGACCATTTTAAGTTTGGGTCGGAGCCCAAAAATTCTTAAAAACAAGGCTAATATATCATGCAAATTAGGCCTTAAAAGGGAGATAAAAGGAAAGGGGTAGTAGATGACCTTAAATAGAGAAAGGTCCTCAATAAAACATGGAGATAAGCTCAAAATAAGACCATTTTCAGTGTGGTTTGGAGTCCAGAAATGCTTGAAAGTGTGGCTTATAGATGACGCAAGAAAAGACTAGAAAAGGGAAGAAAGAAGACTCACCCTTGAAGAGTAGCAAACCAGCAGCTTTTGGACCAAATTTCTGAGCTTCCAACCTCTGGAAATCAGCCTCAAAGTGTGGGAATGGAGGATGGATGTGTGGTGCTATGAGGTGTAAGGTTAATGGTGCAAAAGGCTTAAGGTTTTGGAGCTTGGAAGAGAAGGAGAGGGAGGTTGTATGTATAATGCTTCTAAACAATTTTTTTTTTTGTCACCCAAAATGCAGCTGGAGCTGCTGGTTTTATAGAGGGAGGAGTGGAGGAAAAGGGGGGAAAAATGGGGGGGAAATTCAATTCAAATTTCCCCTAAAAAATAGGCCTAAAAGAGAGATAAAGAGGCAAGTGGTAGCTTCTGGCCTCAAACTGAAGAGAGCCCTTCAACAAAGTTGAAGAGGGGCTCAAAAAAAGACATTTTACAGTTTACATCAAGCCACGAAACAGCTCACAAATAAGCCTAAAATACTATGCAAGAAAGAGGCATACAAGAGAGGTAAAGAAGCAAGTGTAAAAAGGAAGCCTCAAACAGGGAGAGGCCCTTAAACAAACATGAAAAGAAGCTCAAAATAATACTATTTTCAGTTAGGGTCGGAGCCCAAATATGCAAGCAAGAGGAGCTAATATATTGAGCAAAAATAGGGCCAAAGAGAGGGATAGAAGACTTACCCTTGAAGACCAATGCTTCAACAACTCTTGGCTTGAGAAAAGGTGCTCCTAGCCTCTGGAAAACCAGCTCCAAGTGTTGGAAAGGATGGTGGGGAGGTGGTGTATACCAAAAACCAGGGCAAACGGAGGTGGTTAAGCGGTCCCGAACCGAGGCACACGGTCGTCGGCTCCGAAAAATCGGAAACCGGGCTCCAAACGGGAAAAATGGCCTACGACCACGAAACGTAGCCTACGGCCACTGGGAGATGATCTACGAGACCTCTCTCTCCCTTCGGGAAGAGAAAATAGAGAAAACGGAGCTTGGTTCGCAAACCGAGGCAAGACACGAAAGAGCCCGAAAGTCCGGAGGCAAGGCTCGCAGCCGAGACTCTGAAACTTCTGAACGAGCACAATATGCACCATCACCGAGCGCTCAATCGGTGACGTCTGAGTCTTAAGGTCGGTCAAAAATGGGGTGTCTACACCTGGCAACCCATGTGTTGATGTGTGGATGCTATAGGATCGTTGTGGCGGTGAGAGCAATTGGTGTAAGAAATTTGTGATTAGACCGGTTTTGGGTGTTGAACGATTTGGGTTGTTGCAATGCACGAAGAATGGTGAGATTATAGTAGAAGATGCACGGGAAAGGATATTCTTGCACAACCCCCGAAATGGAGAGACTAAGTATATTCCTATCAGTGGAGTTGAGTTCGATGCTTTTCACTATGTAGAGAGTTTGGTTTCAATCAAAGGATTCAAACAACAAGAACTGAACAATCAGCACTGATGTTCTGCAAAGGTCAATTCATCACTCGATCAGATAAATAACTCAAGCATTTGTTTATGCTACTTTCTGCAATGCATTTGGTTTTTGAGCTTTTGGTAGCATGTGAATGGATAGCTTAGACAAAATGGATAGTTAAGACAATATGGATAGTTGATATTCCTTTAATTCCTCTGATTGGATAGCTTAGACAATTTGAATAGTTAATATTAGCTAATTCCTCTTATTTGAGTTTCAATCCTGTTTCATTTGCTTTTACTTTCCTTCAAAAACAAGTGTTCAAGTCCTTTCCTTCAAATTTGGGAATTAGCACAGAATTTTATCCCAGTTAAGCGATGGAATGGAAATAATTGGAGTTTTGTCTGTGTAGTTTGTAGGCTGCTTTGCAATGTTTTCTATGCTTCTGCCTAAAAGGATCTAATATTTCCGTCCTCTCATGCTATGTTTGGTTAAGGAATTTGGGAAAGAATTTGGAAAGGGAAAGGAAAAAGACGTGCAAAACTAGGGGAAATGTAAGTATATTTTATTCATATTTCAGCTACCTTTTCTTTTTTCCTTTCCAAATCTCTTCTCAAATTTTCCAACCAAACACAGCGTCAATGAATTGGCACAATTCTTGATGTGTCTGCCTTCATTTTTTTAGATGTTATTTCTATTAACATGGGTTTTTTTTAATCTTTTGTTTTTGGATAATTGTTGCTGGATCTACTAGTCCTTTTGAACCTTTTGCCCTAGATATGGGGTGAGATCTCTTGATGAGAAGAGAAAAGTGCAAAACCAAGTTAGATGAGCAATATGTGTTGGATGAATGGATTCTTAAAAACTGCTACTGCATTCTCTTTGTTTTTGTATATGTTAAGACCATTCATTCTTGGCCCACAGTAATTATCTATTCAAATATTTAAAATTGTTTTAACATATAATTCATCTATAATATTCATTAGGAATGATAATTTGGGATTGTTTTGCCAAACTTCCAAGATATGTTGAAATGTGACATGTTCTTGACTCCCTGCCTTTTTTGTTATCTATGTATAATGATAGTTTTGCTACATTTTGTCATGTCTCCAGATGTTTATTCTGCATGAAGAAAGGATAATGCCCTTTGATGCTTTTGCATTCTTCTTGTACTCTATGATATTTGAAATGAAATTTTGTCTGGCTTAATCAAACAGTGGATATCGATTCCCTCTCTCAGGTTTCTCTTTGATTTCGGAGCACATGTTGTAGCTAATTCAGTGAATAGATTCATGGTTCACGCCTTCAATTCATCGTGTGCACTTAACCTGAATTGCAATCTTGAGATAAGTGTACTTAATCTTTTATCGCGAATCAGTCTGTGGTAAAGGAAGTCAACTCCTATATTTAGAGAAGAAAGAGACAGAACGATAGATGTGATGAGGGCGCGGAAGAAGAAGTGGGAGGGAGGGGAAAATGAGGCACAACAGGGGCTGGGAAAAAAGGAGATGACATCGGGGGCTGGAGAGGGGGTGGTGCCAAAGCTGAATTTGGAGGTGGGCAGTAGGTAGTGGCAGTGGTTGGTGGTGTTATGTACTTAGATATTAGAGTTAGAATTTTATACAAGAGAATAATTTAATCAATCGTGCTGGGAACCCCCTAGTGGGGTGACCCCCAGCACCCCAGCTCCACGTGGGGCGCTATGCTCTCAAGACAAAAAAAAAAAAAAAAATTCAACCAATCAAAAAATAGTAGGGGTGGTGGGGGTCATCCCCACTGGGGGTCCAAGACATTTCTCTAATTTAATTAAGGGACAAAATTGAAAGATGGTTGGAATTGAGAAATTAAGTGGGGTGTAAATAGAATTATATGTAACAATGTCATAAATAAAGTTGGACTGATCATTTATAAGGATTTTACATAGGCTCCGCCACAAAAATGAATGACTCAAATTTATTTGTAACATGATTCGGTGACTGTAATATGAATAATTACTCTAGTGTAAAGTTTTAAAGGCTCTCCATTACTTGGTGTTGGTGGCATCAAAATTAGATATTTTTTAATTGGGTAAATTAGATTGGTTACTCTTAAAGTTTCAAAAAATATAACAAGATTTACAAATTACATCACCTTTTAAAATTTAACAGAGGGAAACTCATACAAATGATATATATATATATATATATATAAGAATAAATAAAGGTAAAATATATTTTTTGAAGTAAAAAAATAACAAAATTATTATAGTAATGAATTGTTGATGAAAATTATATTAAGTATTATATGATTTTAAAATGTTTCAAGTATAATTATATCGAATTTATAGAAGTCAACGTATTTTTTTTCAAATCTCAAGAAAAGTTATGTAAATTATCTTAAGAGATGTTTGGCATACAATTAAAAAGTTACTTTTTAAAAAACATTTTTGGCGTTGCTCATTTTTTTTTAAACATTATGTTAATCAACCGCAATTGGTAACTTGAGACTTTTCGGGCTCGAATGGCCCGAGTCGAAAAACGACGACATTTTGATTTTTTTTTTCTTTTCTTTCTCTTTCTCGTTTTTTCCTGAAGATGCAAAAGATGAAAGTGAAGAAGGAGAAGAAGAGGAAGAGAAGACGAAGCTGGAGCAGTGTCTGGACAGTTTCATCAACATCAACAAATTTTTTTTTTTTTTTTTATTTAGATCGGTGATACAATATCAAGAGCAAATTTTCCTATCAAGGAGATACATTCAGATCGGTGATACAATATCAAGGAGAAAACAGAGAGATCGGTACATCTTCCTATCAGATTGGTACATCAGAAAACAGAGCAAATTTTCCCACCGACTGTAACCACAACAACACACAACATCATCATAATCAAACACAAATTTTCAAAATCAAAATTACAAAAAAAAAAACAAACACAGATCTAATCCCTCATCGTCCATCGTCGACCGTTTCCAGCTCTCTCTCTTTGTCTCCATCGTTGCCCATTGTAACGCCCTCAAAATAATAACAATAAACCCATCAGATAAGACATGCATTTACATATAAACTAACCACATTCTTTCATTCATTAGAGTTCCATTACTTAAGTATTACATGTTAACCTCATAACAAAATGCCCTACGGGCTTACAGCTTTCCAAGTTAACACTTGGTTACAACAAAGAGTTCTAACTCGTTTACACATTAAGCCCTTGGCTTGAAATTACATGTAATACATCAAAAGTAAAACGACAAAACTATGCCCGCCACTAGCCTCCCAGCTATGTCCTTGGAGGTGGCATGCTTCCTGTACCTGAAAATGATATTCCCATATAGGGTGAGCCACAGCCCAGTAGAAATACACTAAACCAACCATGAACAATGACTAAAACATTAGCAATTGATAGTTGGTCAACACTGATTCAATCACATAAATTACATATTTATGTCAACGACTTACAAGTCCCAATTACTTTTCATTTTCCCTTTTTCAACAGATAAGCATGCTAGCTCTATCATCATTTCCACAGATATGTATAAAAACTATATCTCACATTCAGATAAGCATAAAAGCTATATCCACATTCTCAACAGATATGTATATCAACAATATCCACAGATAAGCATACAAGCTGTATCCACACTCTACAACAGATATGTATATTAACAATATCCACAGATAAGCATACAAGCTGTATCCACACTCTACAACAGATATGTATATCAACAATATCCACAGATAAGCATACAAGCTGTATCCACACTCTACAACAGATATGTATATCAACAATATCCACAGATAAGCATACAAGCTGTATCCACACTCTACAACAGATATGTATATCAACAATATCCACAGATAAGCATACAAGCTGTATCCACACTTCACTTCACAAAGATAAGCATATGAGCTCTATCTTCACTTCTCTAGACAAGCATATGAGCTCTGTCTACGGAGTACATCCCCTATCTCCTCCAAATACCTATCCGGTTTAGAGGTCCATCCCCTATCTTCCCCTAAACCGCGGAGTACATCCCCTATCTCCTCCTCTACACATAACGTATATAAACACATTGGTTCTATATACAATCACACAATACAAACAATTAATGTATTCTAGCAACTGTCAAGTTCCATAACACATTCCATTGATTAGTTTCAGTTTGCCTAATCAACATACATTGTCTACAACAATCACGACTATCCTCCACCGATAGCCCCAAGCAGTTATTTCTAAAACAGAAAATAAATGCGCAAATGGATATTCAATCAACATTTCATTTCCTCATTTCTCACCAATTAATTATCCCAATTAATTAATCAATGTAATTAGGCCATTTTCCATAATTACCATTTCAACCCTTAGGTCCCATTTTCATCAATGATTCAACAATCATTCTATTTTTCTATGCCAAACATGCATCTAGGTTTATTATGAATAAAACCCCAACCTTTGTAAAATTACACAAAAGCCCCAAACTTTCACAAATTACCAAACCAAGCCCAACATCTCAAAATACCAAAATTTAAAGACAAAACCCATAGAGAGGAGTAGGTTATCCCTACCTCGAAGTTTTAGCCCAAAAGGAGATGAAGACTCCAAGATCAACTTGCTCCAAATCCAAACTTTTTCAGATTAAAATGAAGCCCTCGACGATCAACAACTTTTTTGTAAAGGCCAAAGGTGAGTAAATCACTCCTACTAGATCAAAACCTAGAGAGAAGGTAGAGTCTAGAGTGAGAGGCTCAACTATGGTGATTTTGGAAAAGTAAGAGAGAGAAGAGAAAGTGAAAAAGTGATTTGAAAAGTCACAATTTCGGAACTTTAACCCAGGTCTCCGCTCGAGCGTAAAACACCCCGCTCGAGCGGCCACTCACAGACTTACGCTCGAGCGGCCAACCTCCCGCTCGAGCGCAGAATGCACTCGCCCAGCACTTTTGCAGAACCAGGCCTCCGCTCGAGCTCCCAACCCTACGCTCGAGCTCACAACACTGCACAACAAGATACTGGATGGATGTAATCTACGCTCGAGCGCCAACACCTCCGCTCGAGCGTACAGGCCAAAAATCTGGGCAACTAGTTTTGGTTTCTAAACTTAACCAACCTGTAACAAACCCGCTCAACACATCCTATAACTCAAATACAAAGTAAAAAGGATGCAAACAAGATAATAAACAACTACCAACATCCACGGACACATGTCCGGATCACGTATAACAAGGGTGAACCCGGGATCGCTATACCCATCGTCGCCATCGTCGACCGTCGCCAGCTCATCGTCACCGTCGCCAGCTCATCGTCGCCATCATCGTCGCCATCGTCGACCGCCAGCTCTCTCTCTCTGTTCGCCCTCCCTCTCTTTCTTCTCTTTTCTCTCGCTTTCTCTCACTCTCTCTCTCCTTCCCTCCCTCCCTCCCTTCCCTGTTTCAGATATAAAAGAAACAAAAAAGATTGAAAAACGACGTCGTATAAAAGTCCAGCCAAATTCAAACCTCACATTTCGAGTTACCAACCTTTTTTCTATGTCAATTTCCTTTTTTTCCTTTTTAACTTTGCAGGGCTGGTTTAGACGAATCCAAAATGCTAAAAAAAGATTTTAAAAAAAGTTTACTAAAGAAAAATAATTAAAGAAGTATTTATTTTTTTTACTTTTATTTTATTATTATATCCTTTATCGATTTTTTTTTTCAATTTTTTTTATTTTTTTTTAATTTTTTCGATCTGAGAACTCAAAAGTATAAACCCATAAATCATAAAATCAAAATTTATAGACCAACTAATCTTATAATAATTTTAAGAGTTAATTATCTAAAAGTCTTATTTACAAATGTTATAGTAGTTCAGGTCTTGTTTAAAAGTTTTTGAACCAATAAGTTATATTTAGTAAAACTGAGAATATTATTAGTTTTTCTTGATTTTTAAAACTAAGAATATTATCAATTTTGTATAGTAATATTTTAGATAATTGTTTCACTAACTGATAAAAAAAAAGAAAGAACATAAGATTAAACATTTTTATCCTTTTACTTATTGGTTTGATTCAACTAGCTAATAAAATCGAGAAGATTATTAATTTTTTTCAATTTTAAAACTGAGAATATTATCAGTTTTTTTATTTTTAAAGTGTTTTTTTTTTCAATTTTGTACATCAATATTCCATCATCATGCTCCTTTATAGACACAAAATTTTTAATTTTGCGCATAATGTTTTTTTAATTTTTTCAATTCGAAAGTTGATATTTTAAAGTTTTAAAAATTGAAATAAATGTCAAATCATAATGTTCCTTTATATATATAAATTATGAACAATTATTATTTAAAAGGTAATTTTAACTATTAACAATTTAATAAGACTTGAAAATCTAAAAAATCTTAATTAGAATTTAATAAAATATAAATTCATAAATTAAGAGTTATGTGTAAATGTCCTAAAATTAACCAATCATTGAATGTTTGCTAGTGATGCACTTCTTTCCATACAATTATTTTTTAGTCCTTTGTTTTAGGGAGATACTGATTGGTGTCGTGCTAACTTCTTTTATTTATGTATTTATTTTTTAATTTATCAATAAAAGTTAATTATTAATTGTTAAATGAGAATTATGAGAGTTACCATTTTCACTATTTGCAAAACACCAAGTGTTTTACTCTTTTAATTCAACTCTCCTAAGAAGAGTTGAACTCATAATCTCCCCTTAAAGTCCTTAAAAAAGTAATAATGACTGATTAAACTAGGTCTAGTTGGTTTTGGTGCCCAGCTACTTGAAAATCAAACGATGTGTTTGGTTATATTTTTGAAACGTAATTCCACACCTTGATTTGAGTGTTGTGTTTAGTTAGAATTTTCAAAAATTGATTCCACATCCACTTTTGAAAACATGTCTACCCAGTCATCCTCATGCATGTACCCCCAGACATCCGGCCGGTCATCTGGCTGGTTGATCGGAACAGTTTTTTTTTTGCACCTGTTATTTTATATTTTAAATAAAAAATATGTTCGAAATTTAAAATTTTTTTTTATGAGTTTTGAATAGAATTTTGGGTTATGTGTTTGGTTATGAGTTGTAAGTTTTTGAATCAAATATCATATGTCACATCAAAATTTCCAAACTTAATTGTTGGCACTAAAATTTATTTTTCTCTGTTGAACAAACATAACAAAATACAGAGAACTGATCTAGTGGATGCTAGGGGAGAAGACCACGAGTTTATAGTGGGATGTGGGTCCCAGAATGCAGAGCATATGACAAGAGCCAAACAGTCAAAGGAGCAGATGTGGCATAGTTTCTCATGTCAATTCATTTGATAGTGCTGTAGGATGTAGCCAAACGTGGCCTAGGTGTCAAGCCATGAAGTTAGGCATACAAGTGATGCAGGGTACGTGTCTTGTTTGCAAGGGAAAGAGAATGCTGTAGCAGAGAAGCAATTACCAGCGATTATAGAGATCATGGGCAGTTATATAGGAAGTAGAGGTAACTTGCTCCATGGTGGGACATGTGGCAGCAGAGAAGTAGCAAGGTCAGTAGCATAAAGGCTGGAAATTTAAAGTAAAATGGATCCAGAACAACATTCATAACCCATGTGGAATTAGGAGTAGCATAGCTTAATTAACAATAGCTTTTGTACTTAGGAGTATTTCTGTATGTAATTTAGCCTTTGTGGCTAAGTTTTCTTCTGTTGATTGGTATGCGCATTGAACTTGAAATTTAATTCTTGTAATTAAGTGGCAAGTTTATTTGAACCTTATTTCAGATACTTGAGGGTGTTTGGATTAAGTTTGCTAACTAAGACTTTTGAAAAAACTAAAAATTATTTTAAATATTTGTTTTAATAATTTTATTTTTTGATTGTTATGAGAGTAAATATTTTTAAGTGTGGTTTGACCGAGATCACAGTAAAAAGACAACTCCAAGATTATTTGGCCCGAGGTTACCAACTATGGCTGCACTCGAGATGATGAGGGTCCGAGTTGATACTTGTCCAAGCTATTCCAACCCGAGATAACCAACCAAACTGTCAGGTTTGAAAAAGCTTTCAGGCTCGAAAAAACTGTCAGGCTTGAAAAGGTTGCAACGGGAGAAGTCTTTCTAGAAGACAACAAGTACAAATGAAGGAATAACACTTGTCAAAATATTTGGAAGCGGGTGTTTGATGGCCGAGGACCAACTCTCCACATGTACCGCCACTTTGCGTCCAGTCCCATAGGAATGGAGGGTTGAAACTCTTTAGGCATTGCTCTTAACTTGCCTTGCATTTCCTCATCAACCAAGCTACGAAGAAGAATTTGAAACATGTTTGTGATCAGTGTAAGTGAAAATTAGGGCATACACACCTTTTGGGTTCATTTGGGAATGGGTTTTGGCTTTTTAGTTTTTTAGATATTTTAGTTTGGGGTTAAAAAGTCTCGTTTGGGAAACATTTTTTGACTTTTTGTAAGAGCAAGAATATAAGATTATGAGTTGGATGTGATGTTTTGTCTTATTGGGCTAAAAAGTCTACTTTATCTTTTTGTGGCTAAAATAATCCCAAACCCAACCCAACCTTTCTTTCCAAACAAAGTCAATTTGTTTTGATTTACATCTCCATAAAGGTATAATTATTTTGAATTATTATCATTTAATTGCAATTCTCCTGTCGAGAGAAACAAGTCTGTGCTAGTATCCCTTGGGCCAAGCTCACTTATTTCTCTTGGGCCAAAAGGAGTAAAGGCAAGGGTTGATGTTGTTGTTAAGTCTTTGATTTCAGCAGAGAGCAGTAACTTGGTCAAGAAAGAGGAAGTAATTGAAAGTTTGGTCACAATCCCCAACAATGCTAGTCACAAGAATAAAGAAAGGAGAAAGAAGTTTTTGAAAGTGTCAATGGTTTTTCCAAAATTTAAAAGATTTTGGAAGGGTTTGTCAGTTATTCTTGAGGAAGCTAAGCTTGTGGTCATTTGCTCAGTTTACCTTTACGTGGTTTACATCGAATATTTTAGCTAGTTTCCATATTATTTCATGCATCACAGATTTATTTTAAGACGGCATATCAATTTTATCATCCATCACTTCCTTATGGGAACGCTCTTCTTTTTTAATATTTTATTTTTTATAATTATATTTAATTTTTACTTCTTGTATATCACACCAATCAAATTTCTATTTCTAAACTTTCTACATTGACTCTGGTGCCTCTCATCATATGACTCCCCATCTCTTTTTACTTCAAAATTGTACTCTCCTTTTATCTCCTATTATTGTTAATGCTGCTAATAGGTCTGGTATGTCTGTTATATCTGTTGGGTCTATCTTGCCATCTGCTATGTCTGTTGTCTCTATTTCATATGTCCTTTATGTTTCTCAGTTATCTGTCAGTTTATTATCATTTATGCTGTGTTTAGTTGGGAGATTTGGGGAGGGAAAGGGAAAAGGAAAAGGTGTGTGAAATTAGGTGAAATTTAGGTATATTTTATTCACATTTCATCTACCTTTTTCATTTCCCTTTCCAAATCCCTCCTCAAATCCCCCAACCAAACATAACATTAATGTTTCGAGTGCATCTATACATATATGAAATCTTAATGTTTTTTCATCGATCTCAGGTGGAAAAAATTCCCTAATATAGTAATAGTTGTCCCTCCCACCTCCCCCAAGGTGTAAACATTAATATGCATTTCGCCCTAGATATTTTGGTAATTATATCATTTATAGGACTTATTGAAATATAAAAAAATAATTTAAAATAAGAGAAGAGCTTATGATGGTTAGTTTAGGGATATGTTTTGTTTAGCATACTTATGCTTGCATATTTGCATCCATGCATTTGTATTGCATGCACCGATGCGAAGCTTGGCATGTATTATTGTTATTGTTGTATTCATGAAGAGAGAGAACTTGTATTATTTTGTTTCTATTACCCTTGGGTAATAGATGTATATATATAATAAAAAAAATGGACCTAAATTACAGGCTTTGGTAATGTTTTCGAGTAATAAAAATGTGGGGCGTTATAATCTCTGTATATATATATATAGGCAAAAACTTGTCCTGGAAGGTGTTGACAAAAGCCTCCCAAGTCCCTCCAATGCGCCCACGTGCATACTTCCATCACTGACCTGCATCCCCTTTCAGTTGGAAAGACGCTGTAGACACCCTATTTTTGAACGTCCAAATGAGCAGAGAATGATAAGAAATGAACCCCAAGGGCTTAGCTTGGTCGATGATGCCTAGGACTTGGGGGTTTGCTCCCTCCAAGATCTCAGGTTCGACTCTCATCGCCAGCAAAAAATCTTGGGGCCACGGGTCCTGTTAAATTAAATAGCAAACAAAGGCGAGAAATTGAGCGAAAATGGCATTAACGGAAATAAAGATTTTAAAGTGATCAATCCATAATTATAGGGTCTAATAATTGATAATAGGGTTTTAAAGGTGCTTATTAATCGACCGGGATCGATTAGGATTTACTCGAATTAATCCGCGATGCTTCCCGATTCTAAGGTTTAAAACGCAATTAAGAAAAAATTCAAGGGCTTTATTAAAATAAACTCAAGGTAAAGTCGCTGTTCTGTGACCGAGCATACTTCGACCGTCGTCGCCAAGGTCGATAAGCTTCTGGAAGCTGGAGCAATCTGCGAAGTCAGTTACCCCACCTGGTTGTCCAATATTGTTATGGTCAAGAAGAAAAACGAATCTTGGCAAGTCTGCGTGGATTTCACGAATCTGAATAAGGCTTGTCCCAAGGATTGTTTCCCTCTCCCCAGGATCGATCAGCTAGTCGATGTAACTGCGCACGTATGATTAATTGCAAATTTTGATTATGTGTATGGTTCTGAATTTGTTTTTTTAAAAATCAAAATAAATATCCAATCATCATGTTTCTTTATAGCTAATCATAAATGTTGATCAATAATTATTTGAAGGATAATTCTGACTATTAAAAATTTAAAGGGATTTAAAGCTCGTGACTCGTGCCAAAGGCCAAAGTTCGTCATCACCAAAGTTGCCTCGGCTCAGGAACTTAGGTACGAGAGGGGAAGGTCCTGAAAGGAAAGTACCCCCACTCGCTCGATCCGAAGATCGACCTTTATTTTATTTCAATGCAAATATATTCACATAGGTCACGTAGTCTTTCACGTTCATATGTTTATGTTCACAAGAATTACACATTCAAAATCAAAATTAACATGACATGTTATTTCACATAACTTCTTTGTTCATGCCATAGGTTTCATTTTTATTTCAGATATGTTCAGAAAATTTCACTCTGTGTTTCCCCCCTAACTTCATTCTCGTTCACCTTTGGGTGACTCACATTGATTACTCGAGGTCCATCTACCTGCTGTGGTGGTGGTGATGGAGGCGATGCTGCCGGTGCTGGGGGAAACCTTGCATACTCTTCCCTTGTCCTGGCCTCATCCACCAGGTCTCTCAGATGAACCTATCTGACCAGATCCTGCAAGTGTGTTTTCAAGGCCCTGCATCCTTGCATCAAATGCCAATCCTCATTGTAGTAAGCATAGTGCTTCCCAATGCTAATTCCCATAAACTCGCCGTGAACTTTCTCTGGTGCTCTGTAATACGGTTGGCTCCTAATCCTCTCCAGAACTTTGTAGATCGGGATCCTGAATATAGTGGTAACTGCCTGCGCAGCCCTTAATCCTACCTCCTTCCTGTTAACAGCGTTGTTACCTCAACCTCATTTCGACAAGCCGTTTCTTTTCTCCTGTTTCGGTGTCTTCGCTTTTGGTGTATCTTCCTCTGCTCTGACATACTTCTCTATTCATGCCATGAGCTTAAACTTGAACCCAAACCCTAGGTTTGCTCAAAATACCCCCAATATCCCATCTTTTTCACACAACAACCTATAGCCAAGTTAAAACCCATATTAAGATGTAGAGTAAGGTGTAGAGAGTCCCTACCTCAAAGAGAAAAGACGAGCCAAGCAAGGATGAAACTTCAAAGATGCCGAAACCAAAGTCTATTCGAATCAAAATGGAGATCTTGAGGTGCTCACTCTTTTTAACAAAGGCGAATGGGCTGAGAAATTACTAGAACTAGATGAAAATCTAGAGAGAAGGCAAGTTTAGAGAGAGGGTCTCAACTTTAGGGTTTTAAGAGGATTTAGATTAGAAAAGTAATATAAAAAGTCATTCTCACGATCTGATATATGCACAGTCCGCTCGAGCGCAAGAGCTGATACTCGAGCATCAGACACAATAAGTTGTTTCGCTTGAGCATAAGAAGTCCTGCTCGAGCGCAGAATACACACCTCTAGTACTTTTGCAGACAACAAACAAACCGCTCGAGCGCAAGAAAGACTGCTTGAGCGTAGAATACACTCACCCAGTATTTTTGTAGGTCTGCAAAAATACTGAGAGTTTGCTAAGCCCGCTCGAGTGGAAGAATGGCCGCTCGAGCGGAGGAGTAAAAATCTGGGCAGTAAAGGTTTAGAAAAACAAGCAACAAACCTATCCCAAACACACCACTACAATCCAATAACCACATTTAATGAGTAATAAGGGAAAAATGGTAAGAACAACATTCAGAAACTATAGACTTGAACTAACAAATGTTAGAATAATTACGAAATATATGTACATGAGGCTATTTGGGGGATCATCAAGCAACAAAAGTAAATTTGATCCGAAATTAAATAATTAAATTTAAAATTAATATAATCAGAACAATGATCGAACTTGATATGCCAAACTGCAAAAGCAAATACCTGGAGGTACAAATCAAGAGCCAATGTCCACTACGGTACACACAAATAAACAAGTAATTTAAGAGAGTCTAATTAAAACAGCATCACAGTAATAGACAAATCAAATGGATTCATACGGTTTAGGTAATGCTCTACTTGAGTCCAAAGTCAAATCAATTCATCAAAATACATAGAAATTTAAACAATAGGGAAGCATTTTTTAGTCAAGTCTGGCCTACTAACCGATAGCGATCCGGGTTTTCCCTTTCTTTATTTGTTGTATTTTGGACTTGGGTTCCGTGGAATTGGTGGTCGTATATCTTGTTGTCATCCTTTAATTTCACATGTTTGAGTTTTGGGATGTGTTAAGCGTGTTTCGAATAGGTGGGTTGGACCTTAGTTCGAATTCTTATTGCCCAGTTTTTGAGTGGTCCGCTCGAGTGGGTCCTTGTGCGCACGAGCGAAGATTTCATACCTCCAGTATTTCGTGCCTTTGCAAAACTTTTGCAGTTGTGTTTTTCACACTCAAGCGGGTTTCATTACGCTCGAGCGGGTCATGCTCAAGCGGGTATATTCGTGCTCGAGCGGGTAGTTCAATGTTTGAGAAAGTTCTGGGAGGGGTAGATCTACGCTCGAGCGTCCCATCCTTTGTGCTCGAGCTGGTGTGATTTGCAGTTGTGTCTTGGCGCTCAAGCGGGACTTATTGCGCTCGAGCAGGTCCAGTTTTTGTGCTTGACGCTCGAGCGTCCTGTTCTCCGCTCGAGTGGGAGTGTCGTGTATCAGTTGACAGCTAGGCCATTTTGAATAACTTTTTACATCCACACTCTCTCTCTTACTTTTCTAAAACTCCATTGGAGAGCCTCTCTCACTAGAAACCCACCTTCTCTCTAGGGATTGATCTAGTTAGAGTGTTCTCCTACCCTTTGGGCTTTACAAAAAGTGTGGGGATCGTTGAGGGCTACGTTTTGATCCGAGAATCTTGGGATTTGGAGCACTTTCATTTTCTTCATCTTCTTCCTTTGGGCTCCGAATTTGAGGTAGGGATTCCTACTCGTCTTTATGGGCTTTAACATAAATATTGAGTATTTTGCATAAATGGTTGATTTTGAAAGTTAGGGTTTCAAAATGATAAAGAGGGGTTTCAAATCTTTGAACCACAAATGTATATTTTGGGTTTTAAAATGAGGTATTTGATGTTGTTAATAATATTTGAACCTTTGGGTCAATATTGAAAAAGGGGAAAAAATGCCATGTTTGGGTATAGTGAGTCATTAGTGTAATTAATGACAAGTATTATGAAAATGTGAAATCGAGTTGAAAATAATGAAATTGGCTCAATATGACATGGAATAGTGGAGTTGGATTTATTAATCGCTCACTTGTGTTATTGTTGATAATTTACCTGTTGGATGTAATTATTAACTATTTAGAAATAACTGCTTGGGCTATCGGTGGAGGATAGTCTTGATTGTTGTAGACACTGTATGATAATTAGGTGAACTAAAACTAATCAATGTGGATATGTCATTGAGTATGACGGTTGGAATAATACAGCAAAATTATGTATTGGTTGATCATTACTTATGATAAGTATTTGAATACATGCGTGCTGAGTCCCGCGGATGAAATTTCTATAAAATGGCAATTTGAAAATATTATACATGGGTGCCAAATCCCGCGGACGCAATTTCCGTAAAATGGCAATTCGAAAACATTTATACATGGGTGCCGGGTCCTGCGGATGAAATTTTCGTAAAATGGCAACTTGAAAATATTATACATGGGTGCCGAATCCCGCGGACGCAATTTCCGTAAAATGGCAATGTGAAGTATTGTAGACTGGAGATATAGACTCGTTGAAACTGTTTGGCCAGGTCCTGAGCCATGTCTGTTAGTCGAGAATTGGATGGTCTTATATGTTGATTTATAACAGCTAAACATTTATCAATTGCTAATGTTTTAGTTGCTGTTCATACTATGTTTAGCATATCTCTACTAGGCGTTGGCTCACCCTATATGGGACATCATTTTCAGGTACATGTGTTTGGCCACCTCCAAGGACGTAGCTTGGGAGGCTTGAGGCTGTTAGACTACTTTTTGTTATTTTGTTGTATTACATGTGTATCAAACCAAGGGCTTCTTTTGTATAGAGTTAGTACTCTCTCTTTGTAACCAAGTGTTGACTTGGAAAGTTGCAAGCCCATAAGGCGTGTACTTTGTTGTCAACATGCAATACACTTTTGTAAGAATACTCTGATGATTTCAATATAATATCTTTTTTCTATATCTTGATTGTATGATATTATGGGTTTATTTAGAGGGCGTTACATAACCCGTCACACTTCACTACATGAAGCCTCAAAAGTTTATTCTATATAGAGAACAGAAAATACCCAGAAGCACAATGAAAGAAATAATTTCTACATTTTTTTTTTTATATAGCAAAAACAGGTAAAGAAATACAACACTGCAGGATGCAACTTTCAAGGGCAACATAAAAGTACTGGAAAAGAGAAAACTGGGAACACAGTAAAATGGGCCAAATGTCATTGGAAGGTGAAATTTCAATTCCTTCATTTTCTTGCATTTTTTTTTATCTCAAATTCATTTTCTTGTTTTTGTTTCATATTGTTTTGTTATTTTCTCGATGTTGCAACATGACAGGTTTTCCTAGGCCGAGTTAGCCTGCCAGCCTATTTGACTGGCTAGTTAGCTTCTTTTGGATGAAACAGAGTAGCCTTCTGGTGTTGAGCATACCAATTTTCGGTGGTCTCCAAGGTGCATAAGCTTCTATTTTGTTTTGGGCTGTTTTTATTGTTTGAGGCTTGTTATGCATTGTTGTAGTGCAAAGGGCTTCACTAGCTTGTTGTTTTATGCATTTGAGCATGAGTTTCTTAAGCAAATAGCATGTTTAGTGTTGTTTTACACACAATTTCAGCACCTAAGTCTTTGTAACCTCTTTCCATTCTTCACTCTTTTGTTTGCTTTGAAAGTGGTTTTAAACCCCTTGTTTGCCAAAGTGTGGAATTGAGGTGTTGCACCTAATGATTTAATCCTACAAAGTCTATCGGTGCAAGATCAATGAACTTGGGGGATAATGTGGCTAGTTTTGTGATCGGGGGATAAACCACCTGCTGATGGCACTCATTTTATTCCCGGCATGGTGGATGGCATGCACTATTTTGTGGCAAATTGAAAATGTTGTTTTTACTTTCTAAACTCGGGTATTGAGTTAGTCTTGTTACGTCGGAGTTTGGTGATTTCGAGGTTGTTAGCTCTGACATCACTGTCTTGTTTAATTTGTCTTTCACTCTTTCTTTTGAGTCTGTTTCTATCACAGAGCCAGTTGCCTTTAAATCATTGCATTGACCAAAGTTTTTCAAAACTTTTCTAAACTGTGGTGAAAACAAAGAGGGAGGAATTCCTCGGGATTTGCAAAATTTGATCGACTAAGAGGAAGAGAGGTGTGCTAAGCCCTTAATGAATGAGATGGTAGCAATGGTGTTGTTGGTTGGGACGATGATGAAGACGAATTTGACAATGCTTTGGAGAGCAGAATTGAGGGATTCATTGACAAGGTCATAAAAGGATGGAAGGAAGAACTGTTAATAGAGAATCTTCACAGTGACTATGGGATTAATAGATTTGGAATGAAATACTGTACATTAATGTTCTATACATGCCTTTATAAAGTGTAGATGGTAAAATGAAGTAATTTTTATCTATTTTTATTTATGTACGACATGATCTTCTAAATATCGTATTTTTTCAAAATGCACAAGTTTCTAAGAAATGTGAAATGAGTTATGAACAAGAAATATGAATTGTTGTAATATAATATGGTGGGCCCAAGGTCGTTCCGTTTATCTGTTCTGTTTATGCTATGACATGATATGAATTGTCCGGTCTGTAAGACCTATTGATTTCTGGTATGGAACAAAGTGTTGTACGGAATTAAGTGCTACAGTATGAGTCACCTCTAGAGTCCGTGCGAGTCACCTCTTGGAACCCCCCGGCGTTTGGGAGATCCCATAGTTTTTGGCAACTTTGTTAGGGAGACTAAGAGAACTTGACTCCAGAATTCTAAATATGAGATTTATTTATGTATATACGTTCATTGCATTACACTGCTTTAGAATCTCAATCTTTTGATTGAAAGATGTTACTGTAGGTGCGTAAGCACATTCTTGGAACTTGCGCATAAGACCAAGCTTGTGATCTAATGCCCCTTTGCATGGAAAATATGGTTTGAAATAGCCAATTGGTGGGGGTTTCAATGGGAAATTCCCAGATCCATTGAAAGCCTGCTATGGTGGTGGCTGGGTTAGAATTTTAAATAGAAAGTTAAACAAATCTGGAGGGCACTACCTACTGCAGTAATATGGTCTATTTGGAGGTATAAGAATGACTGTATTAAAGTGAGAGTGGCAATCTAGATGAGATCTCAATCTATAGATGCTTCATACTCAGTAAATGATGTCCTCTTCAATTTTTAGCAAGTCAGGAGTTGCATTGGATCATCCTAAGGTGTTCATTCTAGATGAAAGTGGGCATACTTGCTCGTGACAGAGGAGTGCCCTGCTGCTGTTTCTGTTCTTTGTTTTGTTTTTGCTTTGTTTTTCCTTGTTGCTTTGCTTTTCTTCCTTGCTCTGTTGGTTTCTCATCAATGTGTGGTTGTACTAACATATGATCGAGCGTATTTTTTTTTATGCCAATCTAGTTGAGATCTTGTAGTGTCACCACAATTTTTTTTGCACTTCCCTTTCTTTTATTGATGTAAAATCATACTTTCAGGGCCGGTCCTGAGATTTATGGGGCCTTAGGCGGGTTTTGAAAGTGAGGCCCTCCTGCATGTATTTTTTATAAAAAAAAATTATGAATAAAATAAAAAGTTACCAATAATTTTTTTATTATTTAATAGCTAGGGTTTTCTAAATCACCTAAGTGTTCAATTCTCAAGGCCAAAAGAATGATTTTGAATTTCCTTTGATTTTCTACCTATTTCTCTTTCTTCTGCCTATTAATCTATTATTTTTCAACTTATCCTCTATCAGTACTACTTCTACCCATTCTTGAATATACTCATTTCTAATTTTATCTTTTCTAATCTTGGCACACATCTTTTTTCTTATTAAAATTCTTGATCAAAACACATAATAAAATCCCTAATTGTTAACCAATGGATTGCTCCATTCCATAAGACCCCGTGAGTTGAGTGCTCATCCCAACATCCATTGGTAGGAATGTGTTTCCAAGACACAGTCTCTGAAGAATATATATATATATATATATATATCAATTAGATAAGGTCCTCCATTATATTTAGTTGTCCCTGTAGTTTCAATTGGCTCGATTTTGCCCATTAATTTAACGGATTGTGTCATTTTAGTCCAATAAATAACGGCTGTTAAGTTAGTTTAACGGAAAATCAAACAATGTGCCAATTTGGTCCTTGTACTTTACACGATGTGCCAATTTAGTCACAACTTCAATTATACAACTTTCAATCCCTTAGTAGAGTTGTAAACTTGGACAAGAGGCTACTGATCATATGTCAAGACATGATGATTCCGACTAATAAAAGAGTCTACTGATCCTATGCAAGATGTTGTGATTCCTAGTAGTGGAGTGACTATTGATTACATGTCAAAAACAATAGTGCATCAGTTTTCTGGCAGCCACCACGAGAGCTAAAATGAGCTTTTCCGGCGGCAGATACCGTGTTTCAGTGTCGACCATGGCCTTGCTCACATAGTAGATTAGGCGCTGCTCGTCGAGTTCCTCTTTTAGTAATACGGCGCTGATGGACCGGTCAGAAACCGCCAAGTACATGATGAGGGAATCGTTCGGCGACAGGGTTGCCAAGAGCGGCACAGAACGGAGACAGATTTTCAAGTTGTCCAGCGCGGCCTGGCAATCGGGAGTCCATGACTTAGCCGATTAGGCTGAATCGTTTTCGATTTGATTGATTTGCTGATTTAACCACCTTTGTCTCTTTATGTTTGATAATTTTTGCACTTTGGTCCTTTTTCAACTAAGTCTGGGGCATTTTCGGCTCTAACTCCCAACCTACGGATCCGAATTACTTTCCTTAGGTTGTCACAAGTCCTATTGGTCACAACGAAGCTGTCTGTGAGGGGCACATGGTGGTTCGGGGGTTGTTTTGAATTTTTGCCCTCGAAACGCTTTTTTTCGACTAAGTTTAGGATGTATTTGTCTCTAACTCTCTAACTCACCTAGTACTCCAAGTCAAAAAAAGAAACTAGTTAGAAAAATGCATGATTCCTAACTATACAAATGCCTAATGCAACACATGCGATATGCTCATTTAGTGGACTTAAACATCATTTTGGACAAATTGATTAAAGAATGGAAAAGACTATTGAAATCAGCTTAAAATGAACCAACCAACATAAAGAAAACGAGTTATATTGCCTTGGTTTGGCCGGACTTTATGCCGAGCCCTGAATGCAGATTTTTGGACCCGGCCATGGCCCATTTAAACCTAGTCGGGTTTCAATGAAAACTTCTCTAGAGTCCCTTTTTAGGCCCGGCTTTTCATTTTTGGTCCCAGCCGTGTGTTTTGGGGCCCGGTCGGGTCTCAATAGTGCCAAACAGACAGCTGACGGGAATTTGACAGTTGGCTTTGTTTGAAGATATTTTTGACCATTTTGGCTCAAATTTTATAATTAGACCCCATGCATTCAGATTTTGAGGTTAGAAAAATTTCCAAAAGCTTTGAAGAGCTAAAAAGACCTCCTTCCATCTTCTTTTCTTCTTTGACCTTCAAACCTTCTTTAGCTATATATACATAATACATACACCATTAGAGCTTATTCTTGAAACTTTTTGTAACCTTTTATATATTCATCGAGCTTCAGAAGAGCATTTTAACGTCTACTTGAAATGAACCAAAATAAATAAATAAAAAAATATGATGTTATAACTTTGTTTTTAGATAGCTGACACTTAAAGTAACATTCAAGATCATAGATTTCTACTGCGCAATTATGTGTAAAATAATGTTGGTGCCATTCAATGGTTGTGCTCTTGATTTTCAATATTTAAATAAATAATAGAAAAGCCCAAAAAGAGAAAGCAAGATAAAAGAAAAAGAAATAGAAGGCTGGGAAATAGTTGTTAGTACTTCTAGCTTTATAACTTCTTTTGTTTCATTTTGTTTATTATTTATTATTTTTTTAACTGGTTCAACTTACCTATTGATTTGAAATTTAAAATATGATTAAATACGTTAGATGTTACTTATGAAAGAAATTGTCTACATTGTCAGGTTTTATACATCGAAAGTAATTCCCCATGAGTAGAAACAAATGGAAGTGTATTGATTATTTAATTAGAATGACATAGCTAGCGGTTTGTGGTTTACCTAATTACTCTTTTTGGTGAAATGAAAGAGGGGGGGGGGGAGGGGTGTGCACTCTCATTCCATACCACTATATATATTCTCTACAATTGTGAATTAGAGTGAAAGTCTTTTTAAAAAGTACCTAATTACCTATAAAAGCAATAAGTTGGTCATTTTCACTTATGGTTCTTTGGGGTTGACTTTTGATGACATTTGATCATGGTCACATGCTCAGATTCTAACCTACTGTCTAATTTGAGCAAGCTGAGACATCTGGATCTAAGTTATAATAATTTTGACGAGGATGCCTTCAGGATTTTGGGTGCCCTCCCATCCCTTAAGTTTCTATCCTTAGTGTCCAATAGCATGGAAGGACCACTTTCTAACCAAGATATATGTGTATTTTTTATTTCTCAAATTCATGCTAGGTAAGTTAATTTTTTTTAGCTCCATTTGAGTGTTGAGAAGACTTAAAATAGTTGGAAAAATGAAGTCTTACAGCTAGCAATTTGTGCAAAATTATAGTTCTTCTTTGTTAAATATATCTTTCTGGAATCTATTATTGCCATCAATGGCATCATTGTCCTTAATTTTTTTTAACATTACATTTTCATTTGATATTGAGCTACTAACTGAGGTGCCCATAGAATATAGTTCACAACATCAAATTATATTTATCTCTATTTTCCTTATCTCAATCTAATTATTGAGTCTCTTCACTTGGGTTACAGAATTGACTTATAATCTTAGCAATTTGGAGGTCCTCCTCCTCAGAGGAAATCTGCTCAATGGAACACTACCAATGGAAGGCGAGAATTTTGTTATTTAAATTGTCTTAGGATCACCTTGCAATCCTGATTGTATTTTGCTTTTATTTGTTGTATGATGATTATGTTTTTTTGAGTATATATTAGTTACTTGTAATGGAAAGAAGTATGGGTAATAAAGAAAGTTCACGGTGATTTTTTGGTGTTTGATTATCTAAATGTTGATTGAACTACAATTTTTCAAGCAACATATGGACTAGATCTAATGGTGATGCTTATGGAGGTATTGTGATTATTCTAATGTTATTACCTGTGAATTGATTTTTAGGTCTGGAGATTTTTAATAAATTTTGCTGACGTTCTGGGGCTTTGGCCATTTATGCTGGATGAATTTGTTCAAGCTTTTCATGATTATGTAAGTTCTTGAGATCCTTGTATTTAATTTTGCCTTTAGACTATTTGCTTTATCCTTACTCTCATCTTATTGTTTTAGCTGCTCCCTACTATTTTTAGGATCCGAGGTTGTTAGGGGAGATTCATGTAGCTCTTCTAAGATCCATAATTAAAGATATTGAGGATGTAGCAAGGACACCCTCTTCGACTGGGCTGGGAGTAAATCAAAATGCTGTTGCCAATCTTGGAGGTGGTCATCCACAGATTGTTGAAGAGGTAAGCTTTGTTCTGTGGTTGGTTTTTGTTGCTGCTTCTATCTTGTTGTCAATTGTGGCTTGATTTTGTGTTTATTCATTCTGAAATACTTTTTATTCCTTTGTTTTACTTTCAGGCGTATGCTTGGGGCTTTGATATACGCAACTGGCAGCACCACTTAAATCCATTGACCTGGCCTGAGATATTGCGACAATTTGCTTTATCTGCTGGATTTGGGCCAAAATTGAAGAAAAGGAGCATTGAAAAAACATATCTTAGTGATGAATTAAGGACAAGTTTTGGTATAATTCAACATAAGCATATATAAATTATTGCAAACAAATATTATATGAAGGCCTGTCACCAAGATCTGGAGGACCTGGCCAGCTCAAGATCAGCATGAATGTGAAGTCATCAGATTAATCTCACTTCCGTTTTTTGTGCTTGCATTCCTTGTCCTAAGCTCAGTACCTCCTCCTTTATAGGGTAGATTAACCTCACTTTTGTTTTCCTTGCATCCCTTGGTTCTCTCTCTACTCTTCATCTTCTTCAATCAGAGGTTTGTTTTTCTGTTTGTGATTTATCTCTATTTTGGATCAGTGTTTTGAAAAATGGTGAATCAATGTTTTGAAAAATTGGTCTTAGTGATTTCATCTCTGTTTCAGTAATTATTTTTCACTGATGTGTTACTATGCACTATGAGATCTATATTGTGCTTTCAGTAATCGGTCTCAGTGATTTCATCTATGTTTATATTGTGTTTGATCTGTCATCGATGTGGATATGGATTTTTATTTTTGTGAATTTGTGTGTGATTGTTTGATTCTGTTTGGAATTGTGGAATTCACTGATCTATAGAAGTTTGGCAACACTAATACTGGGATGATTGTTAAAGCCTGATTAACATGCAGTGTTTTTATTCAATTGTAGGTAAAACCAACAAAAGCAAGGTCAAGTATTGGAGTTACTGTTGCATATGGTGTTACTAATTCTCTTAGAAAAGCTAATGAAATAATTTCAGAGGTAATTATTCTTTCTCCTTCCTGTATCTTTCTACAAATTTTTTTGACTTTAACAATGAAGCAAAATTTGAAATGGCAAGTTTTCTAAAAAAGTTGGACCAATTTGATTTCATCAGGGTATGCCGAAATAAGTATTTAGTATCTGTGACCCATAAGAAATTTCGTTATGTATATCAGAAAGTAGCTCTTGTCTTATTATTCTCTAAATGAATATGAATTTGATTTTTTCAAAATGTGGTAAGAAAACATGTTGTCAAACTGAAGATTTATGCTATTTTCTCACTATGTCTGCCTTGAATTTATTCACTATGTCTGCTTGATTTGTTCCTTTATGTTTGTTTATTTATTTGTTTGGTTAATGGAAGAGTATCATTATGTACTCCCATTTAGAATCATAGATTTTCTATACCATTTCCAGAAGGTTCTTGAATATTTGGTTCCAAGGCACATCACTTATCCCTATGATGATTTGGTCCATAATGACTTCTGATCAGCTGTCTAATCACAAGCCTTACCCAATGTGTATTGTGGTTTGTCCCACAATAAACTCTCTTACAAGCTGGTCATGTATCTGTCATCTTGCCACCATATCTCTCAATTATGTCCTTGGATTCTCTATGTTTGTGTGTGTGTGTTGCGTTGACCTGTGTGGCTTTATCATGAATATTTGTCTTGTTTAACTTTTTTAGGATCTAAATTGGTCTTAAAACAAATTACTGTGTAGATTTTGGGTTCTAATCTAAGGTTTTTTTACTTTTTAAGGAATTCAATTGTAACAATGAAGGCTGCTAAGGGTAAGGGGGCAGCAATCAGGGTCCCAAAGGAGGCATTGAAGCCAGTTGATGACAGGTTTGCTAAGTTTGTGTAACATTTTGGTGGTTGTAGTTGCATCTTTGTGGGGTTTTTTTTTGTTTGTTTGTTTTGTTTTTGGTGTTTACATTAATGTGAATGACTCTGTTTAATGTTATGATCTTACTAGAAGTTACAAGGTCGAGTCAAATGAGTTTTATATGCATCTAATCGTTATATTTAATGATGGATATAGGGGTAATAGGGATATTATAATGACAGATCATATATATCTCTTCTTTTCAGAAAGGTCGGGAAGAGAAAGGTTGCCACTAAGGCAAATAAGGGTGGCAAAAGTCAAGCCAAGAAGGGAAAGTTGGCTAAGAAAGACCCCAACAAGCCTAAGAGGCCTCCCAGTGCCTTCTTTGTATTTCTGTATGTAGTGATCTTGTTGCTGTACCCATTAGAAATTATTTCTGGGGTTTGCTTGATATCAAAGAAAGATAGCCTTTGATTTGAGTCTCATAATGTTACAGCGAGGAGTTCAGAAAGACCTTCATGAAAGAAAATCCTCATGTGAAAGCTATCTTAGCTATAAGTTCTTTGTGAAAATCTCTTGGGAAAATAATGTGAAGGAAACTTTTTGAAGGCTACTCTCTCCATGTTGGTCACACACACACACACACACACACACACACACACACACACATATGTTGGTGCTCTGTGCTGGCTGTTGTCTTGGCCAAACCTTCAAGAAATAGAAATCTTTACATGTAAAAAAATCTCTCTAGTGACAATCTAGATGGGTGCTTCTGAATCAGTCCCTCAAAAATCCATTCATGATTTCTCAGTCAAGGTCTCTCTCTCTCATTCTTTATTTGTTTTACATACATGTATATATGTGTTTGTTCAAATTGTTTTGCTTGGATTCTGAGAAAGTTTGGAATTTGTTTGGGATGTGCAGTGTTAGGGAAAATATGTGATTTCCTACAAGTAAATCAATCAATGGAAATAAAAATTAATGCGAAAAAATTAAATCAAAAGCAACACAAGAATTTTTACGTGGTTCCCTCAATGTGAGGTACGTTCACGGGATCGAAATCCGATTCCACTATCAACCAAAGAGTTTCCAAACGATTACAAACGAGACACTAATAGTCTTACAAACCACCCTTAGGTGAATTCCAAATAATCATGAATAAACAAAGAGGAAAGACCTCACCAAATAGATGAACCAAAATCTTCAAATCCAGAGTCGAAGAAGATCCAAATTAATAACCAAATCAATCCAGACAAAGATTGCCAAAATCCACCCACTAAATCAAACCAGTAATATGATTGTCCACAATGATAATTAGCCCACCAAAGATGATCAGCTTTTTGTAACCCACCGAATTGATTTTTCAATCAATACAATTTGTTGCAGCACATTATCTCACAGAGAGGAATTAATCGGCAGCCACTCTCTTGGAAGAAGAAAACAATGTATTGTGAATCTAGGGTTTATTATCAAAATCTTAGTTGTTTCCAAACTAAATTGGGTCTCCACAAAATTAGATATAATATATAAAAATATATTATAACTAATACCAAATCAAATTAAACTCTTTTAATAAACCAATTGGGTCCCACACTCCAATAAGGAGGTATACCCAACAATTCTCCCCCTACCGACTTAGGTGGAGATATCAACCATACCCGCCAAAGTTCGGCACTTCAAATAATGTTTCTCCCTTGACAAAGTCTTTGTCAACATATCCGAAATATTATCATCTGTGTGAACCTTTTCGAGTTGCAACAATTTCAAATCTAACACATCATGAATCCAATGGTATCTCACATCAATGTGTTTCGATCTCGAATGAAAAGTAGAATTTTTACTCAAGTGAATAGCACTTTGACTATCACAATAAAGCACATACTTTTCTTGCTTCAAACCCAACTCTTGCAAAAATTTCTTCAACCATAACTCTTCTTTGCAAGCTTCCGTAATAGAAATAAATTCAGCTTCGGTAGTTGAGAGAGCAACACATTTTTGTAATTTAGATTACCATGCCACAGTTCCCCCTGCAAAAGTCATCAAATACCTCGAAGTAGATTTCCTAGAATCAACATCACCGGCCATGTCAGAATCCGTGAACCCATCAAGCATCGGCTTACCATCTCCAAAACACAAACACACCTTCGAAGTCCCTCAAAGATACCTTAGAATCCATTTTACCGCTGCCCAATGTTCTTTACCCTGATTAGAGAGAAAATAACTCACCACACCAACGGCGTGAGCAATATTCGGCCTTGTACAAACCATGGCGTACATCAAAGAACCAACTGCTGCAGCATAAGGAATTTTCAACATCTCTTCCTTGTCTTTCTCACTTGTAGGACATTGATTCGAACTAAGCTTGAAGTGACTCGCAAGTGGACAACCAATCGGCTTTGCTTTATCCATGTTGAACCTCTCAAGAACTTTCTTAATGTAGCTTTCTTGAGACAACCAAATCAGCCCCTCTTTACGATCATGAACAATTTTCATACCAAGTATTTGCTTTGCTGGTCCCAAATCTTTCATAGCAAAAGATTTACTCAACTCTAACTTCAACTTGTTAATCATGGTAGAATCTTGACCCACAATTAACATGTCATCAACATAAAGCAAAAGAATAATAAATTTGCCATCCGAAATTTTTTTCACAAGCACACAATGGTTCGAAGTGGTTTTAGAAAAACCATTATTCATCATGAAATAGTCAGATTTTTTGTACCATTGCCGCGGGGCTTGCTTGAGGCCATACAAACTTTTCTTCAATTTGCAAACAAATTTCTCTTTCCTTTTCTCCACAAAACCTTCTGGTTGCTCCATGTAAATTTTTTCTTCAAGATCACTATGAAGAAATGCGGTCTTCACATCAAGTTGCTCAACTTCAAGGTTCATACTTGCAGCCATGCCAAGTACAACCCGAATAGAAGACATCTTCACAATCGGCGAGAAAATCTCGTCAAAGTCAATGCCTTTCTTTTGCCCAAAGCCTTTCTCAACAAGACGTGCTTTGTACCTCAGATTCTTGCTATCATTCTTCAATTTGAAAACCCACTTATTTTTTAGAATTTTCCTCCCCTTAGGCAACTTCACTAAGTCATAGGTATGATTTTCAAGTAAGAAGTTCATCTCCTCTTCCATGGCCTTTTTCCAATCACCTTTCTTTGCATGCTCAATTGCTTCTTGGTAGCTCTCCGGTTCCCCTTGATCAGAAATCAACACAAATTCATTGGGAGGATACTTTCTTGAAGGTTGCCGGTCCTTTGTAGATTTCCTCAACTAAAGTTGTGGTGGCGGTTCTTGAGTTGGATGCTCTTCCTTAATTTCTGGCTCAACCTCATTAGGATTAGCATCATCCTCCACATCTTCAATAGGTGGCTGCACATCTCCCCCATTTTCATCATCAACTAAAGATGAAGGAGATGGATCCATGTCAATGAGATCACTAGTTTTTGGCTCCGGTTGATCACCTTCGCCAAAGTCTTCAATTGTTTGGTCTTCGAGAAACACAACATCACGGCTTCAAATAACTTTCTTGTCAACCGGATCCCACAATCTATAACCAAATTTATCACGTCCATAGCCAAGAAAAATACATTGTCTTGACTTACTATCAAGCTTGGACCTCTCATCATTTGGAATGTGAACAAAGGCTCGACGACCAAACACTCTCAAGTGCTCATAAGATACATCTTTGTCAGTCTAAACTCTTTCTAGAACATCACCATTCAAAGGATAGAAAGGGGACAAATTGATCACATCAACCGCTATCTTCATTGCCTCACCCCAAAAAGATCTTGGCAATTTAGCTTATGAAAGCAAACAGCTTGTTCTTTCCACAATGGTGCGGTTCATCCTCTCGGTAACGCCATTTTGTTGAGGGGTCTTCTTAACTGTCTTTTGGTGCCGAATACCTTGGCTGCGACAATACTCATCATAATGGCCCAATGTATTCACCACCATTGTCTGATCGGATGCACTTCAATTTCTGCCCTGTTTCTCTTCCAACCATGGCCTGAAAATGCTTAAATACTTCTAGAACTTGATCTTTAGTTTTTAGTAGAAAAGCCCAAACTTTCCTCAAAAAATCATCAATGAAAGTAACAAAATAAAGTACACCACTATGTGTTCTAACTTTCAAAGGACCACAAACATCCGAATGAATCAACTCCAAAACATTTTCTTTTCTAGAAGGAATATTTTTATGAAAAGAAACTCTATGTTGTTTACCTGCCAAACAATGAACACAAGTTTTAAGATACGTACCTTTCAAACCGGGTAGAAGCTCTTTCTTGAACAAAACTTGTAACCCCTTTTTCACTCATGTGCCCAAGTCGCCTGTGCCACAATTCAGTAGAAGTACCATGTTCAAATGCATTGACAACGCCTTTACAATTTTTTCCTTGCATTGAATAAAGTGTATGAGTCTTCTTGCACTTAGCCACCACCAAAGAATCCTTTGTGAGCTTCCATATTCTATCACCAAATTTGTTGTTGTAACCTTCATCATCTAACTTCCCAGTAGAGATCAAATTGAGGCGAATGTCAGGAACATACCTCACATCTTTAAGTAACAACTTGCAACCCAAATTTGTTTCCAAGCAAACATCACCCATACCAATAATCTTGGACAAACCTTCATTTTCCATTCGATTAGAACCATAATCTCCTTCGGTATAGGTAGTGAAAAAATCAACTCGAGAAGTCACATGAAAAGAAGCACCGAAATCAATCAGCCAATTGCTCTCTTGGCCCACAAAATTGATACAATCATTTTCACAAACGACCATGAGATCACCAATAGTAATTGTCGTTGTGTCTTCTTGCTTTTTATCCACACTTTTGTCATGCCCTTTCTCTTTGTTCTTGAGCTTTCGGCATTCTCGCTTCATGTGCCCTTTCTCATGACAATAATAACACTCAATGTCTTTCTTTGAAAAAAAAAAAACCATCTTTTGATTTGTCACTATCACCCTCAATGGGTCTATATAAATCTTTACAAAATAATAGGTCCTCCATTTTAGTTTTCCAAGTTACCCAATTGCTTCTATTGAAGCTAGACATACGACCCACATTCCCCTTCATTGATTTACACAAATAATTAAACCCACATAAACCGTAAGCTCTGATACCAGTTGTTAGGGAAAATATGTGATTCCCCACAAGTAAATCAATCAATGGGAATAAAAACTAATGCGAAAAAATTAAATCAAAAGCAACACAAGAATTTTTACGTGGTTCCCTCAATGTGAGGTACGTCCACAGGATCGAAATCTGATTTCACTATCAACCAAAGAGTTTCCAAACGATTACAAATGAGACACTAATGGTCTCACAAACCACCCTTAAGTGAATTCCAAATAAACAAAGAGGAAAGACCTCACCAAATAGATGAACCAAAATCTTCAGAACCAGAGTCGAAGAAGATCCAAAATAATAACCAAATCAATCCACACAAAGATTTCCAAAATCCACCCACTAAATCAAACCAGTAATATGATTGTCCACAATGATAATTAGCCCACCAAAGATGATCAGCTTTTTGTAACCCACCGAATTGATTTTTCAATCAATACAATTTGTTGTAGCACATTATCTCACAGAGAGGAATTAATCGGCAGCCACTCTCTTGGAAGAAGAAAACAATGTATTGTGAATCTAGGGTTTATTATCAAAATCTTAGTTGTTTCCAAACTAAATTGGGTCTCCACAAAATTAGATATAATATATAAAAATATATTATAACTAATACCTAATCAAATTAAACTCTTTTAATAAACCAATTGGGGCCCACACTCCAATAAGGAGGTATACCCAACAGATAGCAAGGGTAAGGAGGTGGATCTCAGCACATACAAAGGGAAGGTTCTTCTTGTTGTCAATGTTGCTTCCAAATGGCTTCTTCCCTTCTCTTCTCTTTTCTAATCTTGTTTATTGTTGCCTTATATTCTGCAAAATTGATATATGGGTTTAATCTTTTATCTTTCTTTTCTAATACTAGGTTTCTGTGTGATTTGTGTATGTGGGGGTTGAAACAGTGGGTTAGCAGATTCAAATTATACCCAATTGACTGAAGTTTACAACAAATACAAAGAAAAATGTATGGAATCTTTCAATCACTCCATTTTTTGGGGGACTTTTTCTTTTTGTCTCTAAAAGTGTATAATAGTCAGAATAATCTCTTTATATTTGTGTAAACTTTTCAGTTAACTATGAAATACACATAAAGTTTTAATTTTTTACTTCAATTTTAAATTTTCACTCATCTTTTATGTTTTCATTTGTGTTGGGTGGTATATGCCCCTGTATAAAACCCCATGGGTGTTAAAATATTCATATACATGAGTGTATAAATTTTTTTGATTGCATATACATTAGTGTATATATATATATATATATTTAAATTACATATACATTCATCCATAAATTTAGAGTGGAAATTTTAGTTTGCCCCCATGGTTCAACTCAAGCTTCATGAACTTTAATGGCCAATGGTTAGCTCATAGATTGGTTGTCCAAATCTAGAACTTTTTTTATGCTTATATATCTCTTTTCTCAATTATTTTGTTGGATTTTTGATCAATTGAGTGGTTGGGTCAGTGGGACATTGGTTAAAGTTTGGATTTGTGATAAACTTTTGGTCTGCTATATATGGTATCTATATTTATAATATAATAGACAGAGAATAATTCTTTAGGCTATATGCATAA
Source organism: Camellia sinensis (assembly GCF_055761805.1). Lineage (NCBI taxonomy): Eukaryota > Viridiplantae > Streptophyta > Magnoliopsida > Ericales > Theaceae > Camellia > Camellia sinensis. The sequence goes on from NC_138962.1 coordinate 185,919,029, forward strand.
TCATATTTGCTCATCAGATCCTTGGGGAGGCTTTTATTGGAGTCTTTTGTGAATAAATTTATTTTGGAATTAAAAAGCTGTGGTATGTCCATGATTCTTTCATTTTTATGATTTATAAATATGGTAAAGCGTACTGGTGTTGTTTGAATTAAGTGCTGGTGGAACTTAGCATTAGTTTATGTAACTTCATAATAACCGAACAAGTTTTTCTGGACATTCTATCTTTACAAAATATTAAAAATGTGGTCAGTAATTTTTAACTTAAATATTTATGCTCAAGTAACTAAAAAAAACTATCTTAATTTGAAATGTTCAATGCCCTCTTAACCCTGATCAGTATTGATTACTGATCTGTAGTCCTATCTATCATAATGCATGGTTATTTTTTTTTTTTAAAAAATGAGTTTGGATAATGAAAAGCATAATGCGTTGTTATAGCAAAGGATAGCAGAATTTTAAGATTCTCATATATATTCACTTTGTTTACACACCTGGTGGCAACTAAGTCCCAAACTCTTTTTTGTTTTATAAAGTGTCTATTTACTTCAATGCCCTTCTTGACACATGATTTTCAAGGAAAAGAAAAATTCATTTATTCTGCTAGTGTCATAATGCTCTTTTATGAAATACTTGTTTCTGAATGCTATATTTATTTCATGCATTTCAATAGGAAATCTCTAAAGCATTTGGGAGGTTTACTAATGCTGAGCAAGAAGCTCTCCATCGACTATTTATTCAGGTATGTATTTTGTTTCCTGACTTTTATTGCGTTTTTGATATTTGTTGATGTCTTTTATTTTCTTGAATGGTTGCTTTTGAGAATTTCATATCATTAACATATTGCAGATTTTTGTATTTTTTCCATGCTATATACCATCTTGAGTTTTAATTTAATGTTATCATTCTTTTAAATGTCCCAATTTAGAAAATATTGAAATTACAAAGCTCTTGTTGAAGTTGAGAGATTGCTAACATTGTCTGAGAAGAGGGAGATACATGATGTAGAGAATGCAAACTAGAAAGTGAAAGTTCGGAATTTGTAAAGGTTTTAGTGCCTATGGGCCTCGTCAGATCAAGTTTTTGGTCAATTTGGGTCTCATTTTATGTCCTTTACAAGTTATTTGATGCTAGTTTGGTTTTACTTATGTGTTATCCGGTTTTAGGGTATGTATTAACAAATTTTAATTTTTTTTTTTGTATTATACTTCTTGTATTATTAAACTTATTTCTAATTTTTGAGTCTTTTCAGATGTTTAATTCAATGCTTTATGTTATCATCTTGTCAATGTTTTAGGTTTTGTTGGTGAATTGCATCTTGACAAGAATAGTGATAACAAGAAGCATGTGCTTTACACACATAAAAACATTATTGTAAAATACAAGGATCAGGTCCTTTGCTTATGAATCATTTGATTTTTTGGTTGAGAATTGTAAATTCAATTTTTGGATATGTTATTTTGTGAGTAATGTTAAAACATCATTTGTGGATATGTTATTTTGTGGGTAATGGTGATTGGATATTAAATTGAATGGGAAAGTGAATTAATGCTACATTTTCTATTTGAATGGCAGTCATTTTTTCATATTAGTGCTATTCAATTTTATTAAAGGTATTTTTTTAGTTCAATCATATAAAATTAGCACAATTTTTATAAAAAAAAATTAAAAAAAGAGGATATCATGGTGTTTTGAGAAATGCCACCTAAATCCTAAAGCTAACGGTCAGTTTAAAAAAAAAAAAGAAGATATGACGGCGTTTCGAAAACGTCGCTAAATCATAGTGATGTTATAATGCTGTTAGGGTGGTGTAGACACCCCATTTTTGACCGTCCTCAAGACTTGGACGTCACCATTTGAACACTCGGTGATCATCCACGTTTGTGTTCGTCTTAAGTTCCCGGAGGTTTCGGCTACGTGCCTTGCCTTAGGACCTCTCGACTCGACTGTGTTGTGTTTGGTTTTGCACCAAACACTTGTGTTTTGTTTGGAGGGCAGGGAATGGGTTGTTGGCCATCCCCACTCCTCACTGGCCATGGCTTGAGGCCACCAGCCGTGTCTTCTTGCCACCGACCATTGATGATGGCCGGTCGGCACTTTGTGTGGTCGACCGACCATTTAGTTGGCCGATGGCCTCCTTTTCTGGCCGGTACCACATTTTTGCCTCTTGCAGGCATGGTGCATGCCAGCTGCGCCAGCTGGGATGCACAGCCCCTATCCCCACACACGTGTGTGGCTGTTTTGGCCCCTTTGCACCTTTTTTATCCAAACTTCTTCTAGAAGATTGCACCCTTTGCTCAAGCTTTTTGAAGAAGCTTGACCCTTTGTCTTAGCTTCCTCAAGAAGCTTGCACCCTTAGCTTAGCTTCCCTTGGAAGACTTGCCCCTTTAGGATAGCTTCTCTTGGAAGCTTAGCCTTTTCCATGGTCTAAATAAGGAGACCTCTCTTCTCCATTGAGTAGGTTCAGCAAAATCAGACCTAGAACATATATGTTCTGATACATACATCTTCTCTCTATATATCTCCCTCTCTCTCTTCATTTGTGTGTGTTTGAGGGCCTAAAAGGGTGATTTGTTCTTACTTTTGCACTAAAACACACACCATTACACCATACTTTGACTTTGGGAGGTGTTGAGGGTTTATTCTTGAGGTTTTGAGCTGCTTTTGATCAGAAGAAGGTGGCTGGACTTGCTGTTCTTGAGGTGTTCTTCAAGGATAACACTTTTGCTTTAGATTCCCCAATCTTGCACTAGCTTTTGACCTGCTTTGCATACTGATTTGAGCTTCATGTATAACTAAAACAAGTCTTGTATTTGCATGCTTAAGATACTTTATTAAGGTCATTTTGTTGTTTGGGGTCGATCTCTCCCTCTTAGGCCTTGTTTGGTCCTTTTTGTGCTCTCTTTGATAAGCTTTGGGGACTTTTGTGTATTGGTGTAGACACCCCATTTTTGACCGTCCTCAAGACTTGGACGTCACCGTTTGAACACTCGGTGATCATCCATGATTGTGTTCGTTTGGAGTTCCCGGAGGTCTCGGCTCGCGCGCCCTACCTCAGGATCTCCGAACTTGACCGTGTGGTGTCCGGTTTTACACCGAACACTTTTGTTTTGCCTTAGAAGGGCAGGGAATGTCTTGTGAGACACCCCCGTACACCACCGGCAGTGGCTGGAGGCCACCGGCCGGTCTTTTTCTTCCATCGGCACTTTTGTTTGCCGGTCGGCACACTTTATTGCCGGTCGGCATAATATGTTGCCGGTCGGCACTGTTTTTTGCCGGAATAGCTTTTTTGGGCAGCCGACCACTGTACCTCCACTTTATGGAGATATTTTGTGCCAGCTGTGATAGCTGGCACCAACTCCTTTCCCCTCCATACACGTGTATGGAGGGATTTCCCTCTAGCCAAGCTTGTTGTATAAGCTTTGCAAGAGGGATCCTTATAAGAGAAGGTCCTCCCTCTTGGTTCTAGGTTAGACTCTTAGAAGCAAAAACCAGCCCTTAACAATATAGATACACTCTATCTCTATATCTCCCTCTTCCCCTTCCTTTGTGTGTGTTTCTTGGCCCAAAAGGTGTGTTTTACCTTACTTTTGCACCATTACACACACTATCACACCTTAGTCCGAGATTGAGGGACTTGGGGGATTTGTTTCTTGAGTTTTGGACTGGTTTTGATCCAAAGAAGGAGGTTAGACCATTTGTTCTTCAAGGGTTCTCCAAGGGTGAGCATCTTCCCTTTTATTCCCCAAACTTGCATTGGTTTTCTACCTATTTTGTTTATTGTTTTGGCTCTTGTGTATAACATAAAAAAGGTTCATATTCTCCTGCTCTAACACTTTCATTGAGGTCTCTTTGTGGTTAGATCGCAAACTCACCCTCATAGGCCTTGTTTGGCCTATTTTGGTACCCTTTTGATAAGGTTTTGTTCACTTCAGCATTTTGATCTTTTGATCACCAAAAATCAGTGTATTTTAGTGTCAAAAAAGTTGGTTTGAAGTCTTGCATAGGGGAGGGACACCCCTCTCCCTTTATGGTTTTGTTCACTTGCTTTTTGGGCTCAAAAGGATAGCATGTGTACTTGTTGTTTCTTGGCTTCATTTCAGTACTTTTTTAGGCATCTTAGGTCTTACATAATCTCTGTTTTTGGTCGGATTTGGACCCTCTTGCATGCTTGTGATATTTGCTTTGTATTGCTCCATTTTGCTTAAAAGTACACCCCATGATTAGGCCATGATTTTTGTGTGTGTTGGCTTGGTTCCATGGAGTATTTGGCATTATTTTTCCATGTTTAAAATCTGTTGGTTATCAACTTGGTCATGTTTAGCATGTTTGTTAGAGTTGCTTTGTATTTTGGCTTGGAAGCCTTGAGCATTTTGACCTCTAGCATGCATGGTTGTGTTTACCCTTTTGATTTGGCATCATCTAGGGTCATATTTTAGTCCAAGAATCATGCTTGTATGTGTGCATGCATGGCCTCTTTCATGCCTTGAAGATGTGTCCTCTTATGCCTAAGAATGAGCCTTAGTTTGTTTGTTTCATGGGGGATATCTTAGTTGCCATATTAGGAGCTTCTTGGGGTCCTATCTTGCATGCATAAATTCCTTTTTGGGCTTGTTTTGATCATGCCATGAGTGGTCATGGTAATGGGGGTGGGTTGTCTCCTCTTTGTGTCTTAACTTTGGGACCATGAATTTGCTTGATAACATGAGTTGATTGCCTACCATTTTAAGCACCTTTGGTCACTGTTTTGAGGAGGGTAAGGGTCTGTCCCTTTGTTTTTTTTTAAGCCCTCTTGCATGCTTGCTCCATGTTTGTTGGATAGTTGTTCCATTAAGCTTTGTAGCACATCAATTCCATGGTCAATTTGCTTCATGTTTGCATCATGTTTGTATCTTGTGTGCTTGGTATCATACATTTTGTCATCATAGTTGCATATTGCTTGTTGTGTTTTACATCTTGGTGGTATGACACATTTGAGGCTTGTGAGCATTACATGCATTGCATTTACTTGGTTTGGGGTGTCAAACCAAGTGCGGGAGTCAAGGACCATTCATACTTCAAGTGATGTTATGTGCCTTGATCCCCGGTCATCGGGACCTTTGACTCCAATTTGATAAGGCCCCGGTTTTCACGTTATTTGTTGCATGCATTTTCATATCAAATAGCAAATTTGATCCATTGAGTCATCATGCACCTTAGATGACTCAAAGATCGAAGGTCATGCTTCTTTGAGTTCGAAATATGATAAGAAGTAGGACCATGCTTACATGTGTCCAAGAACCCCATGCCATGCATTGTCTGTTCTCTGTTTTGCTGTCAAATTGTCTGCTGCAGGAAGTTTCTGCCGACCGGCAGAATTTAGTGCCGACCGGCACTATCTGGAATGCCGATGGGTCTGATAAAGTGCCGACGGGAATTTTGGAGTGCCGGTGGCAATTCTGTCTGGCCGGTGGTGCTCTGCAAGATGCAGAGAGCTTGCTCCAGCACTTTGGTAATTTTCGGAAAGACAAGGCAGTACAAACAGAGGCGACAAGAGTATAGTACGGGTTTTCCGGGCAGGACGGATTCGAGCATGCATCATCTGCGCGCCCCGAGGCAGAGGCTGTGGCCACCCTCTTCATTCTTTTGCCTCCTTTTTTTTAATTAAATTAGGAAATTTTGTAATAATTTTATTTGTTCATTATTTTGGGACTGTAATATTAATTCGAACCCTCTGAGTAAGGGTAAACATGTAATAAGTGTGGGTGAGTGTGTGTATGTCTTCCAATCCCCATTTCTTTCTTCCCTTTTATTTACCAGCTTATGATGGTAGATTAGCACATTTATTTTAGCATACCTTATGCTATGCATGCGTGCATTCATGCATTTGTTGACATGCATTAGGCTCGGTACATCACGCCAACTGCATTTGTACTTCAATTCAAAAATTGACTATGTGATAGTTGTGCATTTCTCACATGCCATGTTTAGGATAGCCGGGCCTATCTAATTGCATCCTGTATGTGTTGCATTAGGCAATTTAGCATGAACTAGGACATGCATGTTTGCTAACTAGTTATTGTTTTGGCACGGAGTACAATGTAAGTGGTTATGCTTTAGCATCCAGCATGCGTGTGAATGTTGCCATAATAGTATGCTTGCCATGCGGCTAAGTGCTTACATGAGATAAACTGCTTGAATGCCTGTGGGTGGAGGTCAAATTGCTTAAATTGGGATAATGCGTTAAAACTGCAATTTTTTAAGCCCACTTGAAGGTGGCAAAACCTGCATTTTAGCCTACTTACGAGTAGCAAACCATTTTCAAAAACAAACATGGAAATGTTTTATTCTAATTTGAGCGATTTGGTCTATACTTGTTTGCTGCGCGCATAACATAGTAATTCTAAGCTAACAATTGGTTTAAGAACACATAAAGTTTTCAAAAATGGATATCACGGTTAGTAGAGGCCGGTCTTCGGACCGGGCGAAAGGGGGTGCTCATAGCTGACCTTCCCCGATCGTACCCAAGCTCCCGAGCCGAGGCAACTTTGGTGATGACGGACACGTGGCCTTTTGGCACCGAGTCAGGGTTTCCTAAATTTCCCAAAATAAAATATTTAGGTGGCGACTCTGTATCTGGCAAAGCAGTCCATGTTTGGCACTTCTTTCAAAAATCTGTTTTCTCAAAACGATTTGCCGGATTTGGACTCTTTGGTTCAGACTTAGAACCGTGACTACGAAAAGTCGAGTCCGAGCTGTAGCATGAGGCCCACGCGGGCGCTGTTACAGTTTCTGGCGACTCTGCTGGGGATTTTTAGAGAGTTTGACTCGAACTCGTGATATCCTGTTTTGATCTCATTTATGTGTTTCTTTGCATTACATGTGCATTGGTGCGCCTAGGAACACAGTGTTTGCCATCTGCCATTCCTGAACGGTTTGCCGGAGGCTTGTCTTGTCAAGGCATGTCCATAAGGCTGACCGGCTATGGGCTCTGACAGTATGGGAACACAAACCCCGGTTTTACCGGGGCACCCTCTTTGACCATTCGACCTAGTGCATATTCGGATCCATAGTGACCATTCCAAACTAGGACAGGTTGCTCACCCAATGTTAGGTTGTTTGAAACCGCTGTGTGCATAGTGAAACCCTAGCTCCTGACAAAATAGGATAGGGAAACCCTACCCCAACATAGGGGTGTATTGGCTCTCTTTACTTGCTATGTGCTGTTAGAATGTATTTCTGCAGGGAAAAGAACACACCAGTTTGTAAGTCTGGGCATCAGGCCTGAGGGCATCAGTATCAGCTTTAAGAGAATCGGTTATCTGCGGGAATCAGGGCTCAGTATTGGGAATAGAGATTTTGAGAACAGTGGTCGGTATCGGGGAACCGTGTGCTCGGCTTATTGACTATGTGTTTTGAAAATCCAACTGTATATTATTTGTTTATTTTATGCTGTTGTGCTGCCCGGTTGTTGGTTTATTTATTGCTTTATTTATCTTTTTGCTAGGTAGTTTAGCATCATTGCGTCTAACCCGGTAGACATTCCCCAAGCACTCTGGATCAGAGGTCGCCGGCTCCATCGATCTGAGGATCTGATAGAAGGACAACCAGTGTACCATTCTCTACCCCCGGTTACTAAACAGAAGGCAACTAGGCAGAGGATATCGGTTCAGCAGTCGGTACAAAGGGCTTCATCTACCCCACCTGTGTACAGTAGGGATCAGGATCCCGTTTCACCCACTGAGAGGGAACGCATACCAGCAATTCAACCGGAGCAGAACAGTATGGCCAGCTTAGAGGAGATGGTGCGCCAACTTCAGGAAAGCATGAAAATGATGCAGTAAGATGCTGCCCGCCAGGCAGAATTTGCCAGGCAACAGGCTACCGTTATGAGTGAGCAAGCGGATTTAATTGGGAGATTGCAACAACAAACTGGGGCATCACCTTCGCAGCAAACCCCTCCTCCATTAAGGGTTCCAATACCCGAAGAAACACCAAACGCCCGGAATGTCCAAGAAGATACAGACATCCCAACAGGGCCGGCTCCACCCCCGATTCCGCCTCAACAATCCAAGGCAACCACTCCCATTAATGTATCGGATTCTCCCTTTGAGTCTGAGATAGACCCCATGACATTAAAAATGCACAAGCTTGAAAAGCTGTTCAAGAAGTCTCAAGGTGCGAAGTCCATTCCGGACATTGGAGATGGGTACATCGACACAGCCGTGACGTTGCCAGATCGATTTAAGATGCCCCAAATTGATCGTTTTGACGGGTCTGAGGATCCCATGGTACACATGCGACTGTTTTCAGACGTCCTAAGGCCAATGGGCCTCACCAGATTGCAGAAACTATCTTTATTCGGCCGGACCTTGTCAGGTGTGGCGTCCGCATGGTATGCCAAGTTGGGGGACGACGTCAAGAGAAACTGGGACGAGATGGCTGAGGCCTTCATCCTGCAGTACTCGTATAACACACAAATCGAGATCACGACCCGGGATCTCGAGACAACGAGGCAGGAACCCAAGGAAAGCTTCTCAGAGTTTGTAACCAGATGGCGGGCTAAGGCTTCAATGATGACCTTGAGACCCACAGACAAAGACCAGATTCGGATGATTGTGCGCAATCTTCAGCCGAAACTAATGCAAAAGATGATCGTAGTCCCCTTTCCCACCTTTGCTGATTTACATGAAATGGGGGTGCAGATCGAGGACGCCTTGAGACAAGGTTGGATTGATAATGATCGGGACCAACCCCGCAGAAACTTCAATCGTAGTACTAATACAGGCCCGAGTGGCGCTACGACTGCCAGGACCTCCGAAGTGAGTATGGTCACCACTAACCCTTCCCCAAGAAATACAGCAGCCACACCATTCTCCGGCGCGTCCGGAAGCAACTCACAAACAGCCAAATACCCTCCCAGAAACACCAGAACCTTTGCTCCACTTTATATGCCCCTATCCAAAGCTCTGGGGGTTTTGATCAGAAAAGGGCATCTGAAGCCCCTAGAGCCGCGGCCCTTGCCAGAAAGACTACCCGCCACCCACAACCCAGCCAAATATTGTGCGTTCCATCAGCAGCATGGTCATGACACTGACCTATGCTTTCGCTTACGTCATGAGATTCAAGATCTCATTGATAATGGGGTGATTCTTCCCCCTGAGAAACCCAATGTTACCACAAATCCTCTCCCCGCACATAACCAAGTTCCACCGCCCAAAAGAGTCAACTTCATCCACACTGGGGTCGCATCCTACGATCCCAGTATCTACATCACACCCTCCTACCTACCTAAACCTAAAGTTTTCCTCCCTAATTGCACCGATTTGTGCATGACGGATATCTCCATAACCCAACCCAAGCCAGTGGTGGTGACCACCGAGAACAAGAAAGGGGTTGTCAAACCAAGGTCCGTGGAGCCTGAGAATGATGTTGGGAATGCTTACAATCCGAATGACTACATTTCACCTGTGGGCCAGAATAGACCAAACGTCGAATTTTCAGTCGGGGGAGAGCTGTGTGTAGTCCGAGGGGACAATTCAGGACAGGGAATTGATGATTTGACAGCCGTGGAAAAGGATGTTGTCAAGTCCCAATTTCATGATGACCAAAACTCAGCCATCAATTGGTATGATAATGAAGAATCAGCAGAGGCCACGGGGTGGTTAGACGATCAGCCGGACGTAATAGGGGAGTTCCAGTCAGAACAAGGCCCGGCAGGGGCAGGAATGTCAACAACGCCCGGGAGTGCCGAAAAGCAGAATATATCGCCGGAGAGTGCCGGTGTCGAGAGTTTCGCTCGGGAATGGAGCATTTTAAGTACAGGGGTCAGTGAGCAATCTACTGCATTGACACAGTCAGAGCAAGAAAGATTCGAGGATTCTGAGAGGATTAGAAAAGCAAAAGGCCATGTAGGGGTCAAAACCGCCGCAAGTACGGAAACGGAGGATGCTGTGAACATAGGGGTAAGAGGTACTGTGAGTATCGAGACAGTTGTGCCAGAACCAGACAGATGCTTGTCAGTCGCAGATGGTATATGGTGGGAAGACGACGATCTATGTCTTGCCCACACGGACGAGGATTGGAAAGGTAACCAACCAGATGATACCTGGTATATCGGCGAAGTCGATCACATGACTAGGAGTGGACGGTATTTCAAGCCTCCACACCTAGATCAACCAGAGGCGTCTGGGAAAGATAATGAAGCGGAGAAACAAAAGGAGAGGCAACTCGAAGACGAGGCTGTGTTGAGACAACTGAAAAGGATGCAAGCAGACATCTCCATTTGGGGACTGCTTATGGCTTCTCGAGTACATAGGCAGGCTGTCCTGTCAGCCATGGACAAGGCCAAGCTGTCCATAGACACCACGCCCGAGCAGCTGGTGGGATTAGTCTTTTCAGGAGGGAATTCCCCAGCATTGAATTTTTCTGACAAAGAGCTGCCACCCGAGGGTGTAAACCATAACAAGCCGCTCTACATCTCTGTCGAATGCAGGGATAAATGGATACCTGTAGTACTTGTCGACACGGGATCCGCTATCAATGTCTGCCCGGCAAGGACAGCTTATGCGATTGGTTTGAAAGTCGCGGATTTTATACCAACGACCCAGGTAATTCGGGCATATGATAACACAAGCCGGGAGGTAATGGGGACAGTTAAGATTCAAACAAAGGTTGGGCCCGGACAGCATGAGATAGATTTCCATGTTTTGGAGGTTCCTGCAACGTTCAACTTGCTTTTGGGACGGCCGTGGCTACATCAGGTAAAGGCGGTCTCCTCTACCTTACATCAAGTGGTGAAATACCCCTATGGGAAGGGAGTAGCCATTGTTTTTGGAAATTCATCAATTCATCCACCACCAGAGGTATCTACGCCTGTTCTAGAAATTGAGCATGGCATAGAAGATGTGTTCATATCAGGTTTTACCTTGGCCGAGGCTCGGGTTGTACAGAACATCATGGCAGCTAACGAAGGGGTGTATGTCAGCGCCCAAGCAGTTTATCTCATGAACAAACTCCAGCACATCCCCGGGATGGGATTAGGCAAGAGCGGTAGGAAAGGTGCCGCAGCATCGACAGAGGTGCCACATAACCCCCATACTTTTGGTTTGGGCTACTTGCCCACCAAAGAGGATTGGATAAGGAAAGGAAAGGAAATGGCCAGAAGGGCCAGGGCGAAACAGATGGGGAAGCCCTTTGACTTGATGCACCAGCCCATTCGGGGGACCCTGAACGGACGTTTCGTCCGGGAGGGGGAGGACTTCCCGTTCTGTGGCTTCCCAGAGCCGTGGCTCAACGCGGAGAAGAAGCGCGTGCCGGGATTTGAGATCTTCTTTGATTTACAGTTACCTGAGGATGACATCGCCGAAGGGCAGGCAGATCTATCGGCTGAGGCCGAACAAAGTAAGGAGGTACAGTCCGAGGACGCTGAAAATGAAATGGGGGCAGCGCTGGCATGTCTGCTGTCAGATCCTCCGATCGAACAGAGGTGCTTGGGGGATAGCTCCTCGGTATGTGTGATTGGGAATGAAGCGGCTGCGGGCCTACCATCAGCTATTTTGGATGCATCTATCGCACCTTCTCTCATTTGGCAATATGAAGAAGGCTTTCTATCAAGCAGCACCGGGTCAGGTAGTGAGCCGGAATCTGATTCTACCGAATCTTGTACGTCGGAATCAGATTCCAGCTCAACTGAGTCTGAGTCCGGTATTCCCGGGGGTGATAACCCGGATACCACAGTCCTGTCTAGGTCGTCTTTTTCATTTTCTTTTGAGTCTGTTGTAACGGAAGAATCCGACGGCTCGGAAATATTTAATGAGAACGACGTGGGTGTGGTTTCGGAGTATTTTTCTGTGCCTTTGATTTATTGCTTAAATCAGGATTTTCAAAATTTTGATTAAAACGACGAGGAAGAAATTCCTCCGGTTTTGCAACGGTTAATTGATCAAGAGCAGGAAAGATTTGTTAAACCTTTAATGGATGAAATCACTACTGTGAATGTTGGTACTGAGAAGGACCCGCGGCTGGTCCAGATCGGGTCCACGTTGTCTTCTAAGGAACGCGAGCGCTTAGTCGCTTTGTTAAAAGATTTCAAAGATGTTTTCGCGTGGTCCTACGAAGACATGCCTGGAATCGATCCTGAGATTGTACAGCACCGGATCCCTCTTGATCCCGAGGCCAGACCTGTCAAACAGAAGCTCAGGAGGATCCGCCCCGATTGGGCCATTAAGATCAAGGAAGAGGTCACCAAGCAGATTGATGCAGGCTTCCTGTTGGTGTCTGAGTATCCGACTTGGTTGGCCAACATTGTTCCGGTGCCGAAGAAAGACGGCAGAATTCGGGTCTGTGTAGACTTCAGGGATTTGAACAGGGCCAGTCCGAAGGACGACTTTCCCTTGCCGCACATTGATGAATTGGTAGATTTCACGGCAGGGCATGCCTTGCTTTCGTTCATGGATGGTTTCTCAGGCTATAATCAGATAGTAATGGCACCCGAAGACCGGGAGAAGACTGCATTCACTACCCCGTGGGGTACATATTGTTATCGAGTGATGCCATTTGGGTTGAAAAACGCGGGAGCTACCTATCAGCGGGCAGCAACTACAATATTGCATGATATGATCCATAAAGAGGTCGAGGTGTATGTGGACGACATGATTGTCAAGTCCAAGGAAAGAGAGGGCCACTACACCGCCTTACAAAAGTTTTTTCAAAGGATCAGAGAATTTCGGCTGCGGTTGAATCCCCAGAAGTGTACTTTTGGTGTTACAGCAGGAAAGATGCTAGGGTTTCTGATAACGCAAAGGGGCATCGAGGTCGACCCTTCCAAAATCAAGGCCATCTTAGAAATGCCACCACCAAGGACTGAAAAGGAGGTGCGAGGCTTTCTAGGTAAAGTGCAATTCATAAGGCGGTTTATCTCTAAACTAACCTTGACTTGTGAACCACTTTTTGGCCTCCTGAAGAAAGGAAAGAAATTCCAATGGGACGGCCGATGTCAAGCAGCTTTTGAGCAGATCAAAGAGTATCTACAGAACCCGCCTGTGTTGTCACCGCCAGAACCGGGGAAACCGTTGATATTGTATCTTTCGGTAACTGAGACCACCATGGGCTGCATGCTCGCACAGGAGTCGGAAGACAAAGTGGAAAGGGCTATCTACTATCTGAGCAAGAAGATGCTGGATTACGAGACACGCTATACACCATTGGAGAAGGCTTGTTTGGCTTTGGTATGGGCTACCCGAAAGCTGCGGCATTACCTGTTAGCTCACTCTGTAATGTTGGTTTCACGTTTGGATCCCATCAAATATCTTTTCGAGAAACCAGCACTTACAGGTAGGCTAGCTCGTTGGTTGCTATTGCTTTCCGAATTTGACTTGAAGTATGTAACACGCAAGTCGGTGAAAGGGAGAGCGGTAGCGGAGTTCCTTGCCGACCATCCGGTTGAGGGGGATGAAGCGGTTGAGTACCTATTCCCGGATGAAGCGATTCTGCATGTTGAGGATGAAACTTGGACGATGTACTTTGACGGAGCGTCAAACCAGTATGGGTATGGGATAGGGGTGTTGCTGATAGCGCCTGACGATTCCCGTATCCCTTTGGCATTCAAGCTCCAGTTCAGGGTCTCGAACAATGAGGCAGAGTATGAGGCATGTATTGCTGGTCTGGAAGCAGCCCTAGAGCTAGGGGTAAGACGATTGGACGTCATTGGGGATTCGAATCTTGTTGTATCCCAAGCAAAAGGGGACTGGAAGGTCAAGGAGGAAAGGATGATAATTTACCACCAAACCTTGGATTTGTTAATTCCTCGGTTCGAGAAACTAAATTTCACCCACCTCGTAAGAGAGAACAACAGGTTTGCAGATTCGCTAGCAACTCTATCTTCCATGATAGACATCCCGTCGGGAGTCCGGATGCGTCCAGTTATCATTGATCAGAAGTTTGCACCAGCATACGAGTCAGTTTCCGCCATAGATGAGGCCCAAGACGACAACCCCTGGTATTACGATATTTGGAACTTCTTGGAAAAGGAGACGTATCCGACAGGGGCAAGCACCAAGGATAAAAGGGCCATCAGAAGAATGGCTATTCAGTTCATCATCTGCGGAGGTAAACTGTACAAAAGAGGTCATCTAGGAATGCATAAGCTCTGTGTAGAAGCTGAAGAGTCGAAACGCCTAATGGAGGCCATCCATGGAGGAGAATGCGGTGCACACATGAATGGAGTAATGTTGGCCAGAAAAATCCTTAGACAGGGCTATTATTGGTCGACCATGGAAGAGGATTGTATCGGCTTTGTTCGGCGATGCCACAAATGCCAGATCCATGCAAACCGTATGAACATCCCACCATCCAAATTATACAATATGACTTCCCCGTGGCCGTTTTCCGTATGGGGGATCGATGTAATCGGAGCTGTTACCCCGAAGGGATCGAACGGACATGAGTATATCCTCGTAGCGATAGATTATTTCACAAAGTGGGTCGAGGCCCAATCATACGCGGTGTTGAAGGCGTCGCATGTCGCAAAGTTCATCAGAAACAACATCATTTGTCGCTACGGGGTACCAAATGAGATCATCTCGGACAATGGATCCCACTTTAAGAAAGAAGTGGTCGACTTGTTGGGAAAGTATAACGTGGCTTTTCATAAGTCATCTACGTATCGGCCGCAAACCAATGGGGCGGTTGAGGCCGCCAACAAGAACATCAAGCATATACTGCGGAAAATGGTAGAGACCTATCGAGATTGGCCAGATAAGTTGCCGTTTGCTCTGTGGGGTTACAGAACTTCGATTAGAACTTCTACCGGAGCAACTCCGTATTCGTTAGTTTATGGAATGGAGGCTGTTCTACCTATCGAAATTGAAGTTCCGTCTTTACGGGTATTGGCCGAGTGTCAGATAGCTGAGGCAGATTGGCAGCAAAGCAGGTTCGAAGAACTAATGCTCTTTGATGAAAGGAGACTGAAAGCACTGTACCACGTTCAGAGTTATCAGCGCAGGATTGCTCGGGCTTTTAACAAGAAGGTTAAGTCCAGGAATCTAAAGGAAGGGGACTTGGTACTCAAAGACAACCGAGCTCCCATCCACGACCCGAGGGGCAAGTTCAGACCCAATTGGACTGGTCCCTACATCATCAAAACCATCTGGTCAGGCGGAGCTGTGGTTCTAATGGACTTAGATGGCTTAGAATTCTCTCAACCGATCAATATGGACAAGTTGAAGAAATACTACCCTTGAGAGACTCGCTAGGCCGAAAACCCGAAAGGGCGACCTAGGCAAAAGTTAGAGCACAAAAAAATAGAAAATATAAAAACTGAGCTCGCAGGGCTGAAAACCCGCAAAGGGCGGCCTTGGCAAAAGTTAGAGCGCAAAAGGAGAGTGAAAATACTCGAGCGAACCTAAGCCGGAACTACGTAAGGCTTGATTCCCATGTTTGGGATACGTAGGCAGCTTCATCCTGAAGTTCAGCCATAACACTTCCCCGATCAACTTTGTCCATTTGATCATCTCAGCCATCTTAGTCCATCAGCATTCGTTGGAATCTCCGGTGCAGTGTCACTCAGACTAGGGGCAACTTTCCGTTGCTATGCGGTGCTACGAGGCTCTTCAGACTAGGGGCAACTTTCCAGTTGCAGGAATTTGGGGTTGTGCATCTCAAGCGACAGATCTCAGGCGTGTCCAGTTCTGATCCATGTCAAAAATACCTTTGAAAAGTTTTAATGTAAGCTGACTTTGTTCAAATAATTTTTTTACAACATTGACCATTTTTGGACCAAAGTGGAAAATTCTTAGTACCAGAACTTTCAATTTCATTGATTTCAAAACAGAGTCTTCCCGCTCTTATAAACAATTGAAATTGCCTTTTTTTATTACATTCATGAAAGAAAACTTGAAAGTGCTAATAAAGCAATAAATCTAGGGCATGGTCAAGTCAGGTGTTCCTGCGCCCCCTCCCAGAGCTGGTCGAAGCCTCTGATGCCAAGCTGGGCCCGATCTGTGCTTCTTCATTTAGCCAATCTATGCACTCGTCAGATAAAGTGCAACTGAAAGTAGGAGCGGGGGCCAGGAGTTCTCTCATCCTCCACGCAGTGGCCTGCCAAGCAAGCTGCACGCCTCGGGTTGGAAATGCAGCAGGATACTCTATCCCCTCTGGCGGGCAGGTCTGATCATGGCCAAATTGGCGTCGAATCCGAAATGGGAAATAGAATACACAATGAGTGAGACCGACCAGTTGAATCCCAGTCTGTCGAGGCATGTTGTAACTCATTGCCGGAAGACTCAACCAAGGACACCGCCAAGCAATACGGTCTGCGGACAAGTGGCACATCCAAGCGAACCACCATTCCTCATCCAAAGCATTGACCAGACGATGCCGGAAGAAGTAGCCACGAGCTGAATATGCTGGGCAGGAGTCCACAACCTGCAATTTATCCATCAACCACACCTGGGGAGGGATTGAAAAATGAGAGATTAAAGAATAGAGAGATGTACGAGGAGAGAAAAGTGAGAATGGGTTTTTGTGAGAAAAGACTGAGCTCGAGGGCCGAGTGATGTGAGCAAAACAGAAATGCGAGATTGGGTGGAAAACATTACCTGTAGTAGTAGTGGACTCCCCGCCAATCTAGACGTCTCATGACGGTAAAAGGCGTCTAAGCCCATTAGTGTCTCGGCCAGAACCATGGCGATACAGCTCTTGCCCTCTCTCAGGCCTTGGGCAACCTCAATCAGCCGGACACTAGCCCCTCCAGAGCCCGAAATGAACAAGAAATGAGACAGCATGCACAAGCAGAGCGCATGTCGCCGGAAGCCTTGCCAGTAATGGTTGCTGCGATCACCAGCATCAGAAAATCGATTGGCCAAACTCGGAATATCTAACATCCCGTCGCCCATCAGAGACCGAGCATCGCGCATGCTGAGCCCGCACATGCGCCCTAAGGATTGGGCATGACCAAAATTTAGTTGGGGCAGGAGCTCCTCGTCGCGCTCGGACTCCATTAGAGCTCGGAAATCTTCAAAGGTAGGACACATCTCTTGCCCGGCAAAGCTAAAGACATGTGTCACCGGATTCCAAAATCTTGCCGCGGCGTGAAGAAACGGGAGATGCAACGGGGTACGACCCAGAGTGAATAGTGCATTTATGCCGAAGCCCCGGAAATTCACCTTTTCCGAGCCATCCAAGCTAGCAATCCAAGCTGTGAGATTTTGAGCAAGAAACTCTTCCATTGGAGCAAATCAGTGTGAAAATGAGGAAAACTACGAAGCTGAGATCTTTTGTAGGAGATAAGGTTGAGTGGGGAAACAGGTGTCAACATTCTGGTGGTTCCCCTCATTTAGTGCCGACCGGCGTTAAAATATGCCGACCGGCCATTCCAGTTTGCCGACAAAACAGGCATACGGCCGGTAGCCACTCCTTGCAGCCGGTGGTTCCTACACCATGCCGGTGGGCTTCTTTCCTGGCCTCCTGAGCTATTTATGCTAAGAATTGGGGAACTTAACCACCTCCAACCCCTCCCCGGCGGTCGACTCTTACGGAGCTACGCCTGTCCGCTTGTCGAGTCTTGAACATTTGCTTATCGAGTTGTATTTCGCTCTCTTTGAGCTCTTGATTTGTTTATCGAGTTGTATTCACACTTGTTTGGCTGTGTCATGTCCTTGTTTTGCTTATCGAGTTGTAAGTCGGTTCACTACCTGATTATTACGATGGCAAATTTCCAAAATGGGTTCAATTTCGTTCATATTTTGGTGTGAAACCCTGCGATGCGATGCACAGAAGATCCACAATTGCAACATCTTTTGAACAAAATGATTCGTTTCATTTCCATCACATGTTTTGTAAAGTGCGTGAATTTTGAGAAAGAAAATAAACCTGCCTGAGGCAGTGCAATGTGCTCAAACTACTAGTAAAAAGGTAAATAAAACGTAGAATGGCAGGGTAGCCAAGTATCAGAACTGATACCGATGAAACTCCCCTTGTGGTTAACGCACCTTCCGTATCTTTGTTCGGGTCAGCCGCGTTGTCGGACGCCCTCACAATACGGGAAATCACACCTTTGAAACGTGAACCTTTGAGTTAACCTCAGGCCACAACTTCTGCAAGCAACGCTCGATGCGCGCAAAGAATGTCCCGTCCCGTATCCTTTTCATGCTTCGTGAGCCCCGCAAATCGTTTCGATTATGCTGTGTGATGTTTGATTCCATTACCTGCGTAGACCGCATGTTTTGATGGCGTAGATCGCATGTTTAATTCCATTACCTGCGTAGACCGCATGTTTTGATTGCGTAGATCGCATGTTTAATTCCATTACCTGCGTAGACCGCATGTTTTGATTGCGTAGATCGCATGTTTAATTCCATTACCTGCGTAGACCGCATGTTTTGATTGCGTAGATCGCATGTTTAATTCCATTACCTGCGTAGACCGCATGTTTTGATTGCGTAGATCGCATGTTTAATTCCATTACCTGCGTAGACCGCATGTTTTGATTGCGTAGATCGCATGTTTAATTCCATTACCTGCGTAGACCGCATGTTTTGATTGCGTAGATCGCATGTTTAATTCCATTACCTGCGTAGACCGCATGTTTTGATTGCGTAGATCGCATGTTTAATTCCATTACCTGCGTAGACCGCATGTTTTGATTGCGTAGATCGCATGTTTAATTCCATTACCTGCGTAGACCGCATGTTTTGATTGCGTAGATCGCATGTTTAATTCCATTACCTGCGTAGACCGCATGTTTTGATTGCGTAGATCGCATGTTTAATTCCATTACCTGCGTAGACCGCATGTTTTGATTGCGTAGATCGCATGTTTAATTCCATTACCTGCGTAGACCGCATGTTTTGATTGCGTAGATCGCATGTTTAATTCCATTACCTGCGTAGACCGCATGTTTTGATTGCGTAGATCGCATGTTTAATTCCATTACCTGCGTAGACCGCATGTCTTGATTGCGTAAATCGCATGTTCAATTTCATTACCTGCGTAGACCGCATGCTCCATTTACATGTTTATATTTCCACAGCATTGTTATGCTCCCCACTTGCTTTGCGCTGTCACGTATTTCGAGTACACTACTTCGCATGTTGCTAACCATATTGTACCTGTTAAGTTTGTTTTCTTTTCAGGCACGATATTGTATGTACGGTTCATTTAAAGCTGGTGCAACCAGACGAGCCGCACAGGTATTTTATCTCCGAGTGAGACGCATTGAGAATTCCATAATTCTCTTACATCCTTTCTGCATTATAGTGTAGTTTGGTATGCTAGCTTAGAATTGTCGCCTGTTTGCTTCATTACAGCTTTCTTTGCATGATCATAAGTTATGTCCGGCTCTGTGCATTGTCTTGCATTTTGCCCCTGCCTTCGGGCGCATGTCTTATTTGTCTTGCATGTTTGTCTGAGTCTTCGGCCTTGTCAAAATGGGTCGTCTCTGGGCTTTGACATTCACTCCCGTCATTGTTATGACTTTCGAATTTTGTCAAAGAGGGGCAACTGTAGACACCCCATTTTTGACCGTCCTCAAGACTTGGACGTCACCGTTTGAACACTCGGTGATCATCCATGATTGTGTTCGTTTGGAGTTCCCGGAGGTCTCGGCTCGCGCGCCCTACCTCAGGATCTCCGAACTTGACCGTGTGGTGTCCGGTTTTACACCGAACACTTTTGTTTTGCCTTAGAAGGGCAGGGAATGTCTTGTGAGACACCCCCATACACCACCGGCAGTGGCTGGAGGCCACCGGCCGGTCTTTTTCTTCCATCGGCACTTTTGTTTGCCGGTCGGCACACTTTATTGCCGGTCGGCATAATATGTTGCCGGTCGGCACTGTTTTTTGCCGGAATAGCTTTTTTGGGCAGCCGACCACTGTTCCTCCACTTTATGGAGATATTTTGTGCCAGCTGTGATAGCTGGCACCAACTCCTTTCCCCTCCATACACGTGTATGGAGGGATTTCCCTCTAGCCAAGCTTGTTGTATAAGCTTTGCAAGAGGGATCCTTATAAGAGAAGGTCCTCCCTCTTGGTTCTAGGTTAGACTCTTAGAAGCAAAAACCAGCCCTTAACAATATAGATACACTCTATCTCTATATCTCCCTCTTCCCCTTCCTTTGTGTGTGTTTCTTGGCCCAAAAGGTGTGTTTTACCTTACTTTTGCACCATTACACACACTATCACACCTTAGTCCGAGATTGAGGGACTTGGGGGATTTGTTTCTTGAGTTTTGGACTGGTTTTGATCCAAAGAAGGAGGTTAGACCATTTGTTCTTCAAGGGTTCTCCAAGGGTGAGCATCTTCCCTTTTATTCCCCAAACTTGCATTGGTTTTCTACCTATTTTGTTTATTGTTTTGGCTCTTGTGTATAACATAAAAAAGGTTCATATTCTCCTGCTCTAACACTTTCATTGAGGTCTCTTTGTGGTTAGATCGCAAACTCACCCTCATAGGCCTTGTTTGGCCTATTTTGGTACCCTTTTGATAAGGTTTTGTTCACTTCAGCATTTTGATCTTTTGATCACCAAAAATCAGTGTATTTTAGTGTCAAAAAAGTTGGTTTGAAGTCTTGCATAGGGGAGGGACACCCCTCTCCCTTTATGGTTTTGTTCACTTGCTTTTTGGGCTCAAAAGGATAGCATGTGTACTTGTTGTTTCTTGGCTTCATTTCAGTACTTTTTTAGGCATCTTAGGTCTTACATAATCTCTGTTTTTGGTCGGATTTGGACCCTCTTGCATGCTTGTGATATTTGCTTTGTATTGCTCCATTTTGCTTAAAAGTACACCCCATGATTAGGCCATGATTTTTGTGTGTGTTGGCTTGGTTCCATGGAGTATTTGGCATTATTTTTCCATGTTTAAAATCTGTTGGTTATCAACTTGGTCATGTTTAGCATGTTTGTTAGAGTTGCTTTGTATTTTGGCTTGGAAGCCTTGAGCATTTTGACCTCTAGCATGCATGGTTGTGTTTACCCTTTTGATTTGGCATCATCTAGGGTCATATTTTAGTCCAAGAATCATGCTTGTATGTGTGCATGCATGGCCTCTTTCATGCCTTGAAGATGTGTCCTCTTATGCCTAAGAATGAGCCTTAGTTTGTTTGTTTCATGGGGGATATCTTAGTTGCCATATTAGGAGCTTCTTGGGGTCCTATCGTGCATGCATAAATTCCTTTTTGGGCTTGTTTTGATCATGCCATGAGTGGTCATGGTAATGGGGGTGGGTTGTCTCCTCTTTGTGTCTTAACTTTGGGACCATGAATTTGCTTGATAACATGAGTTGATTGCCTACCATTTTAAGCACCTTTGGTCACTGTTTTGAGGAGGGTAAGGGTCTGTCCCTTTGTTTTTTTTTAAGCCCTCTTGCATGCTTGCTCCATGTTTGTTGGATAGTTGTTCCATTAAGCTTTGTAGCACATCAATTCCATGGTCAATTTGCTTCATGTTTGCATCATGTTTGTATCTTGTGTGCTTGGTATCATACATTTTGTCATCATAGTTGCATATTGCTTGTTGTGTTTTACATCTTGGTGGTATGACACATTTGAGGCTTGTGAGCATTACATGCATTGCATTTACTTGGTTTGGGGTGTCAAACCAAGTGCGGGAGTCAAGGACCATTCATACTTCAAGTGATGTTATGTGCCTTGATCCCCGGTCATCGGGACCTTTGACTCCAATTTGATAAGGCCCCGGTTTTCACGTTATTTGTTGCATGCATTTTCATATCAAATAGCAAATTTGATCCATTGAGTCATCATGCACCTTAGATGACTCAAAGATCGAAGGTCATGCTTCTTTGAGTTCGAAATATGGTAAGAAGTAGGACCATGCTTACATGTGTCCAAGAACCCCATGCCATGCATTGTCTGTTCTCTGTTTTGCTGTCAAATTGTCTGCTGCAGGAAGTTTCTGCCGACCGGCAGAATTTAGTGCCGACCGGCACTATCTGGAATGCCGATGGGTCTGATAAAGTGCCGACGGGAATTTTGGAGTGCCGGTGGCAATTCTGTCTGGCCGGTGGTGCTCTGCAAGATGCAGAGAGCTTGCTCCAGCACTTTGGTAATTTTCGGAAAGACAAGGCAGTACAAACAGAGGCGACAAGAGTATAGTACGGGTTTTCCGGGCAGGACGGATTCGAGCATGCATCATCTGCGCGCCCCGAGGCAGAGGCTGTGGCCACCCTCTTCATTCTTTTGCCTCCTTTTTTTTAATTAAATTAGGAAATTTTGTAATAATTTTATTTGTTCATTATTTTGGGACTGTAATATTAATTCGAACCCTCTGAGTAAGGGTAAACATGTAATAAGTGTGGGTGAGTGTGTGTATGTCTTCCAATCCCCATTTCTTTCTTCCCTTTTATTTACCAGCTTATGATGGTAGATTAGCACATTTATTTTAGCATACCTTATGCTATGCATGCGTGCATTCATGCATTTGTTGACATGCATTAGGCTCGGTACATCACGCCAACTGCATTTGTACTTCAATTCAAAAATTGACTATGTGATAGTTGTGCATTTCTCACATGCCATGTTTAGGATAGCCGGGCCTATCTAATTGCATCCTGTATGTGTTGCATTAGGCAATTTAGCATGAACTAGGACATGCATGTTTGCTAACTAGTTATTGTTTTGGCACGGAGTACAATGTAAGTGGTTATGCTTTAGCATCCAGCATGCGTGTGAATGTTGCCATAATAGTATGCTTGCCATGCGGCTAAGTGCTTACATGAGATAAACTGCTTGAATGCCTGTGGGTGGAGGTCAAATTGCTTAAATTGGGATAATGCGTTAAAACTGTAATTTTTTAAGCCCACTTGAAGGTGGCAAAACCTGCATTTTAGCCTACTTACGAGTAGCAAACCATTTTCAAAAACAAACATGGAAATGTTTTATTCTAATTTGAGCGATTTGGTCTATACTTGTTTGCTGCGCGCATAACATAGTAATTCTAAGCTAACAATTGGTTTAAGAACACATAAAGTTTTCAAAAATGGATATCACAGTTAGTAGAGGCCGGTCTTCGGACCGGGCGAAAGGGGGTGCTCATAGCTGACCTTCCCCGATCGTACCCAAGCTCCCGAGCCGAGGCAACTTTGGTGATGACGGACACGTGGCCTTTTGGCACCGAGTCAGGGTTTCCTAAATTTCCCAAAATAAAATATTTAGGTGGCGACTCTGTATCTGGCAAAGCAGTCCATGTTTGGCACTTCTTTCAAAAATCTGTTTTCTCAAAACGATTTGCCGGATTTGGACTCTTTGGTTCAGACTTAGAACCGTGACTACGAAAAGTCGAGTCCGAGCTGTAGCATGAGGCCCACGCGGGCGCTGTTACAATTGGCCTTCTCACCACTGAAATCCAGTGGATTTTTAGTGGTGAAGAAGGAGTTTTGAAGTATTGCATAGGGGAGGGACACCCCTCTCCCTTGGTCTCTCTTTTGTTTGCATTTTTGGCCCATAAGGGTAGCATGTATGATTAGTTGTTCATGGCTTCATTCCAGAGGTTTTTGGGTGTTATTGGGTCATACTATGCCTCTGTTTTTGGTCGGATTAAAGGTCCCTTACATGCACAATATACTTGCTTTGTATTCCCCCATTATGCCTAGAAGTGCATCATGCATTTAACCTACTATGCTCTCATGTTTTGGCCTAACTTTGTGAAGTTCTTAGCCATGTCTTACCATGCTTAAGTTCTGTTGAGGGTTTATTTGATCGTATTTTGGCTTGTGAGCCTTAAGGGTGTGAGTCATGAGCATGTTTTAGTTGGGTTGTTTCAATGATTTGGAGTAATTTCACATGCCATTTCAGTCCCTAATCCATGTTCCTATGCTTGTACCCATCACCCTTTTCATGCCTTGAAAAGGTGTCCTTTTGTGCCTTGAAATGAGCATTGTGCATGCTTATGTGTTTAAGTTTTTGGGGCTGCCATATCAGTGGGTTTTGGGGCATATTTTGATGCATAAAAACTCTGTTTTGGGTTGCTTTGTTCATGCCATGTTTGCTTGGGGTAGGTGTTGGGCAATGCTCTCTTTTGTGGTCTTGAATACCTTCTATTTTGCATCCATTCCCTAGCATGTCTTGGTGTCATCTTTTTGCATGCTTTTCAGAGTTTAACATGAGTGTTTAATGTCCAAGCATATTGCCTTTAAGTATGCTTAGAGTTGTCCCCTTCCATGCTTAGATGATAGGCCTTGGTGTGTGCATGCTTGCACGCATAAGTTGTGCCATTTTTGACCCTTTTGGCCACTGTTTTAAGGTGTGGCTAAGGCCTCCCATTTCAGTCTAAGTCCATTCTTGTACATAGTTGTATGTTTGACTTGTTGCCTCTCGTTGCATGCTTGCATTGTACCATGTTTGCATCACATGTTAAATTGCATTGTATTGCCACTTGCATGATTAGCACATTGCATGCTTGCATAATAGATTGCATTGCATTTGGCATGTTTTGCATCTTAGCCTCATGTTGCATTCTTGAGCCATGTTTGTATACATGCATTGCATTGCTTGGTTTAGGGTGTCAAATCAAGCATGAGGATTGAGAGTGTTCGTACTCCAAGTGACGTAACACGTCTCAATCCTCGGTCGCCGACGCCCTTGATCTTAATATGATAGGGTGTTGGCATTCATCTCTTTTGTTGCATGCATTTTACATTGAATGGCAAACTTGGCCTCTTAGGCCATCATGCATCAAAATGCATAATTGATGGCCCGAGGGCCGAGGGTCATGCTCCCTTAAGTCCATTGCATGATAGGGAGTGTAGCCATGCTCACATTTGCTTGAAAATTCCATGCCATACGCTGCTTGCCCTCTGTTGCTGTCAACTGCAGGATTCTGCAAGAAGAAATAGCCGGCCAGCTACTTGGAGTGCCGATCGACCAAATACAATTAGCCGGTGGCTCAACCAATGGTCGATGACCATTCCCTTCGGCCGGTGGTGTTCTCACTTGGTCGGTGATGCTCCCCAGTGTTCAGAGAAGCATCCTTGGGACTTGTGCAAATTTTCAGAGGGGCAGGGCAGTGTAAACAGGGGCAACAGTGCTATGGCAGCGAGTTTCCGAGCGGGGCGAGTAAAGCATGCATCATTCGCGCATTCCGAGGCAGAGCTGCGACAGTCTCTTTAGCTTCACATTTAAATTATTTTTGTGATTAATTTGTTAATTAATTAAGAGGGTCTGTAATAATTAATTAGCTAGGATAGTTGATTCATTATTCAGACTGTATTATTCTTTCGGTCCCCTCGAGTGAGGGCGTATTTGTAATAAGTGTGGGTGTGTGCGTGCATGTCTTCTAACCCCACGTCTTTCTTCCCTTTTATTTACTAGCTTTCGATGGTTAGTTTAGGGCATGTTTCAATTAGCATACTTATGATAGCATGTTTGCATACATTCATTCGTTTTGCATGCACCGGGCTCGGCGCATCATACTAACTGCATTTGTATTTCAATCCCAAATCGAATACGTGTTAGCTGTAGCATTTCACATGTCATTTTAGAATAGCCGAGCCGATTGTAGTTGCATTCCTGCATGTGTAACATTAGGCATTTCTATATAATTAGGACCATGCATGGATTTCTAGCATAGCTTTTGTTTTGGCTTGGAGTACTCTGTAAGTCTTTTCGCTTTAGCATCCTTGCATGCGTGTGAGTGTTGCCATGACAGCATACTTACCATGAGGCTATTTACTTATATGATATAACTGCTTGGATGCCTGTGGGTGGAGGTTGAATTACCTAAATTGGAATAATGCACTAAAATTGTGAGTTTTAAGCCCATTAGATAGTGGCAAAACCACGTTTTCTAAACCCACCCGAAGGTGGCAAAATCTGCATTTTAGCCTACTTACGAGTAGCAGATCATTTTCAAAACAAACATGAAATGTTTTGTTCCAATTCAGGCGATCCAGTCTATACTTTTGTGCTGTGCGCATCACATAGTAAATCTAGGCTAATAACCGAAATAAGAACGCATAATGTTTTCAAAACAAGATATCATGGTTAGTAGAGGCCGATCTTCGGATCGGGCGAGAGGGGGTGCTCATAGCTGACCTTCCCCAATCGTACCTAAGTTCCCGAGCCGAGGCAACTCTGGTGATGACGGACACGTGGCCTTAGGCAAACGAGTCAGGGTTTCCTAAATTCTCCCAAAATAAAATATTTAGGTGGCGACTCTGTATCTGGCAAAGCAGTCCATGTTTACAAAAATCAGTTTTCCAAAATGATTTGCCGGATTTGGACTCTTTGGTTTAGATTTAGAATCGTGACAATTTGAGTCCGAACTGTAGTGACCCACAAACGAACAGAATGGGATTCCCCCCGGGACGTTCGGGGACGTCTACAGGTGGGACATTTGGTGGCGTTTTTAAAAACGCCGCCTATACTAAATATAGCGACGATTTTAAAGCGTCATAAAGCTATGGCGACGGCCGCATCTTCGACGTTTGGTACTAAACGTCGCAGAAAAAATTAGCAGCGTTTTTGATAGCTATAGCGGCATTTTTTAAGCACCACTAAAAGCCTAATTTCTAGCAGTGATTGTTTGAATCATATAATATAGGAACACCAAGCTGTTGCCTTAACAACTAAATTGCATAAGAAAAATAATTGGCAAATAGAATTTTTATAGTTTTCACAACATATCCCACCCATAGAAGAAGAAGAAGAAGAAGAATAAGAAGAACAAAATAATGATGGAGGGTTGTCTTTTTATCTTTCAACAGAAATTACCTATTAAAAGAAAAATATTACAAAAGATAACCTCATCAACTTATTTAAGAATAGTAGACACCTTGTAAACGCTATTAACTTTTGCCAAATTGATAGTGGTGGAATCCTTAATAGCTCCAAGTGCCTTCCTCAAACTTTTCTACGTACCTCCTCCCAACATTCACTCTATCAATTACAAAATTCTACACAATCGTCAACTATATAAATAGTGTTGGAATAATTAAATGAATCTTAATTCCCCTCAACCAAAAACAATAACTGTTACTACTGGGGATTATAAGAATTAATGAATTTGAATTGTGTGTTAGGAAACCAATCATAAGTTGCTACATCTGCGGGCAGGAGGAGATCCTCGATAATGGATTGGAGGAAAACTCTGTTCATAGTGTAGGGGTCTATTTACACATTTTTATAATTTAGGGGATAAAATGATATTTTTCAATTGTTTAAAAGGTCTATTTGTACGCTTATGCAACTAGGTATATATGGAAGAAATGAGAAAGGATGAGTTTTTTCTTGCTTACCTGCCCAAATGCGAGCTATGACTGAGAAGAGATTCCATCCGAGTGTGAAAATTCCAAAAGCCACAGCTTTCTTGTGAGGCAAAATATCCTTGCACCCCATCATGCATTTTCTTATTTATGATGTGTGAATGAAAAATTGAATTCACAAGACAATATCAAATTTTGGTTATTAAATGCTTTTGTGCTCCGCTTGTTCCAAATTGTTGTAAATTATTTGTTATTTTATATATGGTGTGATATTGTCTAGAGCTTATTGGGCTATTGAATGGGTATAGTCATTTTGAAGCAAATAAGAAATGGCAACACTAAGACGATTATAATAATTTTAACTATTATTACATTCTCCACATTTGTCCTATATTTTAAAAATTATTAAGAGAGTTCTCAAGTAGGCCCATTTTAAATTTTTTCAAAAAATAAAAATAAATAAATAAATCACTTCAACTCAACAGTGTTACACTACATTAATATTTGCACCCGTCTTTGCAATCTTGTAATGACCACTTAGGGGGCAAGCCATACGAAACATATTCACATGCATTTTCACATATCCGTCTTTTGGTTTTTGGATCTGATGGATTTTCTGGATCTGATGTATTTTGATATGGTGGATTTATACACTCAATATCGTCCAACAAATCACTAGCCACAAGAACCACCAACACCAACACAAACAACCTCTTCAAAGACATATTTTCCAAACCTAAAACCAAGGGAAAGGAAAAGACTGGATAAAGAAAACTGGTTGAAGTTGTAGTTACAATGAACTATATATAACAGATTTATAAACTCTTCACATTTCATAAGACATTTAATTAGAATGTATTGACATTAAAATTATCAACTGAAATGTATTTAGATCATGGCATTAATTGTGCATTAAAATTTGGTTATCTGACAGAACTGCAACCTAAACGCAATTTAATTCTTCTTGACATTGACGCGCGTTGGATTTTGATTATATTAAATTTATGAAATTAATTGTATTTTTCTCTAAGTGGTGTAATTTATTGTACTCCATGTATGATTATGTGTTTAAATACATTATATATGTATGATTGTTTATGTAGGAGAAAAGGGATGGACTCCACTGCTTGGGAGGATAAAAAGGATGGACTCCATTATAATTAAGTTGGCTGGAGTGTTCTGGGTGAAAGTCCTGAAATTTATACATGGGTGCCAATCTCGCAGACGAAATATCCGTAAAATGGCAGATTGAAGTGTTTGTGTATCAATGACGTGATTGTAGAACCACTGAGTTGTAGTCTCATTTGGCTTATTGAGAAATGATGGAATTAGCTCATGTATTGAAATGAATTGAATGTAAATGGATTACGACTTGGATTTGGTACCTCATGGATATATATAAGATGTGAATGTTTTGTCTTTTGGAAACATAATTTTTGAAAATTTAGAATACAAAATTATAACTGTTTCCTAAATAATGGATGTTTTCAAAAGGAAAAAATTTCTTTACAAGCAGTTATGAAAATTATTTGTCAAACAAATATCCGTACTAGTTTCTTTTTTCCCTTATTTTCGTGAACACAAAATATTTTTAAAAAATGTTAAAATGTGCTATTATATATATATATATATATATTTCAATATAAGTCATTTTTTTCCATTTATAAGATTAACGAATTATTAATAATAATAAAAAATCAAGTGTGTTGTGAACTAAAATTTCAAGGGAGTCTGATATAATTATAAAAAAATTGTGTGATTTATTATATATTTTTTTTAAATCTCCAGAAAATTAGTGTAATTTACCCATATAATAGTAACACATAAAAGAATAATACTTGCACACCTTTGATCCACCTATAAAAGAGAGTCTAGCCATAATATAATAAGCAAACAAAGAAATTAAAGAAATTAGCATATTGGGCCAATTTCTTTATGACACAGCGGAATGGATTTTGAAGAACCACGCCCAATATAGTACAAAAATCTTAGGAAACTTTTGAATTTTGAATATTAAAATTTACAAATTAATGTTACAGTTCCGCTACATCCACAGTAATTCAATCCCCTCCCCTGACCCCGAAATAAACAAAATCCTTCAAGAACCATAGGCCAAGACATAGAAGGTAAGTTAAATTTAGTATAGTAACAATGATGAACACAAGCAAATAAATAAATAAATAATCACCTGGCTTGAAACAGAGTGATGATAAGATTACCTCCAACATTCATGACAAATAACAGATCTCACCACATATCGAACCCGCCTTAGTAAGATATTACTTACGTACTTTTGAAATTTCAATGAAATGCATTTATTTTTATAAATTATGTAAAGTATTGATAACTTTTGAACTTCTTTAGACTATTGGTCAATCAAGCAACACTACAAATGTATAAAATTCATCTTCAAGACAACCACAGGTTAGCTATTGTTTTATGTTATTTATTCATTATTTTTTTTTATAAATGGTGTAATGTATTGATAAATTTTACAACTTATTTAGACTATTGATTAATCAAGCAATATCACAAATGTTCAAAATTCATCTTTAAGCCAACCACAGGTTAGCGCTTATTTTATGTTATTTGTTTATTTTTTAGACTACGTTGTACTAGTATATTTACTTTTCACGGTGTTTATGGAATAGGATGTTGGGATTGTTTTTCTAATATCATCTCCCATGAGAGATTACTAATCTCAACCATAGATGTCTATTATAGTCCCAAAGTATTGTGAATTCACTTTCTCATTTTGCAAATAAACACAATATTAGTGGATCCTATATCCATTCTAATCAAATCTCATCCGCTAGAACCTAAAACAAACGGACCCATGGGTCATGTTTGAGAAGTTTTTAGAATTTTGAATATCATTTTTATGGTTTTTGGAATATTGAATGTTCAATGTTTATTGAAATTCTAGAAATATTTGCTTATGCTGAAAACTTTGTCTGTATTAAAATTTTTCTTATTTTTTTACAACTTGTGCCTCACTTTGATGAGGGTTGTGCCTCGCCTTGCACCTCGTGCTTAGGCTCCAAGAGACCTTAGTGCCTCAATGCATCGAGAGCTTTTTAAAACACAGATAGGTGAACCTCAAGGGATTGGCCTAATGGGTGTAACTTGAGGCCTAGGGATGTACTCCCTCTAAGTTTCAGGTTCAACTCACATGAGGTGCTATCAATTCCTAAGGGTCATACCTATAGGCTTTTCCTGAGATTTGCCCAATGCCCATTTTTAAATGAGGGTGAAATATTGCATGTTTCATTATTATTATTTTAAAAAAGAAAAAAAAAGTAGGAAAAGAAATTGATCCTATTTAACTTAAATCTTCATGTCTAGATTAGGGGGGCAAATAAAAGAAGAAAACAATAGGAATTTCCAAGTTATTTATCCAATTTTGGTTTATTTGAAGTCTCCTTTCAAGAAAAGTGAGATTTAACGGCGTTTAAAAAAACGCCTCTGTTTCTAAATATTTAACGACGTTTTTTTAAACGTCGCATTTTTATTGACTAACACGGTACCATTTTAACTTCAGAAAATTCAACAAATGTGCATCTTAAGCCCACTTTGTTGAGTGAAAAAATCATGTTTTAAGCCCACTTGAGGGTGGCAAACTCAAACCATTTTCGGAAGCAAACATGAGTTGAATTGTTCCAAATTGAGCAGACTAGTCTATACTTGTATGTGTGCACATCACATAGTAAGATTAGCTTAATAACCGGAATAGGAACATATAATGTTGATAAAAATTATATCATAATTAGTAGAGGCCGATCTTTGATCGGGGGAGCGAGAGTGCTCAATTCATGACCTTCCCCTCTCATACCTAAGTTCCCGAGCCGAGACAACTTTGGTGATGATGGACACATGGCCTTTGACACAAGTCAGGGTTTCCTAAATTTTCTCAAAAACAAAAATATTTAGGTGGCGATTCTGTATCTGGCAAAGCAGTCCAATTTTGGCATTATTTGATTGAAAATTGATTTTCCAAAATGATTTGCCGGATTTGGACTCTTTGGTATTTATTTTATTTTTTATGACTATTTTAGCCTCAAATCCATCCAAAGAACTGATATTGAACGAGTTTTTAACGAGATGATATTGAACGAGTTCTTAACGAGTTAAACATGAATTGAGAAAAGACTTCTCACAAGTCTCATTCCACGTAAACTTTATTCCCTTTCTCGTTAGTCTAGTCAAAGGTGAGACTAACTTAGAGAAATCCTTCACAAACCGACTGTGAAATTAATTTGTTTAAATAGAATTTTATTTTCAAATTAATTGGAAATAAAAGTTACAATTCTTGTTTCTTTTATTTTTACAAAATTTAAATTATGTGTTTTTGGTTTAATTTTTTGTGTAGTATAAAATTCTAATTATAATTTTATTTTATAATTTAGAATTAATGGCTATTGAAACTAATCCTCAAACAAGTACTGGTATGGTGGCTGTAATTGCACCAACCCCCTCTCTTGTTGTGACTGTGTCGGTTACTCATGGTGAAAAGCTAGAGAAGTTCTTAGAAACTGATTTTAAAAGATGGCAGCAAAAAATGCTGTTCTATCTTACTACTTTCAACCTATCATGGTTTCTCGTGAGAATGCTCCTACTCTGAACGAGGGTGAAACCGACCAACAATTGGTTGCTACAGTCGATGTCCGGAAACATGCTGATTTCCTTTGCCGGAACTACATCTTGAACGAACTTGATGACACATTGTACAACGTTTACAGCCCTATCAAGACGGCAAAGGAACTTTAGGAGTCTTTGGAGAAAAAGTATAAACAGAAGATGCTGGCTCGAAGAAATTCGTAGTGGGTAAATTTCTAGACTTTGTGATGATTGATAAGGTAAATACTGTTTGGATGTGATTAATATGCAATTACCTATTTTTTTATGCTTGTAAGCAAATTCATTGTGCTTTCTATTAGTCAATATTAAACATTGACCTTCCCTTATTTGCTTATGTCATGCCTAAACTAATACCCAAGTTTTGATTACATTTACATCCATTTTCTGTTTCTGGAGCACTGATTGAGGAAAAATTGATTGCTATACCTCCAATGCAATGGCATTCAAGTTTTCTTAAAAGATCTTCGAATTTTTCGACAATGTTCTTGAACCCTCTCATACATTAACTAGTTTGGATTGTGTCAATTGAGCTTGTGAATCTGAATCCAGCCTTGGTTTCCCATCAACTAATCCCTCTTTTTGATAGATGTGTGCATATTTGTGGAGGTAAGGGAGGTATGAATGTGATTTGCAGACAAAACAAGAGAACTTTAATTTGGCGCATGCTATAAAAGAAAATCAGTATCGCTACATTATATGGCCAAGCTAACAGCATACGCACCCATAGTTGACCACCCTAATAGATTGCCACCAAAGTGTTGAGCATGGCTCTGACTCGAAGGTCAGCATGGCTTAGCTCGGCATTGGGATGTATAAATTCTTACTCTAGTGTAACCCAAGTAATAGCATGGTTAAGTACTCCATGTGGACCAATAGAGAGGAATTCGCTCTGGGCATGCATCAAAACCGTTTGGTGGTTTGGCCAATACTGTTTGGTAGTATTCACATGTACTCATGTGAGAAATGAAGAGAGTAGTACAACCACGTGTCTAGCAATGGACAACAGAGATAGTGCACACACAATCTGGGGCTGTATTGCCAACCTAAAAAAGAAGGCGCGAGCAGACTCAAAAGAGTAAGCAACTTTTAGCCACTCTTTCTCTACAGTGCTCTGTATTCTTTCTTCTTCTCCAAGAAATCTAACTTAACCGTCGGAGGGGTTTTTCGGCAACCCACCCTCCAAGTAGCTCACCCTTGTTTGTTCGTAGTAAGACAGAGTCCTATCAGAACAAGACGAGCTTGGGAGCAAGGAGTACTAAAGGCGACGAATATTTTCCCCCTGTACAAGCCTCATTAAGAAGTTGGGAAATATTCTTTATTGTCTAATCTCTTGGCTCTTAACACAATGTTTGAATAATGAAAGAACGAATCACTTGCATTGCATGCATATGAAAAAATGACTCATTGATGATGTGAAATTTCAGACAACTATGCTTTAGAACAATTGTCACTCGCCTGAAGAAAAATGTGGACTTTATGCTTAATAGATTTAGAGGACCTTCTGTTTCGATGATTATACAAATAGCAATGTTGAGAAGTTGGGTAATAATCATCTAAGTACCTGAAGTTTCTTAGATTGAGGATCTTCGTAGAAAGAATGTCGAATGAGTTTTAATACGTGCATAAAAATGCTTTAGATACAGCTAATAAGAAAGGAAAATTTGGGCTGTAATTGTATACTTTTTTAATGGTTAATCATATTAGTGAAGTTCTAGCATCCTAGTGGATGTGGTCAACCATAGTGGTAGATGGTTGACCACAATGACATATGGTCAACCACGTTTTGGAGTTTTCAAAAAAACAAAAAACAAAAGTCGTTGGGTAGCCGTTGAAAGCTTGGCTATATAAACCTCAACAATCATTTGGAGTATTTTGATGTGAGTGAAAGGCACCAAGAGCTATATCACAACTCTTATAAACCCTCATACATATTTTGAGTGTAAATCCTACCTTGGTTAGAGAGTGTAGCTATTGTGTCTTCAATAAATCTTTGAAGAGCTTGCTCCAAGGGACTTTTCGAAGTTCTTTGCTTGTGAAAGGCATCAATGTTACGTGAACTCTCTATTTCTCTCGTATAGTTCCATGTCCACTGGATATGACAAAGGTAAGAGTGTGGGATATGTGTTTTGACACTTGAGCCCAATGTAGGCAGTTGGATCCATTAATTTTATATGCTATTCACAAAAGAAGTTCATATTGCTAGTAAAAAAATATTTTGTCTTTCACATGCACAAGAAAAAGAAATTTCTTACTTTTCTTGTGTCTTGTTTAATTTCAAGTATATATCTAAATAATTTACATAATCTTTTCTAAGAATATTATACAATATACAATATTTATGTGTTCATGATATGTCCCCATACTTGTACCCATTTTTTGGATACGTATCCAATATCCTAAGATTTAGATTTAGGAAGGTTTGATGTTTGGACGTGCACCCACACCCAATATTCGTATATTAGTCCACACAACAAAGGAAAGTATAATATGCATCCCTTAGTGTAGCAAATTCACTAATGTTAGTATATACCATACCACACTTGTCTCACATAGAGACTATATCGCGGCAGAGGGTACAATTTCCCTTGTTGAAGTCCATTTTTTAGATTTTATAAAATCTAGCATAGTGTTGGTGGAAGTTGCTGTTTTGTTGCGCGAACCTAAACCATTGTCTAATTGTGGTAGAGGTTTGAGGGTATCCTTGTAAAAAAAAGTGGAAATGTTTAAATTAGAGTGCTACTATTAGCAACCCATAAATTATTTTGAACCCCCAAATTTTTAGTTTTTTTGTTATAATAATAACCTCAAATAAAATTTCTACAAAGGACATCATTAATTTTGGGACACCCCATCTCACAATTAAACCTACACACCTCCTACATCATGAACTAGAGTTTATGAGAGCACCCACCTCCATCACCACCCATCTATCTTTCCCAAATCCCATCTTCAAAACCAACCCATCCTTAAAACTTTGAAAACCCTTTGGCGGCAATATTCCGGCGGTAACGATGGCAACCATTTGATTACTTACACTTCTCCAGCAATGACAATGAGTGGAATTTTTTTTGGCGACCATAACTCCATAAGACGAGAGGAGTACAACAATAAAAGCTTAGAGGAGGTTCATTTCTTTGATATTGTTGTTGGCTTAGAGAAAATTGTCCTTGTAAGGGTAAGTTTAAAAAAAAAAATGGCAAAAATAATAAAATAGGTTCGTCATTTTTTCGGGACTAAACTCCCAAACATATGACCGAAATTCAGGAACACATGCCCGAACATTGTTTATTTGTTCGGGAGCCGGTAACCAAACATTTATTATTTGTTCGGAAATAGGTAACAGAACATTATTCATAGGTACAAACCTATTTTGCTGATCACATTTTGAAATTTTGCTCTTGTTTGGCATCAACTAAGAAAGATAAAAAGTCAAAAAGTCACTAAAAAAGAAAATATATATATACTATTCACAATGTTTGGGCGGGAATCTGGGGCTGAATACTCAGAGTGCAAAAAGACGATTTTGCTCTTGCTTTTGTCCCTTCCTTTGAGAATACAATTATTAAAGGGATACTAGGATTTATAGAGGGTCTAACATCAACATCTCCTCTCCTTCTCCAAACACATGCATAAACACTCCTCCGTCAAGCTGCCGACATTATTGAATTCAACATAATAATTAGAAAAATAAAATTGCACAACTCACAGGTGAAAAAAAAAAAAACCAATGCAGCTCAGTGCATTGCCTCGAGTTTGACAACTCCACTGACGTGCATGGAAAGCATGCCTCCACTCAGAAGGGTAAAAAGGTAATTTTAGTATTTCATAGAATATTTTAATACACATTTTTTCGTAAAAAGTGAAAAAGTTATTCCAAACAATCATATTTTTTTTCTTCTACTCTTTTAGCCAAAAAAGTCAAAAAGTGCACTTATATAGTTCATCCAAAACAATCCTTTAATTTGTGTTGTTATTTATTTCAGTTTTGAAGAAGCAATGAGAGAGAGGGAGAGAGAGCATACCAACTGTGATAATAGTTAAACCGACAGAGATAGAATTCTTCTTCTTTTTCTTCGTGAGTTTTGAAAAGGATGAGACTCTTCTTCTTTTTAGTGGGTTTTATAAGGGTTTTTTGGAAGGGACGTTTGCCTGTTCGGTAACCATTTCGTTTTCAGTTTTTAATTTATATTTACAAAAATTTTAAAAACTGTCATAAAAACTTGTTTGATAATTTTTTGGTTTACAAATGGTTGTCTCAGTTTGTAAATTTGGAGGAAAAAATGTAAATTCAAAAAATGAATTTACGTTGGTTTTCAAGCAGAAATTTAAAAATTTGACTAACAAAATTTTTTTTAATTAATTTTTTTTCCAATTATTTTTTTTTCTAATTAATTTTTTTCAATTATTTTTTTTTAATTATGATGTGTACGATCCCATTGTCATAAATAATAAAAAATAAATATAAATATTTTAGGTCTGAACAAACATATATTTTTAGTTTATGTTTTTAAAATTTTTCAAACATTTTGTTCAAACCAAACACATTTGTAGTTTATGTTTTTCTAAAAATAAACAAAAATCAGTTTATAAAAATTTTGTAAGCATAAACCAAAAATGTAAACGTTACCAAACGCTACCTAATGTTTCAAAATTTATAAGTGTGGGTTTAAAGAAATGGGGGGTCCAAAATAATTCATGCGGTGCTAATAGCACCACTCTTAAATTACTTGGTGAAAACCCATTTGCTTACTGGATAATGCCGGTAGGGAAGGTCAGGATGGGCATAGACAAGTTGTCGTATTGCTGTAAATATGTTGGAACAATCTTCTGTGTAAAATAAATAACTTGAAACAAATCAAATAAATAAAAATAAATTACTTACAAAATTTATTTTACCTAAATGTAAAGTACATAAAAAATAAAGTTAATTGTGGGACACTCTGTCTTTAAGATAGATTCGCCCTGCTATCGTGCTTACGGATAAAAGGCGTTTGTCTACCAGGATACAATGATCTTCACAAATTGTAGTAGCACTCCAAACAATTTGTACGGCAAACCAAACCTGTGTTTTATACTCTCTAAGTATTCCCTAAAATTAATATGAAGAATTATGCAAAGAAAGAACAAAATGTGGACAGCAAGAAAATGAATTTTTTAGACTATTTTTGGATCCAAAAGACTGCTAAAAAGACTGGCATTTATAGGGATATAGATCTGTCCGAACAGGTGTTGTCTTGAACCGAACAGGTATGAAACTGTTTTGAACTGATACGGGTCAAAATTCCAACAAATTTGAAGCAGTTTCAGATTTGAATCTCTTTGCAAAAACTATCCAGAACTGCTGAGCAATTCTGGCAGTTAAAACCTGTTAAAAACCAGTTTATCTGTAGGGAATTTTGGACTAGAAGCAGTACAATTATAGATATAAAATTTGAATTCAAATTTGGTACAAAATTTTGAATTAATTTCCCGCAATAATTTTTGGAAAAAATTCAAACAGATTTTCTCCAAAAAATTAATGTTAGAACCGAGTCGACCCACAATCCACACCCGTGCCCGCTTGGCTGATTAGACGGATAGTGGCGGCCACGCGCGCGCGTGTGGTTGTCTGAGCCAAGCTTTCATTTGTCCATAACTCCTCCCTTCTACAAACTTGGGGTGTCCCTTGGGGCCTAACCTAAGTGTTACCACCTAGAACTTATATACAAATAAAAGTTCTCTTAGGTTTCCAATGTGGGACAAGCATTACAAGGAAACCCACATTCTACTTCTTTAAATGTCCATTCTACGAGCCCGAAAATGACGTCAAGTTCCCATTCACTCATGAATGGTTTTGACAAACCATCTTCACTGTGTGACTTTCCATGCAGCAAGGAACACGTCGCCTCTTTGGACCTTCCCCAAAAGAGGTTTGGGACCCACTCAAATTTAGGCTCAAAGTTGGCCCAAAAGAAACCTATAAAAACCATTATTTCCAATAATCCCTCACATGAATAGAATTTGACAAAAAGAAAATGCAACAACATGATCTAATACAGAAAGTACAGAAATTGAAATATTCTGCAAAGGATAGGTAGCTTTTGGCTTTGAACCTTCCCTTGTGAGACACTATCAGATTTACTAGCAAACCAGTGAACATAATGTCTTGAACTGTTCAGTGGTTTGTGTAAATCAAGACAATAAAACTCACATAGTTTATCACCAGACATAGTTTAGTTCTCACTATTGTGTTCATCTTGGCCCTGAACAACCTGGTGTTTCATGAGTGCTCTAGAGAATTGTAGCCCTTCACAAATCTCATAGAACCGCCCTAGTTCACACTCATATAGGTGATTCTTATGAAGAGTATCCTGCCATACTCCACTAGGTATACCTAGATATAAGAATCATTAAAAGTATTACTTAACCTAAAATACTGCAGGCATCACTATTTCATCATAGAAATGAGTAGGAGTTTGACTTCGCAGTGATCCTTATGAGTCATACACAACTCGGTTGTCCCTTTGAACCTAGATCTTGGGATCTCCAGTCAATTAGGTTGGGTTGCCGTTACGGTAACTCATATTTAATAAGCTTAAGTTCCATTTCCCTTGACGAATTCTCAACTAACCCTCTTACTAACCCTTTGGTTAGTGGATCCGCCATGTTGTCTTTAAACTTCACATATTCAATGGAAATAATTTCATTAGAGAGTAGTTGTCTCATGGTGTTTTGTCGATGACGAATGTGTCATGACTTACCGTTATACATATGACTTTGTACTCTACCAATTGTTGATTGACTATCACAATGTATGCATATAGCAGGCACCGGTTTTAACTACATTGGATATCTTCAAGGAAGTGGCAAAACCATTCTGCCTTTTCCCCAGCTTTATCTAAAGCTATGAATTCTAATTCCATAGTAGACCTAGCAATGCAAGTCTGTTTGGAAGATTTCCAAGATACAGCCGCCCCACCAAGAGTAAAGACATACCCACTGGTGGATTTTGAGTCTCTAGTATCCGATATCTAGTTTGCATCACAGTATCCTTCAAGTATTGTTGGATATCTAGTATAATTCAATCCAATGTTACGAATAAATCGAGGATATCTTAGAACCCTTATAATAGCTTTCCAGTGTTCTACTGCTGGATTGCTCATATATCTACTTAATTTACTTATTGCATAGGCTACATCTGGGCAAGTGCAGTTCATCAAGTACATTAAGCTTCCAATAATTTGGGCATACTCTAATTAAGAAATACTTTCCTGTACATTCTTAGAAAGAAACAAATTAACATCCACAAGTGTTTTAGCAAGATAATCGTCATCTTTGCTAAATTTGTCAAGTATTTTCTCAATGTAATGTAATTGTGACCTTCTGATAGTTTGGCAATTTTCATACCAAGAATTACATCAGCAATCCTCATGTCCTTCATGTCAAAATGTTTATTCAACATTTTCTTTGTAGTTTTAATCATGTCACTATTACTACCTATGATGAGCATGTCATCCACATAAAAACATACTATAACATAACCGTTGTTTGTGTTTTTAATATAAACGCATTTGTCAAATTCATTAATCTTAAATTCATTTGACATCATCACTTTGTTAAATTTCTCATGCCATTGCTTTGGTACTTGTTTTAAACCATATAATGATTTAACCAATTTACACACTTTTGTTTCTTTTCCAGGAACAAAAAATCCTTCTGATTGTTCCATGTAAATTTATTCATCTAACTCACCATTTAAGAAAACAGTTTTCTCATCTGTTTGATGAATTTCTAGATTATATAAAGATGTAATGGCAATTAGCATTCTAATTAATATTATTCTAGTAATTGGTGAGTATGTATCAAAATAATCAAGACCTTTTCGTCTAAAACCTTTGACCACAAGTCTTTGCGTTGTATTTGTCAATTGATCCATCTGCTTTCATTTTTCTTTTGAAAATCCACTTCTACCCAAGAGGTTTATAATCTGGTGATAAGTCCACTAATTCCCAAGTGTGATTTTGCAAGATGGATTCAAATTCACTATTGACCTCTTTTTTCCATAAAGAAACTTCAGGACTGGACATAGCCTCTGTAAAAGTTAAAAGCTCATTTTCTAACAAAAATGTTAGAAAATCTGGACCGAAAGATTTTGAGGTTCTAACACGTTTACTATGCATAGGTTCCCCTCATCAATTTGATCTATCTCTTGCTCTTGTTCTTGATCTTGTTCTTGATCATGACTAATAATATCTTCATAAGATCTTTTATTATTACTAGTCTCTTATCCAGTCTTATTTGGAAATATAGGTTCAAAGAATGATGCATTCCAAGATTCAATAATAGTATTTACATGCATTTCGGTATGTTCTGATTTATGAATCAAAAACTGATATGCACTACTATTCTTGGCATAACCAATGAAAATACAATCAATGGTTTTATGACCTATCTTAGTCTTTTTAGGACCAAGAATAGCCACTTTAGCCAAACACCCCCACACTTTTAAGTATTTGTAGGATGGTACTCTCCCATGCCACAATTCATAAGGTGTTTAATTCACTTGCTTTCGAGGTACTTTATTAAGTATATAATTAGCAGAAAGTATTGCTTACCCCCACAAGTTCTGGGGTAATCCATAACTTATTAACATGGCATTCATCATTTTTTTATAGTCCTATTTTTTTTTTCAGCAGTTCCATTTTACTGAGATGAGTAAGGAGCGGTGGTTTGATGAATTATTCCATGTTCTTTACAAAATTCACCAAAAGGTGATTTGTATTCACCACCTCTATCACTTCTAAGCTTCTTAATTTTCTTACCAAGTTGATTTTCAATTTCATTACTATATTGAATAAAAGTTTCCAAAGCTTCATCCTTGGTTCGAATTAAATAAACATAACAATATCTAGTATAGTCATCTATGAAAGTAATAAAATATTTTTTCTTACCTCTGGTTTGAATTGATTTAAAATCACAAATGTCACTATGAATTAATTCAAGTGGCTCCGTACTTCTTTCAATTGGATGAAAAGGAGTTTGGATAATTTTGCCTTAACACAAATTTCACATTTATGATTTAAATCAATGTCAAATTTAGGTAAACATTCCATATTAATTAATCTACGAAAATATCCATAATTAACATGTCCAAGTTTACCATGCCATAAATTTGAAAATTCAAGCAAGTAAGAAGAAGATGAATTTTTATTAATAACAGAGGGTACCGCAGTAATTACATTCAATTTGAAAAGGCCACCAGACATGTAATATTATCCTACATACATCCCGTTTTTGGTAAGTACAAACATGTCACTTCCAAAAACTAGCCGAAACCCGGTTTTACTCAACAAAGATCCAAAAACAAGGTTTTTGCAAATGTCCGATACGTGCAGCACATTATTGAGAGTGAGTTCCTTTCCAGATGTCATCTTCAGAATAATCTTTTCTTATCCTTCAACTTTAGAAGTCGAGGAGTTACCCATAAAAAGTTGTTCACCATTGTCCACTATAGAATAAGATGTGAATATTTTTTTGTCGCACAGATATGACGAGTAGCACCAGTGTCCACCCACCATTCTTTAGGATTTCCAACAAGGTTTACCTCGGAAACAACTGCAGAAAGATTTATGTCATCAACACCATTGGGAATTTTGTCCACTTCGGTCATATTGGATTGAGCAGGCTTCTTGCTTGATCTTCCTTTGCCTTTGCTTTTGCTACTGCAATCTTTGGCCCGATGTCCCTCTTTGTCATAGATGTAACACTTGCCATTAAATTTGTACTTTTTAGTTTCTCCTCCTTTAGAGTCTTGTAAGGAACTTTCTTCAGAAAACTTCCGTTTCTTGGCTTTCAGAGCATGTTTCACCACATTTGCCTTAAACTCCATTGGATGCTTACCAGCCCACTTCTCAGACTTGCAGTTGTCCTCCTCAATCCTCAAATGCACAATTAATTCCTCCAAAGACATTTCTTTGCGCCAACATCTTCTGTTTTGTACTTTTTCTCTAGAGACTCCCAAAGTTCCTTTGTTGTTTTGATAGGACTGTAGGCGTTGCATAATGTGTTGTCAAGTCCGTTCAAGATGTAGTTCCGGCAAAGGAAATTAGCATGTTTCCAGGCATCGACTACAACAACCACTTGTTGGTCGGTTTCATCCTCTTTCAGAGTATG
Organism: Camellia sinensis; assembly: GCF_055761805.1. Classification (NCBI taxonomy): domain Eukaryota; kingdom Viridiplantae; phylum Streptophyta; class Magnoliopsida; order Ericales; family Theaceae; genus Camellia; species Camellia sinensis. Next base: position 185,961,007 of record NC_138962.1, read on the forward strand.
AGCATCCTCACGGAGAAAACGAGCCAGGTTCAAAGTTGTAAGATAGAACAGCATTTTCTGTTGCCATCTTTTAAAATCAGTTCCTGAGAACTTCTCTGGCTTCTCACCGTGATTAACTGGCACAGTCACAACAGGAGGGGTTGGAGCAATTGCAGCCACCACACTAGTACTTGTTTGAGCATTAGTTTGACCAGCTTCAGTAGCTATGAATTCTAAATTATAAAATAAAATTATAATTAGAATTTTATACTACACAAAAAATTTAAACCAAAACTACAGAATTAACAAAAATAAAAGAAAAAAGAATTGTAACTTTTATTTCCAATTAATTTGAAAATAAAATAAAATTTTATTTAATAAAATTAATTCCACACAGAAAATTAAATTTCTGTAACACTTCAAAAATTATTTCAAAAAATCAAAATTAATTTCTGACAAACTTCACAAATAAATATTATGAATTGTTAATGACACCTATATATTACTACTAGTTGTCAAAGAAAATAAACAGTATATTACTACTATTTGTCAACCAGTATATTACTACTATTTATTTTTCCAACCAGAATATTATTTTATAAAACCACAGAAAATAATTTCTGTAAGAAGAAGATAGAAGAAAAGGAAACAAACGAAAAATTCTATATAAACAGAATAATTCGAATCAGTTTTAAGATTGTTGGAATAATCTTCTATGTAAAATAAATAACTTGAAACAAATCAAACAAATAAAAATAAATTACATACATAATTTATTTTACCGAAATGTAAAAGTACAAAATAGATCAAGTCGAGTGTGTGACACTCTACCCTTAAGATAGATTCGCCCCGCTATGGTGCTTACGGATAAAAGACGTCTATCTCCCAAGACGCAATGATCTTCACAAATTGTAGTAGCACTCCAAACAATTTGTACGGCGAACCAAACCTATGTTCTATACTCTCTAAGTATTCCCTAAAATTAATATGAAGAATTATGCAAAGAAATAGCAAAATGTGGACAACAAGAAAATTAATTTTTCAAACTATTTTCGGATCCAAAAGACTGCTGAAATGGTTGGTATTTATAGGCATACAGATCTATCCAAACAAGTGCTTTCTTGAACCGAATAGGAATGAAATTGTTTTGAACAGATACATTTCAAAATTCCAAAAAATCTGCAGTAGTTTCAGATTTGAATCTGTCTGGAAAAACTATCCGGAACTGTTGGGAACTGCTGGGAAGTTTCTGGTAGTTAAAACCTGTTAAAAACCAGTTTATCTGTAGGGAATTTTGGACTGGAAGTGGCACAATTACGGACAGAAAATTTGAATTCAAATTTGGTGCAAAACTTTGAATTAATTTCCCAAAATATTTTTTGGAAACATTCAAACAGATTTTCCCCAAAAAATTAATGTTAGAACCGACCCGACCCGACCCACAACCCACACCCGTGCCCAGCCGAGTGGCGGCGCACGCGTGTGTAGTGGTTTGAGCCAAGGTTTCAAGTGGTCACAACCGAACTATCGGATTCAGAGAAGGCAAGGATGATCAAAACCATTGCATGGACATAGTCGCTTTGAAAGCGTTGGGGGCTGGACTTCAGGATGAAGTTGCCTACGCATCTCAAACATGGAAATCAAGCCTCACGTAGTTCCGGTGGTCACAACCGAACTATCGGATTCAGAGAAGGCAAGGATGATCAAAACCATTACATGGACATAGTCACTTTGAAAGCGTTGGGGGCTGGACTTCAGGATGAAGTTGCCTACGTATCCCAAACATGGAAATCAAGCCTCCCGTAGTTCCGGTTAAGGTACACTCGGGTATTTAACCTCTCCTTTTTATGCTCTAACTTTTGCCAAGGCCGTTCTTCTAGGTTTTCATCCTTGCGAGCTTTGTTCTTCTTTTCTTTTCAATTCTTTGTTTTTTTTGTATCTTTTCATTCCTTTTTTTTTCTTTGCATTTTCTTTTTCTTTTTGTATTTTTCTTTTTTTCCTTTTTTTTTCTTTTTGTATTTTTCTCTTGCTCTAACTTTTGCCTGGGTCGCCCTTCCGGGTTTTCGGCCCAGTGAGCCTCTCAAAGGGTAAAAGTGTAACAAGTCCATGCTAAATGGCTTTAGGGTTTTGAAACCATCTGTATCCAGGAGAGTGGCTGTTGTATTGATTTACAGAAAGATCCATCTTCGACTCTTCAAGCACATCGGACATTTTTGCCCCTGGTTCGAGGGGCGCTTCTGATTTAGCTTTGCAAGCTTCTCCTGGTCTTCTTGATCTGACTTTGGTGCCTCTTGTTCGAGGGCTGCTTCAAATCTGGCCACACAGGCCTTACATCGTGGTTGATCGTTGAACAGTCTGAACCCAAGGTCCAAGGTTTGAAAGCAAGGGCTCAAGTCTCGAGGCTGAGAGCGATCCTAAGCTGCACAATCTCGAGAGCGATTCCACACAGGTCTTCGCAGGACTACGCAAAACGTTTTGTTTTTGAAAGTTTTTAAGAAAGTGACAAATCGTTCGCGCCGAAGATAGTGTAGAACCAATCTGGATCAAGCTAGGGTCCTTCTCAGTACTCACGTTAACAAACATGATTTCATTCATTAAAGGCTTAGCACGCCTCTCTTTCTCCAAATTGGTCAAAGTTTTACAAATCCCGAGGAATTCCTTCCTCTTCGTTTTCATCATCACAGTGTTAAAAAAGTTTTGAAAAACTTAGGTCAATTGGGGTACAGAAGAGCGGGTGGAATGCAAGGCCGTCCCATTCAAATCCTCTGGCACAACTGGCTCAAAGTAGCAGTAAGCACAGAATCATGATAGCCGCAGCTGTTTTATTCAGATTTCCTGGTTGTAACTGGCTCCACAGCAAAGGCAGACTCAAAAGGAAAGCAAAAAGATAATTACAAAACAAACGGTATTCGAGGCAACATCCCCGGAATCACCTGACATTCTATACAATGGGACTGACTCGGTACAACAAGACAGACCCTTAAGCAAAAGACTGACTCAAGACAATGAGATAGATTCAAAACAAAACCAAAGAACTGACTCAACACCCAAACCAGAAATTACAAAGCTGCATTCACGAATGCTCAAAACAGTGCGTCCCAAATGCCACATTTGAAATACACTGAGCGCCGCCCACAGGTGGTCCAACCCCTGATCACATACTCGTGGTATCCTGGAAGTCCAACAGCTCAGTGGTGACAGACTTTGCCGAGGTAGGCGGGAGGATGACCTTATTGTCGATCAAGTCCTGTACTTCATGGCGAAGACAGAAGCAGTTGTCGGTGGGGTGACCGGTTTGCTGATGGTACGCGTAGTACTGAGTAGCATCATGGCCTGCTGGAAGAGGACTAGGGAGAGGCCTAGGCTCGAGGGTTTAAGATGCCCCTTTTCAGCCAGGATTTGAAGTGCCTTAGATAGAGGCATGTAGAGAGCGTGAAAGAGTCTGCGCCCTCGGGGCAGATACTTCGAAGTCTGTGAATTCTTGCTAGACGCACTAGCGAAAGGGTCGGCAGGCACCGCCTTGGCTTTCTGATCTCTTCCCGGTGCAGGGTTGGGATTGGCTAGAACTGTTCTGGTATGACGGGGTCTATCCCGATTTTCTGCCTGGTGGGAACTCTCCTCAGTTGGAGCGGGGAAAGCATCATCCACAGTCTTGGCCACAACTGCGAATACCTGCTGCTTATTCATCCCCCCGGCTTTCAAAGCCTCGACTACCCACAACAGTTGTTCAACAAGATCAGCATCTGTTCCCACTTTGTTCTTACCTCTAGCCTCAGCATGATCGAGGGTTTTGGGCTGATATATCAGAGCGAAACCCGGCTATCGTTGACATGTCATTGCTATAGCTTGAGACAACCTCTGGTTGGCTGAGCTCGATCACAATCCGTCCCAGTAGCGGGGGCTCCTGTGGTACAAAATTCCCGGCATACGATCTGGCTGGTGGCGAAGCTGACATTCCGTAGGCGAGATCAGCCACAGACCTCTGGAGGTCACCAATCATTCCCATCAACTCAAACGTGGTGGGCTCACGAGCCTGATATAACTGGAAGGTCCAGATCGGGTGCGCGACAGGCGACCTGGGCGGATGCGGTACATCAACATTGGTCTCACTTTGCAGGGTGATTCCTTGGTCTAGTGTGGCTGCCATAACCACAATTTCTTCTGAACTTTGGGTTGTCATAAGTTCACTGAACTGAATGGAGAAGACGCAACCGGCGATTGACGGATCCGATATCTGCCTTGCCTCAGCTAAGGAGAACACCAAATCTTTGAACCCAAATCTCTGAACTGAAAGGGAAAACAAACAGCATTTCAACCCAAACGGAACAGACACAGACGTAGCTGAATAATTGTACTCTACTACTGATCACTGTTCCACAAAATCACTGCCCCAAAAACTGAATCTGATACCCGCAGATATAACTGATTCCCCAAAACACTGATACTGATGCCCTCAGACCTGGTACCCAAACTTGCAAACTGATATGCGCATTCCCTGTAGAGATACACTCTAAAAGCACATAGCAAGATAAGTTTGAGCCAAAACACCATTATGTTGGGGTAGGGTTTCCCTGTCCTATTTTTGTCAGGAGCCAGGGTTTCACTATGCACGCAGCGGTTTCAAACAACCTAACATCGGGTAAGCAACCTGTCCTAGTTTGGAATGGTCACTATGGATTCCAAATATGCACTAGGTCGAATGGTCAAAAAGGGTGCCCCGGTAAAACCGGGGTTTGTGCTCCCATACTAGCAGAGCCCATAACCGATCAGCCTTATGGCATGCTTTGACAAAGCAAGCCTCAGCCAAACCGTTCAGAAATAGCAGATGGCAAACACGATGTCCTAGGTGCACCAATGCACATGCAATGCAAAGAAACACATAAGTGTAGTCAAAACAAGATATCACGAGTTCGAGTCAAGCTCTCTAAACTCCCCAGCAGAGTCGCCAGAAACTGTGGACGCGCCCCGAGGGAGCCTGTGCTGCCACAGTTCAAACTCGATTTGTCACAGTTCTTAATCTGAACCAAAGAGTCCAAATCCGGCAAATCGTTTTGAGAAAACAGACTTTTAAAAAAGAAGTGCCAAACATAGACTGCTTTGCCAGATACAGAGTCGCCACCTAAATATTTTATTTTGGGGGAAATTTAGGAAACCCTGACTGATTGCCTAAGGCCACGTGTCCATCATCACCAAAGTTGCCTCGGCTGGGGAACTTGGGTACGATTGGGGAAGGTCAGCTATGAGCACCCCCTCTCGCCCGATCCGAAGATCGGCCTCTACTAACCATGATATCTAGTTTTTGAAAACACATGCGTTCTTATTCCGATTATTAGCCTAATCTTACTATGTGATGTACAAAAGTATAGACTAGATTACCTAATTTGGAACAAGTATTGCATATTCGTTTGTTTGGAAAATGGTTTGAAATTTGCTACTCACGAGTAGACTAAAACACGGATTTCAACGAGTTATTCCAACTCAAACAATCCAACCTTCACTCATAGGCATTCAGGCAGTAATATCACATAAGCACATAGCCACATGGTAAGCATGCTGTCATGTTAACATTCACACTCATGTGAGATGCTAAAGCATAAATACTGACTTTGTACTCCATGCCAAAATAATGAACTAGTTAGTGATCATGCATGATCCTAGTTCAAGTTAACAAATGGCTAATACATCGCATACAAAATGTCATTAGAACGGGCTCGGCTAATCTAAGAATGACATGTGAAATGCAACGAGTCGATGCACGTATTCAAGTTTGGAATTGAAATACTATGTGGTTAGCATGATGCGCCGAGCCCGGTGCATGCAAGACTGATGAATGATGCACGCATGCATAGTATGAGGTATGCTAAATTAAACGTGCCCTAATACTAACCATCAAAGCAGGTAAGTAAAAGGGAGAAAGAAGTGGGGGTTGGAAGACATGCACACACGCACCCACACTTATTACAAATTTACCCTCGCTCGAAGGGACCAAAAGAATAATACAATTTAATTAACCTACAAGCTAATTAAATAATTTACAGACCACCTAATTAATTAACAAATCAATTAAGTAAAGAAAGCAATAAAATGCCTCGGGAAGAGGGTCTAATGCATGCGTGCTCGGGTTTGTTCGAAAATCCGTCGTCATGCACAAGTTGCCTCTGTTTTCCCTGCTCTGCTCCTCTGAAAATTGCAAAAGTCCCAGGGAGCACTTTATGAACACTGGGGAATGCCACCGGCCATGAGGAATCATCATCGGCCATGGCAGGGTGGTCATCGACCATCCATGGAGCTATCGGCCATCCATCATTGGTCGCCCGGCACTTTATGTGGTCGACCGGCCAAATCTTCCTGCAGAAACCTGTTTTGACAGCAGCAGAGGGCAAAACATGGCATGGCAATGCATTTCAAGCAATGTTTGCACCAATCACACTCCTTATCATGTTTATGACTCAAAGGAGTTTGGTACTCAACCCTCGGACCACCAATCACGCATTTCAATGCGTGATGGCCAAAGAGGCCGAGATGTGCATTTTGATTTCAAATGCAATGCACACCAAAACAAACAAATGGCCCAACCTCTATCACTTGATCAAGAGGCAAGGCATGCATGCTCATGCGATGCAACCTAGGCATGTGAGCTAGTATGCAACATGAGCATGTGGGCAAGTATGCAAGCTAGCAAACATGCAAAGTATAATCTTAACCATGCAAGCATACAAGATGCAACATGGACAACATGTTAAGTACAATGCATGCCAAATGCATTACAACCTAAGCATGCAAATGTGTAATGTAATAAGCATGGAACAAGGCCAAATATGCAACAACACATAAGGCAAGCATACAACACATGCGAAGGATGGTCTTAAACTAATTTAGGCAGCCCTCAAACAAGCCCAAAACTGTGGCCAATGCTAAGGAAATGGGGCCAAATGCACATACAAGCATGCATTCATACAAGGTCCAACACTTAAGCATATAGAGACAACTTTTAAGCACACTTAAAAGAGGAACATCATGGGCACATGGCATGCATATTAAGCTCTGAAAAACACATGAGGATGGTGCCAAATCAACCTAAACCAAGCAATCAAAGCAAGCTAACAAGCCCAAAGCTTGAGACCAACCAAAGGGCTCAAACCATGGCCATGCCAACCAAGCCTCAAAGGGCCAAGGGGACTCCAAACAGCCCCAATGCAGGTCTAAACAAGACCAAAGACACACCTAGATGGCATCTAAATGGTCTAAACATGCAAGCATACAAAAGGGTCCAAACATGGGGCGCAAGACAACAACCTTTTAACACATTAAAGGGGCATTAAATGTAAGTATACAAGCACACCAGTAGGACTAAAATGGCATGGCAAGTGGTTCCAAACCACTGAAACAAAGCAAGGATGGCATGCTAGAGGGGTCAATGCTCAAGGCATATAAGAGGGATTACATGGTAGCTATACAAAGCGAAGCATGGACGACCCGAATGACTAAAAATAGACCTCAAGCACACTAAAACAAGCATAAAAGCTTCACAAAGCTAGGCCAAAACACATGAGCATGGTAGTCTAAATGCTATATACATGTTAAGGCAAATCATGGCATTACAAGACATGTATGCAAGGAAAGCATGGTGTGTCTAAACCAAGTAAAAATAGTGCTATATCATGACATAATAAGCACAAATAACACTTAAGACATGGCCAACATGCACTTAAAAATGGTGCTCACACATGAGGCTAAAATGGCACATATTGAAGACAACAAGGAAAGGGGGTGGCCCTCTCCTTCTTAGGACCTTAAACCACCATCCTCACCACTGAAGTCCCTCAAGATTTCAATGGTGAGGAGGCCCAAATAAGGTGGTCCTGGAGCTCACCAAAATAGCACAAAAATAGGGCCTAACAAGGCCTAAGAGGGGTCAAACAACCCCAAAGCTCAAAGCAACCTTGAACAACTATTTTAAGCAAGTAAAAACAAGTCTTTTATATGTTATACACTAAGCTTGAAACAGCAAGCAAGGTAGGCAAAAAGACTATGCAAAAATGCGGTAAAAAAGGCAAGAATCTTACCCTTGAAGACCTTCTTCACAAGGATCACTCCAGCAGCATTCTTAGCTCCAAACCAGCTCAAGAACTTCAAGGAAAACCCCTAATGCCTCAGAAACCAAGGTAAGGTGTAATGGTAGGTGCCCTAGTGCAAAACTAAGGACAAACACACACTTGGAGCAAAAGAGAGGGAGAAATAGAGATAAAATAGATACACTATGCTAACCCTAGAACCAGAGCTCCCCTCAGCCTTTTTTTGTAACCCTAGAAGAGGGAGGAGAGGCCCTCCCTTTATAGAGGATCACTCTTGCAAAGCTTACAAAACAAGCTAAGCAAGAGTGAAATCCCTCCATACACGTGTATAGAGGGGGTGCAAAGTGTATGCCAGCTACCACAGCTGGCATGAAAATATCTGCAAAAGCAGATGCACAGTGGTCGGCCAGCCAAAAATGCCAAAATGGCCAAATACATGGTCGACCGACCACAAAGAGTGCCGACCGGCCAAATATACGGCCAATGGCAACAAAACACTGGCCGGTGGCCTCAAGCCATGGCCAGTGATGTGTGGGGATGGCCCACAAGCCATTCCCTGCCCCTCAAAGGCAAAACACAAGTGTTTGGTGCAAAACTAAACACAAACAGTCGAGTCGAGAGATCTTGAGGTAAGGCGCGTAACCGAGACCTCCGGGAACTCAAGACGAACACAAACATGGATGATCACCGAGTGTTCAAACGATGACGTCCAAGTCTTCAGGACGGTCAAAAATGGGGTGTTTACACACACTGCCAACCCGATCCCCTAAGAAATGGAAACACTCCCCGCTTAAGGTACATACTGTGACCCTCTGGCAGTAGCAATCAATAACAGCCCGGTATGACGATAACCAGTCCATACCCAAAATAATATCAAAACCCTTCATGGGCATAACTACGAAAGGAAACGGAAGCCGACGATCGGGGACCTCTATATCACAACCTCTACATCCGTGTTTCAAAATCAATTCACCTCCAACAGGTGATACAACACATATAGAAGATGCTAATTGTGCCAACTCCAACTCCAAAACAGATGTAAATGCAGCAGATACAAAAGAATGGGACGCACCCATATCAATCAGTACACTAGCAACCGAGCTGCAAAACAGAGAGGTACCTCTCACTACTGATGGAGCCGGTACTAGGTCCTGCGCGGTAACAGCATACACGTGCCCTGTAGGCCCCTGATCCACCTGCTCACCTCTAGGAGCAAAAGATTGCTGCACAGACTGGGATAACGAAGCTCCCGGATTAGCCCTCGAGGCCTGCACAGACTGAACTGGCTGATAACTCTGCGTCTGCCTAGAACCAGACGCTCCCGAAGTGGCGCTCAACTGTGGGCAATACCTCTTCAGGTGCCCAGGCTGACCACACTGATAGCAAGACAAAGGCTAGCCCATACCCTGACTCTGGCCCTGAGGTCGAGCCAAAGAAGAAGCAGCTCGCTAACCCCCTCCCTTCTGTGGGCAGACTGAAGACTTGTGACCCAGCTGGCCACATGTGAAACAAGTCAAGCCTCCCTGATTACCTCTCCCAGAGCCTGCACTCGGCACTGGAAAGGTCGATCTAGCCAAACCACCCTGAGACTGCTGAGGGTTAAAACCTCCCTGTCTCCTGCCATCACCCTGGCCATCTTGGCTCCTCTTGGAGCCTCTATGCTTCTCCTCATCCTCTTCTTGCATCATAATCTCCATATGAGCTGCAGCATCCACCAGATGTCTATACTCTCGAATAAAAGACCCTCCAACCCTCAACTTGAGTCCACGCCTCAACTTTCGCTCAAACTCAAAGCAACGGCGTTCCTCAGACGCCACAAGTTCAGGTGCAAACCTGGACAAACTAGTAAATGTGGCCTCAAACTCGGCCACTGACAAGCCCTGCTGTTTAAGCTGGCAAAACTGCTCCCTCAGCTTCTCCCTGGTAGCTGAAGATAAGAACTTCTCCTGGAAAGCATCTACAAACGTCTCCCATGCACCACCAACACGGCCCTTCTCGTACTTCCACCATTGGCTCACATCTCCCTTAAGCTAGAAAGATGCCAAGGTCACTTTTAAAGCCCCGTCCTCGATGCCAAGCATCTCGAACGTCTTCTCCATTTGTTCCAACCACTCGTCAGCCTTAAGTGGCTCCTTCGGATCCCCAAGAAACTCGTCCGGGTTAGACCAGAAGAATTCCCTCTTCAGGAAAGAAGGCCCTACCTCAGCAACGTGGGCCTGATCCTAATTCCCAGCTCTGAGAATACCCAAAGCTCCTGCCATTTCTCCGGCCAAGGCGCTCATAGCCTGCTGACCCGTTGGCTCGGCCACATTAGCCTGACCAACTCCCTCTTGCTGTGCTGGAATATCATCTGGTAAAGGCATCTCCTGCCTACCACGCCTGCCACATCTACCACCCCTTCCTCGTCCTGACATCCTAATGAAGGTAACGAAGAACATTAGCACATTCACAATGTGCCGAAGCTAATCCACTCACGTCCTAACACATGGACAACTGTAGTTCACTCCACGTAAGCACATAATCACGCAAGCAATTACGAATTTCATTTCCGAATAATGACAATCCCGAGGCGTTACTAGAGTTCCAGTTAGAAACAGCATTGATCAGGTGCTTTTCCAACAAGACTCCCAGAAACCCAAGGATCCAATCAACATCCTAGAAACTACATTCTATACCCATATAGTCACATAAGCATGTTATCAATTAAACACATAGCATATGACACTACATCTAAGTCTCTATCAAGCGAGACAAACCCGTGATACTAATCACTTCCCACGTACCCAAAGTATTCGAACCCGGTACGCTCTAATACCAAGTAGTAACGCCCTCAAAAAAATATGTAAAACCCATCATTTTAGACATGCAATGATATAAGAGAAATCAACACCTTTCAATTCATTAGAGTAGTTCTTACAACAATATTACATGTTAACAACAAAAGCAAATACCCTACGGGCTTACAGCTTTCAAAGTCAACACTTGGTTATAAAAAGGAGAGTACTAACTCTATACAAAATAAGCCCTTGGCTTGATATACATGTAATACAAACAAAATAATCAAAAAGAGTCTCCAACTCCCATAACCATCCAAGCTATGTCCTTGGAGGTGGCATGCTACCTGTACCTGAAAATGATGTCCCATATAGGGTGAACCAACGCCCAGTAGAGATATGCTAAACACAATATGAGCAGTAACTAAGACATTAGCAATTGATAAATGTTTGACTCACATAAACCAATTCATATACCACTTTCATTACATGACCATAGTGTCCATGTTTCATTTCATTTTCCATTTCTTATCAAATTCACAATTCACAACAACGGCTCAGAACCTGGCCAACAATTTACATGAGATAGTGACTCATATTAAACATTTCCCATTTCACAATAGATAAGCATACTAGCTATATCAACACTTCGATAGATAAGCATATAAGCTATATCAACACTTCCATAGATAAGCATATTAGCTATGTCAACACATTAACTGATAAGCATATTAGTTGTATCAACGGAGTCCATCCCCTATCTCCTCCGAAACAATATCCGGTTTAGAGGTCCATCCCCTATCTTCCCCTAAACCGTGGAGTACATCCCCTATCTCCTCCCACACACACAACGTATATACACATAGGTCATATACATAATCAATCAATAAATACATTTAATGTATTTTGTCAACCATCACACTTTATGACACATCCAATTGATTAGTTTTAGTTTGCCTAATCATCATGCATTGTCTACAACAATCATAGCTACCCTCCATCGGTAGGCCAAGCAATTATTTCTAAACAGATGATAAAAGCACCAACAGATAAAATATCCATATTTTCAAAAGTAAGCGATTAATAAATCCAACTTCACTAATCTATCTCATAATGAGCCAATTTCATTATATTCAACTCAATTCCATGTTTTCTCAACAAATGTCATTAAGTACATTAGTGACCCAAATATGCCCAACCAAGGTATAATTCTCCTTATTCTCAATGTTGACTCCAAGAATCCATATGTTACCAACAACATCAATATACTCATTTTGAAACCCAAATACATATTTATGGTCCAAAATAAACAAAACCCTCTTTTCAAAATTATACATTTGAAACCCTAGTTTCTAAAACCCAAAACCATTTATACAAAATACTCAATATCTAGGTCAAAACCCGTAAGAGTGAGTAGGAATCCCTACCTCAAATTCGGAGCTCAAAGGGAGAAGATGAAGAAATCCAAAGTGCTCCAAAACCTGAAATTTTTGGATCAAAATGTAGCCCCCGACGATCAACACACTTTTTGTAAAGACCAAAGGTAAGGAAACAACTCCTACTAGATCAATCCCTAGAGAGAATGTAAGGCTTTAGAGAGAGGAGCTCTCAAATCTGTGTTTAGGAAAGTAAGAGAGAGAAAGAGTGTTGAAAAAGTGATAAAAAAAGCTAAAACTCGCAGTGATATACCAATCACCCCGCTCGAGCAAGGAAACCCCCGCTCGAGCATCACTCACAGACTCACGCTCGAGCGTCCAAAGCGCCGCTCGAGCACCGGATGCACGCTCCCAGAACTTTTGCAGAACTAGGTCCCCGCTCGAGTGTCACACACAAACTCCCGCTCGAGCGTCAAAACGCCGGCTCGAGCGTCCAACACTGCAGAGGAAATACTGGGAGATGGATTTTCCCGCTCAAGCGCCAAAACCCCTGCTCAAGCGGAGAAGCACAACAAGGGCCCGCTCGAGCGTCAAAAGCTCCGCTCGAGCGTGAAGGCTAATTTCTGGGCAACTACTTTTGGTTTCTAAGCTCAACCAACCTGTTTCAAACCTGCCCAACACAACCCAAGACTCAAATACAAAGAGTAAATGATGTAAACAAGATATACACAACAACCAACTCCACGGAACCTAAGTCCGGATACAACAATTAAAGAAAGGGAAACTAGGATCGCTATAGAATAGTTGACAAACGAAGCCTTAATCTTCATCTATTTATTATGTGCATTCTAATTTGTATACTTACATATTGATATTGCTGAGATGAGTGCTTTTGTATATCATTTTGGATGATTGATGAATTGCCACAATCTTGTTCTAAAATAAATTGGGGATGTGAAAAACATAGTTTGAGGATTTAGGAATTGAAGGGATAAATTGATAAATCAACTGTTTCGTCTTGAATCAAGATAAGTAACAACAGTTAACTAATCCCGGAAGTTGTACTCATCAAGTAAGATAACAAACTAGTTAAAGGGATAATTGATGATTGGTTAAGACAAATTCTAAACTAATCCCTTAAGTGTACTCATCAATTAAGATAACAAACTAGTTAAAGGGGTAATTAATGATGTTTAAGACAATAGAAAATTGAATTAAGTAAAAGATGATAAAATTAGCGAGAAAAGAGAGCAAAATTTGAGTTCCTATTCAACCTCCCCCTCTCCTCTAGGACTAACTTTCACTTGACTGCTGCCCAGGTTCCTTCGCTATGGTCATAGTGAATTGAGTAAACATCCTAATGTTCTCATTGGTTTATAGAAGGCTGTTGTGCTTTACAGTTTACAGGGCATTGGAAATTAGTTTGTCGTGCTTTTGGTAGCATATGAATGACGTATAGTTGTAATTGGTTTTCAATTTATTCTAATTTCAATTATTTTATTAAGTGCTATTATTTGAGCTGGTTTCAGTGATGTGGCTGATGTCCAACCATTCCCCAAAAAATTATCCCACATTTCAATTTTTATTTTATTTTATTGTACTCTTATATATATATATATATACATGTATTGTAATGTTATAGATTTTACTAAAGAAGGCTTGAATACCACTGTGCATTGGTGTAGACGAGCCCTTGGGCCTCACTACAGTTCGGACTCAATTGTCACAGTCCTGTATCTAATCTCGCGGAGTGCAATGCAAGACCGATAAATCATCAAAGAGTCCAAATCTGGCAAATCGTTTTTGAAAACAGATTTTTTGAAAGAAGTGCCAAACATGAACTGCTTTGCCAGATACAGAGTGGCCACCTAAATGTTTCGTTCTGGGAAATCTAGGAAACCCTGACTCGTTTGCCTAAGGCCATGTATCCGTCATCACCAAAGTTGCCTCGGCTCGGGAACTTGGGTACGATTGGGGAAGGTCACTTCGTGAGCACCCCCACTCGCCCGATCAAAGATCGGCCTCTACTAACCATGATATCTAGTTTTGAAAACATCATGCGTTCTTATTCTGGTTATTAGCCTAGATTTACTATGTGATGCACACAGCATACAAGTATAGACTGGATCGCCTGAATTGGAACAAAACATTTCATGTTTGTTTCGAAAAACGGTTTGCTACTCGCAAGTAGGCTAAAATGTGGATTTGCCACCCTCAGATGGGCTTAGAAAACATGATGATTTGCCACTTTCAAGTGGGCTTAAAACTCACAATTGATGAATTGTTCCAATTCAAATAACCCAACCTTCACCCATAGGCATTCAGGTAGTTATATCACATAAGCAGTTAGCCTCATAGCAAGCATGCTATCATGGCAGTCACTCATACGCATGCAAGGATGCTAAAGCATAAACACTTATCGAGTACTCCAAGCCAAAACATAAGCTATGTTAGAAATCCATGCATGATCCTAACTTTACAGACATGCCTAATGCAACACATACAAAAATGCAACTACGATAGGCTCAGCTATTCTAAGGATGGCATGTGAAATGCTACAACTAACAAGTATTCAACTCGGAATTGAAATACAAATGCAATTAGTATGATGCGCCGACCCCGGTGCCTGCAAGACAGATGAATGGATGCAAACATGCGAGCATAAGTATGCTAATTGAAACATGCCCTAATCTAACCATCATAAGCTGGTAAATAAAAGGGAGAAAGACGTGGGGTTGGAAGACATACATCACATGCATGCACACTTATTACAATTGCGCCCTCGCTCGGAGGGTTCGAAAGAATAATACAGTCCGAATGAATAATTACAGTCCGAATGAATAACGAATTACAATTAATTATTACACAACCACTAACTAATTAACAAATTAGCTAAGTAAGCAAATAAATTAAATGAATGTGACTGCCTCGGTCTGTTTTGGATGATAATGGATGCATGCATGCTCGATGCGCTTTGTCGGTAAATTCCATCGCGATGCCTCGTCTCGCCTTTGTTTGCAGCTGACTTCAGAAACTTACACAAAGCTCCAGAAGGCTGAAACTCCACCTTGGGAAGGCCACCGACCAGGTATTGGCTTGGAAAACCCTTGCCGACCACCCCTTATGGTGGAAACCAAAAAAGGTGGTCGTCCTACCAAGAAACCTAGTCGACTGACCACTTTCTGCCCCTGGACTCTGGTTTTTCTGCAACAAAGGCAAGAAGGAGAGAAAGCAAGGTATTTTCAACATATGTGTGCGCAACCACCCCTCCCCGTCCTTGCACAAGCTCTAGGGAGTGTGGCCCTCGGTCCTCGGGCTATCAACCACGCATCTCAATGCATGATGGTCGAGGAGTCGAATTGCACGCTTTAATGTGACAAGAATGCACAAATACACACTTAAGGCCTAAACTCCATCATAGGAAATCCGGAATGTTGGCGACCAAGAATCGAGGCACGTTTCGTCACTTGGAGTACGAAACGTCCCTCGTTTCCCATGCTTGGACTAAACCCTACTCCAAGCATAATGCAACAAGCAATGCATGGCACGTGCAAATGTGACTAGCATGCAATCCTAAGTGTAATGCAACCAAGTAATGCAAGCGTGCAAGGGATAAAATGCAAACATGCACCTAGCATATACAATGCTAACACTACATGGCATGCGCAATGCTCGTGAACTAAGGCATACTCAATGCGACTATCAACCTAGCATACACAATGCGAGGAATGACATATCATGGCATGCACAATGCTCCTAACAACCTAGCATACGCAATGCAAAGGCTAAACATGCAACAAATGAACTACATGGCATGCTCGATGCAAGATGGACTTATACCAATGTGAGTGGACCTCAGCCACACTTACATCAGTGGCCATGTGATGAAAATGAGAGAATCGAAATGCATGCACATATGCACGAATACCAAGGATCGAATCTAAGGCATGAAATACCACTCTACCAAAGCATGGCAAGGGATGAAAGATGGCATACAAACACATAATTTCCAGCACTAAATCATGATGCTAAATGGTCCCGAAACATGGAAATATGGCACCTGATGCATGAAATAAGCCCCGAAACTCAAAGCTAGGCACATGTATTGAATTATAACTAGGCAAAGCAAGCGTTATTTGGCCATGGGGTACAAAGACAGAGCCAAGGCAGTCCCAAAACATGCACATTTCTAGTTTAAAGCATGGCCAAAAAGTGCTAACATGATGGACTAAAATAGCATGCAAATTTGGCTAGCAAGCATGGTTTACATGGCATGTATATGAAGCCTATGAGAACTCATCAAACCGGCCAAAAACAATGAATAAAACATGACAAAATATGCCCAAATAACAACTGAAATACAGCCAACATGTGCGAAAATGATGAGCTCCTTTAAAAGGGCATGCAAGGGGTTACTCAACACATATATGATGGACACTTAGCATAGCAAAACCAACTCTAGAAATCAAATATGAAAGCCCTAAAACTCACCAAAAAGGGCCTGAAATTGATCAATAAAGCATACAATGAAAGGTCCTCTTGAAAGGCCTTGAGGAGGGTTGTTCCACACATGCATGAGGGACATAAGATATGGCCAAAAGGGCCTTGGACAGAACTAAGGCAGACCTCAAAACCCTCAAAATGAGGACTGGAACATGACTTCAAAGCATGCAAAAACGGGTCCCTTTGAAAGGCCAACAAGACCACCAAACAAGACAAGGAGAGAGGGGGTCACTCCCCTCTGATTTTGGCTCTCAAAAATGCATCTAAGCCACTGAAATTCCATTGGATTTCAGTGGCTAAGAGGCCAAACCATGGCCAATGTAAGTGCTCTAATGCATAGCCCTAATCATGAAGAGATGAAGCATGCATAGGGGGAAGATGACCCCAAACAGAAAAAAGACCTTAACCAAACTTGAAGAGGAGATTAAAACAAGATCTTTTTCAGTTTATGACAAATCTCGAAAATATTCACAAGTAAGGCTAAAATATGATGCAAAAAAAAAAAAAAAGCCCTAAAAGAGAGATAGAGGGTAAGGGGAAGTAGATGACCTCAAACAGCAAAGTGCCCTTAAACAAAGTTGAAGAGGAGCTCAAAATCAGACACTTTATAGTTTAGGTCGAGGCCCAGAAATGCTTGCAAATGGGGCTAAGTAATGAAGCAAAATAAGGCTAGAAAAGGGAAAATGAAGACTTACCCTTGTAGTGCCGACCTCCAGCAGCTTCTGGACCAAGTTGGTGAGCTTTCAACCTCTATAAATGACCTCCAAGGTGCTGGAATGAATGAGGGAGGTGGTAGGCTAAGAGGTGTAGGGTAAAATGGCCAAGAATATGAGTGTTTTGAGGCTTGAAGTATAGAGATAGAGGGTTGTATGTATATTTACAGCCAAAAGCTTCTAACCCTTGAAAATGAAGGTGAAGGGTTGATTATATAGAGGGAGGATGCCATGGCTTCTTGGAGAAGCCAAGAGAGAGGCTCAAAGCTTCTAGAGGAAGCTTGACCAAAGGGGTCAAGCTTCTTGAAGAAGCTAGACCAAAAGGGTCAAGCTTCCTCAAGAAGCTTGACCAAAGGGGCCAATTCCTCTTTGAAGCCAAGCAAAGGGGTGAAAACCAACTTAAAAGGGGCCAAAACAAGGACAAAACCCTCAGACAGTGGGTCAAGTGTAAAACAGCTGGCACTGCTGGAACACATTCAAAGAGACAAAACTGGCCAACCAGTTCAAAAGGGTCAGGGTGGTTAGCCAACCACCTCCCCTGGTCGGCCGACCAGGGTCAAAAGGTTCAAGCAAAATTGCTGGTCGGCCTACCCAGAATGGAGGCCTCCCAGATGAGTAGAACACAGCCCTGTGGTGAAAAACCAGAAAATATGACCCAAGAGAGAGAAAAACCAGCTTTTTAGAGGGGTTCAAAAGGGTCAAGAGGAATTACTGGTCGGCCTACCCATATTGGTGGCCACCCAGATGAGCACAACACAATGATAGTAAGAAAAGCCAGAAATTGTGGCTCAAAAGTGAGAAAAACCAGCTTTCTGTCAAAAAAACCGGCTTTAGGAGAGAGAAAAAGAGAAAACTAGTTTTTCAGGGAAAAAGGTGTCCTCCCACCATACTACCACCTCCCCAGCAATGAAAGTAGGGTCTCTACCAAAAATAGACCAAGACGGATGCAAAATGAGGGTTCGGGGGCCAAAACGCGCAGTCTAGGGCCCCGAAAACAGGCTGTTAGGCACCGAAAGTGGCGTATGACCACGAAGGTGGTCTCTTGGGCCACAGTGTCCCTCTAAAGAGAGGAAATAAGGTGTGTGCCAAAAACTGGAGCAAACAGAGGTGGTTAAGCGGTCCCGAACCGAAGCAACCAGCTAACGGCTCTGAAAACCGAAAACTGGGCTCCAAACTGGAAAAAAATGGCCTACGACCACGAAACGTAGCCTACGGCCATTGAGAGATGGTCTACAAGACCTCCCCCTCCCTTCGGGAAGAGAAAATAGGACCTGGTTCACAAACCGAGGCAAAGCACAAAAAAGCCGCGAAGTCCAGAGGCAAGGCTCACAGCCGAAACTCCGTAACCTCAGAACGAGCACAATATGCAACATCATCGAGCGCTCAGTCGGTGATGTCTGAGTCTTAAGGTCGGTCAAAAATGGTGTCTACAGTTGCCCCTCTTTGACAGAACTCGAAAGTCATAATTGAGGGGAATGAATGTCAAAGCCCAAAGACGACCCATTTTTGACAAGGCTGAAGACTTAGACAAACAGGCAAGATAACAAAGATGTGCCTGCAGGCAGGGGGCAAGATGCAAAATGATATGCACAAAGCCAGACGTAACTCATGATCATGCAAAGCAGCAAGCTGTAATGAAGCGCACACGCAACAATTTTACACAAGAATGCAAAGCAACAACTACATTTCATGCAGTTTAAGAATATGGAGAATTATTCAATTCTCGCCACATCTCACACGGAGAAGATACAATACCTGCGCGATTCGTCTGGTTACGCCAGCTTCAAATGAACCGTACATACAATATCGTGCCTGCAAAAGAGAGAAACTTAACAAGCACAACATAGTTAGCAACACATGTTCAACGCTATATCGAACGTAGACAAACAGGGTGCCGATGGGAGAGTGCATCGCAATGTGAGAGACACGCGCGTGTCAACGCAAGCTAAGCCTAAGGGTATGACAATACCCATGAAATGTACACAAAAATGCAAGTGGTATGCATGAGAGTGCAAGTGACGTGCATAAAAATACAAGTGGTGTGTATGAGAATGCAAGTGACGTGCATAACAATGCAGGATAAGTGCAAACTCGAATGCGTGTTTGACACGAAACAACGAGCAAAGAAATGCAAGTTTTTGACGAGGGCGACTCAATCACGACCTCCGGTTTACCTCCCGGAGGGGTCGCAACATATTCAAAAAAAGATACACCTTGCTTTTTGACAAGTAACGATGAGACACGCATCGAAAGTTGGAGTTGAAGTTTCCGCGGAGGGATTTCGCGACGAAAAGTGCACTTTCCTTGTACTTTCTCGGGTCCCGGGGACTCTAATCATCACCAAAATTTACAGAGACCTTGGAGACCACCTTGGGAACACCACCGACCAGGTTTGGTCCCAGGGGAAGGCCACCGACCAGGTTTGAGAGAGAGAGGTGGTCGGCCTACCAGAAAAGGTGGTCGGCCGACCACCTAGCCCAAATCCGGGGCAGTTTGGTCTTTTTGCTCTCATTCCTTTAAATCTACTCGGCCAAACACCTTTTCCTCAAAACTCTAACTCCGAAATCAGTCCCTCTACCTTCCTAGAGCATTTTCCCTCTCAGATCTGCGCTCCATACGCGTTCTCCAACGCCCCACGCAAAGTTGTTTCGCGAAATCTTCCGATTTTCTTCACTTTGAACGGATTAGATTTTGATTTTGGTGCTTCTTTCTTCATTTTCGCCACTTGAGGTGAGTTTGTCTCAATATTTGGAAGATTTTCTCGGGAGTTGACTTTTGTTGACTTTTTAATTTCTCGAGAGTTGACTTTTGTTGTCTTTTTCTAATTTTGGCTCATTTTGCTCCTTTTTGCAGCTATCTTGAAATGGCCGGTCACTTTCCTCAGGGTAGAGGTCCTCCAGGCACCGGAGATGATCCAGATATTATGGCTCTGCCTCCGAGGGTTCGACCATTTATTCCTGAGAGGTACGACCCTCCGACACATGTCCTCCCTCGGGCAGTTTTCTATCATTTTACTAATTTCGATGATCGAGCACCGGTGGATCTTTTATTGCGGGAGCCGGAGTCCCACCTCTCCCATCAGGCACAGGAGTTATGTACTTCACTTTTACACTTTCTGCCATGTGTAATGTAGTCTGCATTTTTCGTGCATTCCACGCTTTTGCCATGCTTATCTGCTCATTCTAGTACATAGCTTGTTCTGAACACTTTAGCCTATGACACAGCATTCTGTTTGCATTTTGAGCACACAGCTTAATCACTTGAATTTCTGAACACACAGCCCATAAATTGATTGTGAACGCACAACACACACTTGTTGAGAGTAGAACGCGCAGCCCAAACTCTAAATTTCTGAACACTCAACCCAAATTGAAGGTGAACACGCAGTACACACTTGTTGAGAGTAGAACATGCAGCCCGATGCTTTTAAAATCTGAACACATAGCCCAAGTACTTGATGTTGAACACACGGTTCAAACTTTGAGGTGAACACACAGTCCACTGATCTTGAAATCTGAACACACAGCTCAAACACTTCTATTCTGAACACACAGCTCGAACTTTGAGATGAACATACAGCCCACTGATTTTGAAATCTGAACACACAGCTCAAATACTTTATGTTGAACACACGACTCAAACTTTGAGGTGAGCACACAGCCCACTGATTTTGAAATCTGAACACACAACCCAAATACTTGATGTTGAACACACGGCTCAAACTTTGAGGTGAGCACACAGCCCACTGATTTTGAAATCTGAACACACAGCCCAAATACTTGATGTTGAACACACAACTCAAACTTTGAAGTGAACACACACAGCCCACTGATTTTGAAATCTGAACACATAGCCCAAATACTTGATGTTGAACACACGGCTCAAACTTTGAGGTGAACACACAGCCCACTGATCTTGAAATCTGAACACACAGCTCAAATACTTGATGTGGAACACACGGCTCAAACTTTGAGGTGAACACACAGGCCACTGATCTTGAAATCTGAACACACAGCTCAAATACTTGATGTTGAACACACGGCTCAAACTATGAGGTGTACGTAGCTCACAGCATTGTATCTGATTTGGTTTGCACACAGCTTATACATGTCATTTGCACGCAGCTTATTCATTTCATTCTGAAACTGAATACATGTGTTCATTATGAATGCATGTGTCTTCTCGTATCACACGAGGGTATGGCTCCATCGTCGTGAAGGAGTGGTATGCAGAGCTCCAGGAGGCTGTCCGCGAGTGGGTTGACCAGGCGGGGTTTTGACCTTTCTGTATAGGGATATCCCGCTATCCTGCCAGTAGGACGTTGATGGGTGCGCTTGTAAAGAGATGGTGGGACACCACCAACTCCTTCCATTTCTCTGCTACCAGGGACATGACTATGACCCCGTTTGATTTTGCGATTCTGACGGGCCTCGACATGGGAGGCTGGCCGATCCCATATGATGAGGATATGGGTGAGTAGGAGGCCGCCTGGATTTATCTAGTAGGAGCTCGTCCGCCGGTCGACATATCCTCAGGCCGAGTCCCGTATACCTGGTTTTCAACACAGTTCAGGGGGAGGGTGCCCGAGACTCCCGTGGAGATAGCACAATACACTCGCGGATTTTTGATGTTCCTCTTCGGGACCACTCTGTTCGCCTATAAGGGGAACACCGTTGGGCTATATCTGCTGAGTGCCCTGGTAGACCTCTCGTAGGTTAGTCAGTATGACTGGGGTGGCGCCGGCTTGGTTACCCTCTATTGCTACATGAGCGCGACCTCCCGCGGACGGGGGAACATAGTTGGCAGCTACTGGAGAGCCTGGGAGGTACCTTCTGCCCTCTTGATTTACATTCCTGCTTTTCATTATCTTTCCATTGCACACACGGCACACTTTACATTCTGTACTCACATTCTGCATTCAGTATTCTATATTCGGATTCTGCACTCAGCATTCTGTATTCTGATGGCTTTTGCCCTGTTTTCCATAGTTATGGGTTTTTGCATATTTCCCGACGCTAGCCCCAGAGCTCGAGGTGGAGGCGCCCCTCATGACCCCTTATTCGCTCGTTTTCGAAGGCCAGTACCGGCTGCATCCTCAGGAGACTCTCCCCAACCTGCGACAGTATTTCGACACGGTGCGGCCGACAGAGGTAATTCAGAACTCTCAGTTCTCCATGTTTTCACCTTTGATTTATTTTGCACATCTACAATTTATAATCGGCTTATGCATTGGTTATTTGCAGATTACATGGCAGCCTTGGGTGCCTTTGGGTGAGGACCTCCGATTTCAGCTTGCCGGAGGATGGGCCGCCTCTCAGTACAGGATCCTGTTTGAGAGTCCGGTTGGTAGGGCCTGGTTCCTGGGGGAACGCTTCCTTCGCCAGACTATGGGTTACCCCGAGCAGAGTGTCCCCGAAGCACCTCCGGTCGACATGCGGTTGGCCGATAGGCTCACTCCCCAGGGTGTTACTGACGCCACGTTGGGCACCGATGTATTGCTACACTTGGAGGACGGAGAGTACACGACCTACCGTCATACATATTTGATGCCTCCATTGGCAGATGTCCGTACCCCCATGAGGAGGTCTACTGCCATGCTATCCTCGAGTCGCACCCGAGCTAGAGATATTCCTTCGACTAGTAGGGCTGGTACATCTAGGGGTGGGGCTGGACTGGTCCCCCCGATTCCCCCGACTTATCATCATGCAGGATGGATAGACATTCCGACCGAATTGACGGGTTGGCAATACGGGAGCTCCTACCCAATTCCGATAGAGCCTCCTATGCCTGATCATCGATACGTCAGTGACCCTGACTCACCACCGGCAGGCTCCACTGCTTTTCATTTATCACTCAGACACTTAGGCATTCATTCAATCATTGATGATCTGAGCTTGTATTTGCAGCCACCCAGAGAGTACATGGATGGGATGCTTGGATTAGTAGCCTCGCTCGAGGGCATGGTCTTGCGGAGAGAGGCGCAGCTGTCCATCCTCGGTTTCTAGGTACTCTTTAATTTTCTCGTATTTATCATACTTCTGATGACATATTGAGCTTGAACATCTTACTGCATTGATTCACTGTATGTATGGAGCACACCTGACACACACCACATTCATGTACTGTATCTGCATGCACGCACTTCATGTAGTTTTCTTGCATCTGCATCTGATATGCATACTTTGGCTGATGTATTGCACTCTTTCTTTTCAGATGCCTCCGCTACATACCGGGCCATCTGGGCCTTCCCGAGGAGCTGGGCCATCTAGGCCTTCTCGAGGAGCTAGGAGAGGGGAGTCGTCTCGCAGACGAGGTGGGCGCAGAGCACCTATCATAGAGGAAGAGTCCAGCGAGGAGGAGGAGCCTGTGCATTCCCAGTCAGAGACATCTGCTGACAGAGAGGGTGGTTCCGGTTCCGGTTCCGGTTCTAGAGATGAGGCCGAGGAGGATCCCGAGGATGACAGCTCTGACTCAGATGGCGATGATGGTGCTGAGGCTGTTCCACAGAAGAGGACGAAGAGGGCCTCTTACTCCTGTGCTTGAGAGCATTGATGCAGCCGTTCCCTGCTTTATCTACCTTTTTACTAGTAGTTGTAGCACATTATACATTGTTAGGCAGTTTTATTTTCTGTAAAACTTGTACCCTTGTTGTAAAATGTTGTAGCAAAGGAAGCATGATGGAATGAAACAGCTTTTGAAAAAGTGTTGTATTTTATGTTCTTAGCATCGCATCGCATCATTTTGCACACAAAAAAAAATGAGATTTGAATGAAAATTGAGCATCGAAAATTTGCCAAGTCAGGTAGTGAACCGACACAACAAACTAAACACCTTAACTTACTAAGAAACAACAAAACCTTAGCAAGTTTACAACTCGATAAACAAGACACAACAACGTTGGTTAAACAGAGAGTAACAACTCAATATACACAACTCGTCAACTCGACAAAACTTAACAACTCGATAAACTTGACAACTCGACAAACGAAACAACAACTCGATAAGCAAAACAACAGCTCGATAAGCAAAACCTAACAACAACTTTGATAAACAAAATGTATTTCGGATGATCTAGGTGACGGAACGCATCCGAAACAGAGGGAGACTCGCACCTTTAACATTCCCGATGCATGGAAATGCTAGGAACTCACTTCTAGAAGCTAGGAAAAGACCAAATGGGTGTTTTCCTCCATGGCTGACCACTTTTGGGAGCTGGCCGACCAGCTTTTTCATTTGGAGACCAAGGGGGTGGTCGACCTACCAGAAAAGGTGGTCGGCCGACCACCTAGCTCAGCAACCATCAGTTTTTCGACACGTGTCCCCCGAACAGTGCCTTATCCTCTTTAAAAGTCCTAGCTCCGTGGCTCATTCATTTCACCTCAGTTTTGCACCAAAATGGAGGTGCTTCTCGTCGAAAATCTCGCAACTTGGATAGCTACTTTAGACGGCTCAGAAAAGTTGAACTTCCGGGACTTCGGCTTGAATGCACTATTCAGCTGAGCTGTACTTCGCTGCACCTTTCTTTCCTCCATGCTGCGGCGAGGTTTTAGAACCCGGTAACACATGTCTTTAGCTTCGGCGGGCAAGAGATGTGTCCAACCTTTGAAGATTTGCAAGTTTTGATGGAATCTAAACGCCATGAAGAGATTTTGTCCCAGTTTCGCTTCGGTCACGCTCAAGCTTTAGGATAGATGTGTGGGCTCACCATGCATGATGCTCGGTCTCTGATCTGCAACGGGGAACTGGATATCCTTGGCTTGATTCATCGCTATTCTGCTGCCCGTAACCGCGGCGACCATCATTGGCAAGGTTTTCGGCAACACGCCCTTTGCTTGTGCATGCTATCTCACTTTTTACTTGTCCTGGGCTTTAGCAAATCTAGCATTCGTCTGATTGAAGTTGCTCAAGGCTTGAAGGAAGGAAAAAGCTGCATTGTCATGACATTAGCCGAGACGCTGATGGGCTTGGATGCTTTCTATCGCCGAGAGACGACCAGATTCGCAGGGAGTCCACTACTGCTGCAGGTAATGTTTCCCACCCTTTCTCACATATATATTGCTCGCATCACTCGGACCTCAGGCTCGGTTTTTCTCACAAAACCTTTTTCTCACTTTTCTCTCATTGTACAGCTCTCTATTCTTTATTCTCTCATTTTTCATCCCTCCCCAGGTATGGTCGATGGATAAATTGCAGGTTGTGGACTCTTGCCCAGCCTACTCAGCTTGCGGCTACTTCTTCTGGCAACGACTAGTCAATGCCCTTGATGAGGGATGGTGGTTTGACTGGATGTGCAATTTGTCTGTGGATCGCATTGCTTGGTGCTGTCCTTGTCTAACTCACTGTGTGTTCTACTTTCCATTCCGATTCCAGCGCCAGTTCGGTCATGATCAGACTTGCCCGCCAGAGGGGATAGAGTATCCTGCCGCATTCCCGGTTCGAGACGCACAGCTTGCTCGGTATGCCACAGCATGGAGAACTAGAGAACTCCTAGCCCTCGCTCCCACTTTCAGTTACAGTTTGTCTGATGAGTGCTTGGATTGGCTCAATGAAGAGGCACAGATTGGGCCCAGCTTGGCATCGACGGCTTTGACCAGCTCTGGGACGGGGCGCAAGAACACCTGACTTGACTATGCCCCGGATTTATTGCTTTATTAGTACTTTCAAGTTTTCTTTATGAATGTAATAAAAAGCAACTTCAATTTGTATGCAAGAGCGGGAGAACTCTGTATTGAAATCAATGAAATTGAAGGTTGTGGGTATTGAAAATTTTCCGCTTTGGTCTAAAAATGGTCTAAGTTGTAAAAAGATTAATTTTGAACAAAGTCAACTTTTATTAAAACTTTTCAAAACCATTTTCGATATGGATCAGGACTGGGCATGCCTGAAATCTATCACTGAGATGCACAACCCCAGATCCCTGCAACTGGAAAGTTGCCCCTAGTCTGAAGAGTACCGCAGCACTGCGCAGCAACAGAAAGTTGCCCCTAGTCTAAAGAGCACTGCACCGGAGATTATGATTGAAGCTCTTGAATGCTGAATAGATAGAGATGACCTAGATGATCAAATGGACAAAGTTGATCGGGGAAAAGTTTATGGCTGAACTTCAGGATGAAGTTGCCTATGTATCCCAAAGATAGGAATCAAGCCTTACGTAGTTCCGGCTTAGGTTCACTCGAGTATTTTCACTCTCCTTTTACGCTCTAACTTTTGCCAAGGTCGCCCTTTGCTGGTTTTCAACCTTGCGAGCTCAATTTTTATATTTTCCAATTTTTCAATGCTCTAACTTTTGCCTAGGTCGCCCTTTCGGGTTTTCGGCCTAGCGAGCCTCTCAAGGGTAATATTTCTTCAACTTGTCCATGTTGATCAGTTGCGAGAACTCTAGGCCATCTAGGTCCATTAGAACCACAGCTCCACCTGACCAGATAGACTTAATGATGTAGGGACCAGTCCAATTGGGTTTGAACTTGCCCCTAGGGTCGTGGATAGGAGCTCGGTTGTCCTTGAGCACCAAATCTCCTTCGTTTAGATTCCTGGACTTAACTTTCTTGTTGAAAGCCCTGGAAATTCTACGCTGATAACCTTGAACATGGTACAGTGCTTTTAGTCTTCTCTCATCAAAGAGCATGAGTTCCTTAAACCTGCTCTGCTGCCAATCTGCTTCGGCTATTTGACACTCAGCCAATACTAGCAATGACGAAACCTCAATCTCGATAGGTAGAACGGCCTCCATTCCATAAACCAATGAATACGGAGTCGCCCCAGTAGAAGTTCTAATTGAAGTCCGGTAACCCCACAAAGCAAATGGCATCTTCTGCAATATGTGTTTGATATTCTTGTTGGCGGCCTCAACCGCTCCATTGGTTTGCGGCCGGTATGTGGATGACTTATGAAAAGCCACGATGTATTTTTTCAACAAGTCAATCACTTCCTTCTTGAAGTGGGAACCATTATCTGAAATGACCTCATTCGGGACCCCGTAGCGGCAGATGATGTTGTTCCTGATGAACTTTGCAACGTGCGACGCCTTCAACACCGCATAAGACTGGGCCTCAACCCACTTCGTGAAATAATCTATCGCGACCAGGATGAACTCATGCCCATTCGACCCTTTTGGAGTAATAGCCCCGATCACGTCGATTCCCCAAACTGAAAATGGCCATGGCAAAGTCATATTGTACAGCTTCGACGGCGGGATGTTCATGCGATTTGCATGAATTTGACACTTGTGGCATCGCCGAACAAAGCCGATACAATCCTCCTCCATGGTGGACCAGTAGTAACCCTGTCTGAGGATCTTCCGCGCTAGCATTACTTCGTTCATATGCGAACCGCATTCCCCTCCATGGATGGCCTCCATCAGGCGCTTCGATTCTTCGGCTTCAACGCACAGCTTGTGCATTCCCAGATGACCTCTCTTATACAATTTACCTCCGCAGATGATGAACTGAATGGCCATTCTTCTGATTGCCCTTTTATCCTTGGCATTTACCCCTGGCGGATATGCTTCCTTCTCCAAGAAATTCCAAATATCGTAATACTAGGGGTTTTCATCGTGAACCTCATCTATAGCAGCAATCGACTCGTAGGCTGGCGCAAATTTCTGGTCAATAATGACTGGACGCATCCGGACTCCGAACGGGATGTCTATCATGGAAGATAGAGTTGCTAAAGAATCTGCGAACCTGTTGTTCTCTCTTAGTAGATGAGCAAAGTTCAACTTCTCAAACCGAGGAATCAACAAGTCCAATGTCTGGTGATACATCATCATCTTTTCTTCTTTGACTTTCCAGTCTCCTTTTGCCTGACACACAACAATGTTCAAGTCCCCGATGACGTCTAACCGTCTTGCCCCTAGTTCCAGGGCTACTTCTAGACCGGCAATGCATGCCTCATATTCTGCTTCGTTGTTCGAGACTTTGAATCGGAGTTTGAAGGCTAGAGGGATACGGGAATTGTCAGGTGCTAATAGCAACACTCCTATCCCATACCCGTATTGATTTGACACTCCGTCAAAGTACATTGTCCAAAACTCGTCGTTGATATGCAAAATAGCCTCATCTGGGAATAAGTACTCAACTGCTTCACCCCCTTCCACTGGATGATCGGCTAAGAACTCTGCTACTGCTCTTCCCTTAACCGACTTGAGCGTCACATATTTTAGATCGAATTTGAAAAGCAACAGCAACCATCGAGCTAGCCTACCCGTAAGTACCGGTTTCTTGAAAAGGTATTTGATGGGATCTAATCGCGAAACCAACATTACGGAGTGAGCTAACAGGTAGTGCCGCAGCTTCTTGGTAGCCCCTACCAAGGCCAAGCAAGCCTTCTCCAATAGTGTGTAGCGAGTCTCATACTCTAGTATCTTCTTGCTCAGCTAGTAGATGGCCCTTTCCACTTTGTCCTTTGATTCCTACGCGAGCATGCAGCCCATTGTGGTCTTAGTTACCGAAAGGTACAATATCAACGGTCTCCCCGGTTCTGGCGGTGACAACACGGGTGGGTTCTGTAAATATTCCTTGATCTTTTCAAAAGCAGCTTGGCATCGGCCGTCTCACTGGAATTTCTTTCATTTCTTCAGGAGACCAAAAAGTGGTTCACAAGTCAAGGTTAATTTTGAGATAAACCGTCTTAGGAATTGCACTTTACCCAGAAAGCCTCGCACCTCCTTTTCAGTCCTTGGTGGTGGCATTTCTAAGATGGCCTTGATTTTGGAAGGGTCGACTTCGATACCTCTTTGTGTAATCAGAAACCCCGGCATTTTTCCCGCTGTAACACCAAACGTACACTTCTGAGGATTCAGCCGCAACCGAAATTTTCTGATCCTTTGAAAAAACTTTTGCAAGGTGGTGTAGTGGCCCTCCCTTTCCTTGGACTTGACAATCATGTCGTCCACGTACACCTCAACCTCTTTGTGGATCATGTCGTGCAATATTGTGGTCGCGGCCCGTTGATATGTAGCTCCAGCATTCTTCAACCCAAATGGCATCACTCTGTAGCAGTATGTCCCCCACGGGGTGGTGAAGGCAGTCTTTTCCCGGTCTTCTGGTGCCATCACTATCTAATTGTAGCCTGAGAAGCCATCCATAAACGAAAGCAAAGCATGCCCCGCTGTGAAGTCCACTAACTCATCGATATGCGGCAAGGGAAAGTCATCCTCCGGACTAGCTCTGTTCAAATCCCTGAAATCCACGCACACCCTGATCCTGCTGTCCTTCTTCGGTACCGGAACTATGTTGGCCAACCAAGTCGGGTATTCGGATACCAGCAGGAACCCTGCATCAATTTGCTTGGTGACCTCTTCCTTAATCTTGAGAGCCCAGTCCGGGCGAATCCTCTTGAGTTTCTATTTAACGGGTCGGGCCTCGGGGTCAAGAGGGATCCGGTGCTGTACAATCTCAGGATCGATTCCAGGCATGTCTTCGTAGGACTACGCGAAAACATCTTTGAAATCTTTTAATAAAGCGACTAAGCGCTCGCATTCCTCCGAAGACAACATGGACCCGATCTGGACCAGCCGCGGGTCCTCCTCAGTATCGATATTCACAGTAGTGATTTCATCCATTAAGGGTTTAACAAATCTTTCCTGCTCTTGTTCAATTAAGCGTTGCAAAACCGGAGGAATTTCTTCCTCGTCATTTTCATCAAAATTTTGAAAGTCTGAATTAATGCAATAAATCAAGGGCACAGAAAAGTACTCAGAAACCACAGCTACTTGATTCTCATTAAGCACATCCAAATCGTCCGATTCTTCGGTTACAACAGACTCAAAAGAGAAAGAAAAAGATGACCTGGACAAGACTGTGGCATCCGGGTTATCATCCCCAGGATTACCAGACTCAGACTCAGTCGAGTTGGAACCTGATTCCGACTCACAAGATTCGGTGGAATCAGATTCCGGCTCACTACCTGACCCGGTGCTACTAGACAAAAATCCCTCTTCATACTGCCAAATGAGAGAGGGTACGATAGATGCATCCAAAATAGTTGCTGGTAGGCCAGCAGCCGTTCCATTCCCGATCATGCATACCGAGAAGTTATCCCCCAAGCACTTCTGTTCGATCGGAGGATCTGAAAGTAGACCCGCCAGCGCTACCCCTATTTCATTTTCAGTGTCCTCAGACTGCACTTTCTTACACTGCTCAGCCTCAGCCAATGGGTCCGTCTGCTCTTCGTCAACGTCATTCCCGGATAACTGTAGATCAAAGAAGATCTTGAAACTAGGCACACACTTCCTCTCCACGTTCAGCCATGGCTCTGGGAAACCACAAAATGGAAAGTCCTCCCCCTCTCAGACGAAGCGTCCATTTAGGGTACCCTGAATGGGCCTATGCATCAGCTAAAAAGGCTTCCCAGCCTGCTTCGCTCTGGCTCTCCCAGCTATTTCCTTTCCCTTCCTTATCCAATCCTCTTTAATGGGCAGATAACCCAAGCCAAAGGTATGGGGGTTGTGTGGCACTTCGGCCAATGCTACGACGCCCTTCCGGCCGCTCTTTCCCAATCCCATCCCAGGGATGTGTTGAAGCTTGTTCATGAGGTATACAGATTGAGCACTGACGTACATTCTCTCATTAATAGCCATGATGTTCTGCACAACTTGAGCCTCAGCTAAGGTAAAACCCGACAAAAACACATCCTCCATGCCGTGCTCAATTTCCAGGACTAGTGTAGACACCTCCGGCGGTGGATGGATCGATGAATTCCCGAAAACGATGGCTACTCCCTTCCCATGGGGGTATTTCACCATCTGATGCAAGGTGGATGACACTGCTTTCACCTGGTGCAGCCACGGCCGCCCCAAGAGCATATTGAAAGTTGCCGGAACTGCTAAGACGTGGAAGTCTATCTCATGTTGTCCTGGCCCAACCTTGGTCTGAATTTTTACTGTCCCCATGATTTCTCGGCTTGTGTTGTCAAACGCCCGAATTACCTGGGCTGTCAGCACAAAGTCCGAGTTCTTTAAACCGATGGCATACGCTGTCCTTGCCGGGCAGACGTTGATGGCAGACCCTGTGTCTACAAGTACCACGGGTATCCATTTGTTTCTACATTCCACGGAGATGTAGAGTGGCCTGTTATGGTTCGCACCCTCAGGTGGTAGCTCTTTGTCAGAGAAAGTCAACATCGGGGTAGCTCCTCCCGGAAAAACTAAGCTCACCAGCTGTTCGGGCGTGGTGTCTATAGAGAGCTTGGCCTTGTCCATGGCCGATAAGACAGCCTGTCTGTGTACTCGTGATGCCATAAGCAGTCTCCAGATGGAGATGTCTGCTTGTATCTTCTTTAACTGCTTCAGTACAGCCTCTTCTTCGATTTGCTTCTCTTTCTGTCTCTCAACTTCCTTATCCTTCCCAGATGCCTCTGGCTGGTCTAGGTGCGGGGGCTTAAAATACCACCCGCTTCTCATCATATGATCGACCTCACCGATATACCAGGTATCGTCTGGCTGATTGCTCCCCCAATCCTCATTCGTGTGGGCAAGACATAAATCATCGTCCTCCCACCACATTCCGTCGGCAGCCGACAGACACCTGTCCAGCTCCGGTATGATTGTACTCACAATACCTTCAGCCCACATGCTCGCAGCATCTTCTGTCCTTGTGCCCACAGCACTTTCGATCCCCTCATGGGCTTTAGCTTTCCTGATTCTCTCAGAATCCCAAAACCTTTCTTATTCCACCTGTGTCGGTGCAGTTTGTTGTTCATCTTTCCCTACATTCACAATGCCCAAATCTTGAGCGAAATTTTTAGTACCGGCACTCTCTGGTAATACATTCTGATTTCCGGCCCTTCCGGCCACAATTGATATTCTCGCCCCTGCTGGGCCCTGTTCTAACTGAGATTCTTCGACGACGTCTGGTAGGTCATCAAGCCACCCAGTAGCCTCTACTGATTCCTCATAATCAAACCAGTTGACTGTCGCGTCTCCTGGATCTTGGTCATTGAAAAACTAGAGGTTGGCCAAGTCCTCTTCCACAGCCGTCAAACCATCTGTCCCCTACTCAAATCCATCCCCTCGGATCACACACAGCTCTACCCTCTCTGGCAATTCAATATTAGGCTCAAACTGGCCTGCTGGCAGAATGTAATCACTCGGATTGTAGGCTTCTCCAGCGATACTCCCAGACTGCTCAAACCCTGATTGAACAATTCCATCCTCCTCTGAAATCTCCTTTGTTCTGTCTTTTCCAGTCACCACCATTGGCTCGGGTTGGGTTCTGGAGATGTCCAACATGCACAAGGAGTCAGTGTAGTCAGGAAGGAGCACCTCCGGCTTAGGTAGGTGGGAAGGAGTGATATAGATGCTAGGATCGTAAGGCACGACCCCAGTCTAGATAAAGTTGACTCTTTTGGGAGGTGGAGCTAGGTTGTGTGTAGGGAGCGAGTTAGTTGTGACGTTGGGTTTTTCTAGAGGTAGGATTACCTGTTTGTCAATGAGATCTTGAATCTCATGACGCAATCGAAAACATTGATCAGTGTCATGACCATGTTGTTGGTGATACGCGCAGTATTTGGCTGGGTTGTGAGAGGGGGAGTGGGTTTGGTAATGGCCTCGGCTCCAGGGGTTTTAGATGCCCTTTCCTAATTAATACCCCTAGAGCGTTGGACAGGAGCATATACAATGGGGTGAAGGTTCTTTGGCCTCTAGGTTGGTATTTGGTGGTCTGTGTATTGCTTCCGGATGCACCGGAGAAAGGTGTGGCTGGCATGGGTCTTGGAAGGGGAGGGGAAATGGTGGTGACCATGCTCACCTCTGAAGCTCTTGTAGTTGCAGCGCCACTTGGGCCTGCATTGTTGTTGCGGTTAAAGGTTCTTCTAGGCTGCTCTCTATCTTGGTCAATCAGACCCTGTTTCATTGCATCTTCGATTTGTACCCCCATTTCATGTAGATCTGAAAAAGTGGAGAAGGGGAGCACAATCATTTTTTGCATCAGTTTTGGCTGGAGATTACGCACAATCATCCTGATTTGATCTTTGTCGGTAGGCCTCAAGGTCATTATTGAAGCCTTCGCCCTCCACCGAGTTACGAAATCCGAGAAGCTCTCCTTAGGCTCCTGCCTTGTTGTTTTGAGATCTCGAGTTGTAATCTCGATTTGGGTATTGTAAGAGTATTACGCGACAAAGGCCTCGGCCATTTCATCCCAACTCCGCTTGACATCATCCTCTAACTTCGAATACCAGATAGCGGCCACACCCGACAGGGTCCGGCCGAATAGTGAAAGCTTTTGTGTTCTGGAGAGGCCCATTGGCCATAGTATATCTGAGAAAATCCGAAAATGCACCATGGGGTCCCCAGATCCATCGAAGCGATCAATTTGCGGCATTTTAAACCTATCCGGCAGCGTCACAGCCACGTCGGTATATCTGTCCTCGATATCCGAGATAGCCTTTACCCCTTGGGATTTCTTGAACAACTTCTCGACCTTGCTCAATTTCAGTGCTGTATGGTCTACCTCAAACTCAAAGGGAGAATCCGGTTGATTGACAGGTGTAGGTGCCTTAGATAGTTGAGGCAGAATTGGGGGCGGAGCTGGCCCCGTTGGTATGTCCGTATCTGCCTGGACATTTGGTGCCTCCCCGGGAGTCGAGACTCCTGGTGGGGGAGGAATTGGGTGTGAAGCAGATGCCCCAGTTTGTTGTTGCAACCTGGCAATTAACTCTGCCTGCTGGGCCATGATCTCGGCCTGTTGTTTGGCAAATTCATCTCAGCGAAGAGCATCCTGCTGCATGGCTCTCATGGTGTCCTGCATCTGGCGCACCATTTCTTCAACTCCTGTCGGTCCCGCCATACTGCCCTGATCTGTCTGAACTACTGGCAGGTCTATCTCTATAGCAACAATTGGGATCTCAATCCAACTGTCCACTGATGGGGTGATCCACTGCACTGGCAACTTCTGCTCGGATACACTCCATCTTCTCGACCTCCATCTGATAACCGGGGGTAGGGAATGATACTCTGGTTGTCCATCAACCAGATCCTCAGATCGATTGAGTCAGCGACCTCTTGTCCAGGGTGCTTGGGGAATATCTGCTTGGTCTAAAGCAATTGTGCTAAAACTGCCCTCCCCTAACAAAAGATAAATAAGCAATAAGGAAATAAATAACCAAACAAACGGACAGCATAACGACTTAAAATAAACACACAACACACAGTTGGGCATAACAACACACGGTCGATAAGCTGAATACACGCTGTCCTCAAACACTGATTTATTATCCCTGGATCACTGTCCCTGAAAACTGAATCTGATACCCACAGATAACTGATTCTCAAACATTAAGCTGGTACCCGCAGGCCTGATGCCCAAACTAGCAAACTGATACATGTGTTCCCTGTAGAGATGCACTCTAAAAGCACATAACAGATAAGTGAAAGCCAAAACACCCCTATGTTGGGGTAGGGTTTTCCTGTCCTATTTTGTCAGGAGCTAGAGTTTTACTACGCACGCAGCGGTTTCAAACAACCTATCGGGTACGCAACCTGTCCTAGCTTGGAATGGTCACTATGGATCCGAATATGCACCAGGTCGAATGGTCAAAAGGGTGCCCTGGTAAAGCCGGGGTTTGTGTTCCCATACTGGCAGAGCCCATAACCGGTAAGCCTTATGGCACGCAGCCTCTGGTAAACCGCTCAGGAATAGCAGATGGCAAACACGGTGTCCTAGGCACACCAATGCAAATGCAATGCAAAGAAACACATAAGTGTAGTCAAAACAAGATATCATGAGTTCGAGTCAAGTTCTCTAACTCCCCAGCAGAGTCGGCAGAAACTGTAGATGCGCCCTTGGGCCTCACTAGAGTTCGGACTCAATTATCACGGTCCTGTATCTAATCTCGCGGAGTGCAATGCAAGACCGATGAATCATCAAAGAGTCCAAATCTGGCAAATCGTTTTTGAAAACAAATTTTTTGAAAGAAGTGCCAAACATGGACTGCTTTGCCAGATACAGAGTCGCCACCTAAATGTTTCGTTTTGGGAAATCTAGGAAACCCTGACTCGTTTGCCTAAGGCCACGTATCCGTCATCACCAAAGTTGCCTCGGCTCGGGAACTTGGGTACGATTGGGGAAGGTCACTTCGTGAGCACCCCCGCTCCCCCGATCAAAGATCGGCCTCTACTAACCATGATATCTAGTTTTGAAAACATCATGCATTCTTATTCTGGTTATTAGCCTAGATTTACTATGTGATGCGCACAGCATACAAGTATAGATTGAATCGCCTGAATTGGAACAACACATTTCATATTTGTTTCGAAAAACGGTTTGCTACTCACAAGTAGGCTAAAATGTGGATTTGCCACGCTCAGATGGGCTTAGAAAAAATTATGATTTGCCACTCTCAAGTGGGCTTAAAACTCACAATTGATGAATTGTTCCAATCCAAATAACCCAACTTTCACGCACAGGCATTCAGGCAGTTATATCACATAAGCAAGCATGCTATCATGGCAGTCACTCACACGCATGCAAGGATGCTAAAGCATAAACACTTACCGAGTACTCCAAGCCAAAACAGAAGCTATGTTAGAAATCCATGCATGATCCTAACTTTACGGAAATGCCTAATGCAACACATGCAAAAATGCAACTATAATAGGCTCGGCTATTCTAAGGATGGCATGTGAAATGCTACAGCTAACAAGTATTCAACTCGGAATTGAAATACAAATGCAGTTAGTATGATGCGTCGAGCCCGGTGCATGCAAGACAAATGAATGGATGCAAGCATGCGAGCATAAGTATGCTAATTGAAACATGCCCTAATCTAACCATCATAAGCTGGTAAATAAAAGGGAGAAAGACGTGGGGTTGGAAGAGATACATCACACGCACGCACACTTATTACAATTACGCCCTCGCTCAGAGGGTCCAAAAGAATAATACAGTCCGAATAAATAATTACAGTCCGAATGAATAACGAATTACAATTAATTATTAAATAACCACTAACTAATTAACAAATTAGCTAAGTAAGCAAATAAATTAAATGAATGTGACTGCCTCGGCTCTGTTTTGGATGATAATGGATGCATGCATGCTTAATGCGCTTTGTCGGTAAATTCCATCGCGATGCCTCGTCTCGCCTTTGTTTGCAGCTGACTTCAAAAACTTACACAAAGCTCCAGAAGGCTGAAACTCCACCTTGGGAAGGTCACCGACCAGGTATTGGCTTGGAAAACCCTTGCCGACCACCCTTATGGTGGAAACCAAAAGAGGTGGTCGGCCTACCAGGAAACCTGGTCGGCCGACCACTTTCTGCCCCTGGACTCTGGTTTTTCTGCAACAAAGGCAAGAAGGAGAGAAAGCAAGGTATTTTTAACATATGTGTGCACAACCACTCCTCCCCGTCCTTGCATAAGCTCTAGGGAGTGTGGCCCTCGGTCCTCAGGCCATCGACCACGCATCTCAATGCATGATGGCCGAGGAGTCGAATTGCACGTTTTAATGTGACATGAATGCACAAATACACACTTAAGGCCTAAACTCCATCATGGGAAATCCGGAATGTTGGTGACCAAGAATCGAGGCACGTTTCGTCACTTGGAGTACGAAACGTCCCTCGTTTCCCGTGCTTGGACTAAACCATACTCCAAGCACAATGCAACAAGCAATGCATGGCACGTGCAAATGTGACTAGCATGCAATCCTAAGTGTAATGCAACCAAGTAATGCAAGCGTGCAAGGGATAAAATGCAAACATGCACCTAGTATATACAAAGCTAACACTACATGGCATGCGCAATGCTCGTGAACTAAGGCATACTCAATGCGACTATCAACCTAGCATACACAATGCGAGGAATGACATATCATGGCATGCACAATGCTCCTAACAACCTAGCATACGCAATGCAAAGGCTAAACATGCAACAACATGAACTACATGGCATGCTCGATGCAAGATGGACTTATACCAATGTGTGTGGACCTCAGCCACACTCACATCAGTGGCCATGTGATGAAAATGAGAGAATCGAAATGCATGCACACATGCACGAATGCCAAGGACCGAACCTAAGGCATGAAATACCACTCTACCAAAGCATGGCAAGGGATGAAAGATGGCATACAAACACGTAATTTGCAGCACTGAATCATGATGCTAAATGGTCCCGAAACATGGAAATATGGCACCCAATGCATGAAATAAGCCCCGAAACTCAAAGTTAGGCGCATGTATTGAATTATAACTATGCAAAGCAAGCGTTATTTGGCCATGGGGTACAAAGACAGAGCCAAGGCAGTACCAAAACATGCACATTTCTAGTTTAAAGCATGGCCAAAAAGTGTTAACATGATGGACTAAAATAGCATGCAAATTTGGCTGGCAAGCATGGTTTACATGGCATGTATATGAAGCGTATGAGAACTCATCAAACCAGCCAAAAACAGTGAATAAAGCATGACAAAATATGCCCAAATAACCACTGAAATGCAACCAACATGTGCGAAAATGATGAGCTCCTTTGAAAGGGCATGCAAGGGGTTACTCAACACATATATCATGGACACTTAACATAGAAAAACCAACTCTGGAAATCAAATATGACAGCCCTAAAACTCACCAAAAAGGGCCTAAAATTGATCAATAAAGCATACAATGAAAGGTCCTCTTGAAAGGCCTTGAGGAGGGTTGTTCTACACATGCATGAGGGACATAAGATATGGCCAAAAGGGCCTTGGACAGAGCTAAGGCAGACCTCAAAACCCTTAGAATGAGGCCTGGAACATGACTTCAAAGCATGCAAAAAGGGGTCATTTTGGAAGGCCAACAGGGCCACCAAACAAGACAAGGAGAGAGGGGGTCACTCCCCTCTGATTTTGGCTCTCAAAAATGTATCTAAGGCACTGAAAATCCACTGGATTTCAGTGGCTAAGAGGCCAAACCATGGCCAATGCAATTGCTCTAATGCATAGCCCTAATCATGAAGAGATGAAGCATGCATAGGGGGAAGATGACCCCAAACAGAAAAGAGACCTTAACCAAACTTGAAGAGGAGATTAAAACAAGATCATTTTCAGTTTATAACAAATCTCGAGAATGTTCACAAGTAAGGCTAAAATATGATGCAAAAAAAAAAAATCCCTAAAAGAGAGATAGAGGGTAAGGGGAAGTAGATGACCTCAAACAACAAAGTTCCCTTAAACAAAGTTGAAGAGGAGCTCAAAATCAGACACTTTATAGTTTAGGTCAAGGCCCAGAAATGCTTGCAAATGGGGCAAAGTAATGAAGCAAAATAAGGCTAGAAAAGGGGAAATGAAGACTTACCCTTGTAGAGCCGACCTCCAGCAGCTTCTGGACCAAGTTGGTGAGCTTTCAACCTCTGTAAATGACCTCCAAGGTGCTGGAATGAATGAGGGAGGTGGTAGGCTAAGAGGTGTAGGGTAAAATGGCCAAGAATATGAATGTTTTGAGGCTTGAAGTATAAAGATAGAGGGTTGTATGTATATTTACAGCCAAAAGCTTCTAACCCTTGAAAATGGAGGTGAAGGGTTGATTATATAGAGGGAGGAGGCCATGGCTTCTTGGAGAAGCCAAGAGAGAGGCTCAAAGCTTCTAAAGAAAGCTTGACCAAAGGGGTCAAGCTTCTTGAAGAAGCTAGACCAAAAGGGTCAAGCAAAGGGGCCAATTCCTCTTTGAAGCCAAGCAAAGGGGTGAAAACCAACTTAAAAGGGGCCAAAACAAGGACAAAACCCTCAGACAGTGGGTCAAGTGTAAAACAGCTGGCACTGCTGGAACACATTCAAAGAGACAAAACTGGCCAACCAGTTCAAAAGGGTCAGGGTGGTTAGCCAACCACCTCCCCTGGTCGGCCGACCAGGGTCAAAAGGTTCAAGCAAAATTGCTGGTCAGCCTACCCAGAAAGGTGGCCTCCCAGATGAGTAGAACACAGCCCTGTGATGAAAAACTAGAAAATGTGACCCACGAGAGAGAAAAACCAGCTTTTTAGAGGGGTTCAAAAGGGTCAAGAGGAATTACTGGTCGGCCAATCCATATTGGCGGCCTCCCGGATGAGCACAACACAATGATAGTAAGAAAAGCCAGAAATTGTGGCTCAAAAGTGAGAAAAACCAGCTTTCTGTCAGAAAAATCGGCTTTAGGAGAGAGAAAAAGAGAAAACTAGTTTTTCAGGAGAAAAGGTGGCCTCCCACCATACTACCACCTCCCCAGCAATGAAAATAGGATCCCCACCAAAAATGGACCAAGACGGATGCAAAATGAGGGTTCGGGGGCCAAAACACGCAGTCTGGGGCCCCAAAAACAGGCTGTTAGGCACCGGAAGTGGCGTATGACCACGAAGGTGGTCTCTTGGGCCACAGTGTCCCTCTAAATGGAGGAAATAAGGTGTGTGCCAAAAACCGGAGCAAACGGAGTTGGTTAAGCAGTCCCGAACTGAGGCACACGGCCGACGGCTCCGAAAATCGGAAACTGGGC
Organism: Camellia sinensis; assembly: GCF_055761805.1. NCBI lineage: Eukaryota > Viridiplantae > Streptophyta > Magnoliopsida > Ericales > Theaceae > Camellia > Camellia sinensis. Next base: position 186,000,861 of record NC_138962.1, read on the forward strand.
TCCAAACGGGAAAAAAATGGCCGAAACGTAGCCTACGGCCATTGAGAGATGGTCTACAAGACCTCTCCCTCCCTTCAGGAAGAGAAAACAAAGAAAGCAGGACCTGGTTCGCAAACCGAGGCAAAGCACAAAAGAGTCCCGAAGTCCGGAGACAAGGCTCGCAGCCGAAACTCTGTAACCTCAGAACGAGCACAATATGCAACATCACTGAGTGCTCAGTTTGTGACGTCTGAGTCTTAAGGTCAGTCAAAAATGGGGTGTCTACAATTGGAGAAAACAACAAAGTAATGTTGGCAGCAAACTAGGGGAACTATATGTTCGAACAATCTTCTGAGTAAATGAAATAAATAGAAACAAAGCCAAATAAAATAAAATAAAACTTACAGCTTTTATTTTGTAGAACCGAATAAATAATTCAAAGGCCAAGTCGAGTGCGTGACACTCTGTCCTTAAGACAGATTCGCCCCGCTACGGTGCTTACGGTTGAGTGGCGTCTATCTCCCAGGATACAATGATCTTCACAAATTTGTAGAAGCATTTCAAACAAATTTGTTTGGCGAACCAAACTTGTGATCTATACTCTCTTTAATTTATTCTAAAACTAAATATGAAGAATAAATGTACTAGAGCAAAAATGGACAGCAATGAGACAATAACTTGACTGATTTCCGGATGTCTCTAAGTGTAAAGATTGCTGGAATATAATCTCTATTTATAGGCAACAAAGTGACAGTTGGAATAGTCCGAACAAGTACAACAAATTGAATGAACAGATGCACTTTTTAATTCATACAATTCTTTTGACCGTTTGTTTGGAACAAATTTTCAAACCTTTTGTTTTGAAAAATGTATCCATTGCAAACAAATATTCAAACTAACAAATATTCAAACTTTTTGAAAAATGTCGTTGGTGAAAAACAAATGAACTGTTTTGACCTTTATTATTTAAACTATTTAAAAATATATATATATATATATTAAACTATTTGAATATATATATATATATATATTAAACTATTGAAATAGTTTAATAAATAAATGAAGAGGTACAAACTTTAGGAAACCAGTTAAGAACCCAAAATTTGAATTTAGAATTAAATTAAATTCCCACAATTACAAACTTTAGGAAACCACTTAGAAACCCAAAATTTGAATTTAGAATTAAATTAAATTCCCACAATAATTTTTATTGAAAAAATTCAAATGAATTTTATCTAAAAAATTAATGTTAGACCCGAAAACGACGTTAACTTCCCATTCAGTCATAAATGGTTTTGACGTTCCGTCTTCACCGTGTGACTTACCACGCGGCAAGGAACACTTCACCTCTTTGAACCCACCCCAAAAGACGTTTGGGGCCCACTCAAAATTGGACTAAACAATATGCCTATATTAAACCATTTTTCCAACAACCCCCTACATGAATGGAATTTGACGGAGAGAAAATAAAACAACATGATCTAATTACAGAGAGTACAGAATTAGGAAATATTCTGCAAAGGATAGGTAGTTTTTGGCTTTGATCCTTCCCTTGTGAGACACTATCGGATTTACTAGCTAACCAGTGAACATGATGTCTTGAACTGTTCAGCCGTTTATGTAAACCAAGACAATAGAACTCACACAGTATATTCCCAAACACAGTTTAGTTCTTACCATTGTGTTCATTTTCGCCCTGAACAACCTGGTTTTTCATGAGTGCTATAGAGAATTGTAGCCCTTCACAAATCTCACAGAACCGGCCCAGTTCACACTCACATAGGTGATGCTTATGAAGAGTATCCTGCCATACTCCACTAGGTTTACCTAGATATAAGAATCATAAAAATTTTACTTAACCTCAAATGCTGCAGTCATCACTATTTCATCATAGAAATGGGTAGGAGTTTAACTCCCCAGTGATCCTTCTGAGTCATTCACAACTCAGTTGTCCCTTTGAACCTAGATCTTGGGATCTCCAGTCAACTAGGTTGGGTTGCCGTTATGGTAACTCTTATGTAATAGGCTGAAGTCCCATTCTCCTCGATGAATTCTCAACTAACTCTCTTGCTAACCCTTTTGGTTAGTGGAACCGCTATGTTGTCTTTAGACTTAACATATTCTATGGAAATAATTCCATTAGAGAGTAGTTGTCTTACGGTATTATGTCGACGACGAATGTGTCGTGACTTACCATTATATATATGACTCTGTGCTCTACCTATAGCTGATTGACTATCACAATGTATGCATATAGCAGGCACCGATTTTGGCCATATCAGAATATCTTCAAGGAACTGGCGAAGCCATTCTGCCTCTTCCCCTACTTTGTCTAAAGCTATGAATTCTGATTCCATAGTAGACCTAGCAATGCAAGTCTGTTTAGAAGATTTCCAAGATACAGCCGCTCCACCAAGAGTATAGACATACCCACTGGTGAACTTTGAGTCTCTTGTATCCGATATCCAATTCGCATCACAGTATCCTTCAAGTACTGCTGGATATCTAGTATAATTCAACCCAATATTACGAGTAAATTGGAGATACCTTAGAACCCTAATAATGGCTTTCAAGTGTTCTACTCCCAGATTACTCGTATATCTACTTAATTTACTTACTACATAAGCTATATCTGGGCGAGTGCAGTTCATCAAGTACATTAAGCTTCCAATAATTTGGGCATACTCTAATTGAGAAATACTTTCCTGTACATTCTTAGAAAGATACAAATTAACATCTACAGGAGTTCTAGCAAGATGATCATCATCTTTGCTGAATTTGTCAAGTTTTTTCTCAATGTAATGAGATTGTGACAAAGCATATCCTTCTGATGTTTTGGTAATTTTCATACCAAGAATTACATCAACAATGTCCATGTCTTTCATGTCAAAATGTTTATTCAATATTTTCTTGGTAGTTTTAATCATATCATTATTACTACCAATGATGAGCATATCATCTACATAAAGACATATAATGACATAACCTGTGTTTGTGTTTTTAATATAAACACATTTGTCACACTCATTAATTTTAAATCCATTTGACATCATTGCCTTGTCAAATTTCTCATGCCATTGTTTTGGCACTTGTTTTAAACCATATAATAATTTAACCAATTTACACACTTTCTCTTCTTTCCCTAGAACAGAAAACCCTTCTAGTTGTTCCATGTAAATTTCTTCCTCTAACTCACCATTTAAGAAAGCGGTTTTAACATCCATTTGATGAATTTCTAGATTGTATAGAGATGTAATGGCAATTAGCATTCTAATGGATGTTATTCTAGTAACCGGTGAGTATGTGTCAAAGTAATCAAGACCTTCTTTTTGTCTAAAACCTTTGGCCACAAGTCTTGCCTTGTATTTGTCAATTGATCCATCTGCTTTCATTTTCCTTTTGAAAATCCACTTGTACCCAAGAGGTTTACAACCTGGTAGCAAATTCACCAATTTCCAAGTGTGATTTTGCAAGATGGATTCAACTTCACTGTTGACAGCTTCTTTCCATAAAGGAGCTTCAGGACTGAACATAGCCTCTTTAAATGTTAAAGGCTCATTTTCTAACAATAACGTTAGAAAATCTGGACCAAAAGATTTTGAAGTTCTAGCACGTTTACTATGCCTAGGTTCCTCATCCTCATTTTGATCTAACTCTTGTTCTTGATCTTGATCATGTTCTTGATCTTGACTAGTAATAGCATCATGAGATCTTTTATTATTACTAGTCTCTTGTCCAGTCTTTTTTGGAAATACATGTTCAAAGAATGATGCATTCCTTGACTCAATAATAGTATTTACATGCATTTCGGTATGTTCTGATTTATGAATCAAAAACCGATATGCACTACTATTCTTAGCATAACCAAAGAAAATGCAATCAATGGTCTTAGGACCTATCTTAGTCTTTTTAGGACTAGGAATAACCACTTTAGCCAACCACCTCCACACTTTTAAGTATTTGTAGGATGGTACTCTACCATGCCACATTTCATAAGGTGTTTGATTCAGTTTCTTTCGGGATACTTTATTTAAAATATAATTAGTAGAAAGTATTGCTTCCCCCAACAAGTTCTGAGGTAATCCAAAACTTATTAACATGGCATTCATCATTTCTTTTAAAGTTCTATTTTTCCTTTCAGTAATTCCATTTTGCTGAAGTGAGTAAGGTGCAATGGTTTGATGAATTATTCCATGTTCTTTACAAAACTCACCAAAAGGTGATTCATATTCACCACCTCTATCACTTCTAAGTTTCTTGATTTTCTTACCAAGTTGATTTTCAACTTCATTCTTATATTGAATAAAAGTTTCCAAAGTTTCATCCTTGGTTCGAATTAAATAAACATAACTATATCTAGTATAGTCATCTATAAAAGTGACAAAATATTTTTTTTCCACCTCTAGTTTGAATTGATTTAAAATCACAGATGTCACTATGAATTAATTCAAGTGGTTCTGTACTTCTTTCAATTGAATGAAAAGGAGTTTTAAATAATTTTGCCTCAACACAAATTTCACATTTATGATTTGAATCAATGTCAAATTTAGGTAAGCATTCCATATTAATTAATCTACGTAAAGATCCATAATTAACATGTCCTAGTCTACCATGCCATAAATTTGAAGACTCAAGCAAGTAAGAAGAAGATGTAGTATTATTAATAACTGAGGGTACAAAGATCATTACATTTAACTTGAAAGGCCATCAAACATGTAACCTTTTCCTACATACATCTCATTCTTAGTAAGTACAAATTTATCACTCTCAAATACTAGCCTAAACCCATTCTTACTCAACAGAGATCCGAAAACAAGATTCTTGCGAATATCTGATACATGCAGCGCATTGTTGAGAGTGAGTTCCTTTCCAGATGTCATCTTGAGTACAATCTTCCCTTGTCCTTCAACTTTGGAAGTTGAGGAGTTGCCTATAAAAAATTGTTCACCATTGTCCACTGTAGAATAAGATATGAACATCTTTTTGTCGGCACAGATATGACGAGTAGCACCAGTGTCCACCCACCATTCTTTAGGATTTCCGACAAGATTTACCTCGGAAACCACTGCTGAAAAATTGATGTCATCGACACCATTAGAAGTATTGTCCACTTCAGTCATATGGGCTTGAGCAGGCTTCTTGCTTGTTCTTCTTTTGCTTTTGCCTTTGCTACGGCAATGTTTGGCCGATGTCCCTCTTTGTCACAGATGTAACATTTGCCATTAAACTTATACTTTTTATTTTCCCCCTCTTTAGAGCCTTGTGATAAACTTTCTCCAAAAGACTTTTATTTCTTGGTTTTTGAGGCATGTTCCACTACATTTGCCTTAGACTCCATAGGATGTTTACCAGCCGGCTTTTTAGAATTGCGGTTGTCCTCCTCAATCCTCAAACGCACAATTAATTCTTCCATAGAAATTTCTTTGCGCTTGTGTTTGAGGTAGTTCTTGAATTCCTTCTAGCCTTTTGGTAATTTTTCAATTAAGGCTGCAACTTGGAAGGATTCACTGAGAGACATGCCTTCTGCGTGAATGCCATGCAGAATGAGTTGGAAATCTTGAGCTTGGCTGATCTCAGTTTTTGAATCAACCATTACAAAATCCAAGAATCTGCCAACCACAAATTTCTTTGAGCCGACATCTTCTATTTTGTATTTTTTCTCCAAAGACTCCCATAGTTCCTTTGCTGCCTTGATAGGACTGTAGACATTATATAATGTGTTGTCCAGTCCATTCAAGATGTAGTTCCGGTAAAGGAAATCGGCATGTTTCCATGCATCAACCGCAGCAACCACTTGCCGGTCGGTTTCATCCTCTTTCAAAATAGGAGCATCTTCACGGACGAAACGAGCCAGGTTCAGAGTTGTAAGATAGAACAACATTTTCTGTTGCCATCTTTTAAAGTCAGTTCCTGAGAACTTCTCTGGCTTCTCTCCTTGATTTATTGGTACTGTCACCACAGAAGAGGGGGTTGGCATCATTGCAGCCACCACAGTAGTACTTGTTTGGGCATTAGTTTCAGTAGCCATCAATTCTAATTTATAAAACAAAATTAGAATTAGAATTTACACTACACAGAAAATTAAACCAAATTCACAGAATTAAATTTTGTAAAAATAAAAGAAAGAAGAATGTAACTTTTATTTTCCAATTAATTTGGAAATAAAATAAAATTTTATTCAACCAAATTAAATCCACACAGGAAATTAAATTCTGTAAAATAAAAGAAATAAAAAAAAATAACTTTTATTTTTCAATTAATTTGGAAATAAAATAAAATTTTATTTAACCAAATTAATTCCACACAGAAAATTAATTCTGTAAAATAAAAGAAACAAGAAAATAACTTTTATTTTTCAATTAATTTGGAAATAAAATAAAATTTTATTTAACCAAATTAATTCCACACAGAAAATTAATTTATGTAATACTTCAATAATTAAAATACTAAAACAGAATTTTAAGTAATGAAAACTTAGAAAATAATTTCTAAAACCCAAAATTAATTTCTGAAAAAATTTCTCAAAAATATATTCTGAATTGTTAATGACACCAGTATTGTACTACTAGTTGTCAAAAAAAATATACAGTATATTACTACTATCTGTCAAATAGCATATAATCACTATTTGTTTTTCCAACCAGAATATTATTTTGTAAATCCACAGAAAATAATTTTCTAAAAAGAAGAAAGAGAAAATAAAACAAACGAAAAAATTCTGTAAACAGAATAAATTCGAATTTGTCTTAAGATTGTTGGAACAATCTTCTGAGTAAATGAAATAAATAAAAACAAAGCCAAATAAAATAAAATAAAACTTACAGTTTTTATTTTGTAGAACCGAATAAATAATTCAAAGACCAAGTCGAGTGTGTTACACTCTGTCCTTAAGACAGATTCGTCACACGCTACGATGCTTACGGTTGAGTGGCGTCTATCTCCCAGGATATAATGATCTTCACAAATTTGTAGAAGCACTTCAAACAAATTTGTTCGACGAACCAAACCTGTGATCTATACTCTCTTTAATTTATTCTAAAACTAAATATGAAGAATAAATGTATTAGAGCAATAACTTGACTGATTTCCAAATGTCTCTAAGTGTAAAGATTGCTGGAATATAATCTCTATTTATAGGCAACAAAGTGACAGTTGGAATAGTCCGAACAGGTACAACAAATTGAATGAACAGATGCACTTTTTAATTCAAACAATTCTTCTGACTATTTGTTTGGAACAAATTTTCAAACCTTTTGTTTTGAAAAATGTATCTGTTACAAACAAATATTCAAACTAACAAATATTCAAACTATTTGAAAAGTGCCATTGGTGACAAACAAAGGAACTGTTTGGACCTTTATTATTTAAACTATTTGAATATATATATATATATATATGTATATATATTAAACTATTGAAATAGTTTAATAAATAAGGAAGAGGTACAAACTTTAGGAAATCACTTAGGAACCCAAAATTTGAATTTAGAATTAAATTAAATTCCCACAATAATTTTTATTAAAAAAATTCAAATGAATTTTATCTAAAAAATTAATGTTAGACCTGAAAACGACGTTAACTTCCCATTCAGTCATAAATGGTTTTGACGTTCCATCTTCACCGTGTGACTTGCCACGCGGCAAGGAACATTTCACCTTTTCGGACCCACCCCAAAAGACGTTTGGGGCCCACTCAAAATTGGACAAAAAAATATGCCTATATTAAACCATTTTTCCAACACTATAAAGATGCCTTGTAATTTCATAAAAATAAGTCCTTGATGAAAAAGAGAACTAAAAAACTCCATATTGACAACACTATTTTGACCTCATATTTTAGAATTTTGTTTTTTCTTAAGCCATTAATATCATATGGATTTCTCTTGGTTTGATTGAATCTCAAATTTCAAACGCAATTCTTTTCAGTAGTAAATCTCATCCACATTACATAATTATGTATCATGAGATTCTTATATCCCGGTGTAATTTTATCTTTGGCTCCACTTTTACCATGGAGAGAGATTATTAGAATTATAGGTCATTTTGCCTTTATCTGCAGGTGACTCCTATGTCCATTTTCAGAAGGATTTGGAATTGGATAGCTTAGATACTGTGGAGATTGTAATGACTCTAGAAGAAGAGTTCAAGCTAGAGATTCCAAATGAAGAAAGCTAACAAGATTGACTCTTGTTTTTTTTATCCAAAAGTGTCACATGATCACGTCCCTCGCCAATCACAATTTATCATATCATCTCATATTTTTTAATCACTAACATAAATTCATGAATTCTATCCTTCCACCGATCACAATATGGTTAAAATGTCAAGTAACGGTGGCCAAGAACCACCAATAACGGCCCCGTTTGGTAGAGCTGTCGGAAAGTGATTATAACTTATAGCCTAACAGCTTATAGCTTATAGCTGTGAACATAAGCTGATTTTTAACTTATAAATTAAGCTTCTCCTCCCCCACTTAAAGAATAAGTTGATTTTTTACTTACAAAAAGCTATAAGCTGTATTGTTAAGCTAAACCAAACACATCAAAATAGCTTAAATTAAGCTAAAAGCTGAAATAAGCTGGAAATAAGCCCTACCAAGCAGGGTCAACTTGTCTTTGGGGCACTACATACAAACTGCACTAACTAACTAAACCACTTTATCTGGAGTTGGTTGGGGTCTCTATTCATTTCTTGATCTTGTATGTAAAACCTCTTCGAAAACCCTTCCTCTCGCTTCTCTCTTCTCTCTCTATTCCCATTCTTCAAAAGAAGCAACGATGGAGAAGCAACGATGGCAAATCAAGAAAGAAATACAGAGGCTATCGATGATGCAATGTCATCGTCTTCGGACTACAATCTCTCTCTCCCCATGGACATCATCTTCGACATTCTCAATCGTCTCCCTGTCAAATCTCTCCTTCGATTCAGGTGCATATGCAAAACCTTCTGCCAACTCATCTCTAGCCCTACCTTCATCTTCTCCCACCTCCTCCACCATCCCACCCCCACCACCACCGCCACCATTTTCACCTTCAAACACCACACCACCACCTCTCTTTCTCTGTTACAATCACCCTCATCATCTCAATACCCTATCAATCTGGTCCACCCATGTTCCAACCACACTCGCAATCTACACCTAATCGGCTCCATCAATGGCCTCATCTGTCTCTGTCTCTCGAACCATCCACTCCATTGCTATCGATGCACCATCCCCCTCCTTTAGAACCCCGCTACCAAACTCTTCAAATCTCTCCCCCCTCCCACCATCCAAATTGCTCCTAGGTTTTTTCAACTCTCTCTTGGGTTCGGATTCCAATTTCATTCTACTACTTCTTCCAGTGACTACAAGGTTGTCAAGATAGTTTCTTTCAAGTCACATACCCGAGTCGAGGTCTACTCTTCAATTTCTGATTGTTGGAGAGAGATTCTAGTAATGGATTGGCGCTTTTATATCCATAAATTGTCCTGTGAGGTGATTGTCAATGGAGCTCCCTATTGGTTGCTCTCAACTCCTTCAAATTGTTATCTTTGCTTCATATGGTTTAATGTTCAAAATGACGCTTTTGTCATGTTGCCGGGGCTCCATTTTTCTGGGTCCCACGATGGGACTACTGTCGACTGCAAATTAATTGATTGGAAAGATAATGCTGCTGTGGTTGTCTATTGTCCTGGCTACCCATGTGTTGATGTGTGGATGATGGAGGATTGCTGTGGCAGTGAGAGCAATTGGTGTAAGAAATTTGTGATTGGACCAATTTTGGGTGTTAAACGATTTTGGTTGTTGCAATGCACGAAGAATGGTGAGATTATAGCAGAAGATGCACGGGAAAGGATATTCTTGTACAACCCCCAAAATGGAGAGACTAAGTATATTCCTATCAATGGAGTTCAGTTTGAAACTTTTCACTATGTATAGAGTTTGGTTTCAATCATAGGATTCAAACAACAAGAACTGAACAATCGGCACTGATGTTCTGCAAAGGTCAATTCGCCACTCGATCAGCTAAATAACTCGAGCATTTGTTTATGCTACTTTCTGCAATGCATTTGGTTTTTGAGCTTTTGGTAGCATATGAATGGATAGCTTACACAAAATGGATAGTTAAGACAATATGGATAGTTGACATTCCTTTAATTCCTTTGATTGGATAGCTTAGACAATTTGGATAGTTAATATTGGCTAATTCCTCTGATTTGAGTTTCAATCCTGTTTCATTTGCTTATACTTTCCTTCAAAAACAAGTGTTCAAGTCCTTTCCTTCAAATTTGGGTATTAGAACAGAATTTTATCCCAGTTAAGGGATGGAATGAAAATAATTGGAGCTTTGTCTGTGTAGTTTGTAGGCTGCTTTGCAATGTTTTCTATGCTTCTGCTTAAAAGGATCTAATATTTCCCTCCTCTCATGCTGTGTTTGGTTGAGGGATTTGGGAAGGAATTTGGAAAGGGAAAGGAAAAAGACGTGTGAAATATAGGTATATTTTATTCATATTTCAGTGGCCCTTTCTCGTTTCCTTTTCAAATCTCTTCTCAAATTTCCCAACCAAACACAGCGTCAATGAATTGGCACAATTCTTGATGTGTCTGCCTTTATTTTTTAGATGTTATTTCTATTAATATGGTTTTTTTTTTTAATATTTTATTTTTGGATAATTGTTGCGGGATCTAGTAGTCCTTTTGAACCTTTTGCCCTAGATGTGGGGTGAGGTCTCTTGATGAGAAGAGAAAAGTGCAAAACCAAGTTAGAGCAGCAATATGTGTTGGATGAATAGATTCTTAAAAACTGCTACTGCATTCTCTTTGTTTTTGTATATGTTAAGACCATTCATTCTTGGTGCACAGTAATTATCTATTCAAATATTTAAAATTGCTTTAACATATAATTCATCTATAATATTCGTAAGGAATGATAATTTGGGATTGTTGTGCCAAACTTCCAGGATTTGTTGAAATGTGACATGTTCTTGACTCTCTGCCTTTTTTTTATATCTATGTATAATGATAGTTTTGCTACATTTTGTCATGTCTCTAGATGTTTATTCTGCATGAAGATAAGATAATCCCCTTTGATGCTATTTCACCTTCTTGTGCTCTATGCCATTTGAAATGAAATTTTGTTTAGCTTAATCAAACAGTGGATATCGATTCCCTTTCTCGTGTCTCTCTTTGATTTCAGAGCACATGTTGTAGCTAATTCAGTGAATAGATTCATGGTTCCCACCTTCAATTCATCGTTTGCACTTAGCCTGAATTGCAATTTTGAGATAAGTGTACTTAATCTTTTATCATGGATCAGTTTGTGGTAATGGAAGTCAACTCCTATATTTAGAGAAGAAAGGGATAGAACGATAGATGTGATGAGGGCAGGGGGGAAGAAGTGGGAGGGAGGGGAAGAGGAGGCTCAACAGCGGCTGGGAAGAAAGGAGATGGCATCGGGGGCTGGGGAGGGGGCGGTGCCCAAGCTGAATTTGGAGGTGGGCAATAGGTAGTGGTAGTGGTTGGTGGCGTTATGTACTTAGAACTTAGAGTTAAAATTTTATACAAGAGAATAATTTAATTAAGGGACAAAATTGAAAGATGGTGGGTTTGAGAATTTAAGTGGGGTGTAAATAGAATTATCTGTAACAATGTCATAAATAAAGTTGGACTGATCATTTATATAGATTTTACCTAGGCTCCACCACAAAAATGAATGACTCAAATTTATTTGTAACATGATTAGGTGACCGTAATTTGAATAAGTACTCCTAGTGTAAAATTTCAAAGGCTCTTTATTACTTGGTGTTGGCGGCATCAAGATTAGATATTTTTTGATTGGGTAAATTAGATTGGTTACTCGTAATGTTTAAAAAAATATAACAAGCTTTACAAATTATATCAACTTTTAAAACTTAACTGAGAGGAACTCGTACAAATGATATATATACAAAAGAATAAATAAAGATAAAATATATTTTTTGAAGTTAAAAAAAAAATGACAATATTATAGTAATGTTGGCTATATATTTTGTACAAGCCAATTACAATTCGACGCGTGGCAGAATAAGGGTAATACATGAAGACTATTCAAGTCTTCGATCCTGATCGTACACGTGGCAATTAATATTGGTTATTACGAGATCTGAGTAGTAGTGGATCAACAAAGAGATGCAGGGTGACGTGGCTTCAACGGTTGCTCACATTTAAATTCAAAAATTTAAGAGGGAAGTCTAACTGCAAGAGATAGCATAGTGGAGCTAATTAAAAGGCAACATGATCAACGATCATGGAGGAGCAATTCTACGGTTGGAAATGCAGTTCGATGGTCATCTTTGAGAAGTATAAATAGCAGAGAAGACCCAGAAAAAAGACCCAGACTCAAATCCAAAAAACAAGTCTTATTCTACTTTATTTCTTTTCTAGTTTTACATTTCCAGTTTTATATTTCCAGTTCTTTACATTTCTGCACTTTAAAATTCCTGCACTGCACTTCGTTCATAGGAGTAGTTTCAAGTAGATTGTCGCTGTAAACCTCTACGAGGCTGAGTTTGGATCATTGTAAGTTTTTCATTCTAATGAAATGCTTCAATTGTGCTTCATTTAATTGTTATTTTGCTTAATTCTCCTAAATCAAGCAACTAGTAAAAGTCCTCTTCATTGAGGCTGAAAGAACTAAAACACAATCGTCTGATAATTGGTTGGCAATTAATTTTCTGTAAGGACTGATTGATCCCTACTGGCACGCTTGCAATTACAAAAATAACCTTCGAAAGCCAAAAAGCCAACATATATTTTTGGCACGCCCAGTGGGACTAATTGAAATGGCTAGACGTAGGAGACAAGGAGAAAATAAATGCTTGGAAGAAGGCATGGAAGGAGAGGTAGAGATACCTAATCCAGAGGATAATGTGATAACACATCCTGTGGAAACTCCCATTTTATTAGAACCTATGGTCGAACAGACTAGCACTTCAGAACAAGTACCACGTGTTCATAATATTGGACGAGACCAAGGAATTGGACCATCCACTATTCCATCTACTAAGCCAATCAATCCATGGGGTGGCCTAGTAGATGCCATGGGACAGCAGTTAATGAACACGATGGAAAGGTGGGCAACATCCTTTTTGAATCGAATGAATAACCACCAACCAACAAACGCAAGACACATGGAGGAAGTTTTAAATGTCCCTCAGCAAAGATTGGCTAGAGATAAACAGCCTATGCAAGTTAATGGACATTCTAATGGTCAAACTAGTAATCAGAACTATGAAAGACCATCACCTCAGTCTTGGTACGAACCTATTTCGAGGCCTATAGCAGGTCAAAATGCCTCACTACTTAACAGTGAAGCCATGCAAATTGGTGGATCTGGCCTAGTATAAGAAAATGGCATAAGAATGATTCCAAATCCTATGTTCGAAGCCATACCTGGCACGAGGGGGTTTACTAATCCTTTATTCAAATTTATGCCCGGGGGGTTGGAAGGTTTTCCTACCAATGGAAGAGACACAACACTTGTTCCAGGACCTTTCATAAGTCCTTTCGCAGGACAAGCTCAAAGGGGTTACCCACATCCCTAACAGCAACCTGCACCACAGGGACAACCAGTCCCAAATATACCACCTTATGGACCAAGAGAACCACAGGCACAAGTTTGTCCACCAAATCCTGTGTTTGTCCCTCCAGTAGTGGTTCAGCAGGCACAAAATATGGTCCCGATGGACCAAATTGCTGATATTGTTAGAGAGATGTGTGGACCAATGGCTCGGTGGGTCCAGACCCCAATGTATAGGAAACCATACCTAGAATGGGTAGACAGGGTACATGAATACCCAAGAGGTTTTAGGATGCCAGATTTTGCCCTTTTTTATGGGAATGGAAACCAATCAATAATGGAGCATATTGCTAGGTTTGCTGCTCAATGCGGTGAATTTACTAATAATGACTATATGAAGTTAAGGTCATTCCCAAATTCCCTAACTGGGGGAGCATTTGTATGGTATATTAACCTTACACCTGGCTCTATCCAAACTTGGCAACAAATGGAGAAGGCATTTCATGCCCAATTCTTCCAATCGGAGCCAGAGGTTTCCATGGCAGACTTGGCAAGATTAAGTCAAAGGCTTGATGAGAAGGCTACTCAGTTTATTGCCAGATTTAAAAGGGCTCAAAATAAATGTAGGGTCATCCTACCAGAGCCAGAATTTGTGAGATTGACTCAAAATGGCTTAGAGTTTAGGCTTCGAAAGAAGTTTGACTCAACTAAGTTCAGAGACTTAGTGGAACTCACTTATAAGGTGTCTAGGTACAAAGCATTACTAGAGAAGGAACAAGATCGTAATAATGCATCGTACAATACATATTATAGAGATCCTAATTATGAGATTGATGCAGCAGAGATTGTGGGGAAAAGAGCCTGTGATCTGTGAAGCATTAATTCATAAGGATACAACAACTGACCACAGGAAATACTCTTTCGATTTAACTAAGGCAGATGACATTTTTGATCATTTGCTTGCGGCCAACTTCTTTAAGTTACCAAAAGGAGTCAAAATTTCATCTCCAGATGAACTTAAAGGAAAAGTATATTGTAAGTGGCATAATTCTTGGTCTCACTCGACTAAGAACTGTATTATTTTTCGAGACAGGATCCAAGAACAAATTTGGAAAGGAAGTTTGAAATTCCCAGCCAAAGCAGAAAAGGCCATTGGGATAGACAGTAATCCATTTCCAGAAATTAGAGAGGTGGCAGCCAATGTCATTATGCCAGGCTTTCAGAGCTTGTCCTTGAAAGAATTGGAAGAAGTCAATGTGCAGATGCATGTTGCCAACCAGACAACTATCAAGAAAGACACTGGGAATCTGCCTGCTATTGGACAAGATTTCTCACACCAGAGGGAAGACTCTGATGAAGAAGCACTGGATGACGATTCTTTAGAAGCAGCCGTAATGCAAAGGATGTGTCCCAGGTGCAGACTGAGCTATAAGTGGTTGAAAGGGCTTCCAATTGATGGGAAGCAATATTACAAGGATGTGCAGAGACGTCCTAAACCAACCAATGCTTATAATAAAAGGCCATATCCATCTGGTGTTAGGTAACAACCATCAATGGTTGAACCAACAGTCGATAGAATGCATTCTAAAGGTAAGAGGCCTTTATATGAGTCCAGGCCACCTAATTATTATAGAATGGAGAGCAGTCATTCTGAGAGGAGACTGGAGAAAGGTTCAATTTATGGGATCAAAGCCAGAGATTGGCCCCCTAAACCAGCCTCACGCAGGACAGAAAGTGGATACCTTCATCAAAGGCCTGAGTTAGGCCCAAAGCATGAAGTCAGGGCCAAGCAATGGCCTTCACAGCCAGCTTCGAAGGTGGCTTTGAAGGAAGAAAGAAGCAGTTCAATGGCTGGGTCAGTAAGTTCGTGGGTACCTGGAATTCCAGATTAGTTTGTGATGCAGAACAAACCTAGGGAAGTGTTTACCCAAAAAGATGTAATTCGAAACCAAGGTAGGATGGTCAAACCTCCTTTGGTGGCTCCAAACAATTGGGTATTTCTTAAACACCCAAAAACAAAGGAACCAGACATGGTCCCCGTAATTTCTAGATCACAAAGGAGGAAAATTCTGCGTAGGTACACTCAGTACCAGCAAGACCTGAAAGAAAGTGAAGAGAGCTCTTCATTGGTCCAGACAGAAGGAAAGAAGAATCCAAAGTCAGACCATACTCCAAAACCAACTCTACAAGGCAAAATGGGTTGCAGCAGAGAACAGTTGGCCAAAGTTCACTCTGAACTAAAAGCCAGAGAGAAGTCCAGTTTAGCAGGATTGGAGAAGGCGTTGATGGAGAGTGATAACAAGGCAGAGAAAGAAGTTGGCCTAGGCCAAAAGAAAGAAATGGTTGAGGAAGAAATGTTCGAAGCCTTCATGGCTGAACAAACATTTTTGGTTGAAAAGCCAGTCAGAAAAGACCATTCGAAGAAGCTCGTTAATAATGATATACCAGAATGCAGCATGGAGGATGCTTCTGAAGTAACTGAACAAGGTGGCCAAGAGGAAAAACAGGCACAGCCAGCCATTCAATTTGGCTGA
This sequence comes from Camellia sinensis, assembly GCF_055761805.1. Classification (NCBI taxonomy): domain Eukaryota; kingdom Viridiplantae; phylum Streptophyta; class Magnoliopsida; order Ericales; family Theaceae; genus Camellia; species Camellia sinensis. The sequence continues at coordinate 186,016,911 of NC_138962.1, forward strand.
GTGTCAGTAAATATGGTACACATACTACCGCATGAATTCCAAGCTGGAGATGAGAACCAAGAGGGGAAAGAAATTGACCCAATTCCAGTCTCTAGTGAAGATTCACAAGTGAGTGTGGTGCAAGATGAATCCAGAATGGCTACCCCAATGGAAACTGAATATGAGAGTGAAGAAGAGGTGAGCATTAACCTCTCATATCCTTTTGAGCATCCCTCGAATTCTATGACACAGCATGTCAAGACTTTGTATATCAAGGCCTTCTTCGATGGGATACATTTGAACCGAGTCTTGATAGATAATGGGGCAGCGGTGAACTTACTACCGAAATCTTCCTTGAAGAAACTAGGGAAAATAAACCCCAGGTTAATCCCAACCAGCACAACTATTGCTAGTTTCGCTAAAGACAAGCAGATAGCTCAGGGAATTCTGCCCATCAACCCAAGTGTGGGAACCAGGGACTGCATGACGGCATTCTTCGTTATCGACAGCAATGCTAAGTACAATGCTTTACTTGGTAGAGATTGGATTCACACTAACAAGTGTGTGCCTTCCTCTTTGCATCAGAAAATAATGATGGCCTTGGGCAATGGAGAGATAGAGGAAATTGATGTAGATCCTCAACCCTTCATAGCCTGTGCAGACTTCGCAAAGGCCAAGTTGTATATTGAGGGAGTGACACCACTTAGTATACTGAGGAAACCTGATGGCTCAGCCGAAGTGACGGCTGATAAGGAAGTGACACACCTGAAGCACTTAGTCCAGGAGAGTGCTGATGAAGAGGTTGCCGTTAAGGATGACAATGATGCCTGGTTGTAGGCAAAGAAATGAAGCACAAGAAGCCAAGTCTTTGGCTCTAATTAAGTTCTCAATATTGGATATAAAAGCAATAGTCCAGAAAGTGGAAGAGCAAGAGAGAGAAGCCATGATAATTGGCTGTAAGTAGGAGCAACAACAGGCCAGGGTTTTGGCCCTTGATAAATACTGTGCATTGGACATTGAAACAAAATTCCAGGAGATACAGGAAGAAGAAGCCTTATGGACAGACTTTGTCTATGAAGGGGAGGGTAAAGACATTGAATTAAAGAACCTGGAAGTAGAACAAAGCAAGAAGATTACTTCGAAGGCAGAAGGAGTTAAAGAAGAAGCTTCAGTAAGTTCTTAGACACAAGCCCCTTAGAAGAAGTAAATTTAGGGGAAGGTTCTATACAACAGCCCACCTATATAAGTGCTTGTTTGAATGCTCTGGACAGGGACCAGCTATTGACTGTTCTGAAGAAATATAAAGATTGTTTTGCATGGTCTTATAATGAACTACCAGGATTGGATAGGTCATTAGTGGAACATAGGCTCCCTATGAGACCTAATTTCAAGCCATACAAGCAAAAACCAAGAAGAATGAGTCTAGAAGTGATTCAGAAAGTTAAGGAAGAAATTCTTAGACTACTCAAGGCAAGCTTTATTAGGACAGGCAGGTATGTTGAATGGCTATCCAATATTGTGCTTGTAGTTTAGAAGAATGGCAAAATGTGGGTATGCATTGATTTCAGGAACTTGAATCTAGCAACTCCAAAAGATGAGTATTCTATGCCTATAGTAGATTTGCTGGTAGACAATTCAGCAGGGCATCAAATTTTGTCAATGATGGATGGGCACTATGGTTATAACCAAATCTGCATTGCAGAAGAGGATGTTCACAAGACAGCATTCAGATGTCCTGGGAGTATTGGCACCTTCGAATGGGTTAAAATGCCACTTGGCCTGAAGAATGCTGGGGCTACATATCAGAGGGCTATGAACACTATCTTTCATGACCTCATTGGAGGGTATTTAGAGTGTTATATTGATGACATTGTAGTTAAATCCCAATCCATGGAGGAGCATCTGTTTCACTTAGAAGCAGCCTTGAAAGAATGAGAAAGTTCAAGTTGAAACTCAACCTTCTTAAATGTGCTTTTGGCGTATTATCTGGAAACTTCTTGGGCTATGTAGTACACAAGAGAAGAATACAGATTGACTAGAATAAAGCCAAATCCATCATTGAAGCCAGATCTCCATCAAGTAAGAAAGAATTACAAAAGTTCCTTGGACATGTTAATTTTCTTCGAAGATTCATTTCTAATACTGCAGGGAAAACTAAAGTATTTTCTTCCTTATTAAGGCTAAAAGATGAAGAAGAAATCATGTGGACAGCAGAGCATCAAATTGCTTTCGAAGGTATCAAAGCCTACTTGGCCAACCCTCCAGTGCTGATGCCACCAAAGGGTGATAAGCCCTTGAAGTTGTACATAGCTGCAGCAAAAGATTCATTGGGAGCTTTTTTAGCCCAAGACAATAAAGAAGGCAAGGAGCAAGCTGTTTATTATCTTAGTTGGTTTTTAAATTCTTGTGAATGTAAATATTCAACTGTGGAAAAGCTGTGCCTTGTATTGTATTTTGCTGCAATGAAATTAAGATGCTATCTTTTGCCTACAACTGTCTTGGTAATTGCAACCATAGATTTGGTTAAATATATATTATCTAGACCTATGTTGAGGGGAAGAATTGACAAATAGGTATTAGCCTTATCTGAATTTCATTTAGAATATGTTCCCCAAAAGGCAGTAAAAGGACAAGTGTTAGCTAATTTTTTTGCAGACCATCCATCTCAAACAAAGAGCCAAGAGATAATGGAACTTGGTATGGCCAGTGTTGAGCCATGGCAAATGTGGTTCGATGGATCAAAAGCCAATGGCCTAACTGGAATTGGTATAGTGATTAAGTCACCACAAGGAGTAGAAACCACACATGATTTCAGAGTGGATGAAATTACTTGTTCTAATAATCAAGTTGAATATGAAGCCTTAATAGTGGGATTGGAAATTCTTATTGGATTTCAAGTTCATGCAGTTGACATATTTGGAGATTCTCAATTGGTAGTTAACCAAGTGAAAGGGATTTTCAAATGTCAAAGTATAAGTGTAGACACCCCATTTTTGACCATCATCAAGACTTGGACGTCACCGTTCGAACACTCGGTGATTATCCATGTTTGTGTTCGTCTTGAGTTCTCGGAAGTCTTGGCTGCGCGCCTCGCCTCAGGATCTCTCGACCTGACTGTTCCGTGTTTGGCTTTGGCACCAAACACTTGTGTTTTTGCCTTGAAGGGAGGAGAATGGCTTGTTGGCCATCCCCACATTCCACCGGCCTTTCCCAAGCATCACCGGCTGTTTAGGGGTGCCACCGGCCATCATTTCTTAAAATCAATGACCGATCGGCATGATATACTGCCGACCGACACTTTATTTTGCCGATGGCATCTTTTGCTGGCCGGTGTGACTCCTTTGCACCCTTGAGGCATGGTGCATGCCTGCTGTGCCAGCTGGAATGCACCATTACTCCTCCCCGTGCAGTTTTTGGTTGGTATGAGCCTTTGAACCCCTTGGTTCCTTCTAGAAGGATGAACCCTTGGCTAAGCTTCTTGGAGAAGCTTAGCCAGCTGTTTTAGCTTCTCCAAGAAGCCTAGACTCCTTTGCACCCTTTTGCCCCTTTCACTTGGCTTCTTGGAGAAGCCAAGAACCATTTGTTTAGGCTATATATAGAGCCCTCCTCCTCCATTGTTAAGGGTTGGGAGTTTTAAACCTAAAAACCAGAGCTTATATACATATATCTGCTAGATATATCATCTCTCTCTATATTTCCCTCTCTCTCCTCCCTTAGTGTGTGTTTGGTAGCCCAAAAGTGCATTTTTACCTTACTTTTGCACTAATACACACACCATTACACCTTGCTCCGAGATTGAGAGGCTTGGAGGGTTGATTCTTGAGTTTTTGGACTGATTTTGATCAAAAGAGGAGGGCTGCATTGGCTGTTCTTGAGGTGTTCTTCAAGGGTAATCACTTTGCTTTAGTTTTCCCAAACTTGCACTAGTTTTTTACCTATCTTACTTGATGATTTAGGCTTTGTGCATAACGTAAAAAAATCTTATATTTTCATGCTTAAGAACTTTCATTAAGGGTGTTTTGTGGTTTGAGTTCAAACTCACCCTCTTAGGCCTTATTTGGCCTTTTTGGTGCTCCCTTTGTGAGGCTTTGTTTGCTTGAGTGTCTTAGTCTTCTCACCACTGAAAACTAGGGGATTTTCAGTGGTGAGGAAGGTGGTTTGAAGTCTTGTATAGGGGAGGGACACCCCTCTCCCTTCATTGCCTCATTTCCTTGCCTTTTGGCTAAAAGGGCAACATGCATGCTTGATTGATTTTGGCCCTTTTCCAGAGGTTTTTGGGTGTCTCTAGGTCATATGTTATCTCTGTTTTTGGTCGGTTTTGTGCCCTTTTGCATGCTTAACATACTTGCTTTACATTCCTCTATTTGGCCTAGAAATGCATCTTGTGTTTAGGTCATGATTCTTGCATGTATTAGCCTAATTTCATGAAGGTATTGGCATTACTTTACCATGTTTAAGGCCTGTTGGCCATCTGTTTCAGTCGTGCTTTCCATGTTTGGTGTCATCTCTTTGTGTTTTGGCTTGTAAGCCTTGAGTATATTGGCCTCTAGCATGTGTAGCTTAGACCATCCTCATGATTTGGCATCATTTAGGGTCATATTTCAGTCCATAAATCATGTTTGTATGCCTGCATATGTGACCTCTTTCATGCTTTGAGGATGTGCCCTTTTATGCCTACAAATGAGTCTTGGTGCATGCATCCCATGGGAGCCACTTAAGCTGCCATATCAATGGGTTTTGGAGTCCTTTTTTTTGCATGCTAAGTTTCTGTTTTGTTGTTCTAAATTCATGCCATGAATGGTCATGTTAGTGGAAGTAAAGTGTCCCCTTTTGTGCCTTAGTTTTAGGTCCATTGGCTTGGGTGTTGGCATGAGTGTTTGTCCACCATTTTGGGCACTTTTGGCCACTGTTTTGGGGTGGATTGAGGTCTGCCCCTTTATGGTTTAAGTCCACTATTGCATGCTTGTTTCATGTTTGTTGCATGATTGCTTCATTAGGTGTTGTAACATGATGATTTTATTGCTTAAATTGTCCATGTTTGCATTGCATTTGCATCTTGCATGCCTAGCATTGCATACTTGCCATGGTAGTTGCATGGCATTTGGCATGCCTTGCATCTTAATCTCATGTTGTATCTTTGAGTCATGTTTGCATAACATGCATTGCATTACTTGGTTTGGGGTGTCGAACCAAGTGTGAGGGTTAAGGAGCGTTCATACTATAAGTGATGTAACGCGTCTTAACTCTCGGTCACCGGGGCCCTTGACTTCGACATGATAGGGTCTTGGTCCTCATTTGTGTGTTGCATGCATTTTTACATCAAATGGCAAGCTTGATCTCTTAGGCTATCATGCACAATTGATGGCTCGAGAATCGAGGGCCATGCTTCCCTGAGTTCAAAGCATGATGGGAAACATGACCATGCTCACATGTGCCTGAAATCCCATGCCATATACTGTCTGTCCTCTGTTGCTGTCAAAACTGTCTTCTGCAGGAAGTTTCTGCTGACCGGCAGAATCCAATGCCGACCGGCCATTGGTGAATGGCCGATAACTCCATCAGCAGCCGATGGAAATTACATATGGCCGGTGGGCATTTCCTTCAGCCGATGGTGTTCCACAGTATTCAGAGGGCCTGTCCCAGAACTTTGGAAATTTTCAGAGAAGCAGGGCAGTGTAAACAGAGGCGGCAGTGGTATGGTATGGACCTTCCGGGCGAGACGGGGTTCGAGCATGCATCATTCGCGCATCCCAAGGCGAGAGCTGCGGCCACCTTTCTTTTTGCATTCATTCTGTTAAATAATTAGAAATTCTGTAATAATTTATGCATTTATTATTCGGACTGTAATATTCATTTGAACCCTCTGAGTGAGGGCAATTATGTAATAAGTGTGCGTGAGTGTGTGTATATCTTCCAACCCCACGTCTTTCTTCCCCTTTTATTTACCTGCTTTGATGGTTAGTAATAGGACATGTTTAATTTAGCATACCTTATGCTATGCATGCGTGCATCATTCATCAGTATTGCATGCACCGGGCTCGGCGCATCATGCTAACTGCATTAGTATTTCAAATCTAACTTGAATACATGCTACTTGTGCATTTTTACATGCCATGTTTAGGTTAGCCGAGCCTATTCTAATTGCATCTTGCATGTGTTGCATTAGTCAATTTGAAATGAACTAGGACCATGCATGTTGGCTAACTAGTTTATTGTTTTGGCTCGGAGTACTCGGTAAGCATTTATGCTTTAGCATATCTCATGCGTGTGAATGCTATCATAACAGCATGTTTACCATGTGGCTAGATGCTTATGTGATAAACTGTTTGAATGCCTGTGGGTGAAGGCTGGATTGTCTGAGTTGGAAAAACTCATTGAAATCCGTATTTTAGCCTACTTGCGAGTAGCAAATTCCAAAACATTTTTTTCAAGACAAACGGATATGCAATGCTTATTTCCAAATTAGGCAATCTAGTCTATACTTGTTTGCTGTGCGCATAACATAGTAATTCTACGCTAATAATCGGGATAAGAACACATAACGTTTTCAAAAACGGATATCACGGTTAGTAGAGGCCGATCTTCGGATCGGGCGAGAGAGGGTGCTCATAGCTGGCCTTCCCCAATCGTACCCTAGCTCCCGAGCCGAGGCAACTCTGGTGATGACGGACATGTGGCCTTCGGCACTAAGTCAGGGTTTCCTAAATTCCCCCATAAAAAATATTTAGGTGGCGACTCTGTATCTGGCAAAGCAGTCCATGTTTGGTACTTTTTTTCTAAAAATTTGTTTTCTCAAAACGATTTGCCAGATTTGGACTCTTTGGTTCAGATTAAGAACCGTGACACAAATTGAGTCCGAACTGTAGTAGCGAGGGCCGCCCAGGCGGGCGCGTCTACAATAAGCATGTTGCCATACTATGTTGTTGCATTACATCTGCTTTCTCAATTTTAAATAGCGAATGTAACTCATGTCCCAAGATTCTTGAATAATAGAGCTAATGATATGGCTCAGAAAGCTTCGAATTTCAAGAGAAGGGATAATACTCAAAGGGACATAAGCCAAACAACATACCAGAAATCAATACCACCCTTAAATAAAAGGAATGTGGTCCTGGAATTGAATCATAATGACTTACAGGAACAAGATTGGAGGCATCCAATAATGCAGTACTTGGCTGGCCCATCTTCGAAGGCCAGCAGAAAAATTAAATTACAATCTATGCAATACATCATATACGGTAATGCTCTCTACAAAAGGGGGGGAGATGGCTTATTGCTGGAATGTTTAGGCCCAAATGAAGCATTGACAGCTATGGCTGAGGTTCATGAAGGCATCTGTGGCGCTCATCAGCCTGGTGTGAAGATGAGATGGTTGCTTCAAAGGCATTCCTACTATTGACCAACTATCCTTAAAGACTGCATAAAATATGCAAGAGATTGCCAGGCATGTCAAAAGCATGGCACAGTAAGGCATGTGCCCATAACTGACCTGCATGCAGTAGTGAAGCCTTGGCCATTTAGAGGATAGGCCATGGATATGATAAGGAAAATACACCCACCTTCTTCGAAACATCATTGTTTCATTTTAGTGGCCACTGATTACTCCACTAAATGGGTCGAAGCTAAGCCATACAAGGCTGTAGACCAGACTGAGGTTATTGGATTCATTAAGGATTTAATCCATAGATTTGGTATCCCACAGACTATAACTGTTGATAATAGGACTGTGTTCGATGGGAAAATGGTAAAATCTTTTGTGGCAGAGTTTGGAATTAGCCTTGTTAATTCCACCCCCTATTATGCACAAGCCAATGGTCAACCTGAATCATCCAATAAGTCCTTGAAAAAAAGAATTCAAAAGGTTGTGGAAGACCATCCTAGGGATTGGCATAACTTGTTGTTGGATGTATTGTGAGCTTATAGAACTTCCCCAAGGTCAAGCACAGGAATCACTCCTTATGCCTTAGTATATGGGCATGATGCAGTGTTACCTGTGGAAATTAATGTTAAGTCATTGAGGGTAAGATGCCCAGACCAGTTAAATCCTGAGCAATACCATCAGAGTATGTGCTTGGAATTAGAAAGCATAGATGAAGCTAGAATTCTGGCATTAAATAGCATTCTTTTCCAAAAGAAGAAAGCAGCCAAAAACTATAATAAAAAAGTCAAACACATTGGCTTTGATGAAGGTGATTTGCTTTGGAAGACAATACTCTCAATAGGGATTAAAAGCCATAAGTTTGGCACGAGTGTTCTTCATCAACTCGCACCAATGGTCAGCCTTATCATCAAGCTCGAATGCTGCCAAAGCTATTCTATCAGCGGCCTCAGTGATGCCCATGGTGTCTAGCATTTTCTCTATCTACCGAAGCCAATTCTCAGCTATTTTCGAGTCTGGTACGCCTGTGAACTTTGGGGCCTCTGCTTCCGAAACTCAGAAAAGAGTCGAGTCCTCTCATTCGGCCGATTGATCCTTATTTGCCCTAGTTCCTCCAAAATCTGATGACCTAGGTTGTTGGGGATGTCAGCACCTGCGAGGATGGGTTCATGTTGATGCCTGGGACGGTTTCGTATATTGTTGCTGGTTTCGGTATAGCCATTAGCTCGCGTGTCTACCATTCTGTTCATGGCATGAGGTGAGTTGGTTTTCCAATCTTAGAAAATCTTACTACTTAGATTTGAAATAAAGGTACAGTTTCCTTAGGGTGCACTAAAGCAAGTAACAGTCAATAACATAGATCAACGCATCATTTATATATATATAAAAAATAATAGGCATCATTATAAAAGGGCTCCTATATCGAAGTTACATTCAAGAGCATCTACGCATACAAGTTCAAGCTATCTTATTCTAAGGATCCTCATCAACGGATCTTACAAAAGTCTAGTTTTACTACCCCTCGAATTAGTTCTCGTTTCTTGACCAATCAAAGTCTTCGTCTGGGTCCTCGTCAGCGGACCAGAGAGCGGGGGGTGTACATTGGTGAGGGAGGATTATGTTCAGATGATATCTCTATAGGGTGGGCTAGGTTCGCTCCTTGCTGCTCTAGTGGCTGCTCCATATCCATTGGTTGATTGTCGCCTGGCCTGTGGTAACAAGATTCGTGGCTTTCAGCCTGAGTTGGTGCCATGGTGGTCAAAGCTCGGTGTATCAGGGAGTCTATCCTCTGTTCATCTTGCTCCATTCGGACTGCCTTCCTTGCTGCTCGGCTTAGAACTTGTAGGCGGCGCCGCACCAAAGACCTTTTCTGCGCCCTCGTATAGCGGGCGTACTTCGTCTCTACCTTACGTATCTCGGTTTTGATCATTTCCTCGGCGGTGATTTCGCAGCGTCGGCGGCTAAAGTAGGGGCTGACAGACATGGCCCTCCTTCCTTGTATACGAAAAACACCCCACAAGTCGGTACTGATGCCACGTCCTGGATAGTCTCCCGATGACTTCCTAAGGTGGGAAAAGAAGTTTCATTAGTTAATCTTCTTATAATAGCGTGATAGAATAAAATAGATAAGGGGTAAGGGCTTCTAGAGTCGCGTATAGGGTTGCGAGGGTTAAGGGTTGAACCTAGGCTCTGATACCAAGTTGTGACGCCCTGATTCTACACTATAGGTTGCAATCAAGGGAGAGTCACTAGTGAGTCCTATGGTCAATAACCAAGTAAGATCCCAGATCGCCGGAGGAGTCAAAATAGCCTCCCTTCTAAGTCCAACTTTCTTAGGCAGCGCACTACCTTTTTGACAGATCTTACAAGGCATTGACACAAGGTCTCATAAGCAACGATAAGGTTCGTACATCGAATATAATTACATAATAACCACAATATACTTGATTAAAAAGATTGTTCCATTACATTACATCTCAAAAAGAAAGTTTTAAACCTCACATGAGTCTTACAAAAATATCAAAAAGAAACTTCTAATATTCTAGGATAGCCAAAAGTCTTCAAATGTTTCAGGTTCGACATCTTCAGCTATGAGTTTCTCTTCGTCACCTGGCATGATACGCCGTGAGCTTTGAATGTCCAGTAAACACACGCACACACCCTACCCCTTTTTCCCAGTCCAACACACAATCACAAAATATAACATCAAGTAGTAAAGCATGATATTCCAATAAATAAATCAATAAATAAATAAATAGTTAAGTTAGATGTCAGTAAACTAGAAATCCTCCAAAGAGATTCCGTCCTCCCAACCACAAGAATCGGACGCAGATTATTCGGTATGCCCCCTCTCTTGCTGCTTTGTTGCAGAATTAACCTCGGATGCCTACCAACGGTTATATACCGCGTAGCGCCAACCGCAGGGCCTCAAAAGAGACGCTAAAAATAGGGCCTTGCCCAAATCCCTCCATATACCAAACCACCTAGGGTCCGAATATAACCGCTCCGTTCAAGGGTTCCGAAAACCACTTGCGCAAAACTTTAGCTTCCAAATAGGGAACGCGTCCCAACAATCCATATATCACATTTTTTTTTCATCTTTTCATTACTCAAGTGTTCGAAAACCCAATACCCTCCCAATTAGGTTTCCCGTTGAATTAAGTGCTTTAAGACAAGGTTAGTTCAACTTAATAAACAATGATATCCATATAAGCATGTATTCTTAAGATGAGAAAGGTAAATAACATAACCACAACACATATATTATCAGGTCAAGATATGATTATAAGCTACAAACATTCTCATGAACTCAAGGTACAAAACATCCACACCTATCAAAGTTTCCAGATTTAGTATCGTATAAAGATTAAAATGAAAGAGCTATTTTAGATCCTTTACCGGCTTGGCCTTCCTATGGTTTGTAGAGGATTCAATCTAGTTTCTAGAACATTTTTCGGAATTGGGGTTGCTCTTCCAGATTCTAAGTTATTTAGAAAGTATTTCAGCACTGTCCAGAATCTGCCCAGATCCGTCGACTGTTACAAAAACTTGATTTTCTTGCAAACCGCTCAATGTTTTTCAATGAAACCAATTTTAGTTGAAAGCTAACTTCTAAAGGAAGGTTTTGACATAAATTAGAGGTTCATAATATTTTTGTACATTTTTCTGTAATTTTTGAAAGTTGACTGCAAAAACAGGTCTTAAGGTAGGATGCCCAAAACAAGAAAATTTATAAAAAGAGGGTTCCACAATGGGAAAGTTTCATTTCTTTTGTGAAGAAAATATGATAACTATCACATGTTTAACTCAGAAAATTTGTTTGAAAGAGTGCCCTTGAAAAGTTGAGAGATTTGTACAAAAAGAAGATGGTTTGTGCCAAAATGGGAAAAAATACAAGAGGGATGAAATCAATACACAACCCTTAGCATTTTTTTTTTAACATAAGAACTTGATAATAACAGATCTGGAACATTATTCAAAAACTTTAGAACATGCATTAGAAAAGGAAATGAAGAGAAGGTTGTGCTGGTGGCTTACCTTCTAAGCTTTGCACAAGAAACTCTCTTCTTCCTCCCTCTTCTCCGCTAGACTTCTCTTCCTTGCTCTCCTCCCTCTCTCTAACCAAAATGTGTGTGTGAGTGAGTGTGTTGTGTGAGTTTGCAAGCTAGGGGGTGTGGTATATATAGGCAATTTGGTGTAAAAGGACATAAAAGCCCTTTAGTTGAAAATGGATGGGAAAGTTAGGATTTTGCTTGGTGTTAAGTGGGATAGGAGTAACTAAGGTGCTAAATCATAGGTTTTGGAATCAAATAGTTGATTTTTAGTTGAAAGGTAACTAGTTTTGAGATTAGCAACCTAGGTCTAGTGTCACGACCCCAAACCGCCCCTAGTAGTTTGGTGCCGTGATGGCCAGTAATCCGAGATTACCGATGGCCAACTGACAAGATTCACACACAATCAGAGTACAAGAATATGGGGCTAACAAGTACGGAAGCGATTTATACAAACAGATTAGTCCATAAGAGCTGTACATAAGTCAAATGGGATAGCAATCATCTGCAGATGGGTTACAACTCGATTGCAAACGAAATAAAGTACAACTTGGTGTAGAACAATTCTAAAAATCGAGTCCAGGTCAAGTCTGGATTGCTTTCTCGAACCATCATCCACCATCTGCGGGCATCATCATCTAGCGTGAAAGCTGCTAGCGTCACTTTCTGGGTGTCGGTGCTGGGAAAGATCTCGAATAGCTTTTCCATTTCCAAGACCTAGGCTTCGACTTTCATCGGTTCTATGCCTCCTTGAAATCTCGGCAGTTTCATTTTCTTAAACTCTCTAATCAAAGCTATTGTGCCATCCCCATATAAAGCTGGCTGTGGGGGCACTTGCGGTACTGGAGGGGGTGGAGGTAGGACTGCATTCCGGCCGTTTGTCTGCTCGGCCTGAGTCGATGTAGCACTAGCGTACTGCTGTCATGTCTACCTTAACTCGCGGGCCAAACCTTCAACTAGCCTCTCCAGTCTATCTATTCTGTCCTCCGACTGATCTCGGCCAACTGGAGGTCTACCTCTTCTCATGATACTATGAGTATGCAAAAATGCGGCTTTAAAACAAAATGAGCAAATAATCACGTAGGCAAGTAACAGTTAAGCATGCAGAGACAATGTACACCTTGTTCGCATAGCAAGCAATATGATGCAATTCTAACTTCCTTCTAAGGGGAAATCCTATGCTCTTTAGGACTCAAAGTGTGTGAATAACGTATACTAAGGAACTTGTGCTCTGATACCATTCTGTCACGACCCCAAACCGCCCCTAGTAGTTTGGTGCCGTGATGGCCAGTAATCCGAGATTACCGAAGGCCAACTGACAAGATTCACACACAATCAGAGTACAATAATATGAGGCTAACAAGTACGGAAGCGATTTATACAAACAGATTAGTCCGTAAGAGCTGTGCATAAGTCAAATGAGATAGCAATCATCTGCAGATGGGTTACAACTCGATTTCAAACGAAATAAAGTACAAATTACATCTTTCATACTAACAAAAGGGCTTCACAAGCCGATATGAACAAAATACATGAAATACAACTATAAGCAAAATCTTCAAAATTGCCGACATCGTCACTGCCGACATAACAGGTATACAAAACACACATCTTGATCAAAAGGCTTCCCAAGCCGACGTATGCAACATGCAAGTATTACAAATCGAGAAGAATAATTTTCAAGACTGCCGACGTAATTACAGGTCAGGCCGACATAATCAAAATCCAAAATAAGCTCCAGAATCACATTTAGGCGTCACTGCCTTCTTGCTCATCACCTACATATATATATAGAGGGTGAGCTTGGATAATCAGTGAATGGTATAAATAATAAAGGGGTTTGCATGAATAATAGCCGAAATCCTTTCAAAACAATACAAGACAAACTCTATATATAACAAGGAATGGACCTCGTCCATCTAACAAATCTTCAAAGTTTCAAGGGATACTTACTAGCATCACATATTACCAACAATAACATTCCGGCAAACATATCCACGCGGTAAACCGTCCGTGGCAAAACAAGACAAAGCAAGATAGGCATCTCAAACGAGGGTGCTACAAAAGTTTAGAGTCCTCTAGCACAAGGGACTTTCAAGACGAGATGTGCTGCGAAAGTTGAGAGTCCTCCAGCACGAGGGACCTATGTTACAAAGGCCCGTAGCCCTTTAACACTAGAGTACAAATCAAGGGTGCTGCGAAAGTTTAGAGTCCTCCAGCACAGGGGACTTTCAAAACAAGATGTGCTGTGAAAGTTTAGAGTCCTCCAGCACAAGGGACTTTCAAACGAGATGTGCTGCGAAAGTTTAGAGTCCTCCAGCACAAGGGACTTTCCGAGAAGGTCATTCAAACAAATATGATACGAGATACGAAACTAAGGACAATCATTCATGCTTAACAAATATCTTTCAAGACAAGCAAAGCAAAGTTCTTCAAAACATTGATAACATAACTTTATCAGAAATACCACTCACCTAGTTCTTCAAACGTCGGGGTCAAGGCAAGTCCAAGTCCTACAACACATGGTAAAGTCTATTGAATGCACTACTCAAAACAAGTCTAGCTTACATGCAATCGGCATTCTTCAAAACTAAGTCAATCAAATTGAAACGCAGTTTCTCATCCTTGGAGAAACACGCTAGGCAACTACTAGGTCTAGGCCGAGGTCCCACACCTCCTTGCCGAGGTGTAGCATCGATGGCCACATTCAAAAGTGAAGTCGGGAAAAATCTGGGTTTCCCTCTTGATAACATGAAGAACAGGTGCATGAAAAACTTGAAGAACATGAACATGGGGAAAATGAATGCAAAGATCGAAACTTGCTATTACAACAGCTGAGACTTCATGCTATGAAATCAAAAACACGGACCTGGGTACCCACACTCAAGGATCTTATCAAAACAAACACAAAAACATGAGTTTTAATGCAAACTTTCGGATCAAACGAGGCTTTTCTTCATAACACATGAAAACCATTTTCTCTTTCTAAAACCAACTTTAAATCAATGCATGGTGTGCAAAACAGGTTTAATCGTGCAATGCAGCTAGATGATCAATAAGAACAACAAGAATAGGTTACGATTCTCACCTCAAAACTCGAATCTAACGGCTCAAGCTCTAACGATCAAGCTTGGAAGTCACCCTCCCTAGCTCAAACTTCTCCTTCTTCTTCCTAGAGCTTCTCTCTCTAAAAAGGCAAGATTGATACAAAAATGATATGCTTCACACGACAAACACTGACTTAAACCCTCTGTCGAAACACGTGGCACCGGCTGATTCGCTCAACTCGAAAAGGTGACTGACTTGACAAGACAAGACTAAGGCAAAGCGTACTCAACAAGCTAGGCGTCGAGAACACACCGGCAAGTAATGACAACGGCTAACAACAAGACTCCGGCAAATCAAGGGGCAAGGACATCGGCTTGGAAGGACAACACTTGACTAAACTGTGCCACACCTTGGCCTAGATGTGCCACACCTCGGTTTAGGTCATACCATTCCAGGAACAAAATCACTCATGCAAGGATCAAGGATCTAGAACGCCTAGATATTAACATCTCGGCCCAGATGATGCACATCTCGGCCTAGGCGACGCGCACCTCGGCCTAGATGGTGACATCTCGGCCAATATGCCAGGGTGAAGATGGAGGTCAACCAAAGGGGTTCCGAGATAGTTCTAAGTGACAAAGGTTTCAAAGGTGTCTAGGCTTAAGACGACCTCGACAACACACCAGGCAAGAACAAAGGATGCAAGCAATCATTCAAGCAAAACAAGACAAGATTTGCAAATGTACATTTTAATCGCAAGATCGTCCACAAATGTATGCAAGTATGACTAAGTCAAAATGAGGGTTGTTACATCTAGGCCACTAGGTTGTGTTCTTTTCTAGAACATCATGATGGTGGTTCTTGAAAATTGGCTCCTCTCTTGGGGAAGTGTGAGGGGGTTATTATTTAAATCATTTTAGGTTCTAGGCACACTCCTCTAGGTGTATATGTATATATATATATAACAAGATTGATGGCACTTCAAGGTACAAGATATAAATACTAGTTTGGGCAAGTTTTGAATTTAAAAAACAAGTGAGGGCTTGGAGTAAATACATGTAACTTATCTAGAATTAAATTAGGTTAGGGATCCTAATCCGATTAGGGAAATTCCTGTTTCAATAAAATAAAATAAAAAAAAGTAATGCTAACCAACAAGATTTGAATTAATTCAAGTAAACGAGGGGGTAAAAATAAATAAATAAACAAATATAATTCAACATTAGGGTCTTAAAAGTAAATACATAGGGGCTTTACAAAGAAAGCATTATTTGACCATGAGGCATGAAAACATAGCCAAGGCAGTCCTAAACATGCACCAAATCAATTCCAAGCATGGCCAAAAAGTGCTAACATGAAGGGCTAAAACAACATGCAACATAGGCTAGTAAGCATGGTTTACATTACATGTATATGAAGCACAAGAGAGGTCACCAAACCAGCCAAAAACAACAACATGGTATGCTAAAATACGCTCAAATAACCACTGAAACTCAGTCAATGCATGCAAAATTGATGGCCTCCTTTGGAGGGCCATGCGAGGGGTTGTTCGACACGTATATGACGGACACACCAAATGGAAAAACCAACTCTGGAAATAAGTTATAAGGGTCCTAAAACCCACCAAAAAGGCCCTGGAATGTGGCTAGGAAGCATGCAATGAAAGGTCCCCCTTGAAAGGCATTGAGGATTGCTCCACACATGCATGAGGGACACAAAATATGGCAAAAGGGGCTCCGGACAGAGTTCATGCAGACCTTAAAACTCACAAATAATGGCCTGAAACAAGACTTCAAAGCATGCAAAATGGAGCTCCTTTGAAAGGCCAACAAAGCTAGTAAAGAGAACAAAGGGTGAGAGGGTCACCCCTCTCTGATTTTGAAGCTCAAAGACAAATCTACGCCACTAAAAATCCACTGGATTTCAGTGGCTAAAAGGCCAAACCAAGGCCAATACAAATGCTCAAATGCATAGCCCTAAACATGAGGAAATGAAGTATGCAAGGGGGTAGATGACCCCCAATAGAAAAATGTCCTAAGAAAACATGTTTATAAGCTCAAAATAAAACTTTTTTCAGTTTATGTTGAAACCCAAAAATGCTTGTAAATAGGGCTAAGATATGAAGCAAAATAATGCAAAAAAAAAGGAAAATAGAGACTTACCCTTATAGAGCCGACCCTCAGCAACTTCTGGACCAAGGTAATGAGCCTTCAACCTCTATAAATCAGTTCTAAGGTGCTTGGATGGATGGTGGAGGTGTTCTACTAGGAGGTGTAGTGCAAAAGTGCAAGGAAAATGGGCTAAAACAACAACAATATAGAGAGAGAGCAAGAAATAGAGAGAGAGAGAGAGAGAGAGAGAGAGCTATATCTCTTGTCAAAATGATGAACCTCCGCTAAGGAGAGAGGACCTCTCCTTATATAGAGGAAAATCAATTCAAAGCTTCTTGAACAAGCTTGGCAAGAGCTTCATCCCTCCATACACATGTATAGAGGGGAAATTAAAGGATTCCAGTTGGCTCAAAAGATCTGTCGTGAAAACTGCTGAGAGAGGGATGCTGCCGGCCATCGGTGATGGCAAGCAGTGGCTCATTGATGGCCGGCAGGGGTCACTTTTTGGCCGGCATTGGCCAATCATGACCGGCACACTCCCATAGAGGCCGGCAACAAAAAATCAGTCCTAGTCCCTGTTTTGAAGAAAGCCTAAATCCTTCATCTGGATGCCTTTTCAGGTCATTCTTGTGTCCAAAATGAAGCCCCGGAAGTCTTCTTTCCAAATTTGGCAGCCTCGCCTCAAAATTCCATGTGTGCTAAGAGATATCCCTCTTTTAGTGAAGACTGCTCAGTTTTAGTCCAACCGGATTGATGCCCAACTTCCAACAACCATATCTCTCCCATCCGGACTCAGCTCGAGGAGATTCTTAAATGAAAATTGAAGCTCTGGAAGTCTTCTTTCCAACGGTGGTGGCCTCATAGCTGAAATCCAAGTGTACAAATGGATAGGCCTAATTTAGCAAGAGCTGCTCGGCTCTTTCTTTCCTCTCTCTTCTCCTCTTTTATTCAACTCCAAACCCCTAAACAAGGCGTTTTTGAAAGATTTTTCAAATATTTCATCTCTCTTTCATTTATTTCCACTTTGTCCTTGCTCGGTTTGCCGACAAACGCAACATTTAACAAAATGCGAGCATCAGAACATCGTAGGAACTTTATTTCAAAAATATTTTGAAAGAGAGGGTTTCAAGGTCTCAAAATCTTTTGATCAAGATAGTTTTGATCCAAAAAGGGGTATGAAGTTGGGATTTGACCCTCTCCTTGCTGAAGAAATCGAACTCTTGCACTGCACAACTTTCACCACCAAGTAAACCATCATTAGCAGCGTCCAAGTCTTAAGGGCGGTCAAAAATGCGGTGTCTACAGTTGCCCCTCTTTGACAGAACTCAACAGTCACAAAGTGACGGGAGTGAGTGTCAAAGCCCAGAGACGACCCATTTTTGACAAGGCCGAAGACTTAGACAAAGCATACAAGCTACATATGAAGATATGCGCCCGAAGGCAGGGGCAAAATGCAAGAACAATGCACAAAGCCGAGCATAACTTATGATCATGCAAAGAAAGTTGTAACGAAGCATAACAATGCAACAGTTTTAAGCAAGTAGAAACCAAGCTACATTACAATGCAGAAAGGATGTAAAAGAATTATTGCAATTCTCACTGCGAATACAACGTGCATGTGTGATAGATACACGAAGCGAACATGTGTGATGGATACACAAAGTGAATGTGTGATAGATACACAAAGTGAACGTAGTGTGACGGATACACAAAAAAGGTGAACACAAAGTGTGATAGATGCACTAAGTGAACGAGGTATGACGGATACATAAAGCGAGAGTGTGTGATTGATACACAAAGTGAGCATGTGTGATTGATACACAAAGCGAGCGTAGTGTGATAGATACACTATAAGAACAAAGCGTGATTGATACACAAAGGGTGAAGTGAGCAAAGTACGATGGATACACAAAAGGCAAACACAAAGTGTGATAGATGCACTAAGTGAACAAGTGTGATGGATACATAATAGGTGAACACAAAGTGTGATCGATGCACTAAGTGAACAAGTGTGATGGATACACTAAAGGTGAACACAAAGTGTGATCGATGCACTAAGTGAACAAGTGTGATGGATACACTAAAGGTGAACACAAAGTGTGATAGATGCACTTAGTGAACAAAGTATGATTGATGTACTAAATGTGAACACGAAGTGTGATAGATGCACTTAGTGAACAAAGTATGATTGATATACTAAATGTGAACACGAAGTGTGATAGATGCACTTAGTGAACAAAGTGTGATTGATACCCTAAAAGATGAACACAAAGTGTGATAGATGCACTAAGTGAACAAGGTGTGATGGATACACAAAAAGATGAACACAAAGTGTGATAGATGCACTAAGTAAACAAAGTGTGATTGATACACAAAAGGTGAACAAAAAGTGTGATAGATGCACTAAGTGAACAAAGTATGATACATACACTAAAGGTGAACACAAAGTGTGATAAATGCACTAAGTGAACAAGTGTGATGGATACACAAAAGATAATGAAGTGAATATGTGCATGATAGATACACAAAATGAGGATGTGTGTGATAGATACAGAAAATGAGAATATGTGTGATAGATACAGAAAATGAGAATGTGTGTGATAGATACACAAAATGAGAATGTGTGTGATAGGTACACAAAATGAAAGAAGTGTGATTGACACACTAGGTAAAAAGAGTGTGATTGATACACTAAATAAATGAAGTGTGATTGATACACTAAGCGAATGAAGAAAGTGTGATAGATACACTAAGGGTGAATGAGGTGTGATTGATACACTAAATAAATGAAGTGTGATTGATACACTAACTAAAGGAAGTGTGATTGATACACTAAATAAATGATCTCAAACGGAACTTCTTTGAATGAACCGTACATACAATATCGTGCATGAATGAGAAAGAAACTTGATGGGTATAATGCAATACAATGCATGATGTTTAAGGAATGCAATAAACAAACCTAGCGGCGCTTTAGAAAGCACCTCATGGGGTGAGTGGCGATGAACCGCTCTACTATGACGGGGGTTTCCCCTCGTGCTCTTCGAACACTTACCTTCAACTGACAGCACAAAGGCTCTGAAATGCTGACAAGGGTTCTTCACGTAGAACACTTTGGATGTTGCCTTTCTTCCTGATCATATTCACAACTTTCCCTATTCTCCAACGGGGTGACAGACTAGGTTGGTTCAGTATCCAGAATTTAGATGCATACACGCTATCTCAACCTATGGGGCTTCCATATAGATTTCAAGCCAAGGACATGCCTCTGGGTATTTAAACCAGACTTTAGTTTCGGAAATCCCGAACCTTTGCGTTCTAGGCAACAACCATTCGAACTCTAGTTTCCACCGTCGCAGTTGGTCTTCTAGGAACTCATTGCGAACACAGCCGAGATACCTCTGGCAGGGAATGATGCTTAGGGAGAGCACTTCTAATCGCCATTCTGGCTTGAAACAGACTTGATCTTGAGCTTGAGGTAGAGGCACACTCATACTTCGGAGCATTGGCAAGACCTGAAGAGGTACACACGAAATGCAATCTTGGAACTTACTGAAGTTGAAACAAACTCAGATACCCGACATTTTCCCTCTTTTCTTTTGCTTTGCAATCTGGAACCTATATAGCTTCAGATAGGTCCTGGTTTTACTGTTCCCGCATGACCTGGGTTGAACCCTGCGGTTTTACGAAAGAACGAATCTTGTTTTGCACAGATGTGGAGAATGGCATGGCACTCGGAGCGCAAAACGATTTTATTTTTGAAATTGAGAGATGAGTTCTTGACCGGGGTATTGAGCCTACGACTGAACACAGCGCACTACGACTCAACAACGGAAAACAAAAGGTAAACAACCTAAACACATCGACTAACACTAGAAACGACTCAAAACAAGAATCGGGATAAAACAAAAAGACACGACACTCAGACGTGCATAGGGAGCCTGTTTCTCTGGGTATTGTTTCCCACCCTTTCTCATTTGTGATTCTCACATCACTCGGCCCTCAGGCTCTCTTTTTTTTTTTCTCTGAAAAAGCCCTTTTCCTCACTTTTTCTCTCAGCGCACATCTCTCTATTCTTCAATCTCTCATTTTTTATCCCTCCCCTGGGTGGTTAATGGATAAACAAGAAGTTGCGGGTTAATTCCCAACATTATCAGCTCGCGGCTATTTCCTTCGGTGACATTTAGTCGATGCCCCAGATGAAGGAGTGGAGTATCTTGATCCATTCCAATTCGTGCTTCGCACTCGGCTTGATACCTCGCTGCTGAGAGGATGAGAGAGCTTTCAGCCCTTTGTTGTTAACTTCAGTTGTACCCTTCTTGGCAGATACAGTGCACTTTCTGGCAAGTATGTTGACAATGGGGAAAAGACAGAACACCTGACTTAACTGTGCCCCTAGTTCATTATTTTAACCATTTTTTTTTTGGTTTTCTACTAAAACAATTTTGACCAATATGAGAGTTAGATTAGCATGCTTGTTCGATTTTTGATTTGAAAATCATGCAAGTTAGGCTATGAGCACTCAAAATTTTCCTTTTTGGGTCCAAGAAAATGTCCAATTTTAGAAAAGATGGAATGATTTTCGAGAAAATTAGTCAACCTCAGTAAAAAAAATCTCAAAAACTATTTTTGCAAACGGCCACTGCTCAACGAGCACAGAACCTACTCTTGAGATGCACGACCTCAGATCCGAAGGAAGATTGCCTCCTTCTTGAAGAGAGCTGCATGGCAACGGAAAGTTGCCCCTTGTTTGAACGGCACCGCAGCGCATTGAATGGCAACGGAAAGTTGCCCCTTGTTTGGATGGCACCGCAGCGCATTTTATGGCAACAGAAAGTTGCCCCTTGTTTGAATAGCACCGCAGTACACTACAACCAGTCCTCACAGTGACAATTACAACCGAATTCTCGGATATAGAGAAGACAAAGATGACCAGAACCATCACATGGACACAGTCGAATTTGAAGTGTTTTACGGCTGGACTTCAGAATGAAGTTGCCTACGTATCCTAAAGATGGGAATCAAGCCTTACGTAGTTCGGGTTTAAGGTACACTCGGGTATTAACTTCTCTTTTTGCGCTTTAACTTTTGCCAAGGCCACCCTTCCGGGTTTTCAATTTTGCGAGCTATGTTTTTCTTTTCTTTTCGATTCTTTTCATTTCTTTTTCTTCTTTTTTTGCTTTTTTCATCTTTTCTTTTCATTTTTCTTCTTTTCTTCTTCTTTTTTTTTCTTGTTTTTTTTTGTTTTTCTTCTTTTCTTGCTCTAACTTTTGCCTAGGTTGCCCTTTCGGGTTTTCGGCCCAACGAGCCTCTCAAGGGTAAAAGTGTAGCTTTGTCCATATCAAACGATTTGAGATCTCAAAGCCATCTGAATACAAGAAAGTGGCTGTTGTTTGCTGATGGTGTAGAAGTCCATCCAATGGAGGGTGAATTTGCCCCTAGTGTTGTAGATAGGAACTTGGTTGTCCTTCAGCAATGTCTTTTTCTTTCCTCCATTCTAGGGTTTGGCATTCTTGCTGATCTTCATTGATTTGTGGAATGATCCATCTTCGGCTCTTCGAGCACAATCTGGCATCTTTTGCCCCTAGTTCGAGGGGTGCTTCTGATCTAGCTTTGCAAGCTTCTTTTGACGACATCTGATCTCCTTGATCTGACTTCCCTGCCCCTACTTCAAGGGCTGCTTCTGATCCGGCCACACAGACCTTACATGGTGGTTGACCATTGAACATTTCGAATCTAAGTTCAAGGTTCGAAAGCAAAGGGGTCGAGTCTCGAGGTTGAGAGCGATCCTAGGCTGCACAATCTCAAGAGCGATTCCGCACAGGTCTTCGCGGGACGGCGCAAAATATTTTTTGAAATCTTTGAAGAAAGCGACTAATCGCTCGCGCTGAAGACAGTGTAGAACCAATCTGGATCAGACCAGGATCCTTCCCAGTACTCACATTAACAAGCATGACCTCGATCATTAAGGGCTTAGCATGCCTCTCTTTCTCTCAATTGATCAAATTTTTACAAATCCCGAGGAATTCCTTCCTCTTCGTTTTCATCACAATTATTCAAAGAAGTTTTGAAAAGCTTAGGTCGATGCAATGAATTCAAAGCACAGAAAAGCAGGTGAAATGAACTGTCGTTTCATTCTAAGCTTGCTGGCACAACAGGCTCAAAGTAACAATAAGCACAAAACATGTCAGCCACAGCTGTTTCATTCAGATTTCCTGTTTGTAACCGGCTCCTCAGCAAAGACAAACTCAAAAGAAAGGGAAAAGACCAACACGAAGTAAAGCAAATGGTGTCCGAGGTAACCAACCCCAGGATCACCCGTCATTCCATATAATGGAATTGACTCGATACAACAAGACAGACCCTTAAGCAAAAAGACTAACTCAAAACGACGAGACAGACACAAAGCAAGACCACAGGACTGACTCAACACCCAGGTCAGAAGCTACAAAAATTAGCATCCACAGATGCTCAAAACAGTGCATGCCAAACGCCACATTTGAAATACACTGAGCGCCGCCTGCAGGTGGTCCAACCCCTGATCACATCAAATTATCCCCCCACAAGTTCACTGATCAAGTGCCGATAGACTTTGCAGGACCTGGTGCGGCAATGACCCCATTCTCAAACAGATCTTGTACATCATGGCACAGACGAAAGCAACTATCGGTGTCATAACCAGTTTGTTGATGGTAGGCACAGTATTTAGTCTGGTCATGCTTTGCAGGGATAGGATCGGGTAGGGGCCGTTGTTCCAACGGTTTCAAATGTCCTTTCCGGAGTAAGACCTCTAGAGCCTTTGACAAAGGCATATGAAGTGGGGTGAAAACCCTCTTGACTCGGGGTGGATATTTGGTTTTTTGTGAGCTACTTCCAGATGCACCGGTGAATGGGATAGCTATTTTTGATGCGGTAGTGGTAACCATGCCCACTTCAGAAGATCTTGCAGCTGCATCACCACTGGTGGTCGCATTCGAACTGTGGGAAAACGCCCTCCTGGACTGCTCCTTCTCCTGGTCAATAAGGCCCTGCTTCATAGCATCCTCAATTTGTACCCCCATCTCATGTAAATCTAAAAAGGTGGGGAAGGAGAGAATAATCATTTTCTGCATGAGCTTGGGCTGGAGATTGTGCACAATCATCCTAATCTGATCTTTGTCAGTGGGCCTAGTGGTCATCATTGAGGCCTTGGCCCTCCACCGGGTTACGAAGTCAGAAAAACTCTCCTTAGGCTCCTGCCTAGTCGCCTCGAGATCACGGGTTGTGACCTCGATCTGTGTATTATAGGAGTACTGAGTGACAAAAGCCTCGACCATCTCATCCCAATTCCTCTTAACATCGTCTTCCAGTTTTGTGTACCAAATGGCCGCCACACCCGACAGGGTCCGGCTGAATAAAGAAAGCTTATGTAGTCTAGTGAGGCCCATCGGCCTTAATATGTTTGAAAATAGCCGTAAGTGCACCATGGGATCCCCGGACCCGTCAAAGCGGTCAATATGTGACATTTTAAAGCGGTCCGGCAGCGTCACGGCCGCATCGGTATACCCATCCTCAATGTCCGAGATGAACTTGACGCCCTGAGATTTCTTGAACAGCTTTTCAAGCCTGCTCACCTTCAATGCTGTGGGGTCCACCTCGGACTCAAAGGGAGAATCCGGCAGGTTGGTGGGTGTTTTGGATAATTGGGATAGGATTGGGGGCGGAGCCGATCTTGTCGGAATGTCCGTATCTCCCTGGACATTTGGTGCCTCCTCGGGTGCTGGAACTCCTGGTGGGGGAGGGGCCTGATGTGAAGCAGATGCTCTTGTTTGCTGCTGCAGCCGGGCAATTAAGTCTCCCTGTCGGGCCATGATCTCAGCCTGCTGTTTGGCAAATTCTGCTTGACGAGCAGCATCCTGCTGCATGGTTTTCATGCTCTCTTGGAGTTGACGCATCATTTCCTCTATTCCTGCCATACTGCCCTGATTTGACTGAACTACCGGTATATCTGTCTCTGCAGTAAGCTCGGGAATCTCAACTCGACTGCTCTAAGACCACTGATCTGGTAGCTGCTGCACTGGTGGTCTGCGCCTGACTAGTCTTCTCTGGCTCTGATTGCCCTTGAACTGAGTCTCTAACCTGACAAAGTCTATCAACACAAGTCCGGTGTACTCGGGGGATATTTGAGCCTTCTGAAGCTATGATTCCAAGACTTCCTAGCAAAAGAGAAAACAGGCAACATCTCAGCCCATTTTTGCCAAAATAGATATGAGCGTAGCTGAATGACCGTGCTCTCTACCAAATTCTGCCCAAAAGTCCGCCAGAAACTGATACCCTTAGGTAAAACTGATTCCCAAATACTGATGCCCGCAGGCCTGATACCCAGACTCGCAAACTGTTACATGCATTCCTGTAGGGACACACCCTAAAAGCACATACCAAGCAAGTAAGAGCCAAAACACCCCTATGTTGGGGTAGGGTTTTCCTGTCCTATTTTGTCAGGAACTAGGGTTTCACTACGCACGCAGTGGTTTCAAACAACCTATAATCGGGTAAACAACCTGTCCTAGCTTAGAATGGTCACTACGGATTCCGATATACACTAGGTCGAATGGTCAAAGAGGGTGCCCCGGTAAAAATCGGGATTTGTGTTCCCGTCATGACAAAGCCCGCAACCGGTCAGCCTTATGGCACGCTTCTCGAAGCGAGCCTCAGGCAAACTGTTCAGGAATAGCATACGGCAAACACAGTGTCCTAGGCGCACCAATGCGCATGCAATGCAAAGAAACACAAAAGTGTAGTCAAAACAAGATATCATGAGTTCGAGTCAAGTTCTCTATCTCCACAGCAGAGTCGCCAGAAACTGTAGACGTCCCCAAACGTCTCGGGAGGAATCCCGTTTTGTTCATTGGGGCTCACTACAGTTCGGACTCAATGTCACGGTCCTACATCTAATCTCGCAAAGTGCAATGCAAGACTGATGAATCATCAAAGAGTCCAAATCCGGCAAATCGTTTTGGAAAACAAATTTTTAGAAAGAAGTGTCAAACATGGACTGTCTTGCCAGATACAGAGTCGCCACCTAAATATTTTATTTTGGGAAATTTAGGAAACCATGACTCGTTGCCTAAGGCCACGTGTCCGTCATCACCAAAGTTGCCTTGGCTCGGGAACTTGGGTACGATTGGGGAAGGTCACTTTGTGAGCACCCCCGCTCGCCCGATCAAAGATCGGCCTCTACTAACCATAATATCGAGTTTTGAAAACATTATGCGTTCTTATTCCGGTTATTAGCCTAGAATTACTATGTGATGCGCACAACATACAAATATAGACCGGATCGCCTGAATTGGAACAAAACATTTCATGTTGGTTTTGAAAAACAGTTTGCTACTCACAAGTAGGCTAAAATGTGGATTTGCCACCCTCAGGTGGGCTTAGAAAACATGATGATTTGCCACTCTCAAGTGGGCTTAAAACTCACAATTGATGAATTGTTCCAATCTAAATAACCTAACCTTCACCCATAGGCATTCAGGTAGTTATATCACATAAGCAGGTAGCCTCATGGTAAGCATGCTATCATGGCAGTCACTCACACACATGCAAGGATGCTAAAGCATAAATACTTACCGATTACTCCAAGCCAAAACAGAAGCTATGTTAGAAATCCATGCATGATCCTAACTATACAGAAATGCCTAATGCAACACATGCAAAGATGCAACTACAATGGGCTCGGCTATTCTAAGATGGCATATGATGATGCTACAGCTAACACGTATTCAACTTTGGAGTTGAAATACAATGCAGTTAGTTTGATGCGCCAAGCCCGGTGCATGCAAGACAGATGAATGAATGCAAACATGCAAGCATAAGTATGCTAATTGAAACATGCCCTAATCTAAGCATCTTAAGCTGGTAAATAAAAGGGAGAAAGACGTGGGGTTGGAAGACATACATCACACACACACACACTTATTACAATTGTGCCCTCGCTCGGAGGGTCCGAATAAATAATACAAGCAGCCTAATTAACTAACTCACGAGCTAATTAATTATTACAAAACCGAATTACTAACTAGCTACAACTAATTATTACACAACTTAATTAATTAACAAATTAACTAATAAACAACAAATGAAAAGCAACAAATAAAGATGCTCCAGCTCTGTTCAAAGAAGGAAGGTATGCATGCTCGCTTCGGTTCCTCACCTCGAAACGCCTTCCGGTTGCTCTTTAGAGGCTCTGTTTGCAGGGTGTCTTCCAGTGTTTGTTGCTGAAACTTACCAAAACACTGCTGGAGAGTTCAACAGTGGCCTGCCAGCCATGAAAAGAGCACTGCCGGCCAACAACAGGGCACTGCCGGCCAAGGGTGTGACACTGCCTGCCATCAGTGGTGCACTGTCGGCCACTGGTGTGCTGTGACACCAAGCTACAACAAAGCACAAAATAAAGAGAAGGGAGGGTCTCCCAAGGGCATGTATGCACTATGCCACCCCATATCACCCCAAAACATCAAGGGAGAGGACTAGTCGGATCCACGACCATCAATCACGCATCCCGATGAATGATGGCCAAAGATCCAACTTGTGCAAATCAATATGAAAATGAATGCATAAATACAACAAGTAAAGCCAACAACTCTATCATGGACAGTCAAGAGTGTCGGTGACCAAGAATCGAGGCACGTTTCATCACTTGGAGTACGAAACGTTCCTCGTTTCCCATGTTTGGACTAAACCCTACCCCAAACACAAAGCAATGAGATGGCATACACAATGCGAGTAACATATAACCTAGCATACGCAATGCTATGGGCTAAAATGGCATACACAATGCACGTGACATAACATGGCATACACAATGCACTTACGAAGACTATCATGCGCACATGAACTAAATGGCATATACAAATGCAAGATGGACTTACACCAATATAAGTGGACCTCAGCCACACTCAAATCAGTGGCCATATGATGGAAATGAGACAACCGAAACACATGCAAACATACACGATGCAAGGGATCGATCCTAAGGCATCAAATGCCACTCTACCAAAGCATGGAAAAGGATGCAATATGGCATACAAACACACAAATTACAGCTCTGAAACATGATACAAAATGGTCCCGAAACATGTAAACATCGCACACAATGCAAGCTAGGGGGCCCGGGTACCGAAACTAGTGAAGTGCGTTACTCTAGAGGTACCCAAAGCAATGCGCTAATGGCAAAATCAACCCCAAACAGACCCTAGGCAGGTCTGAAACAGTGGGGAAATGGCCTAAGATGATGGCTCGGAATGCAATGAAATGGAGCTCATTCAATGGTCGGTAAATGAGGCATACAAGTCTGACTCTCAAACGCATTTAAAGAGTATAAAACATGGCAATATGGCATTGATACAAGCTCTGAAATATGATGTATAATGGCCCCAAAACAAGGGAATTCCTCAGTATATGCATGTAATGGACCCCGAAACTCAAAGTTAAGCAAGTGCATTGAACCACGAGCATGCAAAGCAAGCATTATTTGACCATGAGGCATGAAAACAGAGCCAAGGTAGTCCTAAACATGCACCAAATCAATTCTAAGCATGGCCAAAAAGTGCTAACATGAAGGGCTAAAACAACATGCAACATAGGCTAGTAAGCATGGTTTACATTACATGTATATGAAACACAAGAGAGGTCACCAAACCAGCCAAAAACAAAAACATGGTATGCTAAAATATGCCCAAATAACCACTGAAACTCAGTCAATGCATGCCAAAATGATGGGCTCCTTTGAAGGGCCATGCGAGGGGTTGTTCCACACGTATATGACGGACACACCAAATGGCAAAACCAACTCTAGAAATAGGTTATGAGGGTCCTAAAACCCACCAAAAAGGCCCTACAATGTGGCTAGGAAGCATGCAATGAAAGGTCCCCTTGAAAGGCATTGAGGAGGATTGCTCCACACATGCATGAGGGACACAAAATATGGCAAAAGGGGCTCCGGACAAAGTTCATGCAGACCTTAAAACTCACAAATAATGGCCTGAAATAAGACTTCAAAGCATGCAAAATGGAGCTCCTTTGGAAGGCCAACAAAGCTAGTAAAGAGAACAAGAGGTGAGAGGGTCACCCCTCTCTGATTTTGAAGCTCAAAGACACATCTAAGCCACTGAAAATTCACTAGATTTCAATGGCTAAAAGGCCAAACCAAGGCCAATGCAAATGCTCAAATGCATAGCCCTGAACATGAGGAAATGAAGCATGCAAGGGGGTAGATGACCCCCAACAGAAAAATGTCCTTAAGAAAACATGTTTATAAGCTCAAAAGAAAACTTTTTTCAGTTTATGTCGAAACCCAAAAATGCTTGTAAATAGGGCTAAGATATGAAGCAAAATAATGCAAAAAAAATGAGAAATAAAGGCTTACCCTTGTAGAGCCGACGCTCAGCAACTTCTGGACCAAGGTAATGAGCCTTCAACCTCTGTAAATCAGTTCCAAGGTGCTTCGATGGATGGTGGAGGTGTTCTGCTAGGAGGTGTAGTGCAAAAGTGCAAGGAAAAGGGACTAAAACAACAACAATATAGAGAGAGAACAAGAAATAGAGAGAGAGAGAGAGCTATATCTCTTGTCAAAGTGCTAAACCTTCGCTAAGGAGACAGGGCCTCTCCTTATATAGAGGAAAATCAATTCAAAGCTTCTTGAACAAGCTTGGCAAGAGCTTCATCCCTCCATACACGTGTATGGAGGGGAAATTAAAGGATTCCAGCTGGCTCAAAAGATCTGTCGTGAAACCTGCTAAGAGAGGGGTACTGCCAGCCATCAGTGATGGCAGGAAGTGGCTCATTGATGGCCGGAAGGGGTCACTTTTTTGCCAGCATTGGCCAATCATGGCCGGTACACTCCCATAGAGGTCGGCAACAAAAAATCAGTCCTAGTCCCTGTTTTGAAGAAAGCCTAAATCCTTCATCTGGATGCCTTTTCAGGTCATTCTTATGTCCAAAATGAAGCCCCGAAAGTTTTCTTTCCAAATTTGGAAGCCTCACCTCAAAATTCCATGTGTGCTAAGAGATATCCCTCTTTTAGTGAAGACTGCTCAGTTTCGGTCCAACCGGATTAATGCCCAACTTCCAACAATCATATCTCTCCCATCTGGACTCGGATCGAGGAGATTCTTAAATGAAAATTAAAGCTCTGGAAGTCTTCTTTCCAACAGTGGTGGCCTCATAGCTGAAATCCAAGTGTACAAATGGATAGGCCTGATTTAGCGAGGGCTGCTTGGCTCTTTCTTAAAGATTCATGCCCAACTCCTTCCCTGACTGGGTTTCCTCTCTCTTCTCCTCTTTTATTCAACTCCAAACCCCTAATCAAGGCGTTTTTGAAAGATTTTTCAAATGTTTCATCTCTCTTTCATTTATTTCCACTTTGTCCTTGCTCGGTTTGCCGAAAAACGCAACATTTAACAAAATGCGAGCATCGGAACATCGTAGGAACTTTATTTCAAAAATATTTTGAAAGAGAGGGTTTCAAGGTCTCAAAATCTTTTGATCAAGATAGTTTTGATCCAAAAAGGGGTATGAAGTTGGGATTTGACCCTCTCCTTGGCGAAGAAATCTAACCCTTGCACTACACAACTTTCACCACCAAGTAAACCATCTGTAGCGGCGTCCAAGTCTGAAGGGCGGTCAAAAATGGGGTGTCAACAATGGTACTTCCTGCTCTTTCTCAATCTCTCCTTCTTAAATCTGGGATTTGGATTCCTCAGGAGTGAGTATCAGCTTTCTTTTCTTTTTCTGCTTTTGTTTGTCCTTGAGAGTAGCCAGAATTTCAGCCTTCTTACGAGATTCTTCTTGTGGAGACCCTGCACCAAAAGGTATGAATGTAAATGAAACAAACAAAAGAGTCTAAAAAAAAAAAGGAAACCTAAAACTACTTACCCCTTTTTGAAGCAGCTCTAGTAACTCTAGCAGGAGAGGGTGAGGCTACAAGAGCAGTTTTGGCAGCTGTGGAAAGAGAGGGGATGTTTTCAACTGTTGTTGATTTAGCTTTCGAAGGCACTCCTAACCCTATTAGTAAATCATGAAGGTGTATGAATAGGCGCACTTCCATATTGGCTGTCCACCAGTTTTTTTCAGAGCCAGGCCAGAAGGAAGAAATGGGACAAATTTGAACTCACTTAATTCTTTCAATAGTTTGAATGTTGCCTCTTCTAGTTTTGATTTGGGTATTTTCAGGTCTCTGGCAGTAAGATGGACATTTGAGAGGCTGCAGAGTGGAATGGGAATCCCCTGAGTTAACCCAAATTGCCTGGAAAATTGAGAAGGACAGTATACCTCAACTATACACTTATAAGCTCGAGGGTTTAAAGTGCCAATGAACAGCTCCCTCGGCAGCAAAATAGAAGCCCACATGTCTTTGTGGGGTGGGGTGGAGCACTCTTTATCAGCTAAGAATGTTTGCAGCCAAGCAGGTCCTTTGTTGACATCAAAGGGGCAGAAGAAGGTGGCAGATGGAGAAATAGGAAGTTGGTGAAAAAAGGTGGGGTAGTAGGCAAAGGAAGCAGGATAAAGAACAATTCTGGCATATTTTTCCCTAGAAGTGCTAGGGTCCTGAACAAGGAATTTTAAGCATTTAGGATGCAAATCAGTGAAGTAAGCAAAGAGCCAGAGTTGGAGCACCCAAAGAGGACCCCCTTGGTTAACATCAAGAGGTTTCTCACAAAATTGGGAACAGGCTCTATAAACATGGCCTAAGAGATAAGGAGCCAGGGCTATGCATTTTTTCAAAACAAGTGCCTTCGCAAGTGGAGCGAACTTAGGCATAATCCTCTAAGATGATGTGCAAAAGAGAAATTTGCACAACTAGTATAAGATGAAGGAAAAAAGTTCTCTATCTCTCACGGGGCCTTCCCTTTTATTTTCAGCCTTTACAAAATCACTGTAAGAGGAGTTTAAGGGTGGAAGGGAAAACTTAACAAAGAGGTCTGGATAGCTGAGAGTGAAAGGAGAGCCAAGGGGTGAAGCCCTAAAAGATGGAAAATATCAAGAACGGTGGGGGCCATCATGCCACACCGAAACTAAAAAAAAATTGAAAGCCATGTTCCAAAAACAAAGAGCAGCGGGAATCAAGAAAGGGTCTTCAAGAATGATAAACCTGGAAAGACGAAGGACATCGAGAATACAGAGCTCTTGCAGGTCGTCTTCTCTTGTAGGCACAACTCTGTCATACCATTCCTCTCATTCAGTTCTCAATGTCGGCCAGCAACAGTGAGGTCAGGTCATTCTCCAATTTTCCTAGTCGAGCCCCCCTTCGTAGAGAAGAAAATGGTCCTCCAGACGAGGGTATAAAGCTGGAAGTTGAGTAGGAGCTTCTCAAAAGATGGGACCTAAGACATATTCTTGTTTGTTGTTATGGCGAGGAACGAAAAGGTAGCCGTCTATGGCACTTGACCCATCAGCTGTTAACTTAGCAATCTCTTCATCAATACATCTTTTCAAAGCCATGGTTGGGCTTATATGATCACCACCAAGCACTTTCAGAGAAAAAAAATCCATTGGTAGCAAGCAGCAAGGAAGAGGCGAGGAAGAAAGGGTTAACAAAGGAGAAGGGTTTGTGTTTTGAGCGAATGAGTGATTTCAGAGCACGAAATAAAAAGGGTTTTAAAGGCCTTTGTGTCTGGAAAGTATATCGCATAATTCGTTAAGTACCAAAAGTACAAATACGAAGGGCTTCTTTCAATATTGATACTTTTGGAGGGAAAAACACATCCTAGATTTTGAGGCCAGCTTTGAAGTATAGTATTTGGCTTCAAAACCAGATTTTGGCGCCAAAAGTCAAATAACAAACGGCTTCGAAACTGAGAAGCCGGCTTCGAAGTACATTTTATACCTATAGATGTAAGAATGCTCAAGTATTCGTTTACTTCAAAAGGGATTAAAGACCTATTTTAGGTTTCTCAATGAAAGTAATATCCTTCGAAACAAAACTTGAGATCCCTTAAGGATGAGAATTGATGTTTGAAACATCAAAACCAATAGTTGGTTTATATATATTCAGAAAAGATTGTCTTTTCAGACTAAAACAGTGCAGTCCTCAAAAGGAGCTTCCATATTTTTGAAAATATGGACTGTTGTTCAAAGCGAAATGGTCAATTTAAAACTGGTTGATCATACTAAACCATGACCATATGTTGGTTATGATTGAAACAAGTTTTAAGGCGTAAGATTGTTAGATTCGAAGCACGGATTCTGAATGAAAATCAGCAAGAACTGTCAACTATATTCTATAAATTGGAAAAGTTCATATTGATTCTTTTTAGTGTTTCATTTAAAACGATTGAGTCCAGATTCGAAGGATAAGATTGTTCAGTTCGAAGTCCTAAATTTGCTTTTAAAGACAAACAGAGACAAGATCAAACAATGCCAAACAAAGAAAAAGTCTTAGTTGTATTAAAGCAAAAGCAATTACATTGAACGACCCTCTTTGGGTACAAATTCAAGCTCATAAAAGTAGGGAATAGAATAAATAACAAGATCATGAAATTTGGTCCAACTATGATCAATGAATTTCTGTTCTTTCTTTATTCTATCCTCTATTTCTTCTAGGATTGGCTGCATGAGTTGATGTACTCTCACTTCATAAAAGAGCTCTTCAGCCTTTATTTCGAATGCTGTTTCTCTCAATCCTTGTTCCAACTCGTCTATATCCAAGTCATCCCAGTACGCAGAATCTTTATTCTTGAAGTTTTTGAATTCTTCAATGAAGTTCTCTGCTTCGTACTGGGCATGAACTCGAAGGGACGAGAGTTGGTCCAAAGATTGAGTGGTGGCTGTAGAGGTCCGATGCCAGTGGAGAAGCGAGGGAAGTTGGTCCAAAAACATGTGAAGCTCTGCTTGAACAAGGGGATTGTGGACATGACCCCGAGTCAGAATGTCACAAGCCCATCGAAGATTCTTGAGAGGGACTTCATCCTCAAGAACACTGAAGGGCAAGTGAGACAAGGTCGCAAGTAGGAATTGGGCTTGCTTCCGCTCAGCTGGAGTAGAGGGAGGTGGAGGCTTCTGAGGTGGAAAGACCTTATCCGCGGAGAGGGCAAGCTTCAGTCTTTCTGTCCAGCAAGGAGTTGGCGGAGGAGAAGGTATGGAAGCCTCCACTTCAGGAGGAGGAGCAAAAGCAAAAGGAACAAGGGCATTAATATAATCGAGCCAGTCAGAAGAGCAAAGCTTCGCCTTTTGGTCTAAGAACGATAGATTGTACCCTTGTGTCTCTTCGGGGCGTCGAGCAGTGTGCACTATCTTTGTAGACATGGAGGATGTGTACCATGCTATAAGTAGATTTTCCTCCAAACTGCGTCGATGGTCGATGGGCACGTAAGGATAAACCACCGAGCTTCGCGCATAGGAAGGGAACTCTAAAGGGTCAGTAAACTCGACAAAGTGATGGTTGATTCGCTCTCTTAAATCACAGGCCTCCGGTTTTGACCAGCTTGTCTAGTCAGAAGCCCTAGAGGAAGAAGAAGTTGCAGCCTTATTCCATGCAGAGGATTGTGAAGAAGAACTTCCCATGTCTATATTTGCTACTTTTTGAATCAAAGGATTAAGAGCAGTTTGTTCGTAGTCCAAGGGTGAGTCAGAAGAAGAACTTCCCGTGTCCATATTTGTAAGTTTCTGAATCAAAGGATTAAGGGCAATGTGTCCGTAGTCCAAGGGTTGATAATTTGCAAAGGCATCCATGACCTGAATATAGAAAGATGGGTAAATGTGGCTAACTAATGCATGGAGGTTCTTTCGAGGAGGAACAACATCATCAGATGACTCTTCATGTGCTCAATCAATAGAGGAGAAAATTGATTCGGCTATAAAAAAATGTATCAGTCTGTTCGAATACTAAGGTGGTTGGGGTGTTCAAAAGATTGAAGGAGAGTTTAATGCAGATGATGAATGACAATTGCATTTCTGGAAGAATGCAAAGCCCATGCACGTTCTAAGACGTGGATAAAAGACCTTGATCCACTAATATCACCAAGTATTGGGTATATTAGTACGGGGGGTAATGTTGGCTACATATTTTGTACAAGCCAATTAAAATTCGACGCGTGGCAGAATAAGGGTAATACAGGAAAACTATTCAAGTCTTCGATCCTGATCGTACATGTGGCAGTTAATATTGGTTATTACGAGATCTAAGTAGCAGTGGATCAACAAAGAGATGTAGGGTGACGTGGCTTCAACGGTTGCTCACATTTAAATTCAAAAATTTAGGAGGGAAGTCTAACTGCAAGAGATAGCATAGTGGAGCTAATTATAAGGCAACATGATCAACGATCATGGAGGAGCAGTTCGACGGTTGAAAATGCAGTTCGAGGGTCATCCTTGAGAAGTATAAATAGCAGAGAAGACCCAGAAAAAAGACCCAGACTCAGATCCAAAAAACCAGTCTTATTCTACTTTATTTCTTTTCTAGTTTTACATTTCCAGTTTTATATTTCCAGTTCTTTACATTTCTGCACTTTAAAATTCCTGCACTACACTTCGTTCATAGGAGTAGTTTCAAGTAGATTGTCACTGTAAACCTCTACGAGACTGAGTTTGGATCATTGTAAGTTTTTAATTCTAATTAAATGCTTCAATTGTGCTTCATTTAATTGTTATTTTGCTTAATTCTCCTAAATCAAGCCACCAGTAAAAGTCATCTTCATTGAGGCTGAAAGAACTAAAACACAATCGTCTGATAATTGGTTGGCAATTAATTTTTTGTAAGGACTAATTGATCCTTGCTGGCGCGCTCGCAATTACAAAAATAACATTCGAAAGCCAAAAATCCAACAAGTAATGAATTATTAATGAAAATAATATTAAGTGTTATATGATTTAAAATCTTAAACATTTCAAGTGTGATTATATCGAAATTATGGAAGTTAACGTCTTCCTTTTTTTTTTCGAATCTCAAAAAAATGTTTGGTATACAATTAAAAAAGTCACATTTTTTATGTAAAAAAAAAAAAAAAAAATTGTCATTCGTAATTTTTTTTTTCAAATTATGTTAATTTCTTTTCTTTTCTTTTCTTTTTTTTAACACTTTTCAAGGCTTGTTTAGATGAATCCAAAAAAAAAAATGATTTTTTTTTTAAAAAGTTCACTAAAGCAAAATAATTAAAAAAATATATTTATTTATTGACCTTTTATTTTTATTATTATATCCTTTATCAATTTTTTTTAATTTTTTAATTTTTTATTTTTTCGATCCGAGAACTCAAAAGTATAAATTTTCGAGACATTGACCCATAAATCCTAAAATCAGAATATGTATACTTATTTTAATAAACATATAAGTCTTTATTTATGTAAATTGACACATTTATTATTGTTTTTACGATATAGTCAATTTAAAGATTAATTTTAGTTGTTTATCAAATTCCTTGTCACATTTCAAAAAAGTATATTAAATAGTTCTTGCAGTCACATTGCTGGTTTAGACAAACTATATTTCATATTCAATCCATCCAAAATGTAACATGTCCAATTTGGAAATCAAATCATATTCCACATGTCACATTTCATAAAAGCATACTTAAGGCCTCGTTTGGCAAGTGGCTTTTTTAGCTAAAAAGTCAAAAAGTTACTAAAAAAACCAAAAAACCAACAACCACTACCAAAAAGTCAAAGATTTCCTTTTCTCTTTTCGCAAAAAGTCAAAAAGTCATCCCAAACATACTAGTTTTTTTTACATCATATTTTAGCCAAAAAATCAAAAAATTACTAAAAAAACATGTTCTCAAACGAGGCCTA
The DNA here is from genome assembly GCF_055761805.1 of Camellia sinensis. Classification (NCBI taxonomy): domain Eukaryota; kingdom Viridiplantae; phylum Streptophyta; class Magnoliopsida; order Ericales; family Theaceae; genus Camellia; species Camellia sinensis. Next base: position 186,053,246 of record NC_138962.1, read on the forward strand.
AATGATTTTTTAGTCAGATTGTTAATTTAGACAAATCACATTCTACGTTCAATCCACCCAAACTATAACATGCCCATTTTTTAATTCAAGCCACATTCCACATGTCACATTTTTAAAAAGTATATTAAAGGGTTTTTATAGTCACAGTGCTAGTTTGAACAAATCACATTTCACATTTAATCCACCCAAAATCTAACATGTTCATTTTGACAATCAAACCACATTTCACATTCAATCCACCTAAAATTTATCATGCCCAATATGGAAATCAACCATTATGTCACATTTCAAAAATCATATCCAAGAAAAAAAAATACGTGTCCAACAATCAATAAGAGCAAAAACGTCTTAATGTGATATAATAATATATTAAATTAGATCTCATAGAAAATGTTTCTAAATGAGCAGGGCACTCCGGTTTATTAAAGAGAGAGAGAGAGAGACTTCATGCTATATAGATTTTTGAAGTGAGATTTTCAAGTAAATTTTCCTAAATTTAAAAAATTTAGGGTTAATTATTGGTCAGTCCCATTAATGTTATGTTTGGTTGGGAGATTTAGAAAATAATTTGGAAAGGGAAAAAGAAAAGATAGATAAAATATGAATAAAATATACTTATATTTCACCTAATTTCATACACTTTTTTCTTTTTCTCTTTTCAAATCACTTCCAAAATCTCTCAACCAAACACAATGTAAGTGGACTTAAGCAGTGTGTTTGGTTTAAGTTTTCTAGATTAAGTTTTTTGGTTTTCGTGTTTTTTTATTTTTAGTGAATATTTTTTAAATTTTAAACATTTTTTTTATTTTTTTAAATGCACCTTACTTAGATATATCTAAAAAGTAAAAAAAAAAATTGTGAAAAAATATTTTTAAAAATTAATAAATACATAAAAATATAAAAAAAATGTCCTGAATTCTTGTATTTTTTTTTATATTTTTGGTATTTAGTGAATTTTTAAAAGATTTTTTTTACTTTTTAGATGTATTTATGTTAGTTGTGTCTAAAAAATAAAAAATAAAATTGCTTAAAATATTAAAAAAATTCAGTAAAAACAAAAAAATACGGAAAATAAGAAAGTAGAATTTTCTGAAAAGTGTTTTTGGAAAAATGAAACCAAACATAAGTTCTATTGACTTTTTAAATGCACCAATAAATCCTCTATTATCTATATTACCCTCATTAAATATCTGTTTTTATTATCTTCTCCCTCTTTCTACTCCAAATAACTTTTCATCTTCATTTCTTCATACACTCTTTACTATTTTTTTTTTAGAGAGCCTCTCTCTCCACCATTTTTCTAGAGAGCTTCACAACACTATTGTCTATCACCACTGTTACCATACCACCACCGTCGCCGTCATCGTTCAACCATTACTACTGTTCACCAATCACCTCCACTGTCACTAATCTATATTCCTTTATCGTCAATTTATACTCCATTGCTGGCAATCTACACATCACTACTCTCTTCCGTTGTCGTCAATGCCGCTAATTTCTTATCATCATCTTCTTCATTTTGTTGCCATCACTAGTGAATAGGGATGGGCATTTTCTCCCGCCCCACTCCGCACTACCCCGCACCTGCATCCTCCGCTCCGTCCCGCACAGGTTTTCCTTAGGGTTGTTCAAAAATCCGTTCAAACCAATAATCTTGACCGAACCAGACCGAACTGTATGATTTGGTTCAGTTCTATTAAGAACCGGTTCGGTTTCGGTTCAATAAATATTGAGAACTGTAAAAACGGTTCGAACCGAACCAAATTTTAAAAGATATATATAGATATATATATAATATTTAATAAACAGCAGCAGTCCTTGAACCATACATAAGTGTTATTTAATAAGATATATATATATAATATTTAATATTATCATATCAAGTTTTATTTTTATTAATTGATTTTTTGTAATTTTAATGATATTAGGATGATATAGATATGTAATGTTGAGTAATGCCTTAATATTATTAGTTTTTATCATGAGTTAAATGTAATCAGTTTGAGTAATTATTTTGCTAATATTAACAATTTATTTTTGTAAATAGAAATTTTTTGAACCGTGAACCGAACTGCAACCGAATTGTTATTTCGGTTTGGTTCTAGTTTGGTTTTACAAGTATAATGGTTTGGTCTGGTTCTCAAAATCACAGAATCGTTAGAATCGATTTGGTTTTTAGATTTTCTCAGAACCGAACCAATCCAAACCGTGTCCACCCCTAGTTTTCCCCACCCCGTTGAGGAAGTTTGGTCTCCTATCCCCTTCTATCCAATCCTTGCCCCGATTATATTTACTAAATATATTTATATATAATATATATAATTTAATTTTTTTCAATATAATAAAATTAAAACATTAGAATATTATTCTTAATATTAATTTTTAATCATTTATTTTCAATCTTATTTGTTATAATTCTTATTAAGTATGAATTATTATCCATAGTATACTATAATTTTTATTAACATTTTTATTTTTCAACTTATAAAAAAAAAAAACCCATCTCTCGCCCCACAACCGCCACCTCCTGACTTGCCCCGCACCCAATATGAAATGGGACGAGGATAGATTACGAAAAACACACCCCAAACCCGACCCGTGACCATTCCTACTGGTGCCTTTCAAATCTAATCTAACCATTTTCAACTCAAATCTTCACTGGTGACTTTAGATCTGGCCATTTTTGGACTCCAATCTAGCCATGACATGGCCACTGGAGCTCTTACTAGTGAGATCGTGTCTCTGTGTTTGTGTGTATGTATCAATATGTATATGTAAAATTATAGTTAAACTAGATCTGTTATTTATAAAATCTAGATATTAGTAAATAAATTTATAATGATAAATTTATTATTCTTATTTTATTTTATTTGTATTTAAGTGTGTTATTGTGTTTTTGTAAATGAATAAGCAAGTGAATGCATGTATGTGAGTGAGTATGAGTGAAAGAGTAAGAGGGAGTAATTAATTAAGTAGTCTAGAAAAAAATGAATAATACCGATTAGTGTATTAACTGATGATGTGGCACAATTTTAGAGGTTTTGAGTTTCTATAATTTGTATAATGGGTGGGGTCATAATTTTAAAATGATAATGTCATAACTATGTTGTTGAACTAATTGTATACCAATTAGTGTATATAACACCATCGAGAAAAAATTGAGTGTTATTAGTGATAAATTTATCATTGATGATATTTATTATCTTCTTCCTACTCTTCCCTTTCTCTTGTTACCACCAGATTTGAAGAGGTGATAGGAGTAGTGACGTAGTGAAGAATAATGTTGTTTTGGATGAGAAATTTGTCAGATAATTGTTGAAAAAGGTTGGAGACGGCGACTAGAGATTTATTGACGGTCAGAGACGGTGGCCGGAGATGGTCGCTGGTGATCTGGGCCAATGGCCGGATATGATTGTTGGGGAAGGGAGAGGACATTTTTGGGAATATTAATAAGTAAAAAAAAAAAGAAGTATGACCTATAAATAAATAAATCTAATCAATATGACTGGTCTCGTAATTGCCCCTTAAATTTATTCTTAAAATATATATTAAAAACGAAAAAAAATTTAAAATACCCAATGCCAAACACCATTCATTGAATGTTTGCTAGTGGTTTCTTTCCACACAATTATTTTTTATTCCTTTTTTTAGCGAGTTACTGATTGGTGTCACGCTATTTTTATTTTTATTTTTTTATCGATGAAAATTAATTGTTAGTTGTTATATTAGAATTTATGGAAGTTTGTCTTTTCATTCTTTACAAAACACCAACTGTTTACTCCCTTAATTTAACTCTCTTAAAAAGAGTTGAACACATGAGCTCCCCTTAAGGACTAAGTCCTTAAAAAAGTTATGGTGATTGATTAGAGTAGGCCTGGTTGGTTTTGGTGCCGAGCTACTCAAACCCATTGATCAAATATTTGATTAATATGTAATCAATCTAACACTATTTTCTGTTCAAAAAAAAAATCCAACACTATTTGAAATGGAAAAAAATTGTAATCCCTATCCATGCAACAAGAGCATTTCTAATATAAATGTTAAAATTTTGTATGTGTTATATGACAAAAAAATAATAAAAATAAAATTTAATTTTATATGTTAAAATTTATTAATTTAGTGAGTGGATAGTGTTATAATAAAGATGTTAGAGTGTGTGTGAAATAAAAATATGAATAAAGATTGTGACCCCCTTTCCTTCACCCCCTTTTGACCCCTTTTCTTTTTTGATTGGTCACTTTTTCTTTTTCTTTTTCTTTTTTTCCTTCTCCTCCAATCACCACCCGCCACGTGTGTGTGGGGATGGTGGGGATTGAAGTTTGAGGGGGTCTAAATCACTACTGTAAAAATAAAATCTATTTCAGTGTGTATAAATATGTATACAAAGAAAATAAAATGGCTAAATGATACAAGAGTACAAAATGTTCCAAATCATGAGCTATTGCTGGCCTCTCTTTTGTTCGCACACACGTTCTTTCCCAATCTAAATTTGTTAATAGATGAATTAAAATTTTAAGAGATTAAATTAAAAAGTTTTTATATATTGGAGACTAAATGAAAATAATTTTATATATTAAGAATTAAATTGATACAATTTAAATATTGAGAATTAAAATGACACAAGACTTCTACTGTGAAAACCAAACGTATAATTAATTCTTTAATTTATTTATTTTGAATATTTTGCACCCAAGTCTATGTTCATATAACATTTACTTTTTGCTTGATATATTTTATTTGTCCATAGGATACATTAGTGTGAAGGCATTGGGTGGTTGGGGACTTGCTCTGAATGGATCATGGTAATGGTCTCTTTACAAGAAAATGACATGAAACTGCTTTTGCTGGCTATTTTAGGGAATTTTTTTTGGATATCCATAGTCACCCCCGTAACATTACATAATCCGTTAAGATAGTATTTACATTATAAATTTAGATAAAAATTTAAAAAGAAAAAAGAAAAAATGTGATTGAGATATGACTTAAAAAAAATTCATTTCGTTTTCTCTTTTTAAATCCTTATTCAAAATTCTTGATCCAAACATATTAACATAAATATACAATAAATTTTACTATATAAATGGATCACATTTTAAAAAAAAATAAAATAAAATAAACTCAATTGTAATAATACTTGCATGGTGTATTCATATCGTTTGATTTTGAATTTCAAAATGTATTTTTTGATTTTTTTTGATTTTATATTTTTGAATTTTTAGTGAACCTTTAAAAAAATTTAATTAATTTTTTAAATACACCTAAAAATAAAATATTATGAAATTTTCTTCTGCTTGATTATTGATTTCTTATTCTTTGGGAGCTGAACATGAAAGACTTAAGCTTAAAGCGAGATAATCGAACAGAGGAGATTTGTAGGCGTTCTTTTAAGAGGGACTTGACTTGTAGCCCAACTCTATGATCATGGGTAAAACAAAAACAAACCTGTGATGTGACCTAAGATTAATAGATAAGAGTCTTGTCCCAAATATCATCCTAGAGTGAGAAAACGAGGGGCAAGAAGTGAGATTTGTTGAGAAAAATGTAGACTCACAAATTTTTTATTTTTTAATTTGACTCACAATGAAAATGTATAGAGAGATAATTAGTTAATACACTACAAGAAAATGGGGCTTAAAAGACGGAACTATTTGCGACGGTACACTTGCCGTCGCAAAAAGTGACTTTTTGCGACGGTAAAAAATGCCGTCTCAAAAAACAGAGTATTTGCGACGGTAGAAAAATACCGTCTCAAAAAACAGAGTATTTGCGACGGTTGAAAAATACCGTCGCAAAAAACAGAGTATTTGCGACGGTAAAAAATGCCGTCTCAAAAAACAGAGTATTTGCGACGGTAGAAAAATACCGTCGCAAAAAAAGAGAGTATTTGCGACGGTATTTTCTGCCGTCGCAAGTACTCTTCTTTTTTGAGACGGTATTTTTCTACCGTCGCAAATACTCTGTTTTTTGAGACGGTATTTGTTACCGTCGCAAAAAGTCACTTTTGTGGTTTTTTTTTTTTAAGTGAATATTTTTAAATTTTTAAATATTTTTTTTAGATGCACTTCACTTAAATGTATCTAAAAAAAAAATTATGAAAAAATATTTTTAAAAATTAATAAATACATACAAATATAAAAAAAAATGTATTGAATTATTGTATTTCTTTTGTATTTTTGGTATTTAGTGAATTTTTAAAAGATTTTTTTACTTTTTAGGTGTATTTATGTTAGGTGTGTCTAAAAATTTAAAAAATTAAATATTAAAAAAATTCAGTAAAAATAATATAACACGGAAAACAAGAAAGTATAATTTTCTCAAAAGAGTTTTTGAAAAACTCTAACCTAACATAGTGATTGTGGTTTTGAGACAGCTTCATATATATACAGTCACAAAATAGTTTGAATAAATTCAATGGTATTTTTCTGTCACAAAAAAAATAAAAAAAACGATGTCGTCTTACTCTTTTAATATAACATCTCTTTTCATTCATTTTTTCATCTTCCTGTCTCTCTGTATTTATCTCTCTCTGTTCTCTTTATCTCTTTCACTCATCACTCTTCTTTCTCTGTCTGTCTGTGTATCTCTCTCATTTTCTCTCTGTGTCTCTCGCATATCTTTCTTCTCTCTATCTCTTATGTCTTCTCTCTTTATCTCTCTCGCTCATCTTTCTTCTCTCTATCTCTCTCATTTATTTTTTTTTTCTCTCTCTCTCTCTATCTCTCTCGCCCATCTCTCTTTTTTTGTGTCCCTCTCTCGCTCATCTCTTTTCGCTCTATTTCTCTCTTTTTGTCTATCTTTCGCTCATCTCTTGTTTCTCTCTCTTTTTCTATCTCTCATTTTCTCTCTCTCTCTCTCTGTCTCTTTTTCTGTTTATCTCTCTCACTCTCACTCTCTCTCACTCATCACTCATCTCTCTCTCTGTATGCTTGTCTATTTGTGTATTTCTCCCTCATTATATTCGTCTTGCTCACTCTCTCCGTCTCATATTCTCTATTTATTGAGCTTCTCCTCGATTTATCTATCTTTTCTCTCATCTCTTTTCTGTCTCTGTCTCTTTCGTTCATCTCTCTATCTCTCTATCTCTCTCGTTCATCTCTTTTATCTCTCTGTCTCTTTTTCTGTCTCTCACTCTCTATCTTTTTCTCTCTTTGTCTCTCTCTCTCTCTAACTCATCACTCTTCTCTGTTTGTCTATCTGTCTGTCTCTGTCTCTCTCTTTCTCTCTTTCTCTCGCTCATATCTCTTCTCTCTATCTCTCTCATCTGTCTTCTCTCTCTGCCTCTCTCACTCATCTCTCTTCTCTTTATCTCTCTCGCTTATCTCTCTCTGTCTCTTTCTCATTTATCTCTTTTTTGTCTATATCTTTTCATCCATTTTTTTATCTTCATTTCTCTCTTCTCTTTCTCTCTCTCACTCATCACTGTTCTCTCTCTGTCTGTTTGTCTATCTGTCTCTCTTCTCTCTATGTCTCTCTCTTTTTTTGTGTCTCTCTCTCGCTCATCTCTTTTCGCCTTATTTCTCTCTCTTTTTGTCTATCTTTCGCTCATCTCTTGTTTCTCTCTCATTTTCTATCTTTCCTTCTATCTCTCTCTCTCTCTCTCTCTCTCTCTTTCTCTCTCTGTCTCTTTTTCTGTCTATCTCTTTCTCTTTGTCTCTCTCTCACTCTCACTCTCTCTCACTCATCACTCATCTCTCTCTCTGTATGCTTGTCTATTTGTCTATTTCACCCTTATTATGTTCGCCTTGCTCACTCTCTCCTTCTCATATTCTCTATTTATCTATCTTTTCTCTCATCTCTTTTGTCTCTCTGTCTCTTTCGTTCATCTCTCTTCTCTCTATCTCTCTCGTTCATCTCTCTTCTCTCTCTATCTCTTTTTTTGTCTCTTACTATCTATCTTTTTCTCTGTTTGCGTTGCTCACTCTCTCACTCCCGTCTTCTCTATTTACTGAGCTCCCTTTCGATTTATCGATCCACTATAAGAAAATGCACTTTTAGCGACCACTTTGTCTCTCTCTCGCTCATCACTTTGTCTCTGTCTGTTTTTTTTTCTCTCTCTCTCTTTTTATCTCTCTTCTCTATCTGTCTCTCACTTATCTCTCTCTCACCACCCATCTTCTCTACCATATTCACCACTACTGCAAATGCCATTCCACTACTACCACTGTTGTCACTCTATCTCTACAACTATCATTACTACCATCATCGCTACCACTCCACTACCACCACTACTACTACCATTACCTCTCATCTACCACCGCTATTCTATCTCCTCTACCACTACCACAACTTCACCACTTATCTCATTCACCATCACTACCACCACCACTATCACCTCTTATCCACCACTTTCACCACTACTGCCATTTCTATCCTCTACCACAAAAAATTAGTTCTTGATTTTTAGTATAAAAAAAAAAAATGAGTCACAAAAAAATCATTGACCACAAAAAATTAACTTTATTTTAATGGAAAATATTATCCCTACTTCTACCAAATAAAAAAAAAAAAAATTTTATTCATTAAAATAAATATGAAACAAATAAATTTTCAACCTTACTAAATGTAAAAAAAAATAAAATTCATCAACTATAAAAAAAATTTATTTTAATAAAAAATAGTTTTTTTAACAATTCTTCCATTGCGAAAAAAAAACATTTTATTATTTAAATATTCATTTGTAATAAAAATAAAAAAAAATTCCAAAAAACACACCCCACCCCCCCCTTTTCACTCGGGTTCTCCTACCCCAAACCCAAAATCCCCAATGTCAAAAATCCCTAATCCCTTCCCCCTTTTCCATTCCCGCTGGTTTTTCCCCCCCTCAACCAAAAATCCCCAAAAAAAACCCTAATATGCACACAGCTCTCTCATTCCTCTCATTTCATCTCATCTCATCAGTCTCTTTCTCACTCTCATTTTCATCTGCACAGATCGACTCCACACCGATCAAACTCGCAAGATCGACTCCTCACCGATCGACCTCACTCTCTGATTGCACCGATCGATCTCATAGGTAAGCTTCTCTCTCTCTCTCTCTCTCATCTCATCTCATCAGTCTCTCTCTCACTTCATCTCATCAGTCTCTCTCTCACTCTCTCATTTTCGTCTGCACAGATCGACCTCGCAAGATCAACTCCTCACCGATCAACCTCGCAAGATCGACTCCTCACCGATCGACTTCACGGATAAGCCTCTCTCTCTCTCTCTCTCTCACACACATCTCAACATAGTTTGTGTGAGATGAAAAAAAAAGAGTAAAAAATAAAAATAAAATCAAAGAAAATACTCAAATTATTTATGTAGGGGTGAAACTGACAGGCATATGTTTTTGTTTTTGATATTTTTATGTGGTCTAAAATCGGGTAGGTAGGGGTGCTATTTAACTCACCATAAAATCTAGCTTAATGGGTATGTTCTACAATTTCATGCAGGGTTCACTTGGGACTTGTATAAAAACAATAAATTGACAGTCAATATGAATTGAGCGTGACAATATAATGAGGTGATTAAGAGAGTGTCTTCATGGTGATTACATAAATGGGTATCTCCCTTCAGGTTCAATTTCACCACTACTGCCATGAAATTAATATGCCAACAATAAATTGACAGTCAATATGAATTGAGCGTGACAATATAATGAGGTGATTAAGAGAGTGTCTTCATGGTGATTACATAAATGGGTATCTCTTGCTAGGAAAGTGGTTATGATCATGTAGTATCAATATTCAAATGCTTCTGTTACTTAAGTGAGCTACTTCAAATTGAGGTGGAAACTGTCAAGTGTGAAATATCAAAGTAATATTCCCTATTATTAAATTTCAAAAATAAGGTTATTGCGTCCATTATTGGACCCGATCAAGCTCCAACTTTGTATTACATGGAACATGAGTCTCTGGGGCACTAGTAATAGGAACTGGAATACCACTTGCTGCTTACTCTGAAATCCATACTATTTGAAGCAAATATCCTCTTTGAAATGTTTATATCATAAGTGGATAAATTCTATTAGGGTATTTTTTAAAATTATATTCATGAGACCTAGTCCTAATATTCTCTGGTTGATTTTCAGGGAACAAGTCTCACTTTCTGGTCATGTTTTCTCTGGAAGTGAATTCTGGATTTTTTTCTACCGAACTACCTGCAGAGCTCATCAGTACAACTGAGCTGAAGTTAAAGAACAGTTATCAATGGCAGCCCCTTCAGACATTTGTTACCATCTCGCAACATTTTATGGTTGAAGCAAAAGGCATTAGATTGCGGGGAACAGTTAATGATTGCAACAGTATAATGCAGCAACTGTTGTATAATGTGAGTGAACTGCTACAATATGATCGTGGATCTTAGTTCATTTTTTTTTATTAATCGTGAAGCTCTATTTTTTCTTTTTTTATCCCCCTTTTACTCTCCTTTTACAGTTCATTGCATCATTAACGGGTAAGTAACGATTTAGTACATCAGTGGTGATAGTAAAAGAATAATGTTCGTTCAATATTGTTGTACTCATCATGTTTTACCGTAGGCCTATGCCAAATCAAATACATACTAGGAAACAAACTGCTCTGTCAAAGGGGGCTGTAATTGGGATGTCAAATACATTTTAGGATTATACTTTCTTGTAAATTAATTGGGTTTCATGAACAGGGTGAAGGATATGGTGCTGTTTCATCACAAATTTTCATGTCATTCCCAATTTTGCCCTTATTTATGTATGTAGACATAAATAACCTTAACTTTATAGTAAATGACAAAAATACAAAAAATGTGGATGAGAACTGCCTTTAAAGAAAGCAGTGGTCATTATGTGGTTGCTTTTCTTCGGTCCTTAATTTTGTTCTATATTCAACACTTGTTTTAGGACTAAATCCCCTTCGGTCCTAAAACAGGCACACAAGGTAGCGATGTTGTATCGGTAGCTTTTCCTAGAACACATTGAGCTGAACACTTGAATTATTTGACCGACCAAGGTGTCATCTGCCATGTTTGGTCCTTAATCAGCTATTGTGTTTCCTATATTGGCCTTACTTCCTATAGTTGTGAAGTTTTCCTCATCATTGGAAATGCGTAGTTAAGATGAAGTTTTCCTATAGTTGTGAAGTTTTCCTCATCATTGTGAAATTTCCAATGTTTGGTTGGGGGCTAATACCCTCTGGTTCTCTGTCTGGCGAAGGTCATGTGTCACCGAATTGTTAAATTGTTTCTTGCAATAGATTGGTGTTTCCCTTGAAGAAAATGGTTACTTCTGATGAAGTTTGGATTTTGAAAGAAATATTATATTGTTTCAGCACATTAGAAGATTATGTCACGTTCACGATAGTAAATATGGTGTATACGATTGTATCATATGTGCCTTGTATGGATTTCTACTCATGAATTTACGGGTTGTGTTGTGTTTCTCGCTTTACAGATTGTACACTGGAATTCATGCTCTTAAGCAAAAACCAAAGTTTAAATCAAGAGCTATTTCAGAGTCGACCACTGCCTTGAATGTCGACCAGTCAAATACCTCAGTTCTCAGCGTTGATGAGAAGAAAGCAAGTTCTGGAGCTGCATTACCATTGCCATCACCATTGGCTTCAACTACAACATTCACCAAAGGGGGAAATGGGCAGGATCAGTCAGCCTCGGCCTTGAATTCAACAACCGAGACCGGAGTTAGCAGTGACTCAGTGGCGGCACCACCACCAAGAGGATCAGCAATATCCTCTACATGTTTATATTTTTCCCTTTTGAAAGATTTATTGTTTGTTTTGAATGATTGGATTTGGGCTGCCCTATAATCTCCAAAAGCGAAAGTTCTCATTGTAGGCCTTTTTAAATAAATGGAAAATAATGGTGAATTTTAGATTTTATTTTATTATTTTATTTTTTTTTAGGATTTGGGTGAATTTTATAATTTAAATATGCTTTTATGAACATGTACAGTTTAATTATTCTTTGTAAAATATTGAATTTGATGGTTTGATCAATTTTTATTTTTATTTTCTGTTATGATGTTTTTGTGAATGGAATGTAAATAATCAGCTCTTAGAGAGTGAGAGACGGTACTACCGTCGGAAAAAATAGAAAATTTTAATATTTTTATTAATTTTGTTATAGGTTTTACTTTTTGCGACGATATTATACTGTCACAAAAAATAGAAATTTTATTATTTAAAATAAAAATTTTATTATTTTTTAATATTTTTTGCGACGGCATTACACTGTCGTAAAAAATAGAAAATTTCATATTTTTTATACTTTTTGCGACGGCACTACACCGTCGCAAAAAATAGTGTTTTTTTTAAAAAAAAGACTATTAGCGACGGTATTTTTTGCCGTCTCAAATAACATTTTTAGCGACGGTAAAATAGGGCCGTCGCAAAAAAGTCAAGAAATTTCAAATTATTAGCGACTGTACGTTGCCGTCGCAAAAAGGTAAAAAATGCCGTCGCAAAACATTAGCGACGGCACTTACCGTCGCAAAAACTCTTTTGCAACCCCTGCAGTTGCGACCCCCTCTTGCCGTCGCAAAAAATCATTTTGCCGTCGCAAAAAGTATTAGCGACGGCATTAGGAGTATTAGCGACGGTATTTTACCGTCGCAAAAAGTCAATTTTTTTGTAGTGATAATTAAAGAAAATATGAGAGAAAAAATTATTTTAGATATTTTAACTTTTATTTGATTATCACATCATTAGATTTAAAAAAAGAAAAATAACTGCACAATAATGACAGTAAAAAAAAAAAATCGAAATCATGAAAAAATATAATATTTTAATTATTAAAATATATAAACTTTTTCACTGATTTATATTTTTTTTTAACTGTCCAACTATGCGCTATTCCCCTTTGAAAAATGGGTATAACCTTTGGCCTAAAATAGCAATGTCCATCATATATATACAGGTTTCACAACATAAAACCTTATATTTTTATTTTTTTCGTTCAGAAATTATGAAGACCATTGTAGCAGTTTATTGGTTATTTAATTTTTATCTCTATCACATTATATAAATTATTTATTTTGATGTTATTAAATATAGTTTAACTTTAATAAATTAATTAACTTAGTTGTATTAAAAAAAAGAAGAAGAAGAAATCTCAAATTTATCTATAACTCGGGCAATTCGAGCCTAACTTGAGTTAGACTCAGACAAACAATCTTGGGTTATAATTTTTTTTTTTACTATCCAGTTGTTCTGTTATTTCCCCTTTGAAAAATGAATATAACTTTTGAGCTAAAATAACAATATCCATTATATATATACAAGTTTCACAGCATAAAACCTTATATTTTTATTTTCTCATTCAGAACTTGTGAAGACCATTGTAGCGGTTCATTGGTTCTTCAATTTTTATCTCTATCACACTATATAAATTATTTGTTTTTATGTTATTAATAATTTTATAAAAAATATATATAAACATAGTCTAATTTTAATAAATTAATTAACTTAGTTGTACTATAAAAAAAAAAAAAAAAAACCTCAAATTTATCTACAACTCGGGCAATTTGGGCTTAACTCGAGTCAGATTTGGGTAAACAATCTTAGGTTATAATTCGGGTTTGAACGGGTCTGAGCAACTCTCAGCACAACTCGGAATGGGTTTGGATAACCTCTCAATACACCCGAGTTACACCCCTAATTATGATAGATGTCAATTTTGATTTATTACACATTTTATAAGTTCCACATTTCTAACCACATCATTGCGAGTGAATTTATAGATCTAAAATTATAAATTTGTAATATTTCTCAACTTGTGGATTGGGTACCTAAAAAAATGTCAATTTTTGGTTAAAAAAAAGTTGCAAAGTAAAAAAATCACTAATTATTTATCATCCTTTAAAAAAGTAAATGTCACAATAACTTTTAACTTTTTTTACTTCCAAGAAAACAAAATATTTTTAACTTCCCAAATACATTGTCGAAAAGACAAGATGGGAACCCCAAAAAAAATCACCAAGGATCCTTTAGAGTGTTTTTTTCCTAAAGTTTTCTAAAGTGATGTATTGTGTGGTTGAGATTTAATGCTGAAAAATTGATGTGAGTTGTCATTAAATCTCAACTACACAATGCACCACTCTAGGAAACTTTAGGAAAAAAAAACTCTAGAGGATCCTTGCTCAAACACCCTCTAAAAGAAATCAATTTTTTTGAATTTTTTTTTTTGTCTTCAGTGATATTTTTTTTTAAATTATGTCAAATTTTTTTTTTTTCAAACCTTTGGGTCCTTTTTGGACGTTTTTTTAAATTTCAAATTTATTTCTAATCCATTTAGTCAAGTAGAACTTAAAATTATAAGGTTTTTAAAAAAAAAATTAAAAAAATTACTAAAGAATCCCAAAAAAAAAATCATTAAAAAAATCAACCCCAAACACCTATTTAATTATGTATGAGAACTATGACGACCCAGCTCGTAAGATTGCCTTGCAATTTACTTCAGTATTAAAAGATTGCTTTGCAACTTTCTTCACATTAATGTAGAAGCTTAACACTTTGAAACAAAAGTCTATGACAAAAGATTAATTAAAAGTCACTCATGACAGATCAAAACTGTTAGGTTTTATTTCTTGGCAATCCCGTTTGACAAAACTCCTTTCAGTTGTATTTATTTTCGCACATTTATTTCAGTAAGGCTATGAGTGTTTAGATGCGAATCCAACCCGAATTGATCCTTTCAGAGAAGTTTGTGATGCAAATATTTTCAAGATTGCCACTTCGCTGATTATTACGGGGGTCGAGCTGCCCGGTTAGCTCGCGGCCCGAAGCAAAATGCAAAAATGCATTCAAAGTTGCCTGTCCGATCATGTTATATTTTTCCAGTTTTTCCAGTTTTGGCCTGTCCGCTCGAGCGGGGAAAGGGACGCTCGAGCGGGGATTGGAAGCTCTCAGCATCTCTGCAGTCGCCTGAAAAAGTACTGGATGGTGTGATTTGCCGCTCGAGCGGCAAAACCGACGCTCGAGTGTGGAGCCTGTATGAAATCACAGAATTTGAAGTCTCCGCTCGAGCGGGAAGACCCACGCTCGAGCGGACCGCGCGATCCCAGATTTCCAGATTTGATTAAAGAGTTGGTTTTCTTCTGAAATTAGGATTGCTTTGGTTTTCTATAAATAGTTGGTTTTCTCCCAACACTAGGATAACTGCTCCAGATCTTCTTTTTGGTTTCTAGGGTTTATATCTGGGGATACTTTGGGAGTTTTCTTTGATGTTGTTTATTGAGTCTTCAACTCATGTTCTAAAGAGAGTACATCAAAGGTTGTGTTTTGTTCTACAAAAGAGAGTGTTGTTCTTCAGTTGTGTATTCTGAAGAATTCGAGCCTGAAGCTGTCGTGGAATCCAGAGTGGCTCATCAGAAAGACAATTCCGTGGTGAATATGGGGTTGGAAGAGGCACATAAAGGTTGGTTCACTTAGGCGTTGTGGATTCCCTAGGTAATTGAGAGTATACCTGTGTAATTCCTTTAATTCTTCTTAGTGGATTGTCTTGTGGCTGTTGCCCGTGGTTTTTTGATCACAGTTGGAGGTGTCCAATTGTGGTTTTTTCCACGTTAAAATTGTTGTGTCTCTTTGTCTTGATTGTTTGATTGGGATTGTTATATTCTGCTTTAAATTGATACATAATCACAAATCAACATTTAGGGGATCTCTAGGATTTTTCAAAAACTACAATCATTTTAGTATTTTATTTTCTTCCCCTCAAGAATCAAGACTTCCCGATTAACCAAACGTAATACAAAGAAAATGAACTTCCATTAATGAATAGATAAGAAAAGAACCAAACGGAGATCCATTTTTTGTTTTTTTGAAATAATGGAGCATTTTCTTCATCACGTAATAAGGAAAATGGCCAAATACGCTATTGGTTTTAAATAGTCTCCAATGTTGCACTTGTCAAATACACTATCGATCTTCAAAATATATACATATTGTTTTTATTTTGATGCTCAATGTTTAAATTATATAAATTTAATTTTAACTTATGTTATGTAATTTTTTTAAAAATATTTTTAGTGTGGCTTTTGTTCAAATTTTATGACCAAAGTAGGGGTATTTTTACCCAAATTCAAACAAAATTTGGATGGATATAAAATGTTTCTATTTACCGACTACAAAAACTCATAATATACTATTTTACTGCTTGAATATCAAATATCAAACAAAAACTCAATGAACAAAAATTCAACAGTAATGCTACATACTCAGAATTTTACCAAAGAAAATATCTAGAAAAATGCATCTATAGTTTACTATCATTTTAAGTATTATCCATATCTTACCAACTTTAGATTTACACCATACAACTCATTGCAGGGTAATTTTTCATAATTCATAGCATTTATGAAAACCCAGTTCAATTCTTGATATTCGTTGTTTTTGTTCATGTCTAAACAATTCATTTTCATTCCGTAATTATATTTAAACAAGCAAAATAGACAAAAGTCGATGTGCAAATGGAACTCGAACTCCCCACATGCGGTATTGGAGATCATTTATGTTGTGTTTGGTTGAGGGATTTGAGGAGGGATTTGGAAAGGGAAATGGAAAAGGTGTGTGAAACTAGGTGAAATATAGATATGTTTTATTCACATTTCACCTACCTTTTCCATTTCCCTTTTCAAATCTCTCTCCAAATCTCCCAACCAAACACAGTATTAAAGAAACAACTGGGCTTCCTTTCACTGCATGATCTAGATTTTTTGGATTAGGATAGAGGGTACCTGTTTGAGTTTGTGAATCTGTAGACCTGTGGAGCTCATCATAAGTCTTGTTTTAATAATTTAAACTACTTATTTTATAAGGCCTTTCATATATATCATTCACACAAAAATTAGATTGATTTGATAATCATAGCCTATTCAGTTTATCGTTTTTCTCTCTAAAAAAGTGACTAGTGTATTGAATTGGTGATAAATTGAATAAGTTAATCGATCTAAATTTTTTTATAAATAATTTATACAAAAAATACTCAATAAAATAAACAATTTAAATTATTAAAATGGAAGCTGTGGTGAATTTCACGTTCCTATAGGGCAGAAGCCACCTCCTTAAAAGAAAAATGAATTTATGAATCAAATTGATATAATTTAGGAGAATTTCCATATCAGTGGAATTTTCACAATTTAATTACACATCATCTATGAAAAACTATTATTTCACTTTTTAATACTTACAAAGTATATCATTAATTTGAAAATGTTTTTCCAGACTTATATTGAAATGAAATTATCCCTATAATTAAAAGAAGTGTTTGGAAATTAATTATTTTAGTGAGTTTTTATAAAAAGACATAAAAAAAATAAAAGAATAATTAAAAACCTTTATTAATTGTCTGACTTTTTAATTAAAAATCAAAACTACGACTCCTCAATATTGAGAATCAAAATAAAACAGAACGGATAATTTAACAACAAATAATCTAACGAAAATATGAAAAGAACGAAGATATCAATACTGTGAACCAGTCTGAAGCATACCCATAATAGAAAGCGCCATTGCAGAGAGCTCGAAAGTATCACCATTCCTCTTCGTCAATGGCGAAACAACCCCTCTCTTCTCTTTAAACCCATCTTCACAAGTCGTAGCAGCATCCATAACCGAACTCAATTCCACATTCGCATCCACAAATCTCTCCAAATCATAATTCTCCATCGCCTGCTCCAAAGAAGGAATCGCATCAGAGTACAGATCAAAACAATCTTCTAAGCACCGCTGGATGAATGGGTTGACGAGTTTCTTGTTCTTGATCAGCTGTTGGATGAAGCAGTTGGTGTCGGTGACGTTGGATTGGATGAGTTTGATTGATATTGTGCGATAAATGAGTACCCACTAGATTAAAATGAAAGTTATATAAAATGATTATTAGACCAACAATGTTTTATGGAACAAAATGTTAGGCAACTAAGAAATAACATGTAGATAAGATGAGTGTTGCTAAGATGAGAATGTTAAGGTAAATGTGTAAAAAGACTAGAAAAGACAGAGTTAGGAATAAGTATATTCGTGAATGGGTAAAAGTAGTACTGATAGAAGATTAGATGTGAAACAATAGATTGAAATGGTTTTGTCATATACAATAAAGACCAACAGAGGCAGTAATGAAGATATGCAATACAGTGACGGTAGAGGGAAGTGTTAGGGGAAGGGACAGACGTAGATTGACGTGGGTTAGAGTAGTAAATAGAGATATGAATCTTTTTAATTTGACTAATCAAATGGCTTTTGATAGAGTGGAGTGAAGAAGAAGGATTTATGTAGTCGATTCCATTTAATGGGACTTAAAAGTTGGTTTGGTTTGGTATGATTTTTATAATCCTCATATTTTTGTTGAATTGATTTATATTTTGGGTAATTGTTGTGGAATCTAGTCCTATTAGGACCTTTTACCCAAGATATGAAAAAAAAAAAATAAATAAAAATCAATGCAACAATGATACCATGCTATGAATATATGTAATTTTATATTTAAATTTTTGACTATTGTTGGATTGATTTTAAAAAGTGATTAATAGCTATCTAAATTTCATGGGCACTTTGGGAAACCAAAATTGTGTGACATAGTTAATTTTTATTTTTATTTTTCAAAGGTACTTAATCCATAGGTTCATTTTTGAAAATTTTTGGGTCAATATGTTTAAACTTAAATCATCTTTTTAGACCAAAACGACATTGGTCTGTCCAAATGTCACATGTTCAATTGTTTCTTTTGTATACATGTCACTTATCTATACACGTGTTATATATTAGTGTAATGTCACCTATCTGTTCACCTTGTTGCCACCAGCCATCATTGACTTTCTAAGAATTTTTTGGCCAATTTTCTTTGTGAAATTTCGACAACTTTTCAACTCTTGTTTTTATCACCAAAAAAAAAAAGAAAAAAGATTAAATCTTTAAGTAAGTAACATTTTGTCTCATAATTGTATGATTTTCACGAATTAACCTTTTTTCAAAAATAACATTGTAAAATCAACTCATATTTTTCATTTACCGACTGCTTATTTTAAATATAAATTTGTGCATACTTAGCGTGTGCACTCATTCCTAATATCTATATATATATATATATATATCAGGAACTTACATGTTATTTGATTGAGTTTTTAAATTTTATTTTTAATTTTTTTCCTTAAAAAAATTACAATACTTATTATTTTAAAATATATATTTATCTTTTGAGTTAAAATCAAATATATAATTTTTAGAAATATTTTTTAATATTTAATTTTGTCAAAACCCATTTTACAAAAAAATAAATAACTAAATAAAACTTTGGTTTTAATTTTCTAGAAATTAAGTTTTTATTTTTCGTGTTTTGTTTTGTTTTTAGTGAATATTTTTAAAATTTTAAGTAATTTTTTACTTTTTTAAAAGCACTTTACTTAAATGTAGGCAGATTTTTTTTAAGGTTCCTAATATTAAGATTTTATAACATAAAGGACATCAAATATTTTCATGATATCTAAGGTCCCTCAACATCGATCTAGAGAAAATTTTCAATCCAAGAAAAATTCTTTCCAGAGAAAATTGAAATTCTCTCTAGAGAAATTCTCTGGATTCAAACTAGAGAAAATTGAAATTTCTCTAAGTACCAAAGAAATCTAGAGAAAATTGTGGAGAGAAAATTTGTATGGATTTGTATGGCTTCATATTGAGAAAATTGTGTAGAGAAAAGTTGTGTGGCTCTATCCAGAGAAAATTGTGTAGAGAAAATTTATATGGCTCTATCTAGAGAAAATTTGTAAATAAAATCAGATAAAATTTCTCTGACTTCACAAATTTCTCTAGCTCTATTCACAAAGAATTTCTTTGTTCTCATCTGGCATTAGTTTCGCCAGTGTGATTGTGCAGTGTGTTGCTGCTCTAGACTAGATTTGGTCGCCGACGAGATTGTCAGATTATCCGGGTAAGGAAGAAAACCAAATTTTGAAATCTCAAATTCGAAGATCAGTCTCTGTCTTATTCTCTCTGGGAAGATCAGATATAGAGGGAGATGTATGGGAATGTGTGAGGGACCTTAGACATCACAAAATAATATCATAGATCTCTTTCATTATTAAAAATAGGAGAGGGACTTTAGACTAATTTTTCCTTAAATGTATCTAAAACAAAATTATAAAAAAATTAATAAATACACAAGAATACGAAAATGTATTAAATATTCATTATTTTTTTATATTTTTGTTATTTATTGAATTTTTTTTTAAAAAAAATTTACAAATATTATATTTTTTAAAGTATATTTATATTAGGTGTATTTAAAAATTAAAAAAATTTCTTAAAATATTTAAAAAAAAAATTCAATAGAAATAAAAAAAATGAAAAATAAAAAATTAAATTTTTTGAAAAGTGAAACAAAATAATGGCCTCGTTTGGAAACTTAACTATTTTAGTAGGCTATTTTAGTTTTTAATTATTTTAATAGACTAAAATTTTTGTATTTAAGAAGATGAATGGATTTTTTTTATAATTAAATGTGATATTTGTAAAAATAAAATAAAATAATCATAAATTCGATATGATATTTTATATTTTAATTATTTTAATTTATTTTATCTTTAAAAAAAAACGCGCACTGTAACGCCCCACTTTTTTTTATTTCTCGAAATCATTACCAAATCCATTACTTTAAATGAAGTTCAGAGACAACATGCGGAAATAAGCTCAAGTATTCGACTAGTGGAGTTAAACAATAATTCTCTCATACGAATGCGAACTAAGTACGACATGAGAATTTTTAATAAACTGCCCGTAGGCTTACAACGTTAAAGAATCAAAAGAAGGGTGTAACCCTCTTACAACAATGGCATTCCGCCAACACAAAAGAGGCCTCGTGGCCAACAAATAAGAAGATCCAAATCTTGTAGCATAGCCTGCTTAACACCTGAAAAAGATTCAACAACGTGGGATGAACATATAGTCCAGTAGGGATCTCAACATGATCCTTAACAATAACAACTTACAGATAGCTATGATCATGAACACCCAATCTCATACTAGAATAGTAAGGTGACAGTTTATACAAAATATACATATGTATGAACCTTTTCTGAAATCAGTCATTTCATTCAACGCTATAAGTAATTCATCTTTTATTCCCTTTCATTATCCCTTAACCCCAAATTTTCATAAGATTAACAACTTCTCAGGAAATAATTTCACTAAGCCCATTACTTTCTTCCATTTTCCATACTTACAAAAGAATTGCCTTTTTCAAAACGTATTTTCAAATACTCAATTTCCTTCACACTTTCCAAAATCTCAAAATGGCATTTTGGCCTATTCCCAATACATTCAAATCTACACACGCATGCCCTTAAATAAAAAGGTGATAACAAATCATAAACGTGCATATAAGCAACAAATGAGGCAACTCGGCCCTCCAATACTATACCCATCACAATCCATGATATACTCAGATACACTAGAATATTAACGTTAACAACTTTGCTCTACCTGCGATAGGCAAGGTAAGCTAAGGATACACCTACAACCAATGATAAGCCACGTTCCTCAGACATAGGCTGAAAGGCGACGACATCCAGTCCACATTCTCCAGACACAAGCTGGAAGGTAACGGAACCTCCTCCACATTCTCCAGGCACAAGCTGGAAGGTAATGGTACCTCGTCCACATTCTCCAGGCGCTAGCTGAAAGGTAATGGTACCCCTCATTATAAGCGCGGTACGTAACATCAACCATCTCAATGTGACAAGGCACAACCAACAAGTGTAACACATATCTCAGCACTTCATTACATATAATGTTCAAAAGACACAGATGTAATGCAAACACAACAATTCAATACAACAATGTCATCCTCCACCGATGACCAAGGACAAAACCTCTAGATGCATGTATTTAGTACATCTATTAAAAGACTCAACTATCATGAGGTTTTAAACCCAACAATGGTACAAGCACGGCAATTACAAATTTAAATTCCCCAAATGTGTGTATTCAACACTCATGATACAATGATGCAATTCACATATTTATTTTCCGAGACTCACGTAGAGTTAACACTATATTTTCCACTTTTCAAAATCACCTTTCATAATTTTCCAAATCAACATACTTCGTTACTTATTCCGAAACACTATTCCCATTTCAAAAAAAAACAATTTCAATCCTTTCATTTTACACAGTCAAACCCATTCTTTTCATTGTACAAAACCCGGTTCTATTGATGATAAATCCACAACCCAACTCGGTTCAATATATTCATTTCAGATGACCCCAATGCCATAGTTAATTCCTTAACCGTTAGCACCTTTTACACAATCTCATAAAAAAAAAATGGAAATTTACCAATATACTTAACCATGCCCTCTTTTAATTTATCAACTCAAAATATAATTTAGGGCTTTTCTTTATTTCAACAACAACATGCTATTTTACTTCCTCAATAGTCCAAAGAATAACCAGTGACAATAAAACCATTCCCAATCAACCAACCCTAGGTTCCCTTATGATTTTCCAACAAACCCAACAAAATAGATATAATTTTTATGCAATACAAAACTACCACATGTCTATCTATAGACGAGGCATTGTAAAAGAGCAAGGAAATCCCTACCTCTAATGGAGAACCCAAGGAGAAGAAGAGCAAAACTCGGAAGTGCTTCAAAAATCCAACTTTTTCGGATCAAGACGAAGGCCACGCCAAACTCCACCTTTCTTACAAAGGCACTAGGCTAGAATCATACTAGAGCTAGATGGATTTATGGAGAGAAGATATGTAGAGAGAGAAGGAGCAGCCGATCTAGGGTTTTCAAAAAGAAAGAGGATCAAAAATGGAAGAAGAAGCTGCTGCTGCGAATTGATATATACGTTCCTCGCTCGAGCAAAGAAGTGGTCGCTCGAGCGACCAGACACAAGAATACCTCACTTGAGCGCACAAAGCCTCGCTCGAGCGAACAGCACGAAGCTTCAGGTCTGCAACCCAGAAGCACGCTCGAGCGATAGAATGCACGCTCGAGCGATAGAATGCTCGCTCGAGCGAAGAAACCCAAAACATACAGCTCGGTCGCTCGAGCGAATAAAAGCTCGCTCGAGCCAAGGCTGCGTCTGAACAAAAACCTGAAGACACACAAAGCTCGCTCGAGCGTACGAACCCACGCTCGAGCGAAGAAGTAACAACTCAAGGCTCGCTCGAGCAACAAAGTCCTGGCTCTTGCGAAGAGGCTAAAAACTGGACAACAACCATTTGCTTCCAAACACACCCAACCTGAACGAACCTGCCCAAAACATTCCAAAACTCAATTTTAAAGAGTTGAAGGACAGAAATAAGATGAAAACAACAACCAACATCCACGGAACTAAGTCCAGATACAACAACCAAAGGAGGAAAGACCTGGAATCGCTATAACCTCCCCCCCTTAAGGAATTTCGTCCGCGAAATTAAGGAAATGCCAAAACACAGGACCAACTGATCACAAAGAACCCAACAAACTATTCTCACAACAAACCTCCGGTTCACTCTCACAAAAGAAAGGCTTACCAAGGAAACACGTTCCAAAAGACAACACTTAGGTACGAAAACCTCAACAACCAAACCTTTCCCGAAAAAAACCACCAATGCCCAACTAGCGTTCCAAGCTAAGTCACTAGTCAACAATCACAATTCCCAACGAAACGACCAAAGCAAATCTTTTGGCAAAAGTAATAAGAAAATCATTTTCTTGTTCATGAAACATTTTTCAAAGATGTTCAAATTTTCCAACGTTGATATTCCGAATTAAATCTTGCATTTTATATGCGAAATTCAAAAGTCTTGTAAACATTTCTTATAAACACAGTGTTATCCAAAACAAAAAACCATCCACCAGTTTATTGCCAAGAATTTTTCATTTGGAATTCCTCAAAACCTTTAAATTAAATAAATTTCTCAACACTTTCCCTTTTTAACAACGCCCTTAGATGGCCAATACACTAGGAAAAATTTTGTTTTCCATTTCTTTCCAAAATAGCGCTAGTAACACCCATCACTCTCACGGTGATGCCACAACCAACACAAAATATAACATTTCTATAATAATAGTTAATAGAAATAACAACAGTGCTATCAACACATAAGGCATAAGAAATTCATGGCTTGCAATTTCATTCACCTTCCCTTACTTAATCAATTTAAAATCATATAAGATGAGCAATAACTAAACATGGGCATTTGATAAATGTTTAATTCACATAGCTCAATCCATAACCCGTTTCAATTACATGACCAAGGTGTCCATGCTTCATTTCACTTTTCATTCTCATTCCATTCACAATTCATAACTATGGCTCAAAGCCTGGCCAATCGATTTAAACGAGATTACACCTCATATACACAGTATTGCCATCTCAGGTGAGTTAATAATTCATATTAAACACTTCCAGTTTCATAATAGATACACATTTTAGTGCTGTATCAATGCCAACAAAAACACTTCTATACTTCACAAATGATACATATTTTGGTGTTGTATCAATGACAAACAAAATCCGGTTTAGAGGTCCATCCCCCATCTTCCAATAAACCATGGAGTACATCCTCCCACACAAAACAATGTATATAAGCAATTATCATATACATATTCAATAAATCAATACACATATTTGCTGTATTATTATAACCGTCATATTCAATGACACATTCCAGGTGATTAGCTTCTGTTTCCTCTAATCAACAAACAATGTTTACAACAATATAGATATTTTTATTATTATTTTTATTTTTTTCAAGGTGCCTAAAGCCAACCAAAACTCGATGCTGACAAGCTGACTAATCGACTCAAGAAACCACCACACTCAGTAAACCAAATACTGATGTGCCACTCAAACCTTTAACCCCAAACACAGAGTTCCTTACACAAACCCCAAATTTTGGAATCCTACCGGATCTCCTAAAATCGAACCACACCAACACTGTTTCTAAGGGAGTCACTACCCTCCATGGCTACATAGCAAACTTGCCTATTTCCTTACTCAAGACCAACACTACTCTCGTTACCCGAGAACAAACACTCTTACATGACTTGCCAATACCACACAACCCTCGAAACCAACAAACCAACCACATACAATCACGGATTCCCTGTTTTCAACAAATAACATTAAAAGTGAACAAGGCTCACAAGCCGCCACAAAACTACCTCAACATACAGTACCAAGCATGCAACAACACTAGGATCATTGATCCCATTAACAACTTCTCAATATATATAATAGAGGACCCGAAATTCCATGCATGTCCCCAATACACGAGGATTAAACAAACAACAATATGCATACGTAAGCAATACATAATCATGATGCCTCGGCATCCAACAGTACATTGGTCAACAACAAAAAGGATTCTCATAATACATCACTGGTCACCAATACAAAAGTCCCCCTCCAGGGTAATACTATAGGGCTAGCTAATAAGTTGCCCCTCATGAGGCTCTCGAAGCCTGGCCTGCACGTTTCTGGTACCGGTAACGCCCCTGACTAGGCGGATGCAACTGAGTCTGACTAGGTTTCGAAACACTTGCGGAAATCACACGCCCAGGGCATAAACGCCTAACATGGCCGAGCTGACCACAACCAAAACAACCAGCAGGCCCCTTACTCAGAGACTGGTCTGAAATCTGAACCTCACTGGGCCCCCCAACTGTAGAGTCTGAAACTCTAGACGACGAAAAAGATTTAGCCTAAGACTGAGCAAGCTTCCGCCTCCACCTCTTACTGGGTCTAGAGTATTTACTAACCGTAGGAGTTACCGAGATGGTCTCCTCCCTAATCGGACCATCACTCGCAACCATGGCCTCCACATGGGCCGCTGCCTCAACTAAACTATAATAATTCTTCCAAAACGATCCAGCTACTTTCTCCCGAATATCGAAACACAACCGACTTTCAAACTCATAACAACGATGCTCCTCTGTTGCCACCAACTCTGGAGCAAACCTCAACAAACTGGTAAACCACATCTCAAACTGTGCCACAGGAGTATCATCCTGACACAACTCAACAAACTGTTCCCTCAACCTTTACCGAGCAGAAGGAGGGAAATACTTGGCCCAAAAGGCCTCGGTAAAAGCAACCCACGTGCTACCAACAGTATTCTTAGCATACTTCCACCAATAACTCGCATCTCCTTCAACTGAAAAGTCGCCAAACAGACGCTCAACTCCTCATCTTCGACTCTGAGCATATCAAGAGTCTTGGTAATCTGCTCTAACCAACTCTCTGCCTCCAACGGTTTAGCCTCCCCCACAAATTCTGGTGGGCCGGAGAGGAAAAACTCTTTAGTAAGTTTGAGAGCACGCCCGCTGCCCTCCTCAGTGCGCGCTAGAGTGTCCTGCACTACTCTCACAATCTCATGTGCAACGTCATCGCCGATAGCCGATGCTGCAATGGCAGGTGCTAAAGGAACTGCTGCGCCCCTACCAACACTCCTACTATTCAACCGACCTCTACTCCCTCGTGTAGACATCCTATAAAGCACAAAAGCAAAACACACTTAGTGCATAACACAATAGCCTTCTCCGAGGCACACACACTAACCACCACTAAGTCATAAGACGCACTTAGTCTCAACACATACATCTCCATTGCATATAAACATCTACACAATTTAACACATAATCGAATCAAGTCCACAAAGATAGCCACTCATCCCGGAACTCTCAAGGAATCCCTATCAGAAACCACATTGATCAGGCGTGTTTCCAAAAGGACCTCAAAGCAAGTTCACCTGCTATGAAATACAATCCAGGAAACTTAACCCCATGCTCACATAAATGCAACACATAAGTCCTAACATTCATGTTATCTATATGCAACGTCCTCATCATACGTAGTAAACCCACTGTGGTAAAAACCGCTTCCCACGAGCCCAAAGTATTCAAACCCGGCACGCTCTGATGCCAAGTTGTAATGCCCCACTTTTTTTTATTTCTCGAAATCATTACCAAATCCATTACTTTAAATGAAGTTTAGAGACAACATGCGGAAATAAGCTCAAGTATTCGACTAGTGGAGTTAAACAATAATTCTCTCATACGAATGCGAACTAAGTACGACATGAGAATTCTAAATAAACTGCCCGTAGGCTTACAACGTTAAAGAATCAAAAGAAGGGTGTAACCCTCTTACAACAATGGCATTCCGCCAACACAAAAGAGGCCCCGTGGCCAACAAATAAGAAGATCCAAATCTTGTAGCATAGCCTGCTTAACACGTGAAAAAGATTCAACAACGTGGGATGAACATATAGTCCAGTAGGGATCTCAACATGATCCTTAACAATAACAACTTACAGATAGCTATGATCATGAACACCCAATCTCATACTAGAATAGTAAGGTGACAGTTTATACAAAATATATATATGTATGAACTTTTTCTAAAATCAGTCATTTCATTCAACGCTATAAGTAATTCATCTTTCATTCCCTTTCATTATCCCTTAACCCCAAATTTTCATAAGATTAACAACTTCTTAGGAAATAATTTCACTAAGCCCATTACTTTCTTCCATTTTCCATACTTACAAAAGAATTGCCTTTTTCTAAACGTATTTTCAAATACTCAATTTCCTTCACACTTTCCAAAATCTCAAAATGGCATTTTGGCCTATTCCCAATACATTCAAATCTACACACTCATGCCCTTAAATAAAAAGGAGATAACAAATCATCAACGCGCGTATAAGCAACAAATGAGGCAACTCGGCCCTCCAATACTATACCCATCACAATCCATGATATACTCAGATACACTAGAATATTAACGTTAACAACTCTGCTCTACCTGCGATAGGCAAGGTAAGCTAAGGATACACCTACAACCAATGATAAGCCACGTTCCTCAGACATAGGCTGAAAGGCGATGACATCCAGTCCACATTCTCCAGACACAAGCTGGAAGGTAACGGAACCTCCTCCACATTCTCCAGGCACAAGCTGGAAGGTAATGGTACCTCGTCCACATTCTCCAGGCGCTAGCTGAAAGGTAATGGTACCCCTCATTATAAGCGCGGTACGTAACATCAACCATCTCAATGTGACAAGGCACAACCAACAAGTGTAATACATATCTCAGCACTTCATTACATATAATGTTCAAAAGACACAGATGTAATGCAAACACAACAATTCAATACAACAATGTCATCCTCCACCGATGACCAAGGACAAAACCTCTAGATGCATGTATTTAGTACATCTATTAAAAGACTCAACTATCATGAGGTTTTAAACCCAACAATGGTACAAGCACGACAATTACAAAGTTAAATTCCCCAAATGTGTGTATTCAACACTCATGATACAATAATGCAATTCACATATTTATTTTTCGAGACTCACGTAGAGTTAACACTATATTTTCCACTTTTCAAAATCACCTTTCATAATTTTCCAAATCAACATACTTCGTTACATATTCCGAAACACTATTCCCATTTAAAAAAAAAACCAATTTCAATCCTTTCATTTTACACAGTCAAACCCATTCTTTTCATTGTACAAAACCCGGTTCTATTGATGATAAATCCACAACCCAACTCGGTTCAATATATTCATTTCAGATGACCCCAATGCCATAGTTAATTCCTTAACCGTTAGCGCCTTTTACACAATCTCATAAAAAAATGGAAATTTACCAATATACTTAACCATGCCCTCTTTTAATTTATCACCTCAAAATATAATTTAGGGCTTTTCTTTATTTCAACAACAACATGCTATTTTACTTCCTCAATAGTCCAAAGAATAACCAATGACAATAAAACCATTCCCAATCAACCAACCCTAGGTTCCCTCATGATTTTCCAACAAACCCAACAAAATGGATATAATTTTTATGCAATACAAAACTACCACATGTCTATCTATAGACGAGGCATTGTAAAAGAACAAGGAAATCCCTACCTCAAATGGAGAACCCAAGGAGAAGAAGAGCAAAACTTGGAAGTGCTTTAAAAATCCAACTTTTTCGGATCAAGACGAAGGCCACGCCAAACTCCACCTTTCTTACAAAGGCACTAGGCTATAATCATACTAGAGCTAGATGGATTTATAGAGAGAAGATATGTAGAGAGAGAAGGAGCAGCCGATCTAGGGTTTTCAAAAAGAAAGAGGATCAAAAATGGAAGAAGAAGCTGCTGCTGCGAATTGATATATACGTTCCTCGCTCGAGCAAAGAAGTGGTCGCTCGAGCGACCAGACACAAGAATACCTCGCTTGAGCGCACAAAGCCTCGCTCGAGCGAACAACACGAAGCTTCAGGTCTGCAACCCAGAAGCACGGTGGAGCGACAGAATGCTCGCTCGAGCGAAGAAACCCAAAACATACAGCTCGGTCGCTCGAGCGAATAAAAGCTCGCTCGAGCCAAGGCTGCGTCTGAACAAAAACCTGAAGACACACAAAGCTCGCTCGAGCGTACAAACCCACGCTCGGGCGAAGAAACAACAACTCAAGGCTTGCTCGAGCGACAAAGTCTTGGCTCGAGCGAAGAGGCTAAAAACTGGACAGCAACCATTTGCTTCCAAACACACCCAACCTGAACGAACCTGCCCAAAACATTCCAAAACTCAATTTTAAAGAGTTGAAGGACAGAAATAAGATGAAAACAACTACCAACATCCACGGAACTAAGTCCGGATACAACAACCAAAGGAGGAAAAACCCGGAATCCCTATACGCACTCACTATTGCCAATGCATTTGCTTATTTGCTTTTGTTCATTGGTGCACTACAGTCTACATACAAACTGCTCTAACTAACCCACTTTATCTGGAGTTGGTTGGGGTCTGTCCCTATTCATTTCTTGATCTTGTGTGTAAAACCTCTCTGAAAACCCTTCCTCTCTCTTCTTTCTTTATTCCCATTCTTGGAAAGAAGCAACAATGGCAAGTCAAGAAAGAAATACAGAGGCTGCCGATGATGCAATGTCTTTGTCTTCATCTTCATCGTCTTCTTCTTCGTTAGACTACAATCTCTATCTCCCAATCGAAATCACCTTTGACATTCTGAATCGTCTCCCAGTCAAACCTCTCATTCGATTCAGGTGAGTATGTAAAATCTTTCGCCACGTCATCTCTAACCCTACCTTCATCTCCTTCCACCTCCTCCACCACCACACCAACACCACTACCGCCACCATTTTCACCTTCAAACACAGCTCCTCCTCCATCCTCTCTATGTTACAATCATCCTCATCGTCTCAAAACCCTACCATTCTGGTCCACCCCTTTCCTAACCACACTCGCGATCTACACCTAATCGGCTCCATCAATGGCCTCCTCTGTCTCTCTCAAACCCTCCATTTCCATCAACGCATCCACCTCCTCTTCTGCAACCTCGCTACTAAACTCTTCAAATCTCTCCCCCCTCTCACCATCCAAATTGCTCCTAGGTTTCTTCAACTCTCTCTCGGGTTCGGATTCGGATTCCAATTCCATTCTACTACGTTTTTCCAGTGACTACAAGGTTGTCAGGATAGTTTCTTTCAAGTCACATACCCGAGTCGAGGTCTACTCTTCAATTTCTGATTGTTGGAGAGAGATTCAGGTAATGGATTTGTGCTTTTATATCCGTAAATTGTCTTGTGAGGTGATTGTCAATGGAGCTCCCTATTGGCTGCTCTCAACTGCTTCAAATCATTGTCTTGGCTTCACATGGTTTGATGTTCAAAATGACGCTTTTGTCATGTTGCCGGGGCTCCATTTTTCTGGGTCCTACAACGGGACTTCTGTCGACTGCAAATTAATGGACTGGAAACATAATGTTGCTGTGGTTGTGTATTGTCCTGGCAACCCATGTGTTGATGTGTGGATGCTAGAGGATTGTTGTGGTGGTGAGAGCAATTGGTGTAAGAAATTTGTGATTGGACCGGTTTTGGGTGTTGAATGATTTTCCTTGTTGCAATGCACGAAGAATGGTGAGATTATAGCAGAAGATGCACGGGAAAGAATATTCTTGCACTGTTGGATCAATCTTTTGTGTAAATAAAATAAACTGAAATTAATTCAAACAAAATAAAATAAAACTTACAGAAATTATTTTGTCGAACCAAATAAAAATTGAAAAACCAAGTCGAGTGTGTGACACTTTGTCCTTAAGATAGATTCGCCCCGCTACGGTGCTTACGGTTGAGTGGCGTCTATCTCCCAGGATACAATGATCTTAACCAATTTGTAGTAGCACTTCAAACCAAATTGTTCGGCGAACCAAACCTGTGTTCTAACTCTCTGAATATTTATTCTAAAATTAATATGGAGAATAATGTACTAAAATAACAAAGTTGGACAACAAAGATGGAATATTCTGACCAATTTTTGGATCATCCTGACTACTGGAAATTGGCTGTATATATAGCCAAACATTTGACTCGAACAGGTGCTGAGGAATCCGAACAGGTACTGTTTGAAATCTGACCGTTGCATGGAACAGTTTTTCAAACTTTTTGAAAAATGTATCCGTCGCACTTTGAACACACTTATTCAAACAGTTTTTCAAACTTTTTTGAAAAATGTGTCCGTTGCACTTTGAACACACTTATTCAAACAATTGGAAATATTCTTATTAAACTATTTGAATAGTTTAATCATTTTTAGGAAACCACTTTAGGAAACCAAAAAATAAATTTATATTTAAATAAAATTCCCACAATAATTTTTATTGAAAAAATTCAAATGAACTTTGTCTAAAAAATTAATGTTAAACTCGAAAACAGCGTTAACTTCCCATTCACTCATAAATGGTTTTGACGTTCTGTCTTCACCGTGTGACTTGCCACGCGGCAAGGAAAACGTCACCTCTTCGAACCCACTGCAAAAGACGTTTGGGGCCCACTTAATTTTGGCTTTAAAGTTGGCCCAAAATAAGTCATATAAAACATCATTTTTTCCAACAATCCCCCACATGAATGGAATTTGATGGAGAGAAAATGCAACAACATGATCTAATTACAGAGAGTACAGAAATTGGAAATATTCTATAAATGATAGGTAGCTTTTGGCTTTGAACCTTTCCTTATGAGACACTATCGGATTTACTAGCTAACCAGTGAACATGATGTCTTAAACTGTTCAGCCGTTTGTGTAAACCAAAACAATAGAACTTACATAGTATATTCCCAGACACAGTTTAGTTCTCACTATTGTGTTCATTTTGGCCCTGAACAACCTGGTCTTTCATGAGTGCTCTAAAGACTTGTAGCCCTTCACAAATCTTATAGAGCCAGCCCAGTTCACACTCACATAGGTGATTCTTATGAAGAGTATCCTACCATACTCCACTAGGTTTACCTAGATATAAGAATCATTAAAATCTTACTTAACCTAAAACGCTGCAGACATCACTACGTCGTCATAGAAATGGGTAGGAGTTGGACTCCCCAGTGATCCTTCTGAGTCATACACAACTCGGTTGTCCCTTTGAACCTAGATCTTGGGATCTCTTATCAACTAGGTTGGGTTGCCATTGTGGTAACTCTTATTTAATAGGCTTTAGTCCCATTCCCCTCAATGAATTCTCGACTAGCTCTCTTGCTAACCTTTTGGTTAGTGGATCCGCTATGTTGTCATTAGACTTCACATAATCAAAGGAAATAATTCCATTAGAGAGTAGTTGTCTTACGGCATTATGTCGACGACGAATAGGTCAAAAATTACCATTATACATATGACTCTGTGCTCTACCTATTGCAGATTGACTATCACAATGTATGCATACAGCAGGCATCGGTTTTGGCCATATTGGAATATCTTCAAGGAAGTGGCGAAGCCATTCTGCCTCTTCCCCAACTTTATCTAAAGCTATGAATTCTGATTCCATAGTAGACCTAGCAATACAAGTCTGTTTGGAAGATTTCCAAGATACAGCCGCCCCACAAAGAGTAAAGACATACCCACTGGTGGACTTTGAGTCTCTAGTATTTGATATCTAATTTGCATCACAGTATCCTTCAAGTACTGCTGGATATCTAGTATAATTAAGCCCAATGTTACGAGTAAATCGGAGATATCTTAGAACCCTTATAATTGCTTTCCAGTGTTCTACTCCCGGGTTACTCGTATATCTACCTAATTTACTTACTTCATAAGCAATATCTGGGCGAGTGTGGTTCATCAAGTACATTAAGCTTCCAATAATTTGGGCATACTCTAATTGAGAAATACTTTCCTGTACATTCTTAGATAGAAAAAAATTAACATCTACAGGTGTTCTAGCAAGATGATCATCATCTTCGCTGAATTTGTCAAGTATTTTCTTAATGTAATGAGATTGTGACAAAGCATAACCTTCTGATGTTTTGGTAATTTTCATACCAAGAATTACATCAGCAATGCTCATGTCCTTCATGTCAAAATGTTTATTCAACATTTTCTTGGTAGTTTTAATCATATGATTATTACTACCTATGATGAGCATATCATCTATATAAAGACATACAATGACATAACCTTTGTCTGTGTTTTTTCATATAAACACATTTGTCACACTCATTAATTTTAAATCCAATTGACATCATTACTTTGTCAAATTTCTCATGTCATTGCTGTGGCGCTTGTTTTAAACCATATAATGATTTAACCAATTTACACACTTTCTTTTCTTTTCCTGGAACAGAAAAACCTTCTGGTTGTTCCATGTAAATTTCTTCATGTAACTCACCATTTAAGAAAGCGGTTTTCACATCCATTTGATGAATTTCTAGATTGTATAGAGATGCAATGGCAATTAGCATTCTAATGGATGTTATTCTAGTAACCGGTGAGTATGTGTCAAAGTAATCAAGACTTTCTTTTTGTCTAAATCCTTTGACCACAAGTCTTGCCTTGTATTTGTCAATTGATCCATCCGCTTTCAATTTTCTTTTGAAAATCCACTTGTACCCAAGAGGTTTACAACCTGGTGGCAAATCCACCATTTTCCAAGTGTGATTTTACAAAATGGATTCAACTTCACTATTGACAACTTCTTTCCATAAAGGAGCTTCAGGACTGGACATAGCATCTTTAAAAGTTAAAGGCTCATTTTCTAACAAATATGTTAGAAAATCTGGACCAAAAGATTTTGAGGTTCTAGCACGTTTACTACGCCTAAGTTCTTTTTCCTCATTTTGATCTAACTCTTGTTCTTGATCATGTTCTTGATCTTGACTAGTAATGGCATCATGAGATCTTTTATTGTTACTAGTCTCTTGTCTAGTCTTATTTGGAAATACATGTTCAAAGAATGATGCTTTCCGAGACTCTGTAATAGTATTTACATGCATTTCGGTATGTTCTGATTTATGAATCAAAAATCGATATGCACTACTATTCTTGGCATAACCAATGAAAATGCAATCAATGGTCTTAGGACCTATCTCAGTCTTTTTAGGACTAGGTACAGCCACTTTAGCCAAACACCCCCACACTTTTAAGTATTTGTAGGATGGTACCCTTCCATGCCATAATTCATAAGGTGTTTGATTCACTTTCTTTCAGGATACTTTATTAAGTATATAATTAGCAGAAAGTATTACTTCCCCCCACAAGTTCTAAGGTAATCCAGAACTTATTAACATGGCATTCATCATTTCTTTTAAAGTCCTATTTTTCCTTTCAGCAATTCCATTTTGCTGAGGTGAGTAAGGAGCGGTGGTTTGATGAATTATTCCATGTTCTTTACAAAATTTACCAAAAGGTGATTCATATTCACCACATCTATCACTTCTAAGTTTCTTGATTTTCTTACCAAGTTGATTTTCAACTTCATTCTTATATTGAATGAAAGTTTCCAAAGCTTCATCCTTGGTTCTAATTAAATAAACATAACTATATCTGGTATAGTCATCTATAAAAGTAATAAAATATTTTTTCCCACCTCTAGTTTGAATTGATTTAAAATCACAAATGTCACTATGAATTAATTCGAGTGGTTCTGTACTTCTTTCAACTGAATGAAAAGGAGTTTTAGATAATTTTGCCTCAACACAAATTTCACAATTATGATTTGAATCAATGTCAAATTTAGGTAAACATTCCATATTAATTAATCTACGCAAAGATCCATAATTAACATGTCCTAGTCTACCATGCCATAAATTTGAAGACTCAAGCAAGTAAGAAGAAGATGTAGTATTATTAATAACTAAGGGTACAACGGTCATTACATTTAACTTAATAAGGCCATCAGACATGTAACCTTTTCCTACATACATCACATTCTTAGTAAGTACAAATTTATCACTCTCAAATACTAGCCTAAACCCATTCTTACCCAATAGAGATCCAGAAACAAGATTCTTGCGAATATCCGGTACATGTAACACATTGTTGAGAGTGAGTTCCTTTCCAGATGTCATCTTGAGTACAATCTTTCCTTGTCCTTCAACTTTGGAAGTTGAGGAGTTGCCCATAAAAAGTTGTTAACCATTGTCCACTATAGAATAAGATGTGAACATCTTTTTGTCGGCACAGATATGGCGAGTGTCCACCCATCATTCTTTAGGATTTCTGACAAGATTTGCCTCGAAAACAACTGCAGAAAGATTGATGTCATCTACACCATTGGAAATCTTGTCCACTTCGGTCATATGGGCTTGAGCAGGCTTTTTACTTGTTCTTCTTTTTCTTTTGCCTTTGCTATGGCAATCTCTGGCCCGATGTCCCTCGTTGTCACAGATGTAATATTTGCCATTAAACTTGCACTTTTTATTTCCCCCCCCCCTTTAGAGCCTTGTGATGAACTTTCTCCAAAAGAATTTCGTTTCTTGGTTTTTGAAGCATGTTGCACCACATTTGCCTTAGACTCTATAGGATGCTTACCAGCCCGCTTTTCAGAATTGCGGTTGTCCTCCTCAATCCTCAAACGCACAATTAATTCTTCCATCGAAATTTCTTTGTGCTTGTGTTTGAGGTAGTTCTTGAATTCCTTCCAGCCTTGTGGTAATTTTTCAATTAAGGTTGCAACTTGGAAGGATCCACTAAGAGACATGCCTTCTGTGTGAATGTCATGCAGAATGAGTTGGAAATCTTGAACTTGACTGATCACAGTTTTTCAATCAACCATTACAAAATCTAGAAATCTGCCAACCATAAATTTCTTTGAGCTGGCATCTTTCGTTTTGTATTTTTTCTCTAAAGACTCCCAAAGTTCCTTTGCCGTCTTGATAGGATTGCAGACATTGTATAATGTGTTGTCTAGTCCGTTCAAGTTGTAGTTCCGGCAAAGGAAATCGACATGTTTCCAGGCATCAACCGCAACAACCACTAGCCGATCGGCTTCATCCTCTTTCAGGATAGGAGCATCTTCATGGAGGAAACGAGCCAGTTTCAGAGTTGTAAGATAGAACAACATTTTCTGTTGCCATCTTTTAAAGTCAGTTCCTGAAAACTGCTCTGGCTTTTCTCCATGATTTATTGGTACTGTCACCACAGGAGAGGGGGTTGGTGCAATTGCAGCCACCACAGTAGTACCTGTTTGGGCATTAGTTTCAGTAGCCATCAATTCTAATTTATAAAACAAAATTATAATTAGAATTTACACTACACAGAAAATTAAACCAAATTCTGTAAAAAATAAAAGAAACAAGAATGTAACTTTTATTTTCCAATTAATTTGCAAATAAAATAAAATTTTATTCAACCAAATTAATTCCACACAGGAAATTAAATTTTGTAAAATGAAAGAACTAAGAAAATAACTTTTATTTTTCAATTAATTTGGAAATAAAATAAAATTTTATTCAACCAAATTAATTCCACACAGAAAATTAATTTCCGTAACACTTCAATAATTACAATACTAAAACAGAATTTTAGGTAATGAAAACTCAGAAAATAATTTCTAAAACCCAAAATTAATTACTGAAAAAATTCCACAAAAATATATTTTGAATTGTGAATGACACCAGTATCGTACTACTAGTTGTCAAAGAAAATAGACAGTAAATTACTACTATCTGTCAAAAAGCATATAATTACTATTTGTTTTTCCAACCAGAATATTATTTTATAAATCCACATAAAATCATTTTCTTAAAAGAAGAAAGAGAATAGAAAACAAACGAAAAATTCTATAAACAGAATAATTCTAATCTGTCTTAAGATTGTTGGATCAATCTTCTGTGTAAATAAAATAAACTGAAATTAATTCAAACAAAATAAAATAAAGCTTACAGAAATTATTTTGTTGAACCAAATAAAAATTGAAAGACCAAGTCGAGTGTGTGACACTCTGTCCTTAAGACAGATTCGCCCCGCTACGGTGCTTATGGTTGAGTGGCGTCTATCTCCTAGGATACAATGATCTTAACCAATTTGTAGTAGCACTCCAAAACAAATTGTTCAGCGAACCAAACCTGTGTTCTAACTCTCTGAATATTTATTCTAAAATTAATATGGAGAATAATGCACTAAAAGAACAAAGTTGGACAACAAAGATGGAATATTTTGACTAATTTTTGGATCATCCTGACTCCTGGAAATTGGCTGTATATATAGCCAAACATTTGACCCGAACAAGTACTGTTTGAAATCCAACCGTTGCATGGAACAGTTTTTCAAACTTTTTTGAAAAATGTATCCGTTGCACTTTGAACACACTTATTCAAACAGTTTTTCAAACTTTTTTGAAAAATGTGTCCGTTGCACTTTGAACACACTTATTCAAACAATTGGAAATATTCTTATTAAACTACTTGAATAGTTTAATCATTTTTAGGAAACCACTTTAGGAAACCAAAAAATAAATTTATATTTAAATAAAATTCCCACAATAATTTTTATTGAAAAAATTCAAATGAACTTTGTCTAAAAAATTAATGTTAAACTCGAAAACGACGTCAACTTTCCATTCACTCATAAATGGTTTTGACGTTCTATCTTCACCGTGTGACTTGCCACGCGGTAAGGAAAACATCACCTCTTCGGACCCACTGCAAAAGACGTTTGGGGCCCACTTAATTTTGGCTTTACAGTTGGCCCAAAATAAACCATATAAAACACCATTTTTTCCAACATTCACAACCCCCAAAATGGAGAGACTAAGTATATTCCTATCAGTGGAGTTCAGTTCGAAGCTTTTCACTATGTAGAGAGTTTGGTTTCGATCTAAGGATTCAAACAACAAGAACGGAACAATCAGCACTGATGTTCTGCAAAGGTCAATTCGTCACTCGATCAGATAAATAACCCGAGCATTTATTTATGCTACTTTCTGCAATGCATTTGGTTTTTGAGCTTTTGGTAGCATATGAATGGATAGCTTAGACAAAATGGATAGTTAAGACAATATCGATAGTTGATATTCCTTTAATTCCTCTGATTGGATAGCTTAGACAATTTGAATAGTTAACATTAGCTAATTCCTCTGATTTGAGTTTCAATCCTGTTTCATTTGCTTGTACTTTCCTTCAAAAACAAGTGTTCAAGTCCTTTCCTTCAAATTTGGGTATTAGTACAGAATTTTATCCCAGTTAAGGGATGGAATGGAAATAATTGGAGTTTTGTCTGTGTCGTTTGTAGGCTGCTTTGCAATGTTTTCTATGCTTCTGCCTAAAAGGATCTAATATTTCCCTCCTCTCATGCTATGTTTGGTTAAGGAATTTGGGAAGGAATTTGGCACTACTACAAAAAGAGTTAAAGATCACACTTTAACAAAAAAAAAGATCTCACTTTTATTAGAAGTGTGATAAAAAAAATTAGATTGATATTTTAATCACACTTAATTTGATTGAGTGTGATAATATTTATTTTTTATGTCACTTTTCAATTAAGTGTGATTATATATATATATTTTTCAATCACACCTTCTAATTAAAGTGTGATTATATATACACTACTACTTTTTAATCACACTTTTTAAACAAGTGTGATTATATATATATTTTTTAATCACACATTCTAATTAAAGTGTGATTATTTATATATTTTTTAATCACACCTTCTAATTAAATGTGATTATATATACACTACTACTTTTTAATCACACTTTTTAAACAAGTATGATTATATATATATTTTTTAATCACACATTCTAATTAAAGTGTGATTATTTATATACTTTTTAATCACACATTCTAATTAAAGTGTGATTATATATACACTACTACTTTTTAATCACACTTTTTAAACAAATGTGATTATATATATATTTTTTAATCACATCTTCTAATTAAAGTGTGATTATATATACACTACTGCTTTTTAATCACACTTTTTAAATAAGTGTGATTATATATATATTTTTTAATCACACATTTTAATTAAAGTGTGATTATATATACACTACTATTTTTTAATCACACTTTTTAAATAAGTGTGATTATATATGCATTACTACTTTTTAATCACAGTTTTTAAATAAGTGTAATTATATATATATACTAGCGTATGCCCGTGCCTAAAGGCACGATGTAAATAATATTAAGATTAAAATGCAGTTATAAAAATATATTTAGCAGACTATATTCTACAATTTAAAAGAAATTAAAACTAAAATGCACACCAGTTAGTGCTACTATTGCAAATCAAATTAAAACTACATAAGAAAAACAAACATTATATTGTCATACACCAAAAGAGTGGATTAAAACTTTATTAAAAAAAGTGGGTTAAAGCTTTCCAGAATTTGTATGCTTTACAGAAGATGTGTCAATAACATGTCTTCAAACATGTATTTGCCCAAACTTCCTCATCATTACTCTCGAAAAAGTCTTTGTATCAACTTGTATGTATCCCCAATGAGGAACATGCACAACAATCTGGTAATTTGTGGAAACAAAGAAAATATCTATATAAGCCGGTATATTTGTTGAAATTATACATATCAAAATACTTTGAGATTGAAATTATCTTATTACATCCCCATCGAAGCAAGCTAGTTGTATTTCTTCTTTTAAACTCCATAAATTTTTCGATCCAATCCTAAAAAAAAATCCATATTTCCAATTATTATTAAATTGAAATTTTATTAAAAAAGATATATAATCAATAGAAATAAATTTACATGGTTACCTTTTGATAAAACGTGATTTTATGAACATGGAACACTACAACAATACTTCAGGATAAACAATATTTGTAGTAGAATCCAAACTATCTTTAGGGAGAAGAATACTTATACGATCAAAAGATGTACATCTGGACAATGCCACATTTAATAAATTTGTACGCATATGAATAAGTTGATTGGGTCGATTACATGATTTTTTATATATTAAATTCAATATCTATCCGAAATAAGAATAAAATTCATCAATCTCAACCACAACCGAGTGATCGAAACCTCCCCCATCGTATTCTGCTGATCGATTCGGTTCTTCAAGTAATCCCAACAATATTTAAATTTATTTTTTAATTTGATAAAATTACAAATTTAATATAAAATTTAATCCCAACACTATTTAAATTTATTTTTTAATCCCAACACTATTTAATCCCAACACTATTTAAATTTATTTTTTAATTTGATAAAATTAAATTTAATCCCAATACTATTTAAATTTATTTTTTAATCCCAACACTATTTAATCCCAACACTATTTAAATTTATTTTTAATTTGATAAAATTAAATTTAATCCCAATACTATTTAAATTTATTTTTTAATCCCAACACTACTTAAATTTAAATTTAATCCCAACACTATTTAATAGGACAAAAAAAATTTAATAGGAGAAAAAAAAATGAAAAAATACCAAATAGAAATATACCATACAGAGAAAACTACATAATTATTCTATTCTGGAGAGGTTGTTTTCAAATTAGGTAAGAGAGAGAGTAGTAGAATCTCAAATAAACTCATCATTTAATTTTTTATTTTTTAGAGAAACAAAAAAAGAGAGTAGTTTTTGGATGTAGAAATGGTAGAGACTAAGAAATTGATTACAAAAAATACAACGCGCACACATAAATTCTATCATTCAACAAAATTATTTTCATTAGAAGGTTACATGTTGGAGAAAAGTTCCACAACAACAGATGCGTGTTTGAACAGATTAGAACATCTCAAATTATTCAATTTTATTTTTTTGGGTAGTAGTGTAACCTAACTCTCATGTTGGGAAAATTACAGTGATACTCGGAAAAATATTTGAAACCTTGAGAAAAGTATCCACAATTCTACACATAACCCAAGTACTCCATTTCGGGCCAGTACTGTGATTTATGGGTGGAAAACGCCAAACCCACCAATTTTCCACCCACAAATCAAAATGGGATTCGTGGATATTTCTGTGATGTGGTGTGGCTCAAGTGTATGATAACATACGCCAAACCCACCAATTTTCCACCCATAAAACAATTTATGATTAAGGAACATTAGGCAAACTGGATATATATGATACTACTTGATAGCCTCACATATTAGATGAAATAGGATATTAAGACTCAACCTAAGTTCTTCATGGGTGATGAAGTGATCCTTACGTAGGAAAATTACCTTCCTCAGAAAATTAATTTACTGTGTAAGTTTAAATTGACTTGTAAATGCTTGAGGGAATGTCCTTAGCATTATAAGTTTATTTTAATTAATGCAATCACAATATAAATCAAATATAACATATAATTAATTCAAATAAATCAAGACAGTTGTGATTACAAATTCAATAAATCTGGATTCAATGACATCACCCACTTTTGATGTTGAGCAAACTTTAGATCCAATTTCATAGCTCTCGTCTAATT
Organism: Camellia sinensis; assembly: GCF_055761805.1. Lineage (NCBI taxonomy): Eukaryota > Viridiplantae > Streptophyta > Magnoliopsida > Ericales > Theaceae > Camellia > Camellia sinensis. The sequence goes on from NC_138962.1 coordinate 186,094,882, forward strand.
CTCATGTTAGGAAAGTGACAATAGAAAGCTAGCAGTAAAAAAATACATAAATTAGAAAAAGGACATAAAATTTTAATGGGTAACAACTCCCCCTAAACAAACATCTCTACAATCAGCCAAAAATCTGCCAGTGTGAATCAACCATTGCACACAAAAGATGCAGGAAAAAATGAAGTCATGATGGATACAGGTGCTGTTTAAAAATCCAGCAGTCACCTCTTCAGAATTTATTAAAATTTTGATGACTAATGTTACCTTCGAAAGCCTCAGCTGGAAGCCCAGTGATTTCTTGCAACATCTTTGCATGCCTGCCTTCATCTTCCTCTTCAACCTCATCTCCTTTCCGATCTTGCCTACTACCATTGGCGTCACCATCATCCTCAGCATCATCTGATGCTACATTCTCATCCTACACAAAAGGAACATAAGGACTGAATAATTTACACATTAACAGGAAATTCAACAAATTGACATATCCAGCTTTTTAACACAGTGAACCTAGTCTTCTGAGCAGCCCGGTTCAGCCGCGGGAGAGGGGGGGGACTTCTCTCTAAAAAAAACTCAAATCACAGAAGAAAAGAAAAGGTAGGGAAGCTAAACTAAACCCTTTCATCAACTTGTTCTATCGGTTTGGAAATATGATAATTATGGCTCAACCTCATCCAAATCTGCTCCATTCTTAATTCAAATCCAAATTTCATCCATTTACATATCCATCAACATCCAGAAGGTCAGGCACACCACAACATGACATGAAAATTTGAGGTTACATTTGGATTTATGGGTTTCAGATTAATACATTTGGCATCATTCATTCAAGAAGTATATCTTATTAATTCAGTGTAGTATTTTAAATTTAGATATCAAGAATGGATTCAAGAGCTGTAGATTGATGGATTTTAAATAGTTGGTAAATGTAGTTTACCTGAAATCCTTATATGAATTATTCTTATACAGGGATCTTACCAAAACATAGGGGGACTTCTCTCTAAAAAAAATTCAGATCACAGCAGAAAGAAAAGGTAGGGAAGCTAAACTAAACCCTTTCATCAACTTGTTCTATCAGTTTGGAAATATGATAATGATGGCTCAACCTCATCCAAATCTGCTCCATTCTTAATTCAAATACAAATTTCATCCATTTACATATCCATCAACATCCAGAAGGTCAAGCACACCACAACATGACATGAAAATTTGAGGTTACATTTGGATTTATGGGTTTCAGATTAATACATTTGGCATCATTCATTCAAGAAGTATATCTTATTAATTCAGTGTAGTATTTTAAATTTAGATATCAAGAATGGATTAGCGATCCCGGTATTCCCTGTTGTTGTATAACTATAATCTGGACTCAGTTTCGTAGATTCGTTGTTGTCTTATCCTCATTTCTATCCCTTACTCTTTGTTTTAGAGTTTTGGGTTGTGTTGGGCAAGTTGGGAATTAGTTGGTTGTGTTTTAAAGCTTTGAAATTTTGCCCAGGTTTTGGTCTCTCCGCTCGAGCGGCGGTTTTGTGCTCGAGCGAGCTTTTGTTGCTGCCTTTACGCTCGAGCGGCAGTTTGGACGCTCGAGCGTGAATTTCCTTCTCTCAGCATTTTGGTCGTCTGCAGAAAATTCTGGGAGAGTGCACCCGGCGCTCGAGCGGATCGTTGGACGCTCGAGCGTGAACTTGTGTCTGTACGCTCGAGCGGGGTGTTGTACGCTCGAGCGGACCTGCTTTTATATCAGTTCGTGAAACCACCTTTTTGATCACTTTTTGATTTCCTTTCTCTCTCTTACTTTTTCAAAACCTCCATTGGAGAGCACCTCACTCTAAAACCGAACTTCTCTCTTAGGATTGATCTACCTAGAGTGTTTTCCTCACCTTGGGCCTTTGTAAGAAGTGTGTTGATCGTCGAGGGCTTTGTTGAGATCTGAGAAATTTGGGATTTGGAGCACTTCTGAGTTTTACTCATCTTCTCCCTTGGAGCTCTGAATTTGAGGTAGGGATATCCTACTCCTCTCTATGGATTTTGTCTTTAAATTTTGGGAATTTGAGATGTTGGGGTTGGTTTGGTAATTTTGTGAAAGTTTGGGCCATTTGTGTTATTTTACAAAAGTTGGGGTTTTATTTGTAATAAACCTAGATGCATGTTTGGTATAGAGAAATGGAATAAATGTTGAATCATTGATGAAAATGGGACCTAAGGGTGGTAATGGTAATTATGGAAAATGACCTAATTACATTGTTTAATTAGTTGAGATAATTAATTGTGGGAAATGAGGAAATGAAATGGAATTGCTGAGATTGGGAGTGCATGGGGTTAAAGGGTGTAGTTGAATTATTTATCACTCACCGAATTGAAATGTCGATTGAATATCCATTGTGCATTTATTTCCTGCTTAGAAATAATTGCCTTGGGCTACCGGCGGAGGGTAGTGTTGATTGTTGTAGACAATGCTTGATGATTAGGCAAACTAAAACTAATCAATTGGATGTGTCATAGAGCATGTCGGTTGATAGAATACATTAATTTTATGTATTGATTGATTGCATATGTGATTCTGTGTTTATATGCATTACTTGTGTATGGGAGGAGATAGGGGATGTACTCCACGGTTTAGGGGAAGATGGGGGATGTACCTCTAAACCGGTTAATGGTTTAGGGGAAGATGGGGGATGTACCTCTAAACCGGTTGTTGGAATGTTGATATAGCTCATATGCTTATCGGTTGAAGTGTTGATACAGCTCATATGCTTATCTATTGAAGTGTTGATACAGCTCATATGCTTATCTGTTGTAGTAGTGATATAGCTCATATGCTTATCTATTGAAAAGTTTGTTTGATTTGATATAGCACTAAAATGTATATCATCATTGTTTGCGAAGTATGGGAGTAGTTTATGTGTTATTGATACAACAAAATAATGTGTATCCACCTTGGATTTCGAAAGTGTTCTAGTGATGAACTATGATCTCATCAAACGTTCGGGCCAGAGTACTGAGCCTTGTTTTTCAAACTCAAAGTTGAACAAAAATGAAAAGTGAATTGTAATATAGACTTGGCTGTCATGGTAACGTAGGGAGATGTAAATGGAAGTGTCAGTGTTGACCATCTATCAGTTGCTAATCTTTTAGTCATTGTTCATGGTTGGTTTAGTGTATTTCTACTGGGCTGTGGCTCACCCTATATGGGAATATCATTTTCAGGTACAGGTAGCATGCCACCTCCAAGGACGTAGCTTGAGAGGCCAGAGGCGGACTTTTTGTTGTTTTACTTTTGATGTATTACATGTAAATTCAAGCCAAGGGCTTAACGTGTTTGAGTTAGTACTCTTTTGTTGTAACCAAGTGTTAACTTGGAAAGCTGTAAGCCCATAGGACATTTGCTTTTGTTGTTAACATGTAATACTTTTTGTAATGAAACTCTGATAAATGAAAGAATGTGGAGCTTTTGAATATCAATGCATGTCTTATTTAATGGGTTTAAAATTATTATTTTGAGGGCGTTACAACTTGGTATCAGAGCGTACCTGGTTCGAATACTTTGGGTACGTGGGAAGTGATTAGTATCACAATGGGTTTCTCTCGCTTGTTAGAGACTTAGACGTAATGTTATGTACTTTTGTGATAACATGTTTATGTGACTATTTGGGTATGGAATGTAGTTTCTTGGATGTTGATTGGATCCTTGGGTTTCTGGGAGTCCTGTTGGAAAGGCACTTGATCAATGCTGTTTCTGATCGGAACTCTAGTAACGCCTCGGGACTATCATTATCTGGAAATGAAATTCGTAAGTGCTTACATGTTTATGTGCTTATGTGGAGTGAATTACAGTTGTCCATGTGTTAGGATGTAAGTGTTTAGCCTCGGCACATGTATGAGTGTGCTAACGTGTCTCCGTTACTTTTACTAGGATGCCTAGGCGAGGAAGTTGCGATTTTCCTCCTTCCGCTCGGAAAGAGCTGCGGAAACAATTTGTGGAATTACGCCAAGGTACTACACCTTTGGTGCGATTCGAAAGATGGTTTGCTAATCTGTCGAGGTTTGCTCCAGAATTGGTGGAGACGGAGGACTTACGTTGTTTTGAGTTTGAGAGTAAGCTGCGTGACGACATCCGTGTAAGGATAGCGGGGTCTTGGCATAAAAGATATAGGGCGCTTGTTGAGGCGGCCGCCCATGTAGAGGCTGCAGTGCTAGCAATGGGGCAGAGTGGAGAGGAAGCCATCTCGGCAACTCCTGTGACTCAGGGTGTTGGTAGGCCTTTTAAGAGGCAGAGGGTTTTAAACTCGCAACAGGGAGGACGGGCTAGAACTGCCCTTCCAGTGTCAGATTTGGGTTCGGGGGAAAGTAAGCAGAGGGGCATCATTTGTTTCAGATGCGGTCTGCTGGGCCACAGGGTTTCGGTTTGCCCACAGAAGAAAGGGGTGGGGTTAGCAGTTCAACCAGTAGTTGTACCACCAGGATCATCCAACCAGTCGGGTTTTGGACCGATTAAATGCTCAGTGGGGAGGCAGTTGTTGGGGTCTTCATCAGCCCAGATTCTGAACCAATCTCGTGCTCAGGCACCGCCTACCTGTTGGGTGTGTAATCAGCCGGGTCATATTCGGCGTTCTTGTACTCAGCCGGGAGCTTCTTTAGGGGTTTTGCAACCTAACCAGGCTCAGTTTCTTTCGACTGGGCAGGAACAGTATCGTTTTGGGGGACTAGCAGGCCAGATTGCGAGGGCCTCAGTAGAGTCGAGTTCCCAAGTCCCAGCTAGGGAAGTTTGTAGTTGTTCCAGGTGTGGGCAGAGGGGGCATACCAGTGGTTCTTGTCCGTGACTTGTAAGCTCGTAGGTTGCCTTATGTTCGGGGATGACCAACTTCGGCGGTCCAACAAGGGACGGTAGTAGTAGTAATACTGATGGGATGGTTTTGTTTTGACTAATCCGTTTTGTAATCAGTGGATTATTGTTTTGTGATCATTGGGTTCCGTTGTGTAACCAATGTGTTTTGGGAAGGTTGAAACATCTAAACTGTTTGTTTATCTATATATATATACATATATGCTTTGTTTGTTAATTTCCCTAGAGTGGGTGAATTGGAGCATGTCGTAGCTCTAAAATTTTATTAATGTATAAAGTTCCTATATAAAAAAAAAAAAAATTTTATGCTTGTGACTTGATTTGGGGAGGATGAGGGCTAGAGAGCCATGTTTTCAAAATTTGGAAGAACCACCGAGGGGTACGTGTCCTAGCCAAGGTAATATTGGAGCGAGAACTGTTTTACTTGCCGAGTATGTGGAATTACATGAGTACTACCCATTTAAAGTTTGTGCGTGGTATAGCTTTTGATCTACTGTCGGGTGAACTTGAGAGGATGTGAAGTGTACGATTAATACTAGATGTAACACGTATTTAATATGGTGTCCTACGGGGGCATGGCACATAATTTTGTCAAGGTTGGACTCGTACCTTCGTGGTAAGTAACGTTGTCAAGATTGCAGGTGTACTGATTGGCCGTTTCAAGTGAAAGGATGTCAGTCCCTATATAAGGTTGTGATTGTTGTATCGGGAGCGATGTGTTGTAAGTAGCTGGTACTATACCTCGGGCTGTAGTATAATGGATGTCTCCCTAAGTTTTCAAATTTCTTTATTTGGATTGAATGTGATAAGTTCGTACCTTAGCACTGGTCAAGTCAGAGGATATTATCAGAAGCGTTAATTGGGTATATAGCCCATGGTTGGAGTGTGACCCGTGGGTGGAGTCACAGTGGTATGGTGTTTGCGGATGAAGATGTGGGTTAATGACGAGGGAGGCGAGGACTTTTACCCCTCTGGAAAGTTAGATGAGTGAATCTTTGGAAGCCCTATCGGCGACTTGTGACGGTGTCGGGGTTTGGTTCATGATGGTTGCCTAGCGGTAGTGTGGACTAGTGGTTTAGCACGGAGGCCGGGCCTCTTGATGGTACTCTCGAGATGAGTGACAAGTAAGATATAGAGTAACGAGTGGACCCTATGAGTTATTGGAGGATTCGGTGTAGGAGTAAGAGGGCTTGCAAAATAAGGAGGTTTTTCCTAGTACGGTTGAATGTGTTAGATGGGATGGTTTCGAGAGGTGCGCGGTGTTGGCAGGACTATATGAGAATGTTCGAGGGAACGTGAGATTTGTATCTCGAGTTAGTGGGAATGGTACCTATATGCTGGTTCGTGTGTTGGGCCTTGCTAGATAGTGAGTCCGTGGTGACCCCCTTGGTTGTATAGGGGTAGTGTTCATATTGTGATTGGTTATCCATTGTTGGGTGTGGGTTATGAGTGGATGCTGCCAACATTCTTTGAAGGTAGAGCAATTCGTATCCTAAAGTAATGAGTATAGCGTGGGTCAAAGTAGTCCTTCGTATTCGGGATGTTGTGATTGAGGTTGACCATGTCGGTCTTCGGTCAAGGAAGTGAGCAGGCTTGCTAGATAACCATGGCGGGGGATGGTGATTCCCTTAGACGCGATGTTGAGGCGGTTAAATTTTAGGAAATCCAGTGAGATTCCAAAATTTGTGGTTCGTGTAGAGAACTCCGTGGTTGGGGTTAGTGGTCTGAGTAGCACATCAGTGTGTGGATTACTGAGTGTAGAGTTTATTGAGTTGACTAGTCAGCTTGTCGGTATCGGGTGTTGGGGTGGCATTGGTCACCTTGAGTTTAGTCTCGTTCGTTGTAGACTCCGTATGTTGATTAAGGAAAACTGAAATTAATCGAACATGTTTTGTCGTTGAGTCTGACGGTTGGAATAATACATATAATATATGTATTGATTGATCATTGTGAATGATTGGCTTTTTATACATTATGAATGTATGGTGTTTAGTTTGATGTTGATACAGCACTATAATGTGTATCATTTGTGTGTTTCTGAGCCATGTTTATGATTATAAAGTGGTTAAGTAAAGGGAGGCGGGATAAAATTGCAAAACCATGAATTTCTTATACCTTATGTGTTGATAGTACGGTTGTTATTTCTATTAATTATCATTATAGAAATGTTGTGTTCCGTGTTGGTTGTGTCATCACTACGTGAGTGATGGTTGTTGATAGTGTTAATTTGGAAAGAAATGGAAAACAAAATTTTCCTAGTGTTTGGGGTCATCTAAATGCGTTGTTGAAAAGTTGATTTAATTCAAGGTTTTTCTTTTTAAGAATTCCATATTACTCTTTTGGGCAAATAAACTGTGGATAACTCTGCGTTTTGGGTAACAGCGTATTTGTGAAAAATGTTTACAAAGCTTTTGAGTTTTCGTATGGAAAATGCAAGATTTATCCTGGAACGTTAACGTTGAAAATTTAAACATCTTTGAGAAATGCCTCTTGAACAAGAAAATGTTTTCTTATTATCTACTTTAAGATTTGTTTTAAGTCGTGTTGTTGAGTGGTGACTAAGTTTGGAGCACTAGTCGGTTTTTGGTGAATTGTTTCGGGGGAGGTTTGATTTGTTGAGACTTGCGCACCTAAGGTGGTGTTATTTAGAATGTGTTCCCTTGGTTGGTCTTTCCCTTGGTAGAGTGAGTCGGAGGCTTGTTTTGAAAGTAATTTCTTTCCTTGGGGTTCGGTTGTTGAATGCTCTATGATCATTTGGCCTTGTGTTTTGATGTATCTTTAATTTCGAGGACGAAATTCTTTAAGGGGGGGAGGTTATAGCGATCCCGGTATTCCCTGTTGTTGTATAACTATAATCTGGACTCAGTTTCGTAGATTCGTTGTTGTCTTATCCTCATTTCTATCCCTTACTCTTTGTTTTAGAGTTTTGGGTTGTGTTGGGCAAGTTGGGAATTAGTTGGTTGTGTTTTAAAGCTTTGAAATTTTGCCCAGGTTTTGGTCTCTCCGCTCGAGCGGCGGTTTTGTGCTCGAGCGAGCTTTTGTTGCTGCCTTTACGCTCGAGCGGCAGTTTGGACGCTCGCGCGTGAATTTCCTTCTCTCAGCATTTTGGTCGTCTGCAGAAAATTCTGGGAGAGTGCACCCGGCGCTCGAGCGGATCGTTGGACGCTCGAGCGTGAACTTGTGTCTGTACGCTCGAGCGGGGTGTTGTACGCTCGAGCGGACCTGCTTTTATATCAGTTCGTGAAACCACCTTTTTGATCACTTTTTGATTTCCTTTCTCTCTCTTACTTTTTCAAAACCTCCATTGGAGAGCACCTCACTCTAAAACCGAACTTCTCTCTTAGGATTGATCTACCTAGAGTGTTTTCCTCACCTTGGGCCTTTGTAAGAAGTGTGTTGATCGTCGAGGGCTTTGTTGAGATCTGAGAAATTTGGGATTTGGAGCACTTCTGAGTTTTACTCATCTTCTCCCTTGGAGCTCTGAATTTGAGGTAGGGATATCCTACTCCTCTCTATGGATTTTGTCTTTAAATTTTGGGAATTTGAGATGTTGGGGTTGGTTTGGTAATTTTGTGAAAGTTTGGGCCATTTGTGTTATTTTACAAAAGTTGGGGTTTTATTTGTAATAAACCTAGATGCATGTTTGGTATAGAGAAATGGAATAAATGTTGAATCATTGATGAAAATGGGACCTAAGGGTGGTAATGGTAATTATGGAAAATGACCTAATTACATTGTTTAATTAGTTGAGATAATTAATTGTGGGAAATGAGGAAATGAAATGGAATTGCTGAGATTGGGAGTGCATGGGGTTAAAGGGTGTAGTTGAATTATTTATCACTCACCGAATTGAAATGTCGATTGAATATCCATTGTGCATTTATTTCCTGCTTAGAAATAATTGCCTTGGGCTACCGGCGGAGGGTAGTGTTGATTGTTGTAGACAATGCTTGATGATTAGGCAAACTAAAACTAATCAATTGGATGTGTCATAGAGCATGTCGGTTGATAGAATACATTAATTTTATGTATTGATTGATTGCATATGTGATTCTGTGTTTATATGCATTACTTGTGTATGGGAGGAGATAGGGGATGTACTCCACGGTTTAGGGGAAGATGGGGGATGTACCTCTAAACCGGTTAATGGTTTAGGGGAAGATGGGGGATGTACCACTAAACCGGTTGTTGGAATGTTGATATAGCTCATATGCTTATCGGTTGAAGTGTTGATACAGCTCATATGCTTATCTATTGAAGTGTTGATACAGCTCATATGCTTATCTGTTGTAGTAGTGATATAGCTCATATGCTTATCTATTGAAAAGTTTGTTTGATTTGATATAGCACTAAAATGTATATCATCATTGTTTGCGAAGTATGGGAGTAGTTTATGTGTTATTGATACAACAAAATAATGTGTATCCACCTTGGATTTCGAAAGTGTTCTAGTGATGAACTATGATCTCATCAAACGTTCGGGCCAGAGTACTGAGCCTTGTTTTTCAAACTCAAAGTTGAACAAAAATGAAAAGTGAATTGTAATATAGACTTGGCTGTCATGGTAACGTAGGGAGATGTAAATGGAAGTGTCAGTGTTGACCATCTATCAGTTGCTAATCTTTTAGTCATTGTTCATGGTTGGTTTAGTGTATTTCTACTGGGCTGTGGCTCACCCTATATGGGAATATCATTTTCAGGTACAGGTAGCATGCCACCTCCAAGGACGTAGCTTGAGAGGCCAGAGGCGGACTTTTTGTTGTTTTACTTTTGATGTATTACATGTAAATTCAAGCCAAGGGCTTAACGTGTTTGAGTTAGTACTCTTTTGTTGTAACCAAGTGTTAACTTGGAAAGCTGTAAGCCCATAGGGCATTTGCTTTTGTTGTTAACATGTAATACTTTTTGTAATGAAACTCTGATAAATGAAAGAATGTGGAGCTTTTGAATATCAATGCATGTCTTATTTAATGGGTTTAAAATTATTATTTTGAGGGCGTTACACAAGAGCTGTAGATTGATGGATTTTAAATAGTTTACCTGAAATCCTTATACGAATTATTCTTATACAGGGATCTTACCAAAATACAACTCTCCTATCTATATTCTCTATTCAATCACCTATTTTAATATTATCAATCTATACATGCAATAGATAACCTTCCTACAATTTTATGAAGGTTCTTCCTCAAACCCTTTCATTTCAAATCCACCCATCCAAATGGAGCCTATATGTAAATGTAATGGTAACTAAACAAATTAAGGATAATCTAAACTTATTCTTGCAAACAAAATTAGAAAAAATATGTCAAAGTTACAATCCCAAATATTAATTACTCGCTCACAAATAAATTAAACAACCAACTAAATTAGAAATCATATTTGCAGTTCAAGAAAAGAGAGATATCACAAATTCCTTTAGTTTATTTTCTTCAAAATTTCCAACAACCGATCATTTTAAAAAAAAAATAAAATAAAATAAAAATCACATAGATCAAGAAAGCATAAAACGTAGAAAAAACAAATGACGAACAAAGAGATTAGGATGAAGTCGATGCGGGGTGATTGGAACTCTGATATTTACCTAACTTAATAATTCCAAAAATCACCATTACCAAAAGTCCTATCTGCCTAGCTGATCCATCCCCATCCCCAAAATCCAAAAAACAAAAACAACAAAACATTTTAGTTGTTGTAAAGTGGTAAAACATTATGAAAAAAAAAAAAAGAAGAAAAGAATGGAGATGAATAGATTTTTACCGACATAATTGGAGAATCTTTCAAGTTTGGCAACACAGCCAGACTCATTCCTGTCTAACAATGGAACTACGGTTTGATCTTCCAACTGTTTTTGGGGCTTTTGTCGATGGTAATAGTGAAACGCAGTGGCAGAGATGACTCCAATGGAGGTTGCAGCCAGGATGTGTGCAAGGATATGCCCATCTAAAGATAGAATTTGAGAGAATATTGTTACTACTGCTGCTGCTACTACTATGAGAGAGAGAGAGAGAGAGAGAGAGAGAGAGAGAGAGAGTATTACCTTTGAGTTGCCTGGTTTTATACATAGTTCAAACCCGAATTGCAACAGACAGAAAATAGTCAATCCAAAAAAAAAAAAAAATTGTTTTAAATTTTTTTATCATAGACCACTGTTAAAGCAATCCTATTCATACAGGACTCAATCAAAGATAGTCAGTTAAACACCAAAATCGATCAAAATCATTCAAACAGATCCAGTAGGTAATCCATAAAGTAAAGCTCTCGCAATAATATATAACAAATGTAAGTACATCCAATTCGAGAGAGTAAAGTTCGTACGATCGGAATTAAATAAATAAATTAGAACAAAAGAAAGTTCTAAGGTTGAGAATTAGAACAAAAATAAATAAATAAATAAAAATAAAAAATACACATACAACAGAATTAAAAAAACAAAGAAAGTTCTAAGGTTGAGAATTTAACTGGAAAAAAAAAAAAAAACATTACCAACATCTCAATAAATAAACATTACCAACATCTCAATAAACATTACCAAAAAGGGATATGTTAGAATCAGGTCATGGTATTTGACAATAAATAAATAACTAACTAAATAAATAACCTAATTGAAGTTAAGTTTGAATCTGAAGGTGAGAAGTTATTATCGAATAAATAAATAAATTGAGACCTAAATAAATAAATAAATAAATAAATAAATAAATATTATCTGATAGTCAGTTAAACACCTTCAGAGGAGTTAAGTTATTTAAATAACTAACGGGTTTGAACTAAATAAATAACTAACTAAAAAAATAAAGTGAGAAGTTAAGTTTTCAATAACCTAATTGATGTTTTCATGATTTTCAAAATAAGAAAAATCAGCTCATGAAATAAAATTAATTCTAACATCTCTAAACAACCAAATAAGCATCAAAGAAAAACGAAAAAATTGAACACAATGAACATAATCCACAACTACCTCTTTGGTAGCAGATGAATAACATCTCAACGCGGATACTGCAGGCTGCTGTATCCTCTGCAAGGATTGTTCTAAAATCTGAAATTAAATACTATCTATTAGATGCAAAAAAATCTTCCTTTTTCAAAATCAAAACATACGATTGAAAGACCTACCGGAACAGGAAATCCTCCAGCTCCAAGTTTTTGCCTTGCAATCCTCCACATCCTCACAAATGAACTAAATACATACATACATAGTCCACATACACAAAGAAACCATAAAATTAAGCAAATAATATCTCCAAATCAGAGGCAAAACAAAATATTATACATAGTTCAAACCCGAATTGCAACAGACGGAAAATAGTCAATCAAAAAAAAAAAATTTGAGACTCAATCAAAGATAGTCTGTTAAACACCAAAATCGATCAAAATCATTCAAACAGATCTAGTAGGTAATCCATAAAGTTTTTCTGAATATAGCCATGAATTGAAAACACAAATATATAAATAAAAATAGAATTTATTGGGGAAAATACAGCTTTTGATGAACGATAGCGGTGTTTCGGATGGACATGGAACCCAAGAAATGTGTTCTGATGAAGTGCAGACTCTTCCAATTTTTTTGATTGAAAGCATAAAATGTAGAAAAAACAAATGACGAACAAAGAGATTAGGATGAAGTCGATGCGGGGTGATTGGAACTCTGATATTTACCTAACTTAATAATTCCAAAAATCACCATTACCAAAAGTCCTATCTGCCTAGCTGATCCATCCCCATCCCCAAAATCCAAAAAACAAAAACAACAAAACATTTTAGTTGTTGTAAAGTGGTAAAACATTATGAAAAAAAAAAAAAGAAGAAAAGAATGGAGATGAATAGATTTTTACCGACATAATTGGAGAATCTTTCAAGTTTGGCAACACAGCCAGACTCATTCCTGTCTAACAATGGAACTACGGTTTGATCTTCCAACTGTTTTTGGGGCTTTTGTCGATGGTAATAGTGAAACGCAGTGGCAGAGATGACTCCAATGGAGGTTGCAGCCAGGATGTGTGCAAGGATATGCCCATCTAAAGATAGAATTTGAGAGAATATTGTTACTACTGCTGCTGCTACTACTATGAGAGAGAGAGAGAGAGAGAGAGAGAGAGAGAGAGAGAGAGAGAGAGAGAGAGTATTACCTTTGAGTTGCCTGGTTTTATACATAGTTCAAACCCGAATTGCAACAGACAGAAAATAGTCAATCCAAAAAAAAAAAAAAAAAATTGTTTTAAATTTTTTTATCATAGACCACTGTTAAAGCAATCCTATTCATACAGGACTCAATCAAAGATAGTCAGTTAAACACCAAAATCGATCAAAATCATTCAAACAGATCCAGTAGGTAATCCATAAAGTAAAGCTCTTGCAATAATATATAACAAATGTAAGTACATCCAATTCGAGAGAGTAAAGTTCGTACGATCGGAATTAAATAAATAAATTAGAACAAAAGAAAGTTCTAAGGTTGAGAATTAGAACAAAAATAAATAAATAAATAAAAATAAAAAATACACATACAACAGAATTAAAAAAACAAAGAAAGTTCTAAGGTTGAGAATTTAACTGGAAAAAAAAAAAAACATTACCAACATCTCAATAAATAAACATTACCAACATCTCAATAAACATTACCAAAAAGGGATATGTTAGAATCAGGTCATGGTATTTGACAATAAATAAATAACTAACTAAATAAATAACCTAATTGAAGTTAAGTTTGAATCTGAAGGTGAGAAGTTATTATCGAATAAATAAATAAATTGAGACCTAAATAAATAAATAAATAAATAAATAAATATTATCTGATAGTCAGTTAAACACCTTCAGAGGAGTTAAGTTATTTAAATAACTAACGGGTTTGAACTAAATAAATAACTAACTAAAAAAATAAAGTGAGAAGTTAAGTTTTCAATAACCTAATTGATGTTTTCATGATTTTCAAAATAGGAAAAATCAGCTCATGAAATAAAATTAATTGTAACATCTCTAAACAACCAAATAAGCATCAAAGAAAAACGAAAAAATTGAACACAATGAACATAATCCACAACTACCTCTTTGGTAGCAGATGAATAACATCTCAACGCGGATACTGCAGGCTGCTGTATCCTCTGCAAGGATTGTTCTAAAATCTGAAATTAAATACTATCTATTAGATGCAAAAAAATCTTCCTTTTTCAAAATCAAAACATACGATTGAAAGACCTACCGGAACAGGAAATCCTCCAGCTCCAAGTTTTTGCCTTGCAATCCTCCACATCCTCACAAATGAACTAAATACATACATACATAGTCCACATACACAAAGAAACCATAAAATTAAGCAAATAATATCTCCAAATCAGAGGCAAAACAAAATATTAAACATAGTTCAAACCCGAATTGCAACAGACGGAAAATAGTCAATCAAAAAAAAAAAAATTTGAGACTCAATCAAAGATAGTCAGTTAAACACCAAAATCGATCAAAATCATTCAAACAGATCTAGTAGGTAATCCATAAAGTTTTTCTGAATATAGCCATGAATTGAAAACACAAATATATAAATAAAAATAGAATTTATTGGGGAAAATACAGCTTTTGATGAACGATAGCGGTGTTTCGGATGGACATGGAACCCAAGAAATGTGTTCTGATGAAGTGCAGACTCTTCCAATTTTTTTGATTGAAAGCATAAAACGTAGAAAAAACAAATGACGAACAAAGAGATTAGGATGAAGTCGATGCGGGGTGATTGGAACTCTGATATTTACCTAACTTAATAATTCCAAAAATCACCATTACCAAAAGTCCTATCTGCCTAGCTGATCCATCCCCATCCCCAAAATCCAAAAAACAAAAACAACAAAACATTTTAGTTGTTGTAAAGTGGAAAAACATTATGAAAAAAAAAGAAGAAAAGAATGGAGATGAATAGATTTTTACCGACATAATTGGAGAATCTTTCAAGTTTGGCAACACAACCAGACTCATTCCTGTCTAACAATGGAACTACGGTTTGATCTTCCAACTGTTTTTGGGGCTTTTGTCGATGGTAATAGTGAAACGCAGTGGCAGAGATGACTCCAATGGAGGTTGCAGCCAGGATGTGTGCAAGGATATGCCCATCTAAAGATAGAATTTGAGAGAATATTGTTACTACTGCTGCTGCTACTACTATGAGAGAGAGAGAGAGAGAGAGAGAGAGAGAGAGAGAGAGAGAGAGAGTATTACCTTTGAGTTGCCTGGTTTTATACATAGTTCAAACCCGAATTGCAACAGACAGAAAATAGTCAATCCAAAAAAAAAAAAAAAATTGTTTTAAATTTTTTTATCATAGACCACTGTTAAAGCAATCCTATTCATACAGGACTCAATCAAAGATAGTCAGTTAAACACCAAAATCGATCAAAATCGTTCAAACAGATCCAGTAGGTAATCCATAAAGTAAAGCTCTTGCAATAATATATAACAAATGTAAGTACATCCAATTCGAGAGAGTAAAGTTCGTACGATCGGAATTAAATAAATAAATTAGAACAAAAGAAAGTGCTAAGGTTGAGAATTAGAACAAAAATAAATAAATAAATAAAAATAAAAAATACACATACAACAGAATTAAAAAAACAAAGAAAGTTCTAAGGTTGAGAATTTAACTGGAAAAAAAAAAAACATTACCAACATCTCAATAAATAAACATTACCAACATCTCAATAAACATTACCAAAAAGGGATATGTTAGAATCAGGTCATGGTATTTGACAATAAATAAATAACTAACTAAATAAATAACCTAATTGAAGTTAAGTTTGAATCTGAAGGTGAGAAGTTATTATCGAATAAATAAATAAATTGAGACCTAAATAAATAAATAAATAAATAAATAAATATTATCTGATAGTCAGTTAAACACCTTCAGAGGAGTTAAGTTATTTAAATAACTAACGGGTTTGAACTAAATAAATAACTAACTAAAAAAATAAAGTGAGAAGTTAAGTTTTCAATAACCTAATTGATGTTTTCATGATTTTCAAAATAGGAAAAATCAGCTCATGAAATAAAATTAATTCTAACATCTCTAAACAACCAAATAAGCATCAAAGAAAAACGAAAAAATTGAACACAATGAACATAATCCACAACTACCTCTTTGGTAGCAGATGAATAACATCTCAACGCGGATACTGCAGGCTGCTGTATCCTCTGCAAGGATTGTTCTAAAATCTGAAATTAAATACTATCTATTAGATGCAAAAAAATCTTCCTTTTTCAAAATCAAAACATACGATTGAAAGACCTACCGGAACAGGAAATCCTCCAGCTCCAAGTTTTTGCCTTGCAATCCTCCACATCCTCACAAATGAACTAAATACATACATACATAGTCCACATACACAAAGAAACCATAAAATTAAGCAAATAATATCTCCAAATCAGAGGCAAAACAAAATATTATA
This sequence comes from Camellia sinensis, assembly GCF_055761805.1. Lineage (NCBI taxonomy): Eukaryota > Viridiplantae > Streptophyta > Magnoliopsida > Ericales > Theaceae > Camellia > Camellia sinensis. The sequence continues at coordinate 186,111,136 of NC_138962.1, forward strand.
CATAGTTCAAACCCGAATTGCAACAGACGAAAAATAGTCAATCAAAAAAAAAAAATTTGAGACTCAATCAAAGATAGTCAGTTAAACACCAAAATCGATCAAAATCATTCAAACAGATCTAGTAGGTAATCCATAAAGTTTTTCTGAATATAGCCATGAATTGAAAACACAAATATATAAATAAAAATAGAATTTATTGGGGAAAATACAGCTTTTGATGAACGATAGCGGTGTTTCGGATGGACATGGAACCCAAGAAATGTGTTCTGATGAAGTGCAGACTCTTCCAATTTTGAAGAAATTTGAACAAACATATTCTAAATAAAGCCAATTACAAACATATACATACACAAACAGATATTGTTTATGCTCTATTCTTACTGCTTGATCACAACCCATAAGCTTCAACTTGAGGACATAAATGCATTTACCAAGACATAAACAAATGAAAAATTACAAAAAGAAATTTCTCAGAGAAAAAACAGCTATAAGTCTCCACAGTCCTTACATATCACATCAAATGTTGCCAAAAAAAAGTAGAAGTGTACCTAAAATAGGCTATGATCTCATATTCATCTCCATAATTATTAAATCCATCTATATCTATTAACTCTTTAACTTAGAAAATATTGACATTTGTATTCCTTCGAATATATTAAACTAAATCAAGAGATTCCCCAATTGGCCTATAATAAAATCAGCCACTTGACTCAATGCAGAAAGAGGTTTCCAAAACCATTTCCAGTATTTCTATTCCATTCTGGATATTGACAATGACAGAAAATTATTCCCTCAGTAAACATTGTCCTCAAGCAAGCATCATGTATGATAAAAAATTATGTCGTTAAGTAATGTAATGCAAACTAAATAAGCTCAATTGAACCTGGAGATTTCATGTTCAGGATCAAACAAATAGCATTATTAAGATAAGAATCCGTTATCCAATTGCAAAACAATCCATCTTTTGTAATGAAGTGGAGTCCCACAAACATCAAACATTACAAATTTACAATGATCAACCATCCAATTTTCACATGATGATAAATGTGCCACAATAATCAATGTAATGCTGAAAGAAAAAAGATGGATTTGCTAAAGCAGCCTTAATTAAATCATTGTAATAGCTCTCGACAGACCTTAGGCCGTAAAACCGCCAGAATTCCCTTCCTTATGAGATTCTTGAGCGTAATCGCATTTGCTAAAGCTGAAAATCTAACAGAAGCTTTAAGGGTAGAAGAAACATGAGTCTGCAAATACCAAGTTGTCTCTAATTTTTATTTTTTGTTTCAGAATTTAAAGGAGCATGCAGCTTTATGCAATGAAGTGAACGGCATCAATTAGATGTTCAAACATAAATAGCAGTGGAGAATAAAATGCATAGCCACTACAAATTAAATTTGCTCACCTTAAATTTGCTCACCTTTAATTTCAAATTTCAATTTCAATTTTCTTTTTTTTCCCCTTACAAAAAACCCTAAAAAAAAAAAATTCCAAATTCTACAACAACAACAACAGATTTAACTTTTATTTTTTTTGCCCCCTTAAAAAAATCCAAAAAAAAAACCTAAATTCTACAACAACAGATTTCAATTTGTAGTTATATACCTGTGGGTTGGAGTCGTTGGGTCGGGTCGGAGGCAGAACTGGGCTGGTCGGAGAGATAGAGTCGAGAGAAGACAGATCTGTCGACAAAAGACAGAGCGTCGACAGAAGAGAGTCCGGCGGGACTGAGCGGCGAGAAGCGAGTCAGGCAAGAGACTCGATCGTCGGAGAGAGAGACTCGACTCGATCGTCGGATGGAGGGAGGCTCGGTCGGTGACAGCCTCGGTCAGGTCGAAGAGAAGGGTTGTAAGGGAAGGAGGAGTAGCGTAGCAAAGAGGGAGGGTGGGTATCGAAGGGTTGGGTATCGAAGAGGGAGGGTGGGTATCGAAGAGTCTTCAATGGCTGTGCTGATTAGAGACACTGTGACAGAGAACGTGGGAGAGAGGGAGAACGTGGGAGAGAGGGAGCTGAAGAGAGCGTGTTTGGGGACGTGGGAGAGAGGGAGAGATGAAGTCAAACGGGTGGGAAAATGTATATAGACCATTGATCTAAACTCAGGATTGATCTTAGCCGTTAAAACCAAATGTATCTCACATACATTTGGGACATTTTCAAAAACAGTCCTCCCTTATTATATAGATATATATATATAATCACACTCCCTAAATAGGTGTGATTGTATAAAATATTTCAATTTGATTTTTATATAAAATATACAATTCCCAAATCTGCGCCTCTATTCTACCCATGAATGATAGAGACGACTCACTACTAGAAAAGAAAGCTTTAGACGAGGAACTTTTTGCAACGGTTTGAAAATCGTTGCAAAAAGCATGATTTTGTGATGGCAAAAAAAATCGTCGCGAAATTAATTTTTTTGCTACGGCATTTGACTATCTCAAAAAAGACATCAACTAAATACCATTATTGGAGACCGAAAATCTAAGGCCGTGACAAAAAGTAATATTATACGCAACGGTACATTACCTATCTTTTTTTCTTTTTTTTTTTGCAACGCCTTTTATTAATCCGTGGCAAAAGATTTTATTTTGCTCATTAATGATGGTCCTTAAACTTGTTGCAAAAACTTAATCCATAATTACCTTCGCTCCCTCTCCCACCCCCTTCCTTTGTCTCGCTCATCCCTAAACTTTCAGACTTCTCTTCGAATTAAAAAAAAAAAAACTCACTATTACAAAAAACATTTAAAGATCACACTTTGATAAATGAAAGTATCTCACTTTTATTAAAAATGTGATAAAAAAATTAAATTAATATTTTAATCATTAAGTGTGATAATATTTATTTTTTATGTCATTTTTTAATTAAATGTTATTATATATATGTTTTTTAATCACACTTTCTAAGTGTGATTATATATATATTTTTAATTAAGTGTGATTATATTTATTTTTTGGGTAAATTACACTGACACCCCCTGAGGTTTATGTTTATTACAGTTCCCCCCTCACCTTTTGAAAATTACATCACCCCCCGAGATTTAAAGTTTGATTACAGATTCCCTCCTCAGCCTGTTTAATTTTTTCAAATACCAATTTTACCTTCATTGGGTAAATTACATTGACACCCCTCACATTTTAGAAATTACAATCCTCTCCCTAAGGTTTAAAGTAATATTACTAATTGCCCCTTCGGTTAGCATTAGTTGGAAAAAAAATTCATTGAAAAAAAAAATTCATTGGAAAAAATTAATTGAAAAGAAAATTTCTTTGTAAAATTTTTAAATTTTTGTTTAAAAACCAACGTAAACTCATTTTTTGAATTTACGTTTTTTCCTCAAATTTACAAACTAAGACAATTATTTCTAAACCAAAAAAATTATCAAACTAGTTTTTATGACAGTTTTTTAAATTTTTGTAAATATAAATTGAAAACTGAAGACGAAATGGTTAGGTGCCGTTTGGTAACACTTACATTTTCAATTTTCTGCTTATATTTACAAAAATTTAAAAAACTCAATAAAAACTTGTTTAGTAAATTTTTGATTTATAAATCAATGGTCTCAGTTTATAAATTTGGCCAAAAAATGTAAACTCAAAAATTGTGTTTCCGTTTTGAGTTTTGAGTTTTTTTTTTTTTTTACCACCCAACACTAGCCACCACCCGCCACCATTTTCCACCACCGTCTTCCGCTACCACCACCCACCACCACCTGCCACCACCACTCACCACCCACCACCTACCTGCCACCCACTCGCCACCACCACCCGCTCCTCGCCACCACCACCCGCTCCTCGCCACCACCACCACCACCCACCTGCCATCACCCACCACCCGCCACTACCATCCACCGCCCACCACCTGCCTACCACCACCATTCACCTGCCACCCACCCGCCCGCCACCTACCTGCCACCGCCCACCACCACCACCACCACCACCACAACCACCCACTCGCTACCACCCACCACCCGCCATCGTCACCTACCCACCCACCACCACCACCACCCACTCGCTACCACCCACCACCTGCTACCGTCACCCATCCACCCACCATCATCACTCTGCCACCACCCACCACCACCTGCCATTCGCCACCCACCTGTCACCACCACCACCCACTTGCTACCACCCACCACCCGCAATCGTCACCCACTCACCCGCCACCACCACCCGCTACCTACCCGCAACCACCACCCACCCGCCACCACCACCCGCTATCCGCCACCCACCCGCCACCACCACCCGCCACCACCACCACTACCACCACCCACTCGCTACCACCCGCCACCGTCATCCACCTACAAATCACCACCACCCACTCGCCACCACCCACCACCACCCGCTACCCACCACCCACCGTCACCACTTTTTACCACCGTCTTCCGCCGCCACTTGCCACCACTTGCCATTTATCACTCTTTTTTATATTTTTAATTTTTTTAAATATTTTGTCAATTATCAAACGCGTTTGTAGTTTATGTTTTTCTAAAAATAAACAAAAAATAAACAAAAACCAGTTTATAAACTTTTTGTAAATATAAACTGAAAACATAAACGTTACCAAACAAATGTTGTAAAATTAACAAATAATTAAATAACTTACCAACATAAGAAATGACTTCTCAAAAGATTCTTAAGCTATGTATGGTTTGATTTTTAGAAATTTCTTTTAAAAATTAAAAATAAATTTGGTTAAGAAATAAAAAATAAAAATAATAACTTTTAAAAAATAATTTCATTTAAAAAATAATTTTTTTATTTTTTATTTCTTAACCAAATTAATTTTTAATTTTTAAAAAAAAATTCTAAAAATCAAACCATACATAACCTAAGAATCTTTTGATAAGTCATTTCTTACATTGGTAACTTATTTAATTATTTGTTAATTTTACGACATTTTTACTATCTGAGACTTGTTTGGTAACCATTTCATTTTCAGTTTTCAATTTATATTTACAAAAATTTTAAAAATTGTCATAAAAACTTATTTGATAATTTTTTTGGTTTATAAATGGTTGTCTCAGTTTGTAAATTTGAGGAGAAAACGTAAATTCAAAAAATGAGTTTACGTTGGTTTTCAAACAAAAATTTAAAAAATTCATTAACAATTTTTTTTTAATTAATTTTTTTTTCAATAAATTTTTTTCCAATTAATATTAACTGAGGGGGCAATTGGTAATGCTACTTTAAATATAGCGATCCCGGGTTTACCCTTGTTGTACAGTGACCCGGACATGTGTCCGTGGATGTTGGTAGTTGGTTATTATCGTGTTTACATTCCTTTTTCTTTGTATTTTGAGTTATGGGATGTGTTGGGCAGGTTTGTTACAGGTTGGTTGAGTTTAGAAACCAAAACTAGTTGCCCAGGTTTTGGCCTGTACGCTCGAGCGGGGGTTTTGGCGCTCGAGCGGGGAATACACCCATCCAGTATTTCTTGTGCAGTGTTGTACGCTCGAGCGTGGGATTGGCCGCTCGAGCGGGGTTGTCTGAGTGCCGCTCGAGCGTAGAGTTGGAAGCTCGAGCGGAGGCCTGGTTCTGTATAAATGCTGGGAGAGTGCATCCGGCGCTCGAGCGAAAGTTTGGACGCTCGAGCGGGAGTCTGTGAGTGACGCTCGAGCGGGGTGTTTTACGCTCGAGCGGGCGACTGGGTTTAAGTCCCGAAATTGTGACTTTTCAAATCACTTTTTACTTTCTCTTCTCTCTCTTACTTTTCCAAAATCACCATTGTTGAGCCTCTCACTCTAGACTCTACCTTCTCGCTAGGTTTTGATCTAGTAAGAGTGATTTGCTCACCTTTGACCTTTACAAAAAAGTTGTTGATCGTCGAGGGCTTCATTTTAATCTGAAAATCTCGGGTTTTGGAGCACGTTGGGTTTTGTCGTCTTCTTCTTTGGGGCTCCGGGTTTGAGGTAGGGATATCCTACTCCTCTCTATGGATTTTGTCTTTAAATTTTGGTATTTTGAGATGTTGGGGTTAGTTTGGTAATTTTGTGAAAGTTTGGGGCCTTTGTGTAATTTTACAAAAGTTGGGGTTTTATTCATAATAAATCTGGATGCATGTTTGGCATAGAAAAATTGAATGAATGTTCAACCATTGATGAAAATGGGACCTAAGGGTTGAAATGGTAATTATGGATAATGACCTAATTACATTATTGATTAATTGGGATAATTAATGGCGAGAAGTGAGGGAATGAAATGTTGATTGAACATCCATTTGTGCATTTATATTCTGTTTAGAAATAACTGCTTTGGGCTATCGGTGGAGGATAGTCGTGATTGTTGTAGACAATGCATGATGATTAGGCAAACTGAAACTAATCAATGAAGTATGTCATGGAACTTGACGGTTGATAGAATACATTAACTGTATGTATTGGGTGATTGTATATAGAACCATTGTGTTTGTATACGTTATGTGTAGAGGAGGAGAAAGGGGATGTACTCCGCGGTTTAGGGGAAGATAGGGGATGTACCTCTAAACCGGATAGTGATGGGAGAAGATAGGGGATGAACTCCGTAGATACAGCTCATATGCTTGTCTAAAGAAGTGAAGATAGAGCTTATATGCTTATCTTTGTGATGTGTGGATATAGCTTAAATGCATATCTGTGGATATTGTTGTTATACATATCTTTTGAGGATGTAGATATAGCTTTTATGCTTATCTGAATGTGAGATATAGTTTTTATACATATCTGTGGAAGTGATGATAGAGCTAGCATGCTTATCTGTTGAAAAAGGGAAAATGAAAGGTAACTTAGACTCATAAGTCGTTTGACATAAATATATGATTTATGTGATTGTATCAGTGTTGACCATCTATCAATTGCTAATATTTTAGCCATTGTTCATGGTTGGTTTAGTGTATTTCTACTGGGCTGTGGCTCACCCTATATGGGAATATCATTTTCAGGTGCAGGAAGCATGCCACCGCCAAGGACATAGCTTGGGATGCTAGAGGCGGACATGTTTTGTTGTTTTACTTTTGATGTATTACATGTAACTTCAAGCCAAGGGCTTTTTGTGTAAACGAGTTAGTACTCTTTTGTTGTAACCATGTGTTAACTTGGAAAGCTGTAAGCCCGTAGGGCATTTTGTTATGATGTTAACATGTAATAGTTATGTAATGGAACTCTAATGAATAAAGGAATGTGGTTAGTTTATATGTAAATGCATGTCTTATCTGATGGGTTTAATGTTGTTATTTTGAGGGCGTTACAACTTGGTATCAGAGCGTACCGGGTTCGAATACTTTGGGTACGTGGGAAGTGATTAGTATCACAATGGGTTTGTCTCGCTTGATAGAGACTTAGATGTAGTATCATATGCTATGTGCTTAAATGCTAACATGCTTATGTGACTATGTGGGTATGGGATTTAGTTTCTAGGATGTTGATTGGATCCTTGAGTTTCTGGGAGACTTGTTGGAAAAGCACTTGATCAATGCTATTTCTAACCGGAACTCTAGTAACGCCTTGGGACTATCATTATCCGGGAATGAAATTCGTAAGTGCTTATGTGTTTATGTGCTTATGTGGAATGAATTACAGTTGTCCATGTATTAGGACGTGAGTGTTTAGTTCCGGCACATTTGTGAATGTGCTAACGTTCTGTGTTGCCTTTATTAGGATGTCAGGACGAGGAAGAGGAGCTAGGCGTGGTAGACCTGCGAGGCAGGAAGTACCGTTACCGGGTGAGATTCCAGCAGTGCAGGAGGGAGTTGGGCAGGCCAATGTGGCTGAGCTAGTAGGTCAGCAGGCTATGGGTGCCTTGGCCAGAGAGATAGCAGGAGCTTTGGGTATTCTTAGAGCTGGGAATCAGGCAGCTGAGGCAGGGCCTTCTTTCTTGAAGAGGGAGTTCTTCCGGTCTAATCCGGATGAGTTTATCGGGGATCTGAAGGAGCCACTGAAGGCTGATGAGTGGCTAGAGCAAATGAGTAAGACGTTCGAGATGCTTGGCATCGAGGACGGAGCACTGAAAGTGACCTTGGCATCCTTCCAGCTGAAGGGAGATGCGGGTCAATGGTGGAAGTACGAGAAGGCTCGTGTTGGTGGTACTTGGGAGGCATTTGTGAATGCTTTTCAGGAGAGGTTTTTGTCTGCAGCAGCTAGGGAGAAGCTGAGGGATCAGTTCAGCCGGCTTAATCAACAGGGCTTGTCAGTGGCCGAGTTTGAGGCTACTTTTACCAGTCTGTCCAGGTTTGCACCTGAACTGGTGGCGTCTGAGGAACGCCGTTGCTATGAGTTTGAGCGGAAGTTGAGGCGGGGCCTCAAGTTGAGGGTTGGTGGGTCTTACATCCGAGAGTATAGACACCTGGTAGATGCTGCAGCTCATATGGAGCTTATGATGCAGGAGGAGGATGAGGGACAGAGAGGCTCCAAGAGGAGCCAGGATAGTCAGAGTGATGGCAGGAGGCAGAGGGGTTCTAACCCTCAGCAGTCGCAGGGTGGTGTTGCTAGATCGACCTTCCCAGTGCCGAGTGTAGGCTCCGGGAGAGGTGGTCAGGGGGAATTCACTTGTTACAAGTGTGGCCAGCTGGGTCACAAGGTTTCAGTTTGCCCGCAGAAGGGTGGGGGTCAGAAAGCTGCTTCTTCTTCAGCTAGACCGCAGAGTCAGAGTTTGGGCAGGGGGCAGCCCTTGACTTGTTATCAGTGTGGACAGCCTGGGCACCTGAAGAGGTTTTGCCCGTAGTTAAGTGCCACTTCGGGAGCGTCTGGTTCTAGGCAGACGCAGGGTTTTCAGCCAGCTCAGTCTGTGTAGGCCTCGAGGGCCAATCCGGGAGCTTCGTCATCCCAGTCTGTGCAACAGTCTTTTGCTCCGAGAGGTGAGCAGGTAGACCAGGGGCCTACGGGGCGCGTGTATGCTGTTACCGCGCAGGATTTAGTACCAGCTCCATCAGTAGTGAGAGGTACTTTTTTGTTTTGCAACTCGGTTGCTAATGTGTTCATAGACACGGGTGCATCTCATTCTTTTGTATCTGCTGCATTTGCATCGGTTTTGGAATTGGAGTTAGCACAGTTAGCATCTCCTATTTGTGTGGTATCGCCTTTGGGTGGTGAGTTGATCCTGAAACAGGGTGTTAGAGGATGTGATATAGAGGTCGCCGACTATAGGCTTCCTTTTTCGTTTGTTGTCATGCCCATGAAGGGTTTTGATGTTATTTTGGGTATGGACTGGTTATCATCATACCGGGCTGTTATTGATTGCTACCGCCAGAGGGTCACGTTATGTACCTTAAGCGGGGAGTGGTTCCATTTCTTGGGAGACCGGGTTGGTAGTGTTTTGCCACCGGGGTATGATTCGCGAGGGCGAAGTGAGCTTAGTAGTCTACTTGCCAGCTTTGAGAGTGGTGAGAGTGGTGAGACCCAGCTTGTGTTGCCGAGGGTGGTTTGTGAATATTCGGATGTCTTTCCCGAAGATCTTGTTAGTTTGCCACCTCACCGAGAGATAGAGTTCTCTATTGATTTAGTGCCTGGTACGGCGCCGATTTCTATGGCACCTTACCGTTTTGCTCCAGCAGAGTTGGTTGAGTTGAAAATTCAGCTCCAGGAATTGCTCGATAAGGGCTTTGTTCGCCCTAGTGTTTCGCCGTGGGGAGCGCCGGCCCTCTTTGTTAAAAAGAAAGATGGTGCCTTGAGATTGTGTATTGACTATCGGAAGTTGAATCGGGCTACGGTTAAGAATAAGTACCCTATGCCGCGTATAGATGACCTGTTTGACCAGTTGAAGGGTTCCCGTTGTTTCTCTAAGATAGACTTGAGATCGGGTTACCACCAGTTGAGGGTCAGGGAAGAGGATATTTCGAAAACGGCATTCCGTACGCGGTATGGCCATTATGAGTTTCTGGTAATGCCATTTGGGCTTACCAATGCACCGGCAGTCTTTATGGACTTGATGAACCGGATTTTCCGGGAGTTCTTAGACCGATTTGTGGTCGTCTTCGTGGACGACATTCTTATCTATTCGCCTTCTGAGGAGGAGCACGAGGCACACTTGAGAGTGGTGCTTGAGTTGCTTAGAGCCCATAGGCTGTATGCCAAGTTTGGGAAGTGTGAGTTCCGGCTGAGGGAAGTCAAATTCTTAGGCCACGTGGTATCCGGGGAAGGAGTGTCTGTTGATACATCCAAGGTTGAGGCAATGCAAGATTGGGCACAGCCTAAGAGTGTGTTTGAAATCCGCAGTTTTTTGGGATTAGCTGGGTATTACCGTCGGTTTGTGAAAGATTTCTCCAGGCTAGCGTCACCGTTGACTAGACTGACTCAGAAGGGAGTCAAGTTTGTGTGGAGTGAGACTTGTGAAAAGTCGTTCCAAGAGTTGAAAGTTAGATTGACCACCGCTCCGGTGTTGATTATTCCGGAGAGAGGGTTGGGTTATGCGGTTTATTGTGATGCCTCACGAGAGGGTTTGGGTTGTGTGTTAATGCAAGAAGGGAATGTGGTAGCTTATGGCTCACGTCAGTTGAAAATACACGAGAAGAATTACCCTACACACGACCTAGAGTTAGCAGCAGTGATCTTTGCCTTGAAAATCTGGAGGCACTACCTTTATGGTGAGAGGTTCGAGGTATTCTCGGACCACAAGAGTTTGAAGTATCTGTTTACACAGAGAGACTTGAATTTGAGGCAGAGGAGGTGGATGGAGTTCATCGAGGATTATGATTTTGAGTTGCACTATCACCCGGGAAAGGCCAATGTCGTGGCCGATGCCCTTAGTAGGAAGACCATTGGTGATGTAGCTAGTATAGCCATCCGAGAATGGGAGATGTTGGGAGCACTTGGAGAGTTTGATTTGCTACTGGGCGAATCTGTTGAGGCTGCGGCCTTGTATTCTGTAGTTGCGCAGCCTACACTTGTGATTAGAGTGCTAGAGGCACAGAGAGGTGACCTTGAGGTAGAATCCCTCCGAGAGAAGATCTCCAGTGGGAAAGTTGAGAAGGGTTTGACGGTGTATCCCGACCTGAGTGTGAGATACCGAGACCGTTTGTTTGTACCGGAGTCCTGCCGTGAGGAAGTACTCCGAGAGTTTCATCATTCGTGCCTTGCGGTGCATCTGGGAGGTACTAAGATGTATCAAGATTTGGGTCGCCAGTTTTGGTGGCGGGGTATGAAGAGAGATGTGGCTGTTTTCGTATCGAAGTGCCTTACTTGCCAGCAAGTGAAGGCCGAGCATCAGAGGCCAGCGGGTTTGTTGCAACCCTTGCCTATTGCCAAGTGGAAGTGGGAGCATGTCACTATGGACTTCGTTGTAGGTCTTCCGAGGACTCAGCGGGGTAGTGATGCTATTTGGGTGATTGTAGACCGGTTGACTAAGTCGGCGCACTTTATTCCTATGCGCGTGAGAGATTCGGTGGATCATCTTGCCGATTTGTATATTCGGGACGTAATGAGATTGCACGGGGTCCCAGTGACGATCGTCTCAGATAGAGATCCTCGTTTTACTGCTAGGTTGTGGCAGAGTTTGCAGAGTGCCTTGGGCACTAAGTTGACCTTTAGTACGGCCTATCATCCTCAGACTGACGGGCAGTCCGAGCGTACTATTCAGATCCTCGAGGATATGCTTCGGGGTTGTGTCCTGGACTTTAGTGGGACGTGGGAGAGGCACTTGCCATTGGTAGAGTTTGCCTACAACAATAGTTTTCAGTCTAGTATCGGTATGGCACCGTTTGAGGCCTTGTATGGCCGACCGTGTAGGTCTCCAGTTTGTTGGGCCGAGGTGGGTGATGCACCTTTGTTGGGTCCGGAGTTGGTTAGGGAGACGACGGAGAAAGTTGAACTTATCCGTAGGAGGCTTGTTACAGCCCAGAGTCGACAAAAGAGTTATGCCGACCGTAGGAGGAGACCTTTGGCGTTTGATGTAGGTGATCATGTCTTTCTGAAGATATCACCTAGGCGAGGCTTGATGAGGTTTGGGAAGAGTGGGAAGTTATCCCCTCGGTTTGTTGGTCCTTTTGAGATTCTTGAGAGGATTGGTGAGGTTGCTTATCGGTTAGCCTTACCGCCGCAGTTGTCCGGAGTGCATGACGTGTTTCATGTGAGTATGCTTCGGAAGTATGAGCCAGATCCATCACATGTGTTGGATTGGACCGATTTAGAGGTAGATGAGGATGCCTCGTATGAGGAGAGACCGGTTCGGGTCTTGGATAGGCGAGATCAGGTCCTGCGTGGCAAGACCATTCCTTTGGTAAAAGTCTTGGGGAAACATCACGGAGTGGAGGAAGCCACTTGGGAACGTGAGTTGGAAGTTCGAGAGAAATATCCGGGCTTGTTTGTTGATATGTAATCTTGTATTTACATTTTGCATTTTGTTGAACTTAAGAGCTTTTATATATGTCTTAAGTTGTGAAACATTGAAAATGTTTGGTTTATTGGAAGTATGTTTTGGGAACTTGCCTCATATGGGAGTTGAATGTAACATTGTATATGTTGAATATATTGTTGAAATTGGAAAGATAGTGCATAATGTTGATGCATGTTGAAAATACATATGTTGTTTACATATTGTGATATGCCTCTTGTTAAGGAGGGGATGACCGGTAATGGGTCGAATTGTTGAATGTTAAAGTGTAACATTGTTTAAAATGAAGAAAAACTTGTTTTTGAAAACTTGTGCTTAATTTCGGGGACGAAATTCTTTAAGGGGGGGAGGTTATAGCGATCCCGGGTTTACCCTTGTTGTACAGTGACCCGGACATGTGTCCGTGGATGTTGGTAGTTGGTTATTATCGTGTTTACATTCCTTTTTCTTTGTATTTTGAGTTATGGGATGTGTTGGGCAGGTTTGTTACAGGTTGGTTGAGTTTAGAAACCAAAACTAGTTGCCCAGGTTTTGGCCTGTACGCTCGAGCGGGGGTTTTGGCGCTCGAGCGGGGAATACACCCATCCAGTATTTCTTGTGCAGTGTTGTACGCTCGAGCGTGGGATTGGCCGCTCGAGCGGGGTTGTCTGAGTGCCGCTCGAGCGTAGAGTTGGAAGCTCGAGCGGAGGCCTGGTTCTGTATAAATGCTGGGAGAGTGCATCCGGCGCTCGAGCGGAAGTTTGGACGCTCGAGCGGGAGTCTGTGAGTGACGCTCGAGCGGGGTGTTTTACGCTCGAGCGGGCGACTGGGTTTAAGTCCCGAAATTGTGACTTTTCAAATCACTTTTTACTTTCTCTTCTCTCTCTTACTTTTCCAAAATCACCATTGTTGAGCCTCTCACTCTAGACTCTACCTTCTCTCTAGGTTTTGATCTAGTAAAAGTGATTTGCTCACCTTTGACCTTTACAAAAAAGTTGTTGATCGTCGAGGGCTTCATTTTAATCTGAAAATCTCGGGTTTTGGAGCACGTTGGGTTTTGTCGTCTTCTTCTTTGGGGCTCCGGATTTGAGGTAGGGATATCCTACTCCTCTCTATGGATTTTGTCTTTAAATTTTGGTATTTTGAGATGTTGGGGTTAGTTTGGTAATTTTGTGAAAGTTTGGGGCCTTTGTGTAATTTTACAAAAGTTGGGGTTTTATTCATAATAAATCTGGATGCATGTTTGGCATAGAAAAATTGAATGAATGTTCAACCATTGATGAAAATGGGACCTAAGGGTTGAAATGGTAATTATGGATAATGACCTAATTACATTATTGATTAATTGGGATAATTAATGGCGAGAAGTGAGGGAATGAAATGTTGATTGAATATCCATTTGTGCATTTATATTCTGTTTAGAAATAACTGCTTTGGGCTATCGGTGGAGGATAGTCGTGATTGTTGTAGACAATGCATGATGATTAGGCAAACTGAAACTAATCAATGAAGTATGTCATGGAACTTGACGGTTGATAGAATACATTAACTGTATGTATTGGGTGATTGTATATAGAACCATTGTGTTTGTATACGTTATGTGTAGAGGAGGAGAAAGGGGATGTACTCCGCGGTTTAGGGGAAGATAGGGGATGTACCTCTAAACCGGATAGTGATGGGAGAAGATAGGGGATGAACTCCGTAGATACAGCTCATATGCTTGTCTAAAGAAGTGAAGATAGAGCTTATATGCTTATCTTTGTGATGTGTGGATATAGCTTAAATGCATATCTGTGGATATTGTTGTTATACATATCTTTTGAGGATGTAGATATAGCTTTTATGCTTATCTGAATGTGAGATATAGTTTTTATACATATCTGTGGAAGTGATGATAGAGCTAGCATGCTTATCTGTTGAAAAAGGGAAAATGAAAGGTAACTTAGACTCATAGGTCGTTTGACATAAATATATGATTTATGTGATTGTATCAGTGTTGACCATCTATCAATTGCTAATATTTTAGCCATTGTTCATGGTTGGTTTAGTGTATTTCTACTGGGCTGTGGCTCACCCTATATGGGAATATCATTTTCAGGTGCAGGAAGCATGCCACCTCCAAGGACATAGCTTGGGATGCTAGAGGCGGACATGTTTTGTTGTTTTACTTTTGATGTATTACATGTAACTTCAAGCCAAGGGCTTTTTGTGTAAACGAGTTAGTACTCTTTTGTTGTAACCAAGTGTTAACTTGGAAAGCTGTAAGCCCGTAGGGCATTTTGTTATGATGTTAACATGTAATAGTTATGTAATGGAACTCTAATGAATAAAGGAATGTGGTTAGTTTATATGTAAATGCATGTCTTATCTGATGGGTTTAATGTTGTTATTTTGAGGGCGTTACATTAAACCTTAGCGAAAGGATTGTAATTTCTAAAGTGTGAGGGGTGCCAATGTAATTTACCCAATGAAGGTAAAATTGGTATTTAAAAAAATTAAAAGGGCTGAGGGAGAAATCTGTAACGAAACTTTAAATCTCAAGAGGGAGATGTTATTTCCAAAAAGTTAGGAGAACTGTAATAAACATAAACATTAAGGGAGTCAGTGTAATTTACCCTTATTTTTTTAATTAAATGTGATTATATTTATTTATATGTATGTAATATCATAGTTGAAACACAAGCAAATCAAACACTCTCTCCCCCCGTCTTCCCCTCTCCCCCTCTCACCACTCACTTAGCAATAGCTAGGGTTTGATTATCTTTCTCTCCCCTGTATTAGAAACCCTAGCTTTGAAACTGCCATCCCCAACAACAACAATCACCATCAGTGTTGGATTTGCCATCACCGATTCGCCGTTGCCCGTCGCGCAGCACCTCCTTCTGTCGCAGAACCACGACCTTAGTGCCGACGATGGCAGATCTTGAAGGACAACCAAACCCTACAGAGCTACGGGTAATTCAATCAATTCTCACAGTACTCATTTTTTGTATATACGAATGTAGATATAGGTATTAGCATTGGAATTTGAGTTAAATGCTTTAGTGCCCAACTCAATTTCATCTGTAATCCATTATCCATCAATCTCTCTGTTTTTCTAGAATTCCCAATTTAACACTAACAAACACTCATCAATTTCATATGTGAACTCTTTCTATGATTTATGTTCACCAGATTTTCGTTTGGCTCTCTTTCTTACCCGCATGCATTTCTCATTATTCTCTCTCACTAGCTTTCATATGATACTTTCCAACCATCAATGCCGGCTCTAAAAATCAACATATTTAGTGGGTTTTATTGAGTTTTGTCTCATACGAACTTGACAAATAAAGGTTGGTACTTTGAATTTGCTTTGTATGTTTCTTCGAACTTCTTGTTGGGTAGATGAACAAACTCAGGCGGAGATTACAAAGTTAAAGACTACTTTTTGAATTTTTTTATTGTATTACAATTGTTTTGGAAAGCTATGTAATGTATTTTTTCATTTTATAGTTGATGTACATCAATCAATATCTGTTGCAGGGGTCATGTTCCTTATCGAGATAGCAAACTCACACGTATTTTGCAACCTGCACTAGGGGGAAATGCAAATACTGCCATCATATGCAATATTACACTTGCTCAGGTAACACATTCAGTGTACCATATGCAATATCATGCTTGCTCAGGTAACACTTAGTAAATTCAGTGTACCGATGCTTACATGAAAATATTTGTCGAAGTTACCTGAAAAAGTGAACATTGTTCAAAATACCTTAAGTTGATAGTGTTTGCATGATTTTGTCAACTGCTAATTTTGAGTTCATCATTTTCAAGTTCCCTTCTATTTTCAACTTCTTCCTAAGGTTTGATGTGTTGCGATGAAAAACAATTTTAGGGAAAATATTCTAACAAAACTTGATTCCAAGGCTCCATTTAATCTCAATTAAAGCTTGAAACTCAGGGGCAGTCTTGTTGGGTTTCTTGAAGTTTTATTCTATTTTGGGTAAATTACAAATACACCCATTGAGATTTGATTAAAATACAAATTGCTTTTTAAAGTATCAACTGTTAATTTGTCTCTTGTGATTAAGGGCTCCCATTCAGAACATTCCGAAGAGGAGATTCTCAATCTGCGGAATACTTTATTACAGGTTTATATCGTTAAGTTTGTGGATTGTCTTGTAAATAATGATTTGTGTATCCTCAAGGTTATGATTTATTTTCAATAGACTGAATTGGAGAGGGAGCGGATAGCTATGGAGCTGGGGGAGGAAAAGAAAGCCCAAGCTGAACGCGAAAAGAGGTTGCAAGAGCAAGCTAAGAAGATTGAAAACTTGAGTTCAATGGTGTTGTACTCAAATAGGGATGAGAATCGTGATCAGCCCAAGAAGGTGCTATGACAATGACTCTCTCTCTCTCTCTCTCTCTCTCTCTCTCTCTCTCTCTCTCTCGCTTCCTAGTAAATAACCACAAACTTTGGTGCTTTATTAATGTCAATTGTCTAAATTACTTCTTGATTTCGCTTTTTCTTAGATTTATTATGATCATAAACACGTCAAAGGTTACCTAAATCCAACATGATTAGATCAAATTATGAAACCAAAATAGTGGTTGGCCTGAAGAGTCTTCTTTATTAATTTTGTTACAATTCCATCTAGTTTGAATTTGCGTAGATGTGATCTAATGACAACCTGGAATAGGTTCCATGAACCACCACTAAGCCTTATCTTAAGGAATTTTGGAAATAACCAGTATACTTTTGCCTCCTGAACATTGTAAAGCATACAATAAACTGAATTGTCAATGAATAACTTTGAGAGAAGACTTGTTCTAGAAGATAGGTCTGAAGTGGCTTTCATTTGTTTTGATTGCCTCATATCATCTCTTCCATGCTATTTCTCTAACTTCTTGTCTTTTGTGTGGTTCTCCCTCTCTCTCTCTCTATATATATATATATACACACACATATATATATATATATATATATATATTTATTATATTTATATATCTATTGTGTTTAAATTGAATTTTTCTCCCTTCCTGTAGGGGAAAAGGCGTGATACCTGGTGCTTTGGTAATCTTTCAAGGGAGACTCTTGGGGAAGTAAGTGTTTATTTTTTACAAGCATATTGTATAGTTGGTTTTCAGGTGGTAGTGAGCCATCTTTGAACTAATTTTTGGAGTTTGTACCGAATTTTGAATGCTTTTGATAAGTAGATGTTTTCCTCATGTTTGTATTTCTTGATACATTGGTGGCACTGCACCTTTGGTGCCTTTTTAATTTAATATATCCTTGTCAAATAAAGACAAAAAGACTATAACAGTGGCATGGTAGTGAGAAAATGATGGCTCATAATGGTATAGAAGAATGAGAACTGTTTCTCTAAAGGGTTAATATTCTTTTATTTTTGTTCTTTTAATTTACAGAAAGAGGTGGGGGGACTTGTTCCATGCAAACTTAATTTTTCCCTAGAGCATCTAGCTTTAAATATAGCTGAATGGCGGAAAAGATATGTTCACCTGACCTCAAGCTTGTTGGCATTTATTGCTTTGTCCAGATGAACTAAGTTGTATTGTATGTCATTGTGATCTATTTGAACAAGAAGATTTGTATAAAGCTGATTCTTACATTTAGAAATTTCCATATGCTGATGTTTTTTCCTTTTTCTTTTTTTTTTTAATTATATACATTCAATTATATTTTCATAAATATCTATAGGTATCTCTTTAATTTTTAACTTGACTTGTCAGCCAACTCTTAAATATACTTTTAAAGTAAATGTGGCATTAAAATATTTGATTTTTCTGAATATGCAATAATAGTTTGTCATAGATATAATCTAACGTTCATGCCTTCATGGTGCTTTAGTTGAATTCAATAGTCCATGCAAAGGCATCTGTTGTTAACTATTTGTGGGGCTTCTGGAGTAAAGCCACATTTACCTCTAGCCTCTTGTAAATCATAGTCCAAATTTTCTCATTTTTTTAGCACTATAATACTATTTGGTAGGCTTGGCATTTAGCAAGTGACTCTGGTAATTTTCAAGTTAATCTTAAATACCTTGGACGGGCTGTTTTCTACACAAATGGCATTCTATACCCTGATAGCGTGGTTGGAACTGATTCCTATACAACTATGATTGCTGGCTTAGGAGTTGCTGGCTGGGGAGTTGGAGGAATTGAATCTGAGGCTACAATGCTTGGCCAGGTATTTTGAGATAATAATGTATTTTCTTTGTGATTTTTCATACGCTTGTGCCAGCTGTTAGTGTTTGCACTTATTTTCCATGTGCCATGAGCTTGTTCAGAAGCTTTGATTCCCTGTGGTGATGTGTTGTATTAGATCATTTATTTTTGGAGGGGCAAACTTCACTTCAACACGCCCTGGTTAATTCTACTTGTTGTTTACCCCTCTTGATATTTAGAAAAAACCATATAACCTTCCTATGATTTGGTGCACCATCAAAATTAATAGCTTATGTGAAAACATGTGCTTGGAATGCGAATGGTTCTGTTAAAACACATTTCATGCCCAAAAAGATGGCAAAAATGCCCTTAGTTTGCTCAATGTTAAGGCTACTTCAGAGGTATTTTGATCCTTTCACTGAAGTGTATAGACGGTGCACTTTAATCTTCGAACCATAGAGGGTTATATGCTTATTTTAAACATCTGAGCGTAGACAACAGATGGAGTAAACCATATGGGGTAAAGTAAATTTTGCCCTTTTTTCATTAACTGTTTTTAGTACTCTTTTAGGACTAAATGAAGGGCTTGGGTGTTTGTTTGAGCAAGGAGGAAATGACTTTGAGATATATGACTCAGAGAGAACAGTGGGTCACACAGGTCAGCTTTATATTTTAGCTTCTTATTGCATTATTAAATACCATGGATTTTTCTATTTCCATGGCATCTAGAGAACCAAATGCATCATTAGTATAGTGTCATTGCAAAGAAAGCTCCAATCAAACTTGGATGATTGCAAAACAGAATGGATCCATTTTCGAAAATAAATATAATTGGTGATATTCTCATACAATGCTGTAATGATTTTTTACATAAAACAGAGTACTTGTTTTAAATGCTATGGAAAACAAAATGGAAAAAATGTTGCAACTTCAAAAGAAACAATTTCATTTGGATAATGCTATAAAACAACATATATATATATATATATACACATAATCCTCGTTTTAAATGATGCAATTGGGAGTTTCTAAACCCACCACACACCCGTCATGTTCATCTCTATACCTATATCCACAAATTTTTCTTCGTAACATACAAGATATACAATGCATATAGTGAGTGTAGAGAGAAAATAAGCGAGTGTATTTAGAAGCTCCGATGAATTCTTTTCATAAATGCAGCCTCTGCTTCTCCAAATCCTGCTGCTGTTGGTGATAGTAACTGCAATGTATGTGTAACGTCCTCAAAATTAACCCATTATATATATATCATAGACAGGCATTATTTAAAGAAGACAATATATATTAATTCATTCATCAGAGTATTACTAAATAAAGCATTACATGTAACATCAAATAAAATGCCCTACAGGCTTACATCTTTCCAAGCCAACACTTGGATACAAAAATATGAGTTCTAACTCAATACAAGAAAAGCCCTAGGCTTGAATGTTTACATGTAATAATAATTAAAGACAATTAACTAAAGGTTGTCTTCTCCAATCCAGAAGCCAAACCCTCCCAAGCTAAGTCCTTGGAGGTAGTTTATCACCTGAACCTGAAAATGATGTTCCCATATAGGGTGAGCCACAGCCCAGTAGAAATATACTAAATCACATATAAGCAATGAATAAAGCAATAGCATTCAACAGATGGTTAACCAAAATAATCAATTACTTCATTTTACAGACTCATGACATTATTGCCAAAGATACGTTTTACTTTCCAGTTTTATCAACATGGCTCAGAACCTGGCCAAACTTATAACAGTGAATCACAAATATCATACTCACATCCTTCCAATATTAACAACAAATGAGACTCAAGCTCAAATCAAACACTTCATACTTCCAGATTGATACACATTTTAGTGCTGTATCAATAAAACACTTCTATATAAATAAGCACACATAAAAGTGATGCTAATGGAGTCCATCCCCTATCTCCTCCCAAACAAAATCCGGTTTAGAGGTCCATCCCCTATCTTCCCCTAAACCGTGGAGTACATCCCCTATCTCCTCCCACACACAAACAATGTATGCAAATGCAATGCTCAATCAATACACGTATTTTCTGTATCAATGCCACAGTCAAAATTAATGACTTAACCAATGTGATTAGTTTCAGTTATTCCTAATTCACATGCAATGTCTACAACAATCACGACTATCCTCCACCGATAGCCCAAAACAGTTATTTCTAAACTGAAAATAACCATGTCAACAATTCAATGGACAAATGATACCAATTACCCAATTATGCCATTTAATCAATAAATTCCCCAATTCCGTGAATTTAACCCTCTTTTCCCAATTCCATGAATTACTTATACAAATTAATTCAATAATACAACTAGGGTTTTTCCCAAAATTTACCCAAGTATTCCCAACATATCAAATTACCAAAACTTAGAACAAAACCTATAAGATGGAGTAGGAAATCCCTACCTCAAAGAAAACAACCCAAAAGGTGAAGAAAGAGATGAGTGCCCAAATACCAAAGTGCTCCAAATCGCCAAATGCTCATATTAAATGGTAGCCCTTGCCTCACTCTATCTTTTTAATGAAGGATCTAGGGTAGAAACACACCCTAAGTGGATCAAATCTAAGAAAGAAGGTGAGTAGGGAGAGAGAGAAGTCGGACCTAGGGTTTGGAATCAAAAGAAAATGAAAAAGACTGATCAAATCCCGCTGCTGTGTATATAAACTGGACAGGCTCGCTCGAGCGAAGACTTGGTCGCTCGAGCGACCAGACACAGAGAAACTACGCTCGAGCCAAGGAAGCCTTGCTCGAGCCAACAACTCAAATGCTCGCTCGAGCGAAAGAAAGCTCGGTCGAGCGAAGAACTCAAACCCTCAGGTCTGAACCCAGACACACGCTCGAGCGAAGGAACTATAGCTCGAGCGAAGGATGAACTAACTCGCTCGAGCGAAGAAAAACTCGCTCGAGCCAAGAATGCACAGCTACAGGTCCAAATCAAACACTACCTCTCGCTCGAGCGAACAACTCCTCGCTCGAGCGAAGAACCAAAAACCTGGACAGCAACTCTTGGTTTCTAAACCCAACCAACCTGAAACAAACCTGCCCAACACATCCTATAATTCCAAATGAGAAAAAAAATAAGGGACAACAACAACAATTATACAATGACAGAATCTACGGAACCTAAGTCCGGATACAATAATCAAATGGGAAAAGACCGGGGTCGCTATAGTATGTACCCCCCCCCCAAAAAAAATGGAGTAAATTCCTTGAGTTTTTATTTATTTATTTATGGGTATCTACAATTATGGTTCAACAGTAATAATAATATACATTCACAAAAAGATCGTACACAAGCTGTATTGAGATTTATCATTTTTAAATACTGTGCTCATTAGTGACCTCCTAATTACAATGTCATTGACACTGAGCTGTTATGGCATCTAATTGTTAACAGGGAAGTTACTTCCAAAAGGATTAAGATCAAGCATAAATGATTAATGTTCCTATTTTGGTTTGCTGAATTAACCTTTTAGTTTATTCGTATGCATCAGCGGTTTCTGGATTAATTTGTGTTTTTATTTTTCAGGTCAGAAATTTTTTGGAGAGATGCAAAATATGGTCCAAGAATTAAAGAACTTAGTTTTTTAAGTTTTTTCATTTTTTAATATATGTAAAAACAGTTAATTTTTTTTATTTAATTCCTTTGCATATATTTTTGAATATTTAATTTTCATTTATGAAATATATGACGTTATTCTATTCAATATGTGGTTATGATTCAAAATATAGTATATAATGTGTATTACATTATTCAAACGTGCATACAAAAATAATATTGATTATTTTTCAAATATGTAGCACCTTTTTTTTGTCACAGATTTTATTAGTTATTAATCACACTTAAAAGATGTGATCTAAATATTATTAATCACACTTAAAAGATGTGATGTAAATATTTTTAATCACACTTAAAAGGTGTGATCTAAACGTTATTAATTACACTTAAAAAGTGTGATTAAAAATGATCCTTTTTAATCACACTTCCAAAGATCACACTTAAAAGGTGTGATCAAAATATTTTTAATCACACTTAAAAGGTGTGATCTAAAGTTTTTAATCACACTTAAAATGTGTGAACTAAAGTTTTTAATCACACTTAAAAGGTGTGATCTAAATATTTTTAACCACACTTAAAAGGTGTGATCTAAATATTTTTAACCACACTTAAAAGGTGTGATCTAAATGTTTTTAACCACACTTAAAAGGTGTGATCTAAATATTATTAATCACACTTAAAAGGTGTGATGAAAGCATTTTTTAATGACACTTAAAAAGTGTGATTAAAAATGACCATTTTTAATCACACTCCTAAAGACCACACTTTAATAAAACTTAAAAGGTGTGATTAAAAAACATACATCACATCAAAAAAGTGTGATCTTTATCTATATTTGTAGTAGTGTGGAAAGGGAAAGGAAAAAGACTTGTGAAACTAGGTAAAATGTAGGTATATTTTATTCATATTTCAGCTACTTTTTATTTTTTCCTTTTCAAATCTCTTCTCAAATTTTCCAACCAAACACAGCGTCAATGAATTGGCACAATGCTTGATGTGTTTGCCTTCATTTTTTTAGATGTTATTTCTATTAACATGGTTTTTTTTAATCTTTTATTTTTTAGATAATTGTTGTGGGATCTACTAGTCCTTTTGAACCTTTTGCCCTAGGTGTGGGGTGAGATCTCTTGATGAGAAGGGAAAAGTGCAAAACCAAGTTAGAGGAGCAATATGTGTTGGATGAATGGATTCTTAAAAACTGCTACTGCATTCTCTTTGTTTTTGTACATGTTAAGACCATTCATTCTTGGCCCACAATAATTATCTATTCAAATATTTAAAATTGTTTTAACATATAATTCATCTATAATATTCATTAGGAATGATAATTTGGGATTGTTTTGCCAAACTTCCAGGATTTGTTGAAATGTGACATGTTCTTTACTCCCTGCCTTTTTTTATATCTATGTATAATGGTAGTTTTGCTACATTCTGTCATGTCTCTAGATGTTTATTCTGCACGAAGATAGGATAATGCCCTTTGATGCTATTGCATTTTTCTTGTCCTCTATGCTATTTGAAATGAAATTTTGTCTAGCTTAATCAAACAGTGAATATCGATTCCCTTTCTCGGGTCTCTCTTTGATTTCAAAGCACATGTTATAGCTAATTTAGTGAATAGATTCATGGTTCACGCCTTCAATTCATCATCTTCACTTAACCTGAATTGCAATCTTAAGATAAGTGTACTTAATCTTTTATCGCGGATCAGTCTGTGGTAAAGGAAGTCAACTCCGATATTTAGAGAAGAAAGAGAGAACGATAGATGCGATTAGGGCAGGGAAGAAGAAGTGGGAGGGAGGGGAAAAGGAGACTCAACAAGGGCTGGGAAGAAAGGAGATGGCATTGGGGGCTGGGGAGGGGGCGGTGCCAAAGCTGAATTTGGAGGTGGGCAGTAGGTAGTACTAGTGGTTGGTGGTGTTATGTATTTAGAAATTAGAGTTAGAATTTTGGAAAAATTACTCATAAATCCTATTTTGGTAAATGTTGCTCTAGTTAGTCCTGAGTGTTTTTTCTTAAACCATTTAGTCCTTTTTATTTTTGGAATGATATATGTTTTTGGTATATTATATACGGTGTTTACATTTTTACCCCTCCTAATCTCACCAACAATGGCAGCCATCATAACCCTAATCTCTCTCTCTCCTCCTCTTCCTTAACACTGAAACACACCCAAAATTATTGGAGGCGACGCCGTTAGGCTTCAAAAAGTTGGTGAAGAGGCCTCCATCGGTGAAAAATCGCACTATGAGCACATTCTGTCTCCGGCAGAATGATCGAACACCACCACCGTCAGGGGCAAAGGTCCCCCACTCGGAGGTCTCATCGATCGAGTGTGATTCCAACATCAGACCGCACTCCGAGCACACTGTGTCTCTGGCAGAATGATCGAACACCACCACCATCATTGGCAAAGGTCCTCCATCGAAGGTCTCATCAATTGAGTGTTGATGTTCTTGGACAGATCGAGTGCTGATGTTCCAAACGTTGGACAGTTTGTTGATGTTTGTTGATGTTGTTTATGGCTGATGTTCCAAACGTTGGACAGTTTGTTGATGTTCCAAACGATCGAGTGCTGATGTTCCAAACGTTGTGGGTGTTTAGTGGTTCGAACATTAGATTCATGTTGGGCAATTAAAATGGGAAAAGGAGGGAACATCAGATTCATGAAGATCACATTCATGAAATCAAAATGGGAAAGGGTGTTTAGTGGTTCTTAATGTTTATGGGTGTTTAGTGGTTCGAACATCAGATTCATGAACATCAGACTCATGCTGAGCAGAAACAATGTTTGATGATGTTGAAGATGTTGCTGATGTTTGGAAAAGGAGAGAAATCTATAAAATGTCTATAGTAAGTTCCCAAACATTGTAACTCAAGATTAAAAACATATACAACATCAACAACATCAATGAACTGTTTAATGAAGTGTACCCACCAAGAACGAAGTGAAAGATTATATATATATATATATATATATCCAAACCCAACAAGAAAAACCCAAATAAAATATAATTAAAATGTGGGATTTTGAAGCTAATTCATTGAAAACGGACCAATCAACATTGGTGGACCAATCAACATCATCAGTAAAAAAAACATATACAACATCAACAAACATCAATGAACTGTTTAGGTTCGAACATCAGATTCATGAACATTAGACTCATGCTAGGCAGAAACCATGTTTGATGATGTTGAAGATGTTGTTGATGTTTGGAAAATGAGAGAAATCTAAAAAATGTCTATAGTAAGCTTTTTGGGCAATTCGGTAAATTACACATAAACATCAACCCAAAATTACCCCCTCAATTACTGACCTTGACGCATAAAAAAATGGGTACTAATGTCTTTATAAATAAAATAGGACCTATTAGTCCAACAAACAAACATCGGGACTAAATGGGTTAACATTCCCAAATTAGGGATTTAATGGTGCTTTCCCCTAGAATTTTATACAAGAGAATAATTTAATTAAGGGATACAATTGAAAGATGGTTGGTATTGAGAAATTAAGTGGGGTGTAAATAGAATTATATGTAACAATGTCATAAATAAAGTTGGACTGATCATTTGTATGGATTTTACATAGGCTCCACCACAAAAATGAATGACTCAAATTTATTTGTAACATGATTCGGTGACTGTAATATGAATAATTACTCTAGTATAAAATTTTAAAGGCTCTCCATTACTTGGTGTTGGTGGCATCAAAATTAGATATTTTTTTAATTGGGTAAATTAGATTGGTTACTCTTAAAGTTTCATAGAATATAACAAGATTTACAAATTACATCAACTTTTAAAATTTAACAGAGTGAAACTCATGCAAATGATATATATATATATATATAAGAATAAATAAAGGTAAAATATATTTTTTGAAGTAAAAAAATAACAAAATTATTATAGTAATGCATTATTAGTGAAAATTATATTAAGTATTGTATGATTTTAAAATGTTTCAAGTATAATTATATCGAATTTATGGAAGTCAACGTATTTTTTTTCAAATCTCAAGAAAAGTTATGTAAATTATCTTAAGGGATGTTTGGCATACAGTTAAAAAGTTACTTTTTTTAAAACATTTTTGGCGTTGCTCATTTTTTTTTAAACATTATGTTAATTTCCTTTTTTTCTTTTTTAACTTTGTAGGGTTGGTTTAGACGAATCCAAAATGTTAAAAAAAGTTTTAAAAAAATATTTACTAAAGCAAAATAATTAAAGAAGTATTTATTTTTTGACTTTTTATTTTATTATTATATCCTTTATCGATTTTTTTTTCAAATTTTTTATTTTTATTTTTAATTTTTTCGATCTGAGAACTCAAAAGTATAAATTCATAAATCATAAAATCAGAATTTATAGACCAACTAGTCTTATAATTATTTTAAAAGTTAATTACTTAAAAGTCTTATTTACAAATGTTATAGTAGCTCAGGTCTTACCTAAAAGTTTTTGAACCAATAAGTTCTATTTAGTAAAACTGAGGATATTAGTTTTTCTTAATTTTTAAAACTAAGAATATTATCAATTTTGTATAGTAATATTTCAGATAATTGTTTCACTAACTAATTAAAAAAAAAAAAAAGAGCAAAAGACTAAACGTTTTTATCCTTTTACTTATTGGTTTGATTCAACTAGCTAATAAAATCGAGAAGATTATTATTTTTTTCCAATTTTAAAACTGAGAACATTATCAGTTTTTTTCATTTTTAAAGTGTTTTTTTTTTTCAATTTTGTACATCAATATTCCATCATTATGCTCCTTTATAGACACAAAATTTTTAATTTTGCACATAATTTTTGTTTTTTTTCAATTCGAAAGTTGATATTTTAAAGTTTTAAAAATCAAAATAAATGTCAACTCATAATGTTCCTTTATATATATAAATTATGAACAATCATTATTTGAAAGGTAATTTTAACTATTAAAAATTTAATAGGACTTGAAATCTAAAAAATCTTAATTAAAATTTAATAAAATATAAATTCATAAATTAAGATTTACTTGTAAATGTCCTAAAAATAACCAATCATTGAATGTTTGTTAGTGATGCATCCATACAATTATTTTTTAGTCCTTTGTTTTAGGGAGATACTGATTGGTGCCGTGCTAACTTCTTTTATTTATTTATTTATTTTTAATTTATCAATAAAAGTCAATTATTAGTTGTTAGATGAGAATTATGAGAGTTAGCATTTTCACTATTTGCAAAACACCAAGTGCTTACTCTCTTAATTCAACTCTCCTAAGAAGAGTTAAACTTATAATCTCCCCTTAACGATTAAGCCGTTAAATAAGTAATAGTGACCGATTAGACTAGGTCTAGTTGGTTTTGGTGCCCAGCTACTTGAAAATCAAAGGTTGTGTTTGGTTATGTTTTTGAAACGTAATTTCACACATTGATTTGAGTGCTGTGTTTAGTTAAAATTTTCAAAAATTGATTCCACACCCACCTTTGAAAACATGTCTACCCAGTCATCCTCCTGTATGTCCCCCCAGACATCCGGCTGGTTGTCCGGTTGGTTGACCAGAACAGTTTTTTTTTTTTTGGCACCTGTTATTTTATATTTTAAATAAAAAAATATTTTCAGAATTTTTAAATTTTTTTTATGAGTTTTGAATAGAATTTTGGGTTATGTGTTTGGTCATGAGTTGTAAGTTTTTGAATTAAATATCATATGTCCCATCAAAATTTCCAAACTTAATTGTTGGCACTAAAATTTATTTTTCTCTGTCGAATAAACATAACAAAATACAGAGAACTGATCTAGTGGACGCCAGGGAGGAAGACCATGAGTTTATAGTGAGATGTGGGTCCTAGAATGCAGAGCATATGACAAGAGCGAAACAGTCAAAGGAGCAAATGTGGCACAGTTTCTCCTGTCGATTCATCTGATAGTGCTATAGGATGTGACCTAGGTGTCAAGCCATGAAGTTAGGCATGCAAGTGATGCAGGGTACATGTCTTGTTTGCAAGGGAAAGAAAATGCTGCAGCAGAGAAGCAGTTACCAGTGGTTATAGAGATCATGGGCAGTAATACAGGAAGTAGAGGTAACTTGCTCCATGGTAGGACACGTGGCAGCAGAGAAGTAGCAAGGCCAGCAGCATAAAGGTTGAAAATTTAGAGTAAAGTGGATCCAGAACAACATTCACAACGCATGTGGAATTAGGAGTAGCATAGCTTAATTAACAATAGCTTTTGTACTTAGGAGTATTTCTGTATGTAATTCAGCCTTTGTGGCTAAGTTTTTTTCTGTCGATTGGTATGCACACTGAACTTGAAATTTAATTCTTGTAATTAAGTGGCAAGTTTATTTGAACCTTATTTTAGATACTTGATGGTGTTTGGATTAAAGTTTGCTAACTAAAACTTTTGAAAAAACTATAACTTATTTTAAATATTTGTTTTAATAATTTTATTTTTTGATATTTATGAGAGTAAATATTTTTAAGTGTGGTTTGACCGAGATCACGGTAAAAAGATAGCTCCGAGATTATTTGGCCTGAGGTTACCAACTATGGCTGCACTCGAGATGATGAGGGTCCGAGTTGATACTTGTCCAAGGTATTCCAACCCGAGATAACCAACCAAGCTGTTAGGTTTGAAAAAGTTGTCAGGCTCGAAAAAACTGTCAGGCTTGAAAAGGTTGCAACGGGAGAAGTCTTGCTAGAAGACAACAAGTACAAGTGAAGGAATAACACTTGAAAAAATATTTGGAAGCGGGTGTTTGATGGCCGAGGACCAACTCTCCACATGTACCGCCACTTTGGGTCCAGTCCCGTAGGAATGGAGGGTTCAACTCTTTAGGCATTGCTCTTAACTTGCCTTGCATTTCCTCATCAACCAAGCTACAAGGAAGAATTTGAAACATGTTTGTGATCGGGGTAAGTGAAATTAGGGAATACACGCCTTTTGGGTTCGTTTGGGAGTGGGTTTTGGCTTTTTAGTTTTCTAGATATTTTAGTTTGGGGTTAAAAAGTCTCATTTGGGAAAGATTTTGACTTTTTGTAAGAGCAAGAACATAAGATTATGGATTGGATGTGATGTTTTGTCTTATTGGGCTAAAAAGTTTATTTTATCTTTTTGTGGCTAAAATAATCCCAAACCCAACCCAACCTTTCTTTCCAAATGAAGTCAATTTGTTTTGATTTACATCTCCATAAAGGTATAATTATTTTGAATTATTATCATTTAATTGCAATTCTCCGGTCGAGAAAAACAAGTCTGTGCTAGTATCCCTTGGGCCAAGCTCACTTATTTCTCTTGGGCCAAAAGGAGTAAAGGCAGGGGTTGATGTTGTTGTTAAGTCTTTGATTTCAGCAGAGAGCAGTAACTTGGTCAAGAAAGACGAAGTAATTGAAAGTTTGGTCACAATCCCCAACAATGCTAGTCACAGGAATAAAGAAAGGAGAAAGAAGTTTTTGAAAGTGTCAATGGTTTTTCCAAAATTTAAAAGATTTTGGAAGGGGTTGTCGGTTATTCTTGAGGAAGCTAAGCTTGTGGCCATTTGCTCAGTTTACCTTTACATGGTTTAGATCGAATATTTTAGCTAGTTTCCATATTATATCATGCATCTCAGATTTGTTTTAAGACAGCATATCAATTTTATCATCCATCACTTCCTTATGGGAACTCTCTTCTTTTTTAATATTTTATTTTTTATAATTACATTTAATTTTTACTTCTTGTATATCACCAATCAAATTCCTATTTCTAAACTTTCTACATTGACTCTGGTGCCTCTCATCATATGACTCCTCATCTCTTCTTACTTCAAAATTGTACTCCCTTTCCATCTCCTATTACTGTTAATGCTGCTAATGGGTCTGGTATGTCTGTTATATCTGTTGGGTCTATCTTGTCGTATGCTATGTCGGTTGTCTCTATTCCATATGTCCTTTATGTTCCTCAGTTATCTGTCAGTTTATTATCATTTATGCTGTGTTTGGTTGGGTGATTTGGGGAGGGATTTGGAAAGGAAAAGGGAAAAGGTGTGTAAAATTAGGTGAAATTTAGGTATATTTTATTCACATTTCATCTACCTTTTCCATTTCCCTTTCCAAATCCCTCCTCAAATCCGCCAACCAAACACAACATTAATGTTTCGAGTGCATCTATACATATATGAAATCTTAATGTTTTTTCATCGATCTCAAGTGGAAAAAATTCCCTAATATAGTATTAGTTATCCCTCCCACCTCCCCCAAGGTGTAAGCATTAATATGCATTTCACCCTAGATATTTTGGTAATTATATTATTTATAGGACTTATTGAAACATAAAAAAATAATTTAAAATAAGAGAAGAGCTTATGATGGTTAGTTTAGGGACATGTTTTGTTTAGCATACTTATGCATGCATATTTGCATCCATGCATTTGTATCGCATGCATCGATGCGAAGCTTGGCATGTATTATTGTTATTGTTGTATTCATCGAGAGAGAGAACTTGTATTATTTTGTTTCTATTACCCAAGGGTAATAGATGTATATATATAATAATAATAAATGGACCTAAATTATAGGCTTTGGTAATGTTTTCGAGTAATAAAAATGTGGGGCGTTACAATCTCTGTATACATATATAAGCAAAAACTTGTCCTGGAAGGTGTTGACAAAAGCCTCCCAAGTCCCTCCAATGCGCCCACACGCATACTTCCACCATTGACCCGCATCCCCTTCCAGCTGGAAAGACGCTGTAGACACCCCATTTTTGAACATCCAAATGAGCAGAGAATGATAAGAAATGAACCCCAAGGGCTTAGCCTGGTCGATGACGCCTAGGAGTTGGGGGTTTGTTTCCTCCAAGGTCTCAGGTTCGACTCTCGTTGCCCGCAAAAACTCTTGGGGCCACGGGTCTCGTTAAATTAAATTGCAAACAAAGGCAAGAAACCGAACGAAAACAGCGTTATCGGAAATGAAGATTTTAAAGTGATTAATCCATAATTATAGGGTCTAATAATTAATAATAGGGTTTTAAAGGTGATTATTAATTTACCAGGTTCGATTAGGATTTACTCGAATTAATCCGCGATGCTTCCCGATTATAGGGTTTAAAACGCAATTAAGCAAAAATTCAAGGGCTTTATTGAAATAAACTCAAGGTAAAGTCGTTGCTCTGTGACTGAGCATACTTCGGCCGTCGTCGCCAAGGTCAATAAGCTTCTGGAAGCTAGAGCAATCTGCGAAGTCAGTTACCCCACCTGGTTGTCCAATACTGTTGTGGTCAAGAAGAAAAATGGATCCTGGCAAATCTGCGTAGATTTCATGAATCTGAATAAGGCTTGTCCCAAGGATTGTCTCCCTCTCCTCAGGATCGATCAGCTAGTCGATGCAACTGCGCACGTATGATTAATTGCAAATTTTGATTATGTGTATGATTCTAAATTTGTTTTTTAAAAAATCAAAATAAATATCCAATCATCATGTTTCTTTATAGATAATCATAAATGTTGATCAATAATTGTTTAAAGGATAATTCTGACTATTAAAACTTTAATGGGATTTAAAGCCTGTGACTCGTGCCAAAGGCTAAAGTCCGTCATCACCAAAGTTGCCTCAGCTCGGGAACTTAGGTACGAGAGGGGAAGGTCCTGAAAGGAAAGTACCCCCACTCGCCCGATCCGAAGATCAGCCGTTATTTTATTTCAATGCAAATATATTCACATAGGTCAGATAGTCTTTCACGTTCATATGTTTATGTTCACAAGAATTACACATTCAAAATCAAAATTAACATGACATGTTATTTCACATAACTTCTTTGTTCACGCCATAGGTTTCATTTTTATTTCAGATATGTTCAGAAAATTTCACTTTGTGTTTCCCCCCTAACTTCATTCTCGTTCACCTTTGGGTGACTCACATTGATTACTCGAGGTCCATCTACCTGTTGCGGTGGTGGTGGTGGAGGCAATGCTGCCGGTGCTGGGGGAAACCTTGCATGCTCTTCCCTTGTCCTGGCCTCATCCACCAGGTCCCTCAGATGAACCTATCTGACCAGATCCTCCAAGTGTGTTTTCAAGGCCCTACATCCTTGCATCAAATGCCAATCCTCATTGTAGTAAGCGTAGTGCTTCCTAATGCTCATTCCCATAAACTCGCCGTGAACTTTCTCTGGTGTTCTGTAATACGGTTGGCTCCTAATCCTCTCCAGAACTTTGTAGATCAGGATCTTGAATATAGTGGTAACTGCCTGCGCAGCCCTTAATCCTACCTCTTGCCTGTTAACAGCGTTGTTACCTCAGCCTCATTTCGACAAGCCGTTTCTTTTCTCCTGTTTCAGTATCTTCGCTCCTGGTGTATCTTCCTCTGCTCTAACATACTTCTCTATTCATGCCATGAGCTCAAACTTGAACCCAAACCCTAGGTTTGCTCAAAATATCCCCAATATCCTATCTTTTTTCACACAATAACCCATATTAAGGTGTAGAGAGTCCGTACCTCAAAGAGAAAAGACGAGCCAAGCAAGGATGAAACTTCAAAGATGTTGAAACGAAAGTTTATTCGGATCAAAATGGACATCTTGAGGTGCTCACTCTTTTTAACAAAGGCGAATGGGTGAGAAATTACTAGAACTAGATGAAAATCTAGAGAGAAGGCAAGTTTAGAGAGAGAGGGTCTTAACTTTAGGGTTTTAGGAGGATTTAGATCTGAAAAGCAATATAAAATGTCATTCTCACGATCTGATATATGCACAATCCGCTCGAGTGCAAGAGTTGATGCTCGAGCATCAAATACAATAAGTTGTTCCGCTTGAGCACAAGAAGTCCTGCTCGAGCGCAGAGTACACACCTCTAGTAATTTTGTAGACAACAAACAAACTACTCGAGCACAAGAAAGACCGCTCAAGTGTAGAATACACTCGCCTAGTCTTTTTGCAGCTCTGCAAAAATACTGAGAGTGTGCTAAGCCCGCTCGAGTGCAAGAATGGCCGCTCGAGCGGAGGAGCAAAAATCTTGGCAGTAAAGGTTTGGAAAAACAAGCAACCAACTTGTCCCAAACACATCACTACAATCCAATAACCACATTTAAGGAGGAATAAGGGAAAAAGGGTAAGAACAACATTAAAAAACTATAGACCTGAACTAACAAATGTTAGAATAATTAAAAAATATATGTATGTGAGGCTATGTTGGGGATCATCAAGCAACAAAAGTAAATTTGATCCGAAATTAAATAATTAAATATAAAATTAGTACAATCAGAACAATGATCGAACTTGATATGCCAAACTGCAAAAGCAAATACCAGGTGGTACAAATCAAGAGCCAATGTCCACTACGGTACACACAAATAAACAAGTAATTTAAGACAGTCTAATTAAAACAGCATCACAGTAATAGACAAATCGAATGGATTCATACGGTTCAGGTAATGCTCTACTTGAGTCCAAAGTCAAATCAATTCATCAAAATACATAGAACTTTAAACAATAGGGAAGCATTTTTCAGTCAAGTCTGGCCTACTAACCCGTCACACTTCACTACATGAAGCCTCAAAAGTTTATTCTATATAGAGAACAGAAAATACCCAGAAGCACAATGAAAGAAATAATTTGTACCTTTTTTTTTTTGCAAAAACAGGCAAAGAAATACAACGCTGCAGGATGCAACTTTCAAGGGCATCATAAAAGTACTGGAAAAGAGAAAATTGGGAACACAGTAAAATGGGCCAAATGTCATTGGAATGTGAAATTTCAATTCCTTCATTTTCTTCCATTTTCTATCTCAAATTCATTTTCTTGTTTTTGTTTCATATTGTTTTGTTCTTTTCTCGGTGTTGCAACATGACAGGTTTTCCTAGGCCGAGCTAGCAGGCCGGCCTATTTGACTGGCTAGTTAGTTTCTTTTGGACGAAACAGAGTAGCCTTTTGGTGTTGAGCATACCAATTTTCGGTGGTCTCCAAGGTGCATAAGCTTCTATTTTGTTTTGGGCTGTTTTTATTGTTTGAGGCTTGTTGTGCATGGTTGTAGTGCAAAGGGCTTCACTAGCTTGTTGTTTTATGGATTTGAGCATGAGTTTCTTGAGCAAATAGCATGTTTAGTGTTGTTTTACACACAATTTCAGTACTTAAGTCTCTGTAACCTCCCTCCATTCTTCACTCTTTTGTTTGCTTTGAAAGTGGTTTTAAACCCCTTGTTTGCCAAAGTGTGGAATTGAGGTGTTGCACCTAATGGTTTAATCCTACAAAGTCTATCGGCGCAAGATCAATGAACTTGGGACATAATGTGGCTAGTTTTGTGATCAGGGGATGAACCACCTGCTGATGGCACTCAATTTACTCCCGGCATGGTGGATGGCATGCACTGTTTTGTGGCAAATTGAAAATGTTGTTTTTACTTTCTAAACTCGGCTATTGAGTTAGTCTTGTTACGTCGGAGTTTGGTGATTTTGAGGTTGTTAACTCGGACATCATTGTCTTGTTTTGTTTGTCTTTCACTCTTTCTTTTGAGTCTGTTTCTATCATAGAGCCAGTTGCGCCAGAAGTTCTAAATGAAATGGCAATAATTTTCACCTGCTTCTTTGTGCCTTTAAATCATTGCATTGACCAAAGTTTTTCAAAACTTTTCTAAACTGTGGTGAAAACAAAGAGGGAGGAATTCCTCGAGATTTGCAAAATTTGATTGACTGAGAGGAAGAGAGGTGTGGTAAGCCCTTAATGAATCAGATGGTAGCGATGGTGTTGTTGGTTGGGACAATAATGAAGACAAATTTGTCAATGCTTTGGAGAGCAGAATTGAGGGATTCATTGACAAGGTCATAAAGGATGAAAGGAAGAATTGTTAAGACAAAATCTTCACAATGACTATGGGATTAACAGATTTGGAATGAAATACTGTACATTAATGTTCTACACATGCCTTTATAAAGTGTGGATGGTAAAATGAAGTAATTTTTATCTATTTTGATTTATGTACGACATGATCTTCTAAATATCATATTTTTTCAAAATGCACAAGTTTCTAAGAAATGTCATATGAGTTATGAACAAGAACTATGAATTGTTGTAATATATTATGGTGGGCCCAAGGCCATTCCTTTTATCTGTTCCGTTTATGCTATGACATGACATGAATTGTCCGGTCTTTAAGAACTACTGATTTCTGGTATGGAACAAAGTGTTGTACGGAATTAAGTGCTATAGTAGGAGTCACCTCTAGAGTCTGTGCGAGTCACCTCTTGGAACCCCCCGGTGTAACGTCCTCAAAATAAACCCATTATATATATATATCATTGACATGCAATATTTAAAGAAAACAATTCATTAATTCATTCATCAGAGTATTACTAAATAAAAGCGTTACAGGTAACATCAAATTAAATGCCCTACGGGCTAACATCTTTCCAAGCCAACACTTGGACACAGAAATATGAGTTCCAACTCAAATACAAGTAAAGCCCGAGGCTTGAATGTTTACATGTACTAACAAATAAAAACAATTAACTGAAGACAGTCTTCAAAATCCAAAAGCCAAATCCTCCCAAGCTAAGTCCTTGGAGGTAGCTTATCACCTGAACCTGAAAATGATGTTCCCATAAAGGGTGAGCCACAGCCCAGTAGAAAAATACTAAACCAAATATAAGCATTGAATAAAGCTACAGCATTCAATAGATGGTTAACCAAGATAATCAATTATAACTTAATACAGTCTCATGACACTAACGTCTATGACATATTTCAATTCCCATTATTATCAATAAGGCTCAGCACCTGGCCAAACTTACAACAGTGAACTATATATCATATTCACATTACTTCTAATATCAACAACACAGATGAGACTCATGCTCATATCAAAACACTTCATACTTCCCGTTTGATACACATTTTAGTGCTGTATCAATAACATGTAAAAACACTTCAATATAATAAGCACACATAATAGTGATGCTAATGGAGTCCATCCCCTATCTCCTCCCAAACAAAATTCGGTTTAGAGGTCCATCCCCTATCTTCCCCTAAACCGTGGAGTACATCCCCTATCTCCTCCCAAACAATATGCATATGCAATGCTCAATCAATACATGTATTTTCTGTATTAATTCAATAGTCTAAATTTATGACATAAACAAATTGATTAGTTTCAATTTTCCCTAATCCACATGCAATGTCTACAACAAACACGACTATCCTCCACCGATAGCCCAAAACAGTTATTTCTAGACTGTAAATAAATATATCAACAATTCAATCAATGAATTCCTCAATTTCCTTAAATTAATTATACAAATTAATTTATTAATACAACTAGGGTTTTTCCCAAAATTACCAAAGTATCCCCAACATATCAAAATACCAAAACTTAGAACAAAACTTATAAGATGGAGTAGGAAATCCCTACTTTGAAGAAAATAACCCGAAAGGAGAAAACGGAGATGAAGACCCAAATTCCAAAGTGCTCCAAACCACCAAACGTTCAGATTAAATGAAAGCCCTTGACCCACTCTATCTTTTCAACAAAGGACTTAGGGTAGAAATACACTCTAAGTAGATCAAACCTAAGAGAGAATGTGTGTAGGGAGAGGGAGAAGACGGTTCTAGGGTTTTAGAATCAAAAGGGAGATGAAAAATGATCCAGAAAGTCGGGTCTCGGGTTTTTATACCAGTCGCCCCGCTCGAGCGTGGAAACCCCCGCTCGAGCACCACTCACAGACTCCCGCTCGAGCGGCCAAACTCCGGCTCGAGCGGCGGATGCACACTCCCAGAAGTTTTTGCAGACAGGTCCCCGCTCGAGCGCCCAACTCTCCGCTCGAGCGTCACTCACAACCTCCCGCTCGAGCGGCCAATACCCCGCTCGAGCGTATAACACTACACAAGACATACTGGATGGGTGTATTCCCCGCTCGAGCGCCCAAACCCCCGCTCGAGCGGACAAGCCAAATCTGGGCAACTAGACTTGGTTCCTAAGCTCAACCAACCAGCTCCAAATCTTCCCAACACAGCCCAAGACTCAATATAAGGATTAAAGGGTGCAAACAACATACTCTCAACAACCAGCTCCACGGAACCTAAGTCCGGATATAACAAATAAAGAAAAGGGAAACCAGGATCGCTATAACCTCCCCCCCCCTTAATGAATTTCGTCCCCGAAATTAAGCATAAGTTTTCAAAAAAAAAAAAAAAAAAATTCCGACAATATGACATTACGATATTTAAACAATCTGACCCAATACCGGTCATTCCATCTCTTATCAAGAGGCATCTCGCAATATATAAAACAACATATATTTCAATATGTATTATCAATATGCATTTCCTTTCAATTCAACAATATTTTCTACATACACAATATTCCATTAACTTCCATTATAAGGCAAGTTTTAAAATACTTCCATCAACCAAAAACATAAACCATGTTTCACAACCTAAGTTATATTCAATACACTTAAGGTTCAATATTACTAATAAATAACATATGCTCAAGAATCTACAAA
Source organism: Camellia sinensis (assembly GCF_055761805.1). Lineage (NCBI taxonomy): Eukaryota > Viridiplantae > Streptophyta > Magnoliopsida > Ericales > Theaceae > Camellia > Camellia sinensis. Next base: position 186,148,632 of record NC_138962.1, read on the forward strand.
CAGATCCAGATATTTCTTGCGGATTTCCAACTCACGTTCCCAAGTGGCTTCCTCCACTCCGTGATATTTCCACAAAACCTTTACCAAAGGGATGGTCTTGCCTCGCAAAACTTGATCCCGTCTATCCAAGACCCGAACCGGTCTCTCCTCATACGAGACATCCTCATCTACCTCTAAGTCGGTCCAATCCAATACATGCGATGGATCCGGCTCATACTTCCGGAGCATACTCACATGAAACACGTTATGTACTCCGGATAACTGCGGCAGCAAGGCTAAACGATAAGCAGCCTCGCCAATCCTCTCAAGGATCTCAAAAGGGCCAATAAATCGAGGGGACAACTTCCTGCTTTTCCCGAACCTCATCAATCCCCGCCTAGGTGATATCTTCAGAAAGACATGATCACCCACCTCAAACACCAAAGGTCTCCTCCTACGGTCGGCATAAGATTTCTGACGACTCTGGGCTGTAACAGGCCTCCTACGGATAAGCTCAACTTTCTCCGTCGTTTCCCTTACCAATTCCGGACCCAGCAAAGGTGCGTCGCCCACCTCGGCCCAGCAAACTGGAGACCTACAAGGTCGGCCGTACAAGGCCTCAAACGGTGTCATACCGATACTAGACTGGAAACTATTGTTGTAGGCAAACTCCACCAAAGGCAAGTGCCTCTCCCACGACCCACTAAAGTCAAGAACACAACCCCGAAGCATATCTTCAAGGATCTAAATAGTACGCTCGGACTGCCCGTCAGTCTGAGGATGATAAGCCGTGCTAAAGGTCAACTTTGTGCCTAAGGCACTTTGCAAACTCTGCCACAACCTGGCAGTAAAACGAGGATCTCTATCTGAGACGATCGTCACTGGGACCCCGTGCAACCTCACTATGTCCCGAATATATAAACCCGCCAGATGGTCTACCGAATCTCTCACGCGCATAGGAATGAAGTGCGCCGACTTAGTCAACCGGTCTACAACCACCCAAATAGCGTCACTACCTCGTTGAGTCCTCGGAAGACCTACAACAAAGTCCATAGTGACATGCTCCCACTTCCACTCGGCAATAGGCAAGGGTTGCAACAAACCCGCTGGCCTCTGATGCTCGGCCTTCACTTGTTGACAAGTAAGGCACTTAGACACGAAAGCTGCCACATCTCTCTTCATACCCCGCCACCAAAACTGGCGACCCAAATCCCGATACATCTTAGTGCCTCCCGGATGCACTGCAAGGCGCGAATGATGAAACTCTCGGAGTACCTCCTCTCGGAAAGACTCCGGCACAAACAGACGGTCTCGGTATCTCACACTCAAGTCAGAATACACTGTCAAACCCTTCTCAACCTTCCCACCGGAAATCTTCTCACGGAGGGATTCTACCTCAAGGTCACCCCTCTGAGCCTCTAACACTCGAGTCACAAGTGTAGGCTGTGCAACAACAGAAAACAAGGCCGCAGCCTCAACGGATTCGCCCAGAAGCAAATCAAACTCCCCAAGTGCACCTAACATCTCCCACTCTCGAATGGCTATACTAGCTATGTCACCAACAGGTTTCCTGCTAAGGGCGTCGGCCACCACATTGGCCTTTCCCGGATGATAATGTAATTCAAAGTCATAATCCTCAATAAATTCCATCCACCTCCTCTGCCTCAAGTTCAAGTCTTTCTGTGTAAACAGATATTTCAGACTCTTATGATCCGAGAATACCTCGAACCTCTCACCGTAAAGATAATGCCTCCAAATCTTCAAGGCAAATATCACAGTTGCTAACTCTAAATCATGCGTAGGGTAATTCTTCTCGTGAATTTTCAATTGACGTAAGCCATAGGCAACCACTTTCCCCTCTTGCATCAACACACAACCCAGACCCTCTCGTGAGGCGTCACAATAGACTGCATAACCCAACCCTCTCTCCAGAATAATCAAGACTGGAGCAGTGGTCAGTCTAACTTTCAACTCCTGGAACGACGTTTCACGAGTCCCACTCCAAACAAATTTGACTCCCTTCCGAGTCAATCTAGTCAAAGGCGAAGCTAACCTGGAGAAATCCTTTACAAACCGGCGATAATACCCAGCTAATCCCAGAAAACTGCGGATCTCAAACACACTCTTAGGCTGTGCCTATAGCGATCCCGATTTTCCATGTTGTTATTGAACTGTAATCCGGGCTTGGTTCCGTAGATTCGTTGTTGTCTTGTCCTCATTCTATCCATTACTCTTTGTTGTAGAGCTTTGGGTTGTGTTGGACTTGTTGGGAATAAGTTGGTTATGTTTGAAAACTTAGAATCTCTGCCCAGTTGTTGGCATCTCCGCTCGAGCGGGGGTTTCGGAGCTCGAGCGGGAAAATCACCTTCCCTGTACTTCCTCTGTAGTGTTGGACGCTCGAGCGTGACGTTTGACGCTCGAGCGGTAGTTTGAGTGTGACGCTCGAGCGGGGAGTTGGACGCTCGAGCGGGGACCTGTTCTGCAAAAGTTCTGGGAGTGTGCATCCGCCGCTCGAGCGGGGAATTAGACGCTCGAGCGGGGATCTGTGAGTGACGCTCGAGCGGGGAGTTCGACGCTCGAGCGGGTCGATCTGTATAACACACCGAGATTCAACTTTTTGAATCACTTTTTGATTTCCTTTCTCTCTCTTACTTTTCCGAAAAGCCATTGGAGAGCACCTCACTCTAAAACCTAACTTCTCTCTTAGGATTGATCTAGCTAGAGTGTTTTCCTCACCTTGGGCCTTTGTAAGAAGTGTGTTGATCGTCGAGGGCTTCGTTGTGATCCAAGAAATTTGGGATTTGGAGCACTTTGATTTCGGGTCATCTTCTCCTTTTGAGTTCTCCATTTGAGGTAGGGATTCTCCTTGTTCTTTTTCAATACTTCATCTATAGATAGACATGTGGTAGTTTTGTATTGCATAAAAATCATATCCATGTTGGATTTGTTTGAAATCATGAGAAGGAACCAAGGGTTGGGTGTTGAAAAATGGTTATGTTGTCATTAATGGTTGTTTTGGGCTAATTGGAGTGTAAATTAGCATGTTGTAGTTGATAAAGGAAAAAGGCCTAAATCATATTTTGATTGATAAATTAAAATGGAGAATAGTGAATCTATATTGTAAATCTCTATTGTTGATGTGAATTGGGTGAAGGTATTAATGCCTAAGGGGTTAACTTTGGCTTTGGAATGGTTTGAAATGAATGTGGTGGACTAATGTGAGTTATGGTTTTATTATCAATAGAATTGGTTTTGTAAATAAACGGAATGTATTTGGTCTTGTAACAACAAAAGTGATGGAGTTGATTTTGTGAAAACAAAAAGGGGAATGGAACTTGTTTTGTAACATGGGAAAAGTATTTTGGAAATATGTATGAAAATTGGTTTGTTGTTTCATGAGTGTCGAACACACACGTGTGGAATTGTATCTTGAACTATCATGTTAATATTGTGGTCAGGTTTGTGGTCTCATAATAATTGAGTTTGTTAATTGATGTACAATATACATGCATCTAGAGGTTTTGTCCTTGGTCATCGGTGGAGGATGACGTGTTTGTGTTGAATTGCCGTGTATGTAATACACCATTGTTGATTGAACATCATATGTAATGAAATGCTGAATTACATTATATTTGTATACTGGTTTGGGAGAAGAGAGGGGTTGTACTCCAGTGTGTGTGAGAAGATAGGGGATGGACTCCACACACTTATGTGTTCAGCGCTTATAATCAAAGGTATCATACCCTTCCAGCTAGCGCCTGGAGAACTGACGCGCTGATAATCTAAGGTACCATACCCTTCCAGCTAGCGCCTGGTAAACTGGTAGATTGTGGTGAGAAGTGTATCTTTGGCTTACTACGCATATAGCTAGTAGTGCAGTGTTGTTTTGTTATTGTTTCAGTGTATCTGGAAACATTGTGGATTGTATTTGTTACAGTGTTGGAGGGACGAGTTGACTCATTGACTGATTTTGTGTATGTAGTTGAGTTGTTATCTTTTTTTTTATTGAGGTGTGCATGGATAATTATGATATAATTGGAATTGCATTGAAATGCCAAATATGTTTTAAAAAGGCACATCTGTTGTATGTGTGGCAAATGGAAAAGTAATGGGCTTAGTGAATCTATGTTTCTAAGTAGTTGTTAATGTTATAAAAGATTGGGAACGGGGGTTAATGAAAGGAAAAAGGGAGGATAAATCGCTTATAGCGGTGAATTAAATGATTGTTTTCAAGAAAAGTTCATATATGTATATTTATATATATATTTTGTATAAACTGTCACATTATTATTCTAGTATGAGAATGGGTATTCATGATCATAGCTATCTGTAATGCTGTTATTGTTGAGGATCATGTTGAGATCCCTACTGGACTATATGTTTATCCTACGTTGTTGAATTTTTTTCAGGTGTTTAGCAGGGTGTGCTACAAGATTTGGATCTTCTTATTTGTTGGCCACGGGGCCTTAGTTATGTTGGCGGAATGCCATTGTTGTAAAGAGTTACACCCTTCTTCTTGTACTTTTAATGATGTAAGCCCAAGGGCAATTTATTAAGTTAGTTCATGTAATGTTTACTTTGCATACGAATGAGAGTATCGTTAATCATTTCTACGGATTGAATGTATGAGTTTATTTCCGCATGTTATCTCTGAAATTGGATTAAGTTAAAGAATTTGGTAATGACTCCGAGGAATAAAAAGTGGGGCGTGACAACTTAGTATCAGAGCGAGCCGGGTTTGAATACTTTGGGCTCGTGGGAAGTGGTTTCTACCACAGTGGGTTTACTACGTATGGTGAGGACGTTGCATATAGATGTCATGAAAGTTAGGACTTATGTGTTGCATTTATGTGAGCATGGGATTTAGTCTCTCGGATAGTATTCATAGCCGGTGAACTTGCTTTGAGGTCCTTTTGGAAACACGCCTGATCAACGTGGTTTCTGATGGGACTTCCTTGAGAGTTCCGGGATGAGTGGCTATCTTTGTGGACTTGATTCGATTATGTGTTTATATGTTTCGTGTTTATATGCAATAGAGATGTATACTTGTGACTAGTGAGTCTTGTAACCTAGTAGTAGAGTGTGCCTCGGAGAAGGCTATTGTGTTGTACACTAAGCGTGGTTATTGCTTTTGTGCTTTATAGGATGTCTACACGAGGGAGTAGAGGACGATTGAGTAGTAGGAGTGTCGGTAGAGGCACAACAGTTCCTTTAGTACCTGCCATTGCAGCATCGGCTGTCGGCGAGGATGTCGCACGTGAGATTGTGAGAGCAGTACAAGACGCCCTAGCTCGCACTGGGGGCAGCAGTGGGCATGCTCTCAAGCTTACTAAGGAGTTTTTCCGCTCCGGCCCACCAGAGTTTGCGGGGGAGGCTAAACCGTTGGAGGCAGAAAGTTGGTTGGAACAGATTACCAAGACTCTTGATATGCTCAGAGTCGAAGAGGAGGAGTTGAGGGTTTCTTTGGCGACTTTTCAGTTGAAGAGTGATGCGAGTTATTGGTGTAAGTATGCTAAGAGTACGGTAGGTGGCACGTGGGTTTCTTTTACCAAGGCCTTTTTGGCCAAGTATTTCCCTCCTTCTGCTCGGGAAAGGTTGAGGGATCAGTTTTTGGAGTTGCGTCAGGATGATACTCCTGTGGCACAGTTTGAGATGCGGTTTGCTAGCTTGTCGAGGTTTCCTCCAAAGTTGGTGGCAACAGAGGAGTGTCGTTGTTTTGAGTTTGAAAGGCGGTTGTGTTTCGATATTCGGAAGAAGGTAGCTGGATCCTTTTGGAAGGATTATTATTATTTAGTCGAGGCAGCGGCCCATGTGGAGGCCATGATTGCGAGTGATGATGGGGTTAAGGAGGAGACCGTTTTGGTAAGCCCTACGGTTCCTAAGTGCTCTAGGCTCAGTAAGGGGTGGAGGCGGAAACATGCTCAGTCAGGGGCTGGTTCCTTTTCTTCACCAGGGGTTTCGGACTCTTCTGTTGGGAGGTCCGGGGAGGTACAGGTTTCAGACCAGTCTCAGAGTAGGGGGTCTGGTGGTTGCTTCGTTTGTGGCCAGGAGGGCCATGGTAGACGTTTTTGTCCGTTGCGTGCAAGTTCTGCAAGTGTTTCAAAACCTAGTCAGACTCAGTCGTACCCGTCCAGTCGGGGGCGCTTTCGGTACCAGAAACGGGTAGGCCAGGCTTCAGGAGCCTCGCGAGGGGCGACTTATTAGTTAGTCCTTTGGTATTACCCTGGAGGGGGACTTTTGTATTGTTAGCCGGTGGTATATTATATGAATCACTTTGTTGTTGACCGAGGTACTGTTGGTTGCTGAGGCACCATGTTTGTGTATCGCTTATGTATGCATATTGTTGTTGTTTGCTTAATCCTCAGGTATTGGGGAGTATGTATGGGTTTTAAGCTCTCTTTTATATTGAGAAGTTGTTAATGGGGTCAATGATCCTAATGTTGTTACTTGCTTGGTACTGTATGATGAGTTAGTTGTGTGACGGCCTGTGTGCCTTATTCACTTTAATGATTATTTGTTGAGAACGGGAATCCGTGGGAGAATGTGTTAGATGTGGTGGTTTTGAGAGTTGCGGGTTGTTGGCAAGGTTATGTGTGAATGTTGGGTATGGTTGTGAGTGGAGGCTGGCAACATTCTTAAGAGGAAGAACAGGTTGTGTTCTAGGGTGGCGAGATTAGCGTTGGTCAAATTGTCCTTCGTGATTGGGTGGATTACTGAGTGTGGAGTTTATTGAGTTGATTAGTCAGCTCACTGGTATAGGGTTTTGGGTTGACCTTGGTCACTGTGAAGTTAGTCTCATTCGTTGTAGACTTTGTGTGTTGATTGAGGAAAACCGAAACTAATCATCCGGTTGTGTCATTGAATATGACGGTTATAATAACACAGCAAATTTGTGCATTGAATGATCATTGTAAATGATTGGATTTTTTTTTTTTATATATTATATATGTATATTGTTTGGGAGGAGATAGGGGATGGACTCTGACGATACAGCACCAAAATGTGTATCTATTGAAAGATTGATATAGCTTATATGCTTGTCTATGGTGAAGTGAAAAATGTTTTATATGGGTTACTATCTCATTTAATTTGTTGGCCAGGTTCTGAGCCAGGTGTATGTTATTAAACTGATTAAGTAAAGGGAGGCCGTCTGAAATTACAAAACTGTGAATTTCTTATGCCTTTTGTGTTGATAATACTGTTGTTATTTCTATTAACTATCATTATAGAAATGTTTTGTTCCATGTTGGTCATGGTATCACCGTGTGCGTGATGGTTGTTGATAGTGTTATTTTGGAAAGAAATGGAAAACAAAACTTTTCCTAGTACTTGGGCCACCTAAGGGTGTTGTTGAGAAATTGATTTAATTCAAGGGTTTTGAGGATTTTCAAATGAATGATTTTTGGCAAATAAAAGGTGGATGATTGTGTTTTGGATAACACCGTGTTGGTGAGAAATGTATACAAAGTTTTTGAGTTTCGCAGGGAAAATGCAAAGCTTATTTTGAAATGTCAGCATTGAAAATTTGACTATCTTTGAGAAATGTCTCTTGAGCAAGAAAATGTTTTCTTATTATTTACTCAAAAGGTTTGCCTTGGTCGTGTTGTTGCATAGTGACTTAGCTGGAAGCGCTGGTCAGATGTGAGTGAACTGTTTCAGAAGGGTTGATTTTGTTATGGCTTTTATGCCTACAGTGTTGTCGTTTGGAACGTGTTCCCTTGGTTAGTCTCTTCCTTGGTAAGAGTGGATTAAAGGTTTGTAGTGAGAGTAGTTTCTTTCCTAGTACTCGGGTGTTGGTGTTGTGTGATCAGTTGGCCTTGTGTTTTGGTGTATCCTTAATTTCGGGGACGAAATTCTTTAAGGGGGGGAGGTTATAGCGATCCCGGTTTTCCCTGTTGTTATTGAACTGTAATCCGGGCTTGGTTCCGTAGATTCGTTGTTGTCTTATCCTCATTCTATCCATTACTCTTTGTTGTAGAGCTTTGGGTTGTGTTGGACTTGTTGGGAATAAGTTGGTTATGTTTGAAAACTTAGAATCTCTGCCCAGTTGTTGGCATCTCCGCTCGAGCGGGGGTTTCGGAGCTTGAGCGGGAAAATCACCTTCCCTGTACTTCCTCTGTAGTGTTGGATGCTCGAGCGTGACGTTTGACGCTCGAGCGGTAGTTTGAGTGTGACGCTCGAGCGGGGAGTTGGACGCTCGAGCGGGGACCTGTTCTGCAAAAGTTCTGGGAGTGTGCATCCGCCGCTCGAGCGGGGAATTGGACGCTCGAGCGGGGATCTGTGAGTGATGCTCGAGCGGGGAGTTCGACGCTCGAGCGGGTCGATCTGTATAACACACCGAGATTCAACTTTTTGAATCACTTTTTGATTTCCTTTCTCTCTCTTACTTTTCCGAAAAACCATTGGAGAGCACCTCACTCTAAAACCTAACTTCTCTCTTAGGATTGATCTAGCTAGAGTGTTTTCCTCACCTTGGGCCTTTGTAAGAAGTGTGTTGATCGTCGAGGGCTTCGTTGTGATCCAAGAAATTTGGGATTTGGAGCACTTTGATTTCGGGTCATCTTCTCCTTTTGAGTTCTCCATTTGAGGTAGTGATTCTCCTTGTTCTTTTTCAATACTTCATCTATAGATAGACATGTGGTAGTTTTGTATTGCATAAAAATCATATCCATGTTGGATTTGTTTGAAATCATGAGAAGGAACCAAGGGTTGGGTGTTGAAAAATGGTTATGTTGTCATTAATGGTTGTTTTGGGCTAATTGGAGTGTAAATTAGCATGTTGTAGTTGATAAAGGAAAAAGGCCTAAATCATATTTTGATTGATAAATTAAAATGGAGAATAGTGAATCTATATTGTAAATCTCTATTGTTGATGTGAATTGGGTGAAGGTATTAATGCCTAAGGGGTTAACTTTGGCTTTGGAATGGTTTGAAATGAATGTGGTGGACTAATGTGAGTTATGGTTTTATTATCAATAGAATTGGTTTTGTAAATAAACGGAATGTATTTGGTTTTGTAACAACAAAAGTGATGGAGTTGATTTTGTGAAAACAAAAAGGGGAATGGAACTTGTTTTGTAACATGGGAAAAGTATTTTGGAAATACGTATGAAAATTGGTTTGTTGTTTCATGAGTGTCGAACACACACGTGTGGAATTGTATCTTGAACTATCATGTTAATATTGTGGTCAGGTTTGTGGTCTCATAATAATTGAGTTTGTTAATTGATGTACAATATACATGCATCTAGAGGTTTTGTCCTTGGTCATCGGTGGAGGATGACGTGTTTGTGTTGAATTGCCGTGTATGTAATACACCATTGTTGATTGAACATCATATGTAATGAAATGCTGAATTACATTATATTTGTATACTGGTTTGGGAGAAGAGAGGGGTTGTACTCCAGTGTGTGTGAGAAGATAGGGGATGGACTCCACACACTTATGTGTTCAGCGCTTATAATCAAAGGTATCATACCCTTCCAGCTAGCGCCTGGAGAACTGACGCGCTGATAATCTAAGGTACCATACCCTTCCAGCTAGCGCCTGGTAAACTGGTAGATTGTGGTGAGAAGTGTATCTTTGGCTTCCTACGCATATAGCTAGTAGTGCAGTGTTGTTTTGTTATTGTTTCAGTGTATCTGGAAACATTGTGGATTGTATTTGTTACAGTGTTGGAGGGACGAGTTGACTCATTGATTGATTTTGTGTATGTAGTTGAGTTGTTATCTTTTTTTTTTATTGAGGTGTGCATGGATAATTATGATATAATTGGAATTGCATTGAAATGCCAAATATGTTTTAAAAAGGCACATCTGTTGTATGTGTGGTAAATGGAAAAGTAATGGGCTTAGTGAATCTATGTTTCTAAGTAGTTGTTAATGTTATAAAAGATTGGGAACGTGGGTTAATGAAAGGAAAAAGGGAGGATAAATCGCTTATAGCGGTGAATTAAATGATTGTTTTCAAGAAAAGTTCATATATATATTTATATATATATTTTGTATAAAATGTCACATTATTATTCTAGTATGAGAATGGGTATTCATGATCATAGCTATCTGTAATGCTGTTATTGTTGAGGATCATGTTGAGATCCCTACTGGACTATATGTTCATCCCACGTTGTTGAATTTTTTTCAGGTGTTTAGCAGGGTGTGCTACAAGATTTGGATCTTCTTATTTGTTGGCCACGGGGCCTTAGTTATGTTGGCGGAATGCCATTGTTGTAAAGGGTTACACCCTTCTTCTTGTACTTTTAATGATGTAAGCCCAAGGGCAATTTATTAAGTTAGTTCATGTAATGTTTACTTTGCATGCGAATGAGAGTATCGTTAATCATTTCTACGGATTGAATGTATGAGTTTATTTCCGCATGTTATCTCTGAAATTGGATTAAGTTAAAGAATTTGGTAATGACTCCGAGGAATAAAAAGTGGGGCGTGACAGTGCCCAATCTTGCACTGCCTCCGTCTTGGATGTATCAACAGACACCCATTCCCTAGAAACCACATGGCCTAAGAACTTCACCTCTTCTAGCCAGAACTCACACTTCCCAAACTTAGCATAAAGCTGATGGGCTCTAAGTAATTCAAGCACCACTCTCAGGTGTTCCTCGTGCTCTTCCTCTGAAGGTGAATAGATAAGAATGTTGTCCACGAAGACGACTACAAAACGATCTAAAAATTCCCGGAATACCCGGTTCATCAAATCCATAAATACTGCCGGTGCATTGGTGAGCCCAAATGGCATCACCAAAAACTCATAGTGGCCATACCGCGTACGGAATGCCGTCTTCGGAATATCCTCCTCCTTGACTCTCAACTGATGATAACCCGATCTCAAGTCTATCTTCGAGAAACAACGGGAACCTTTCAACTGATCGAACAGATCATCTATACGAGGCATAGGGTACTTATTCTTAACCGTAGCCCGATTCAATTTCCGGTAATCTATACAAAGTCTCAAAGCACCACCTTTCTTTTTAACAAAGAGGGCCGGTGCTCCCCAAGGCGAAACACTAGGACGTATATAGCCCTTATCTAGCAACTCTTGGAGTTGGATCTTCAACTCAACTAACTCAGCTGGGGCAAAACGATAAGGTGCCATAGAAATCGGTGCCGTGCCGGGCACTAAGTCAATAGAGAACTCAATCTCTCTGTGAGGTGGCAAACCAACAAGGTCCTCGGGAAAGACGTCCGAGTACTCACAAACCACTCTTGGCAACACAGTTTGGGTCTCGTTACACTCACCACTCTCAAAGCTAGCAAGTAGACCACTAAGCTCACTCCGCCCTCGTAGATCATACCCCGGTGGCAAAACACTACCAACCCGGTCCCCCAGAAAATGAAAACACTCCCCGCTTACGGTACAACAAGTGACCCTCTGGCGGTAGCAATCAATAACTGCCCGGTATGACGATAACCAGTCCATACCCAAAACAACATCAAAGCCCTTCATGGGCATAACTACAAAAGGAAACGAAAGTCTATGATCGGCGACCTCTATATCACAACCCCTAATACCTTGTTTCAAGATCAATTCACCCCCAAGAGGTGACACTACACAAATAGGAGATGCTAACTGTGCTAACTCCAACTCCAAAACAGATGCAAATGCAGCAGACACAAAGGAATGAGATGCACCCGTATCAATCAAAACACTAGCAACCGAGTTGCAAAACAAGAAGGTACCTCTTACAACTGATGGTGCCGGCACAAGATCCTGCGCGGTAACAGCGTACACGCGCCCAGACGACCTCTGATCAACCTGCTCACCCCTAGGAGCATAAGATTGCGGCACCGACTGGGAGGATGAAGCCCCCTGATTGGCCCTCGAGGCCTGAACCGACTGAGCTGGCTGCTGACCCTGAATCTGCCTCAAACCAGATGCACCAGGTGTGCCACCTAATTGCGGGCAATACCTCTTCATATGCCCTGGCTGACCACACTGATAACACGAGAGTGACTGGCCTCTACCCTGACTCTGGCTCTGAGATCGAGGCAAAGATGATGCTGCTCTCTGCACTCCTCCCCTCTGAGGACAAACTGGAGACTTGTGGCCCAGCTGGCCACACTTGAAACAGGTAATGTCTCCTTGTCTGCCTTTCCCCGAACTAACACTCGGCACAGGAAAAGTCGATCTAGAAAAGCTACCCTGAGACTGCTGAGGATTAAAACCCTTCTGTCTCCTACCGTCACTCTGACCATCCTGACTCCTCTTGGAGCCCTTCTGTCCTTCCTCTTCCTCCTGCATCATGATTTCCATGTGGGTTGCAGCATCAACCATACGCCCATAATCCCGAATCATAGTTCCCCCAACTCGCAGCTTGAGACCACGCCTCAACTTCTTCTCAAACTCGATACAACGGCGTTCCTCAGACGCCACCAACTCAGGTGCAAACCTGGACAAGCTAGTAAATGCAGCCTCAAATTCGGCCACTGAAGAACTCGACTGCTTAAGCTGGTAGAACTGGTCTCTCAGCTTCTCCCTAACTGCTGGAGATAAGAACCTCTCCTGGAAAGCATTCACAAAAGCCTCCCATGTACCTCCTATACGACCCTTAGTGAACTTCCACCACTGACCCGCATCCCCCTTCAGTTGGAAAGATGCCAAGGTCACTTTTAACCCCTCGTCTTCGATACCAAGCATCTCAAACGTCTTCGTTATCTGTTCGAGCCATTCATCTGCCTTAAGCGGCTCTTTAGGATCACCCACAAATTCATCCGGGTTAGACCGGAAGAACTCCCTCTTCAGAAAGGCAGGTCCAGCATCCGCAACAACTACCTGAGCTTGATTCTCAACTCTGAGAATGCCTACTGACTCCCTGAATGCCCCTGCTATCTCTCGGGCTAAAGCGCCCATAGCCTGCTGGCCTACTGGCTCGGCCACATTGGCCTGGCCAACTCCCTCCTGTACTGTCGGAATCTCCTCTGGCACAGGCACTTCCTGCCTACTCGGCCTACCACGCCTACCGCGTCCTCGTCCTCGTCCTAACATCCTAATAAAGGAAACAAAGACGTTAGCACATTAATAAATGTGCCGAAACTAAACACTCGCGTCCTAATGCATTGGACTATAATAATTCATTCCACGTAAGCACATAATCACATAAGCACCTACGAATTTCATTCCTGGATGGTGATAGTCCCCAAGCGTTACTATAGTTCTGGTTGGAAGCAGCATTGATCAAGTGCCTTTCCAACAAGACTACTAGAAACTCAAGGGTCCAATCAACATCCTAGGAACTACATTCCATAACCACATAGTCACATAAACATGTTATCATGTAAGCATATAACATTACACTAAGTCTCTATCAAACGAGACGAACCCATTGTGATACTAATCACATCCCACGTACCCAAAGTATTCAAACCCGGTATGCTCTGATACCAAGTTGTAACGCCCTCAAAATAAACCCATTATATATATATATCATTGACATGCAATATTTAAAGAAAACAATTCATTAATTCATTCATCAGAGTATTACTAAATAAAAGCGTTACAGGTAACATCAAATTAAATGCCCTACGGGCTAACATCTTTCCAAGCCAACACTTGGACACAGAAATATGAGTTCCAACTCAAATACAAGTAAAGCCCGAGGCTTGAATGTTTACATGTACTAACAAATAAAAACAATTAACTGAAGACAGTCTTCAAAATCCAAAAGCCAAATCCTCCCAAGCTAAGTCCTTGGAGGTAGCTTATCACCTGAACCTGAAAATGATGTTCCCATAAAGGGTGAGCCACAGCCCAGTAGAAAAATACTAAACCAAATATAAGCATTGAATAAAGCTACAACATTCAATAGATGGTTAACCAAGATAATCAATTATAACTTAATACAGTCTCATGACACTAACGTCTATGACATATTTCAATTCCCATTATTATCAATAAGGCTCAGCACCTGGCCAAACTTACAACAGTGAACTATATATCATATTCACATTACTTCTAATATCAACAACACAGATGAGACTCATGCTCATATCAAAACACTTCATACTTCCCGTTTGATACACATTTTAGTGTTGTATCAATAACATGTAAAAACACTTCAATATAATAAGCACACATAATAGTGATGCTAATGGAGTCCATCCCCTATCTCCTCCCAAACAAAATTCGGTTTAGAGGTCCATCCCCTATCTTCCCCTAAACCGTGGAGTACATCCCCTATCTGCTCCCAAACAATATGCATATGCAATGCTCAATCAATACATGTATTTTCTGTATTAATTCAATAGTCTAAATTTATGACATAAACAAATTGATTAGTTTCAATTTTCCCTAATCCACATGCAATGTCTACAACAAACACGACTATCCTCCACCGATAGCCCAAAACAGTTATTTCTAGACTGTAAATAAATATATCAACAATTCAATCAATGAATTCCTCAATTTCCTTAAATTAATTATACAAATTAATTTATTAATACAACTAGGGTTTTTCCCAAAATTACCAAAGTATCCCCAACATATCAAAATACCAAAACTTAGAACAAAACTTATAAGATGGAGTAGGAAATCCCTACTTTGAAGAAAATAACCCGAAAGGAGAAAACGGAGATGAAGACCCAAATTCCAAAGTGCTCCAAACCACCAAACGTTCAGATTAAATGAAAGCCCTTGACCCACTCTATCTTTTCAACAAAGGACTTAGGGTAGAAATACACTCTAAGTAGATCAAACCTAAGAGAGAAGGTGTGTAGGGAGAGGGAGAAGACGGTTCTAGGGTTTTAGAATCAAAAGGGAGATGAAAAATGATCCAGAAAGTCGGGTCTCGGGTTTTTATACCAGTCGCCCCGCTCGAGCGTGGAAACCCCCGCTCGAGCGCCACTCACAGACTCCCGCTCGAGCGGTCAAACTCCGGCTCGAGCGGCGGATGCACACTCCCAGAAGTTTTTGCAGACAGGTCCCCGCTCGAGCGCCCAACTCTCCGCTCGAGCGTCACTCACAACCTCCCGCTCGAGCGGCCAATACCCCGCTCGAGCGTACAACACTACACAAGACATACTGGATGGGTGTATTCCCCGCTCGAGCGCCCAAACCCCCGCTCGAGCGGACAAGCCAAATCTGGGCAACTAGACTTGGTTCCTAAGCTCAACCAACCAGCTCCAAATCTTCCCAACACAGCCCAAGACTCAATATAAGGATTAAAGGGTGCAAACAACATACTCTCAACAACCAGCTCCACGGAACCTAAGTCCGGATATAACAAATAAAGAAAAGGGAAACCAGGATCGCTATAACCTCCCCCCCTTAATGAATTTCGTCCCCGAAATTAAGCATAAGTTTTCAAAAAAAAAAAAAAAAATTCCGACAATATGACATTACGATATTTAAACAATCTGACCCAATACCGGTCATTCCATCTCTTATCAAGAGGCATCTCGCAATATATAAAACAACATATATTTCAATATGTATTATCAATATGCATTTCCTTTCAATTCAACAATATTTTCTACATACACAATATTCCATTAACTTCCATTATAAGGCAAGTTTTAAAATACTTCCATCAACCAAAAACATAAACCATGTTTCACAACCTAAGTTATATTCAATACACTTAAGGTTCAATATTACTAATAAATAACATATGCTCAAGAATCTACAAACAGATCCAGATATTTCTTGCGGATTTCCAACTCACGTTCCCAAGTGGCTTCCTCCACTCCGTGATATTTCCACAAAACCTTTACCAAAGGGATGGTCTTGCCTCGCAAAACTTGATCCCGTCTATCCAAGACCCGAACCGGTCTCTCCTCATACGAGACATCCTCATCTACCTCTAAGTCGGTCCAATCCAATACATGCGATGGATCCGGCTCATACTTCCGGAGCATACTCACATGAAACACGTTATGTACTCCGGATAACTGCGGCAGCAAGGCTAAACGATAAGCAGCCTCGCCAATCCTCTCAAGGATCTCAAAAGGGCCAATAAATCGAGGGGACAACTTCCCGCTTTTCCCGAACCTCATCAATCCCCGCCTAGGTGATATCTTCAGAAAGACATGATCACCCACCTCAAACACCAAAGGTCTCCTCCTACGGTGGGCATAAGATTTCTGACGACTCTGGGCTGTAACAAGCCTCCTACGGATAAGCTCAACTTTCTCCGTCGTTTCGCTTACCAATTCCGGACCCAGCAAAGGTGCGTCGCCCACCTCGGCCCAGCAAACTGGAGACCTACAAGGTCGGCCGTACAAGGCCTCAAACGGTGCCATACCGATACTAGACTGGAAACTATTGTTGTAGGCAAACTCCACCAAAGGCAAGTGCCTCTCCCACGACCCACTAAAGTCAAGAACACAACCCCGAAGCATATCTTCAAGGATCTAAATAGTACGCTCGGACTGCCCGTCAGTCTGAGGATGATAAGCCGTGCTAAAGGTCAACTTTGTGCCTAAGGCACTCTGCAAACTCTGCCACAACCTGGCAGTAAAACGAGGATCTCTATCTGAGACGATCGTCACTGGGACCCCGTGCAACCTCACTATGTCCCGAATATATAAACCCGCCAGATGGTCTACCGAATCTCTCACACGCATAGGAATGAAGTGCGCCGACTTAGTCAACCGGTCTACAACCACCCAAATAGCGTCACTACCTCGTTGAGTCCTCGGAAGACCTACAACAAAGTCCATAGTGACATGCTCCCACTTCCACTCAGCAATAGGCAAGGGTTGCAACAAACCCGCTGGCCTCTGATGCTCGGCCTTCACTTGTTGACAAGTAAGGCACTTAGACACGAAAGCTGCCACATCTCTCTTCATACCCCGCCACCAAAACTGGCGACCCAAATCCCGATACATCTTAGTGCCTCCCGGATGCACTGCAAGGCGCGAATGATGAAACTCTCGGAGTACCTCCTCTCGGCAAGACTCCGGCACAAACAGACGGTCTCGGTATCTCACACTCAAGTCAGAATACACTGTCAAACCCTTCTCAACCTTCCCACCGGAAATCTTCTCACGGAGGGATTCTACCTCAAGGTCACCCCTCTGAGCCTCTAACACTCGAGTCACAAGTGTAGGCTGTGCAACAACAGAAAACAAGGCCGCAGCCTCAACGGATTCGCCCAGAAGCAAATCAAACTCCCCAAGTGCACCTAACATCTCCCACTCTCGAATGGCTATACTAGCTATGTCACCAACAGGTTTCCTGCTAAGGGCGTCGGCCACCACATTGGCCTTTCCCGGATGATAATGCAATTCAAAGTCATAATCCTCAATAAATTCCATCCACCTCCTCTGCCCCAAGTTCAAGTCTTTCTGTGTAAACAGATATTTCAGACTCTTATGATCCGAGAATACCTCGAACCTCTCACCGTAAAGATAATGCCTCCAAATCTTCAAGGCAAATATCACAGCTGCTAACTCTAAATCATGCGTAGGGAAATTCTTTTCGTGAATTTTCAATTGACGTAAGCCATAGGCAACCACTTTCCCCTCTTGCATCAACACACAACCCAGACCCTCTCGTGAGGCGTCACAATAGACTGCATAACCCAACCCTCTCTCCAGAATAATCAAGACTGGAGCAGTGGTCAGTCTAACTTTCAACTCCTGGAACGACGTTTCACGAGTCCCACTCCAAACAAATTTGACTCCCTTCCGAGTCAATCTAGTCAAAGGCGAAGCTAACCTGGAGAAATCCTTTACAAACCGACGATAATACCCAGCTAATCCCAGAAAACTGCGGATCTCAAACACACTCTTAGGCTGTGCCCAATCTTGCACTGCCTCCGTCTTGGATGTATCAACAGACACCCATTCCCTAGAAACCACATGGCCTAAGAACTTCACCTCTTCTAGCCAGAACTCACACTTCCCAAACTTAGCATAAAGCTGATGGGCTCTAAGTAATTCAAGCGCCACTCTCAGGTGTTCCTCGTGCTCTTCCTCTGAAGGTGAATAGATAAGAATGTTGTCCACGAAGACGACAACAAAACGATCTAAAAATTCCCGGAATACCCGGTTCATCAAATCCATAAATACTGCCGGTGCATTGGTGAGCCCAAATGGCATCACCAAAAACTCATAGTGGCCATACCGCGTACGGAATGCCGTCTTCGGAATATCCTCCTCCTTGACTCTCAACTGATGATAACCCGATCTCAAGTCTATCTTCGAGAAACAACGGGAACCTTTCAACTGATCGAACAGATCATCTATACGAGGCATAGGGTACTTATTCTTAACCGTAGCCCGATTCAATTTCCGGTAATCTATACAAAGTCTCAAAGCACCACCTTTCTTTTTAACAAAGAGGGCCGGTGCTCCCCAAGGCGAAACACTAGGACGTATATAGCCCTTATCTAGCAACTCCTGGAGTTGGATCTTCAACTCAACTAACTCAGCTGGGGCAAAACGATAAGGTGCCATAGAAATCGGTGCCGTGCCGGGCACTAAGTCAATAGAGAACTCAATCTCTCTGTGAGGTGGCAAACCAACAAGGTCCTCGGGAAAGACGTCCGAGTACTCACAAACCACTCTTGGCAACACAGTTTGGGTCTCGTTACACTCACCACTCTCAAAGCTAGCAAGTAGACCACTAAGCTCACTCCGCCCTCGTAGATCATACCCCGGTGGCAAAACACTACCAACCCGGTCCCCCAGAAAATGAAAACACTCCCCGCTTACGGTACAACAAGTGACCCTCTGGCGGTAGCAATCAATAATTGCCCGGTATGACGATAACCAGTCCATACCCAAAACAACATCAAAGCCCTTCATGGGCATAACTACAAAAGGAAACGGAAGTCTATGATCGGCGACCTCTATATCACAACCCCTAACACCTTGTTTCAAGATCAATTCACCCCCAAGAGGTGACACTACACAAATAGGAGATGCTAACTGTGCTAACTCCAACTCCAAAACAGATGCAAATGCAGCAGACACAAAGGAATGAGATGCACCCGTATCAATCAAAACACTAGCAACCGAGTTGCAAAACAAGAAGGTACCTCTTACAACTGATGGTGCCGGCACAAGATCCTGCGCGGTAACAGCGTACACGCGTCCAGACGACCTCTGATCAACCTGCTCACCCCTAGGAGCATAAGATTGTGGCACCGACTGGGAGGATGAAGCCCCCTGATTGGCCTTCGAGGCCTGAACCGACTGAGCTGGCTGCTGACCCTGAATCTGCCTCAAACCAGATGCACCAGGTGTGCCACCCAACTGTGGGCAATACCTCTTCATATGCCCTGGCTGACCACACTGATAACACGAGAGTGACTGGCCTCTACCCTGACTCTGGCTCTGAGATCGAGCCGAAGATGATGCTGCTCTCTGCACTCCTCCCCTTTGAGGACAAACTGGAGACTTGTGGCCCAGCTGGCCACACTTGAAACAGGTAATGTCTCCCTATCTGCCTTTCCCCGAACTAACACTCGGCACAGGAAAAGTCGATCTAGAAAAGCTACCCTAAGATTGCTGAGGATTAAAACCCTTCTGTCTCCTACCATCACTCTGACCATCCTGACTCCTCTTGGAGCCCTTCTGTCCTTCCTCTTCCTCCTGTATCATGATTTCCATGTGGGTTGCAGCATCAACCATACGCCCATAATCCCGAATCATAGTTCCCCCAACTCGCAGCTTGAGACCACGCCTCAACTTCTTCTCAAACTCGATACAACGGCGTTCCTCAGACGCCACCAACTCAGGTGCAAACCTGGACAAGCTAGTAAATGCAGCCTCAAATTCGGCCACTGAAGAACTCGACTGCTTAAGCTGGCAGAACTGGTCTCTCAACTTCTCCCTAACTGCTGGAGATAAGAACCTCTCCAGGAAAGCATTCACAAAAGCCTCCCATGTACCTCCTATACGACCCTTAGTGAACTTCCACCACTGACCCGCATCCCCCTTCAGTTGGAAAGATGCCAAGGTCACTTTTAACCCCTCGTCTTCGATACCAAGCATCTCAAACGTCTTCGTTATCTGTTCGAGCCATTCATCTGCCTTAAGCGGCTCTTTAGGATCACCCACAAATTCATCCGGGTTAGACCGGAAGAACTCCCTCTTCAGAAAGGCAGGTCCAGCATCCGCAACAACTACCTGAGCTTGATTCTCAGCTCTGAGAATGCCTACTGACTCCCTGAATGCCCCTGCTATCTCTCGGGCTAAAGCGCCCATAGCCTGCTGGCCTACTGGCTCGGCCACATTGGCCTGGCCAACTCCCTCCTGTACTGTCGGAATCTCCTCTGGCACAGGCACTTCCTGCCTACTCGGCCTACCACGCCTACCGCGTCCTCGTCCTCGTCCTAACATCCTAATAAAGGAAACAAAGACGTTAGCACATTAATAAATGTGCCGAAACTAAACACTCGCGTCCTAATGCATTGGACAATAATAATTCATTTCACGTAAGCACATAATCACATAAGCACCTACGAATTTCATTCCTGGATGATGATAGTCCCCAAGCGTTACTATAGTTCTGGTTGGAAGCAGCATTGATCAAGTGCCTTTCCAACAAGACTACTAGAAACTCAAGGGTCCAATCAACATCCTAGGAACTACATTCCATACCCACATAGTCACATAAACATGTTATCATGTAAGCATATAACATTACACTAAGTCTCTATCAAACGAGACGAACCCATTGTGATACTAATCACATCCCACGTACCCAAAGTATTCAAACCCGGTATGCTCTGATACCAAGTTGTAACGCCCTCAAAATAAACCCATTATATATATATATATATCATTGATATGCAATATTTAAAGAAAACAATTCATTAATTCATTCATCAGAGTATTACTAAATAAAAGCGTTACAGGTAACATCAAATTAAATGCCTTACGGGCTAACATCTTTCCAAGCCAACACTTGGACACAAAAATATGAGTTCCAACTCAAATACAAGTAAAGCCCGAGGCTTGAATGTTTACATGTACTAACAAATAAAAACAATTAACTGAAGACAGTCTTCAAAATCCAAAAGCCAAATCCTCCCAAGCTAAGTCCTTGGAGGTAGCTTATCACCTGAACCTGAAAATGATGTTCCCATAAAGGGTGAGCCACAGCCCAGTAGAAAAATACTAAACCAAATATAAGCATTGAATGAAGCTACAGCATTCAATAGATGGTTAACCAAGATAATCAATTATAACTTAATAAAGTCTCATGACACTAACGTCTATGACATATTTCAATTCCCATTATTATCAATAAGGCTCAGCACCTGGCCAAACTTACAACAGTGAACTATATATCATATTCACATTACTTCTAATATCAACAACACAGATGAGACTCATGCTCATATCAAAACACTTCATACTTCCCGTTTGATACACATTTTAGTGCTGTATCAATAACATGTAAAAACACTTCAATATAATAAGCACACATAATAGTGATGCTAATGGAGTCCATCCCCTATCTCCTCCCAAACAAAATTCGGTTTAGAGGTCCATCCCCTATCTTCCCCTAAACCGTGGAGTACATCCCCTATCTCCTCCCAAACAATATGCATATGCAATGCTCAATCAATACATGTATTTTCTGTATTAATTCAATAGTCTAAATTTATGACATAAACAAATTGATTAGTTTCAATTTTCCCTAATCCACATGCAATGTCTACAACAAACACGACTATCCTCCACCGATAGCCCAAAACAGTTATTTCTAGACTGTAAATAAATATATCAACAATTCAATCAATGAATTCCTCAATTTCCTTAAATTAATTATACAAATTAATTTATTAATACAACTAGGGTTTTTCCCAAAATTACCAAAGTATCCCCAACATATCAAAATACCAAAACTTAGAACAAAACTTATAAGATGGAGTAGGAAATCCCTACTTTGAAGAAAATAACCCGAAAGGAGAAAACGGAGATGAAGACCCAAATTCCAAAGTGCTCC
This sequence comes from Camellia sinensis, assembly GCF_055761805.1. Classification (NCBI taxonomy): domain Eukaryota; kingdom Viridiplantae; phylum Streptophyta; class Magnoliopsida; order Ericales; family Theaceae; genus Camellia; species Camellia sinensis. The sequence continues at coordinate 186,170,526 of NC_138962.1, forward strand.
AAACCACCAAACGTTCAGATTAAATGAAAGCCCTTGACCCACTCTATCTTTTCAACAAAGGACTTAGGGTAGAAATACACTCTAAGTAGATCAAACCTAAGAGAGAAGGTGTGTAGGGAGAGGGAGAAGACGGTTCTAGGGTTTTAGAATCAAAAGGGAGATGAAAAATGATCCAGAAAGTCGGGTCTCGGGTTTTTATACCAGTCGCCCCGCTCGAGCGTGGAAACCCCCGCTCGAGCGCCACTCACAGACTCCCGCTCGAGCGGCCAAACTCCGGCTCGAGCGGCGGATGCACACTCCCAGAAGTTTTTGCAGACAGGTCCCCGCTCGAGCGCCCAACTCTCCGCTCGAGCGTCACTCACAACCTCCCGCTCGAGCGGCCAATACCCCGCTCGAGCGTACAACACTACACAAGACATACTGGATGGGTGTATTCCCCGCTCGAGCGCCCAAACCCCCGCTCGAGCGGACAAGCCAAATCTGGGCAACTAGACTTGGTTCCTAAGCTCAACCAACCAGCTCCAAATCTTCCCAACACAGCCCAAGACTCAATATAAGGATTAAAGGGTGCAAACAACATACTCTCAACAACCAGCTCCACGAAACCTAAGTCCGGATATAACAAATAAAGAAAAGGGAAACCAGGATCGCTATACCCGGCGTTTGGGAGATCCCACAGTTTTTGGCAACTTTGTTGGGGAGACTAAGAGAACTTAACTTGAGAATTCTAAATATGAGATTTATGTATGTATATATCTTCGTTGCATTACACTGCTTTAGAATCTCAATCTTTTGGTTGAAAGATGTTACTGTAGGTGTGTAAGCACATTCTTGGAACTTGCACATAAGACCAAGCTTGTGATCCAATGCCCCTTTGCATGGAAAATATGGTCTGAAATAGCCAATTGGTGGGTGTTTCAATGGGAAATTCCCAAATCCATTGAAAGCCTGCTATGGTGGTGGCTGGGTTAGAATTTTAAATAGAAAGTTAAACAAATCTGGAGGGCACTACCTACTGCAGTAATATAGCCTATTTGGAGGTATAAGAATGACTGTATTAAAGTGAGAGTGGCAATCTAGATGAGATCTCAATATATAGATGCTTCATACTCAGTAAATGATGTCCTCTTCAATTTTCAGCAAGTCAGGAGTTGCATTGGATCATCCTAAGGTGTTCATTCTAGATGCAAGTGGGCATACTTGCTGGTGACAGAGGAGTGCCCTGGTGCTATTTCTGTTCTTTGTTTTGTTTTTGCTTTGTTTTGCCTTGTTGCTTTGCTTTTCTTCCTTGCTCTGCTGGTTTCTCATCAATGTGTGGTTGTACTAACATATGATCGAGCGTATTTTTTTTGTGCGAATCTAGTTGAGATCTTATAGTGTCGCCATAATATTTTTTGCACTTCCCTTTCTTTTATTGATGTAAAACCATACTTTTAGGGCCGGTCCTGAGATTTATGGGGCCTTAGGCAGGCTTTGAAAGTGAGGCCCTCCTTCATATATTTTTTATAAAAAAAATTATGAATAAAATAAAATGTTACCAATAATTTTTTTATTATTTAATAGCTAAGGTTTTCTAAATCACCTAAGTGTTCAATTCTCAAGTCCAAAAGGATGGTTTTGAATTTCCTTTGATTTTCTACCTATTTCTTTTTCTTCTACCTATTAATCTATTATTTTTCAACTTATCCTCTATCAGCACTACTTCTACCCATTCTCGAATATACTCATTTCTAATTCTATCTTTTCTAATCTTGGCACACATCTTTTTTCTTATTAAAATTCTTGATCAAAACACATAATAAAATCCCTAATTGTTAACCAATGGATTGCTCCATTCCATAAGACCCCGTGAGTTGAGTGCCCACCCCAACGTCCATTGGTAGGAATGTGTTTCCAAGACACAGTCTCTAAAGAATATATATATATATATCAATTAGATAAGGTCCTCCATTATATTTAGACGTCCCTATAGTTTCAATTGGCTCGATTTTGCCCATTAATTTAACGGATTGTGTCATTTTAGTCCAATAAATAACGACTATTAAGTTAGTTTGACGGAAAGTCAAACAATGTGTCAATTTGGTCCCTGTACTTTACACGATGTGTCAATTTAGTCACAACTTCAATTATACAACTTTCAATCCCTTGTTAGAGTTGTAAACTCGAAGAAGAGGCTACTGATCATATGTTAAGACATGATGATTCTAAGTAATGAAAGAGTCTGCTGATCCTATGTCAAGATGTTGTGATTCCTAGTAATGGAGTAACTACTGATTACATGTCAAAAAAAATAGTGCATCAGTTTTCTGGCAGCCACCACGAGAGCTAAGATGAGCTTTTCCAGCGGCAGATACCGTGTTTCAGTGTCGACCATGGCCTTGCTCACATAGTAGATTGGGCACTGCTCGTTGAGTTCCTCTTTTAGTAATACAGTGCTGACGGCCCGGTCAGAAACCGCCAAATACATGACGAGGGAATCGCTCAGCGACGGGGTTGCCAAGAGCGGCACTGAACGGAGATAGATTTTCAAGTCGTCCAGTGCGGCCTGGCAATCGAGAGTCCATGACTTAGCCGATTAAGCTGAATCGTTTTCGATTTGATTGATTCACTGATTTAACCACCTTTGTCTCTTTATGTTTGATCATTTTTACACTTTAATCCTTTTTCAACTAAGTCTACGGCGTTTTTGACTCTAACTCCCAACCTTCAAGTCCGAATTACTTTCTAAAAAATCTAGAAATCCCCTAGATGTTGATTTGTGATTATGTATCAATTTAAAGCAATATATAACAATCCCAATCAAACAATCAAAGACAAATTGACACAACGATTTTACGTGGAAAAACCATAATTGGACACCTCCAATTGTGATAAAAAAACCACGGGCAACAGCCACAAAACAATCCACTAAGAAGATATAAAGGAATTACACAGGTATACTCTCAATTACCTAGTGAATCCACGCCCGAATTGAACCAACCTCTATGTGTCTCTTCCAACCCCGTCTTCACCTCGGAATTGTCTTGACGATGAGCCACTCCGGAATCCACCAAAGCTTCAGGCTTGAATTCTTCAGAATCCACCGAAGAACAACTCTCTCTTTTGTGTAGAATTAAACAACCAATCCTTTGATGTATACTCTTTAAACCATGAGTTGAATAATCAATCAAAACATCAAAGAAAACTAGCAAAATATTCCCAGATATAAACCTTAGAACCCAAAAAGAAGATCTGGAGGAGTAATCCTAGGTTTGGACTGAAACACGAATTTATAGAAAACTGTCCCGCGATCTCCGGTTGTGCACCCAACAGCCCGCTTGAGCGGCTTCAGCAAAATATGCATGGGACAAAACAGAGGTCCGCTCGAGCACTTGAGAACCCGTTCGAGCGCAAAATCACACCTTCCAGTATGTTTACAGACCGGACAAACTTCTGAAACCCAGTATTCTCTGCTCGAGCGGGGGAATGTCTGCTCGAGCGGACAGGCAATTTTGAATGCATTTTTGCATTTTGCTTCGGGGGCGCTGCCCCATGGACCCCCGCGAGCTGACCGAGCAGCTCGATTCCCGTCATAATCAGCGAAGTGGCAATCTTGAAAGAATTAACATCACGAAACTTCTTTGCAAGGCACAATTCGGGTTGGATTCGCATCTAAAAACTCATAGCCTCACTGAAATAAAAATGCGAAAACAAATACAACTGAAAGGAGTTTTGTCAAACGGGATTGCCAAAAAAAAAAAAACCTAACAATCTCCCCCTTTGGCAATGCCGTGACAAAACACACCTAACAAATAAAATCCTAATCACCCCAACCCATTACAGCCAACAAAAACAAACTTATTTTCAAACTTCTTCCTTAAGGTCATGAGCTGCAAAACAACTATTAGTGCCACAATCTCCAAAACAACTATTAGTCCCACAAGAGTATATGAAAAAGCAATAGACATATGACACGATTATCTTGAAACATGAGATGGAAAACATGAATAGATGAAAACTAAGACTCATGAAAAACGACTCTCAAACAACAAAAGCAAGATCATAAACCACACAAGCAATGATATGACGATGTAAATACCAGGAACATGAAGAAGGAAATAATTAGCAAACAGTGCATAGCAACATGCAAAACATATAGCCAATCTCCCTTACCAAACATATCAAAGTGTTCATGCTAAACAACTCTTGCAATGAAAACCAAACTCCCCCTCACTAAAAGCAACCACAAACACTGAAAACAGTGAACAAAAAACAAACGACAAAAATAATATGGTGGAGCAAGCAATGAATTTCAGATTAGTACCTTAAAACACACAAGATTATCCGAGAAACATAATTACTAGTAAATACAATGTGCATAGTCTGTAGAAGATTCCTCATGAAAGAAAGTGATGCATTATGTGAAAATCATAGATCCCATGATAAAAGTGTGTGTGTGACTCTTGGAGTTCGACAAACACTAGATTCAATCCTAGTAGTGATCTGAAAGTTGGACCTCCGACAAGAGAATCTAAGAACAACTAAGGAAAGTCAAACCACTAGGAATCAAGGGGTATTTGGTGAGTAAAGGCGGAGGCTCCCCCTCAATCAATGAATCTTTTCTTTTTTTTCTTTCTTTCTTTTGCACATTTTTTCTTTCTTTTGCATATTTTTTTCTTCTTCTCTTTCTTTTTCTTTTTCTTTTTCTTTTTCTTTTGCACACTCATTGGCGGCTGACATGCTCAAGAGTATGGAAACCGAACCAGAGAAGCATGGATATAATAAGGATGGCCTGGTTGGTGACTCTGAGATAGCCTTTTCCTCATGGCTGGACTACAAAGAATAGAGGGGAAAGCCGTGGAGATGCAAAAAGATGGAAGGTGGTTAAGAGACTTAACATCACCCATGATATGCTAGTATAGGTCAATTCCTCTAGAAAAGCAAAAGATACCATGCCAGAAGTCCATAGAAAAAAATAATCACTAAGGCGGAAGACTCCAATATTTGCTAATCCAAGAGTGTGTACAGAATGAGACATACTAATCAAAAAACACACACTCCAAAATGAGTAATGACCACAGAAAGCACACACATATTAACATGTAATGGATATTCTTATCAATTCCAATATGCACCAAGGACCACTCAAAAATTTTAAGCTTGCTAAACCATACAAAGAAAATCTTTTTGGGATTTTTTTTTTTAAACAAAGTAAGACATAAAAATGAACATGCACACATTTTTTTTTTCTCATTAAAAAAAATACACAGAAACCTAAAAACTAAAACAAATAAACAAATTAATACAAGTCAAGTTTTCTCACCCTAACCGCTTTAGTATAAACAAAGTTGTGAGCATTGCGGTTCTTGGGTGGTGCCTTAACGTTGTGGTTCCCTTTGCTTGCAATGGGAACCTGTCTCGACTTGGTTTCCAACATCCTATTTTTAGGTCTAGGCAAATACACTCTCCCATGCAACTTATAACAATAAGGGCGAATATGACCATGCATACCACAATGATGACAAATAAAAACAGAGTGTACAGGGTGTACCTTCTTTTCTTTTACCTTACCAACTCTAGGAAGTTTGAGAAGTCCATCCTTATGTTGAATTTTTTGCTCTCCCTTTCCTTGAGTTCTTGTATCATGAGATATAGATGCACTTTGTTTTTGCTCTTTGTTATCACAAAAGCCAATGCCACTCTTGTCAGAACAAATTTGTTGAGACCCAATGATATTGTCCAAAGTCTTTGATCCTCTATTCCAAAGACCAATGGTAGCCATAGCACACTTGAGTTCTTCCTCTTTCTTGATCATTAGTTCTTCCAAAGAAACTTGAGACATCTCGAGAGTTTCAATCTTTTCTTCATATGTTGCATAGATTTGCTATAGCTCATTCCTCTCTGTCTCACAAATCAAGAGTTTTGCACAAAGAGCTTGTCAATCATTAGAAATCTTAAGGGCATCATTCCTAGCCTCGAAAATCTCTTTCTTTAATTTGACATTCTCACTTTCACATGCTTTGAGTTTTGTAGTGAGTTTGTCATTCAACTTGGATAAGTTAAGAGACTCCTTATACAACTTTTCATAAGCTTGCTTAAGCTCTTCATCATTACTCTCCGAGGATTCATCATCTGTGGCATTCTCAACCTACTTCTTCAGATACTCTGTTCGTCCTTCAGTTTTGAAAGCCGCCATGAAAGCAAGGAATTGCTTATGTCCCTCTTCGCCTTGATCTTCGTTGTCACTTTCATCTTCATCAGATTCTGATTTATCATCCCAAGTGATGGCGAGGGCTTTCTTCTTCTTCAAACGAGTGGGGCATTCTGAAGCAAAGTGGCCAAATCCTTGGCATTCATAGCATTGGACTCTTTCAGAGTTCCCTTGTATCTTTCCTTTCTCCTTCTTGGCTATAGAATTAATTTTGAGTTTATCTTTGCCCTTAGATTTATGGGTATGAGTAGATTCCAAAAGATTAGGATTCATTTTCAAAAAAGATTTTTAAATTGTTTAACAAAAGCAGCCGTAATCTTGGAATCTATCTCACAATCCTCATCAGAATCCTCTCCAACTCTATGAGCACTACTAAAAGCAATATCTTTTTGTTTCTTTTTGAAATTCCTATGTGCCTCATAAGTTTGGAGATTTCCAACCAAGTGATCCAGCTTAAGGTTGTCAACATCTTGAGCTTCCTCAATAGCCGTAACTTTTGGTTGGAACCGATCGGGCAAGGATCTCAAAATTTTTCCCACAACATTGGATTCTAGTATTTTTTCACCTAAATTGAAGCTGGAATTTACAATGTCACTCAACTTCGCATAAAATTCATCAAAGGTCTCACTATCTTTCATTGAAAGGCTTTCGAAACTAGACGTGAGCCTTTGAAGTTTTGAGCATTTAACAGAAGGAGTGCCCTCATGAATAGTTTGTAAGATATCCCAAGCCTCTTTTGCAACTTCACAATTGCAAATTCGACTAAACTCTTCAGGTGTGACAGCGCAAAAGAGAGAATTGATAGCATTACTATTCTAGCTACTATTTTGATAATCAATTGTGTCCCACTTTTCAATTGGTTCGGGAAAAGTTACTCCATCAACGGTAATTGTTGGTTCGATCCACCCATTCATGACAGATTGCCAAAATTTTTCATCTATTGATTTCAAAAACGATCTCATCCGAGCTTTCCAAAAAGAATAATTGGATCCGTCAAGTAGGAGTGGTCGAACCATAGAATTTTCCTCACGAATTGAATCCATTATCACAAATCAAACAAGATCTGGCTCAAAAGTTTTAAAAAACAAACGAGCAACCTGCTCTGATACCCATTGAAAAATCTAGAAATCCCCTAGATGTTGATTTGTGATTATGTATCAATTTAAAGCAATAAATAACAATCCCAATCAAACAATCAAGACAAATTGACACAACGATTTTGCGTGGAAAAACCACAATTGGACACCTCCAATTGGGATAAAAAAAACCACGGGCAACAGCCACAAAACAATCCACTAAGAAGATATAAAGGAATTACACAGGTATACTCTCAATTACCTAGTGAATTCACGGCCAAATTTATAGCGATCCCGGGTTTACCCTTGTTGTACAGTGATCCGGACATGTGTCCGTGAATGTTGGTAGTTGTTTATTTTCTAGTTTGCATCCTCTTTACTTTGTATATTGAGTTATAAGATGCGTTGGGCAGGTTTGTTACAGGTTGGTTGCGTTTGGGAGCCTAGTGTTGCTGCCCAGATTTTTGGTCCTTCGCTCGAGCGAGGAGTTTGTCGCTCGAGCGAGAGTTGTGTTGCACCGGTTCTGGACCTGAGAGCTGTCTTTCTTGGCTCGAGCGAGCTTTTCGTGGCTCGAGCGGTCTGGGTTTTTCTTCGCTCGATCGAGAACTTCTTGGCTCGAGCGAGAGTTTTCTGTGTCTGGTCGCTCGAGCGACCAATCCTTCGCTCGAGCGAGCGTGTTTTATATCAGCGCACAGCAGCGTCTAAAACATCACTTTTTCACTTCTTTTCTTTGAGCAAACCCTTAATCCGAGTCTCTCTCACTCTACACTTGCACTCTCTCTAAGATTTGATCTCCCTAGGGTGTGAATCGAGCCTAGGGCCTTTGTTAAAAAGATAGAGGGTGTTGAGAGCTTCGATTTAATCTGAAAAAGTTTGGATTTGGAGCACGTTGATCTTCGAGTCTTCATCTCCTTTGTGGCTTAAACTTCGAGGTAGGGATATCCTACTCCTCTCTATGGATTTTGTCATTAAATTTTGGTATTTTGAGATGTTGGGCTTTGTTTGGTAATTTTGTGAAAGTTTGGGACTTTTGTGTAATTTTACAAAAGTTGGGGCTTTATTCATAATAAACCTAGATGCATGTTTGGCATGAAAAGAATGGAATGATTATTGAATCATTGATGAAAATGGGACCTAAGGGTTGAAATGGTAATTATGGAAAAATGGCCTAATTACATTGTTTAATTAATTGGGATAATTAAATGTGAGAAATGAGGAATGAAATGTTGATTGAATATCCATTGTGCGTTTATTTTCTGTTTAGAAATAACTGTTTTGGGCTATCGGTGGAGGATAGTCGTGATTGTTGTAGACAATGCATGATGATTAGGTAAACTGAAACTAATCAATGAAATGTGTCATGGAACTTGACGGTTGATAGAATACATTAACTGTATGTATTGGGTGATTGTATATAGAACCATTGTGTTTGTATACGTTATGTGTAGAGGAGGAGATAGGGGATGTACTCCGCGGTTTAGGAGAAGATAGGGGATGTACCTCTAAACCGGATAGGTATTGGGAGGAGATAGGGGATGAACTCCGTAGACACAGCTCATATGCTTGTCTAGAGAAGTGAAGATAGAGCTCATATGCTTATCTTTGTGAAGTGTGGATACAGCTTGTATGCTTATCTGTGGATATTGTTGATATACATATCTGTTGAGAATGTGGATATAGTTTTTATGCTTATCTGAATGTGAGATATAGTTTTTATACATATCTGTGGAAATGATGATAGAGCTAGTATGCTTATCTGTTGTTAAAGGGAAAATGAAAAGTAATTGGGACTTGTAAGTCGTTGACATAAATATGTTATTTATGTGATTGTAGCAGTGTTGACCAACTATCAATTGCTAATGTTTTAGTCATTGTCCATGGTTGGTTTAGTGCATTTCTACTGGGCTGTGGCTCACCCTATATGGGAATATCATTTTCAGGTACAGGAAGCATGCCACCTCCAAGGACATAGCTTGGGAGGCTAGAGGCGGACATAGTGTAGTTGTTTTACTTTTGATGTATTACATGTAACTTCAAGCCAAGGGCTTAATGTGTAAACGAGTTAGTACTCTTTTATTGTAACCAAGTGTTAACTTGGAAAGCTGTAAGCCCGTAGGGCATTTTGTTTTGATGTAAACATGTAATACTTATGTTATGAAACTCAATGAAATAAAGGAATGTGGTTAGTTTATATGTAAATGCATGTCGTATTTAATGGGTTTAATGTTATTATTTCGAGGGCGTTACAACTTGGTATCAGAGCGTACCGGGTTCGAATACTTTGGGTACGTGGGAAGTGATTAGTATCACAATGGGTTTGTCTCGCTTGATAGAGACTTAGATGTAGTATCATATGCTATGTGCTTAATTGATAACATGCTTATATGACTATGTGGGTATGGGATTTAGTTTCTAGGATGTTGATTGGATCCTTGAGTTTCTGGGAGTCTTATTGGAAAGGCACTTGATCAATGCTGTTTCTAACCGGAACTCTGGTAACGTCTCGGAACTATCATTATCCGGAAATGAAATTCGTAAGTGCTTATGTGTTTATGTGCTTATGTGGAGTGAATTACAGTTGTCCATGCATTAGGACGTGAGTGTTTAGTTTCGGCACATTTATGAATGTGCTAACGTTCTGTGTTGCCTTTATTAGGATGTCAGGACGAGGAAGAGGAGCTAGGCGTGGTAGACCTGCGAGGCAGGAAGTGCCGTTACCTGGTGAGATTCCGGCAGTACAGGAGGGGGTTGGTCAGGCCAATGTGGCCGAACCAGTGGGTCAGCAGGCTATGGGTGCCTTGGCCAGAGAGATAGCAGGAGCTTTGGGTATTCTTAGAGCTGGGAATCAGGCAGCTGAGACCGGGCCTTCTTTCTTGAAGAGGGAGTTCTTCCGGTCTAATCCGGACGAGTTTATCGGGGATCCGAAGGAGCCACTGAAGGCTGATGAGTGGTTAGAACAGATGAGTAAGACGTTCGAGATGCTTGGCATTGAGGACGGAGCACTGAAAGTGACCTTCGCATCCTTCCAGCTGAAGGGAGATGCGGGTCAATGGTGGAAGTACGAGAAGGCTCGTGTGGGCGGTACTTGGGAGGCGTTTATAAATGCTTTTCAGGAAAGGTTTTTATCTGCAGCAGCTAGGGAGAAGCTGAGGGATCAGTTTAGCCGGCTTAAACAGCAGGGCTTGTCAGTGGCCGAGTTTGAGGCTACTTTTACCAGTCTGTCCAGGTTTGCACCGGAACTGGTGGCGTCTGAGGAACGCCGTTGCTATGAGTTTGAGCGGAAGTTGAGGCGGGGCCTCAAGTTGAGAGTTGTTGGGTCTTACATTCGAGAGTATAGACACCTGGTTGATGCTGCTGCTCATATGGAGATTATGATGCAGGAGGAGGAGGAAGAACAGAGGGGCTCCAAGAGGAGCCAGGATAGTCAGAGTGATGGCAGGAGACAGAAGGGTTATAACCCTCAGCAGTCTCAGGGTGCAGTCTCTAGATCGACCTTTCCAGTGCCAAGTGTAGGCTCGAGGAGAGGCAGTCAGGGGGAATTCACTTGTTACAAGTGTGGCCAGCTGGGTCACAAGGTTTCAGTTTGCCCGCAGAAGGGTGGGGGTCAGAAAGCTGTTTCTTCTTCAGCTAGACCGCAGAGTCAGAGTTTGGGCAGGGGGCAGCTCTTGACTTGTTATCAGTGTGGACAACCTGGGCACCTGAAGAGGTTTTGCCCACAGTTGAGTGCCACTTCGGGAGCGTCTGGTTCTAGGCAGACGCAGGGTTTTCAGCCAGCTCAGTCTGTGCAGGCCTCGAGGGCCAATCCGGGAGTTTCGTCATCCCAGTCTGTGCAGCAGTCTTTTGCTCCGAGAGGTGAGCAGGTAGACCAGGGCCCTACGGGGCGCGTGTATGCTGTTACCGCGCAGGATTTGGTACCGGCTCCATCAGTAGTGAGAGGTACTTTTCTGTTTTGCAACTCAGTTGCTAGTGTGTTGATAGACACGGGTGCATCTCATTCTTTTGTATCTGCTGCATTTGCATCTGTTTTGGAATTGGAGTTAGCACAGTTAGCATCTCCTATTTGTGTGGTATCGCCTTTGGGTGGTGAGTTGATTCTGAAACAGGGTGTTAGAGGATGTGATATAGAGGTCACCGATTATAGGCTTCCTTTTCCATTTGTTGTCATGCCCATGAAGGGTTTTGATGTTATTTTGGGTATGGACTGGCTATCGTCATACCGGGCTGTTATTGATTGCTACCGCCAGAGGGTTACGTTATGTACCTTGAGCGGGGAGTGGTTCCATTTCTTGGGAGACCGGGTTGGTAGTGTTTTGCCACCGGGGTATGATTCGCGAGGGCGAAGTGAGCTTAGTAGTCTACTTGCTAGCTATGAGAGTGGTGAGAGTGGTGAGACCCTGCATGTATTGCCGAGGGTGGTTTGTGAGTATTCGGATGTCTTTCCCGAAGATCTTGTTAGTTTACCACCTCACCGAGAGATAGAGTTCTCTATTGATTTAGTGCCTGGTACGGCGCCGATTTCTATGGCACCTTATCGTTTTGCACCAGCAGAGTTGGTTGAGTTGAAAGTTCAGCTCCAGGAATTGCTAGATAAGGGCTTTGTTCGCCCTAGTGTTTCACCGTGGGGAGCACCGGCACTCTTTGTTAAAAAGAAAGATGGTGCCTTGAGATTGTGTATTGACTATCGGAAGTTGAATCGGGCTACGGTTAAGAATAAGTATCCTATGCCCCGTATAGATGATTTGTTTGACCAGTTGAAGGGTTCCCGTTGTTTCTCTAAGGTAGACTTGAGATCGGGTTACCACCAGTTGAGGGTCAGGGATGAGGATATTCCGAAAACGGCATTCCGTACGCGGTATGGCCATTATGAGTTTCTGGTGATGCCATTTGGGCTTACCAATGCACCGGCAGTCTTTATGGACTTGATGAACCGGATTTTCCGGGAGTTCTTAGATCGATTTGTGGTCGTCTTCGTGGACGACATCCTTATCTATTCGTCTTCTGAGGAGGAGCACGAGGCACACTTGAGAGTGGTGCTTGAGTTGCTTAGAGCCCATAGGCTGTATGCCAAGTTTGGGAAGTGTGAGTTCTGGCTGGGGGATGTCAAATTCTTAGGCCACGTGGTATCCGGGGAAGGGGTGTCAGTTGATACATCCAAGGTTGAGGCAGTGCAAGATTGGGCACAGCCTAAGAGTGTATTTGAGATCCGCAGTTTTCTGGGATTAGCTGGGTATTACCGTCGGTTTGTGAAAGATTTCTCCAGGTTAGCGTCACCGTTGACTAGACTGACTCGGAAGGGAGTCAAGTTTGTGTGGAGTGAGACTTGTGAAAAGTCGTTCCAAGAGCTGAAAGTTAGATTGACCACCGCTCCGGTGTTGATTATTCCGGAGAGAGGGTTGGGTTATGCGGTTTATTGTGATGCCTCACGAGAGGGTTTGGGTTGTGTGTTGATGCAAGAGGGGAAAGTGGTAGCTTATGGCTCACGTCAGTTGAAAATACACGAGAAGAATTACCCCACACACGACCTAGAGTTAGCAGCAGTGATTTTTGCCTTGAAAATCTGGAGGCACTACCTTTATGGTGAGAAGTTCGAGGTATTCTCGGATCATAAGAGTTTGAAGTACCTGTTTACACAGAGAGACTTGAATTTGAGGCAGAGGAGGTGGATGGAGTTCATCGAGGATTATGATTTTGAGTTGCACTATCATCCGGGAAAGGCCAATGTTGTGGCCGATGCCCTTAGTAGGAAGACCATTAGTGATGTAGCTTGTATAGCCATCCGGGAATGGGAGATGTTGGGGGCACTTGGCGAGTTTGATTTGCTACTGGGCGAATCTGTTGAGGCTGCGGCCTTGTTTTCTGTTGTTGCGCAGCCTACACTTGTGATTAGAGTGTTAGAGGCACAGAGAGGTGATCTTGAGGTAGAATCCCTTCGAGAGAAGATCTCCAGTGGGAAAGTTGAGAAGGGTTTGACGGTGTATCCCGACCGGAGTGTGAGATACCGAGACCGTTTGTTTGTACCGGAGTCTTGCCGAGAGGAAGTACTCCGAGAGTTTCATCATTCGCGCCTTGCGGTGCATCCGGGAGGTACTAAGATGTATCAGGATTTGGGTCGCCAGTTTTGGTGGCAGGGTATGAAGAGAGATGTGGCTGTTTTCGTATCGAAATGCCTTACTTGCCAGCAAGTGAAGGCCGAGCATCAGAGGCCAGCGGGTTTGTTGCAACCCTTGCCTATTGCCGAGTGGAAGTGGGAGCATGTCACTATGGACTTCGTTGTAGGTCTTCCGAGGACTCAGCGGGGTAGTGATGCTATTTGGGTGGTTGTAGACCGGTTGACTAAGTCAGCGCACTTTATTCCTATGCGCGTGAGAGATTCGGTAGATCATCTTGCCGACTTGTATATTCGGGACGTAGTGAGATTGCACGGGGTCCCAGTAACGATCGTCTCAGATAGAGATCCTCGTTTTACTGCTAGGTTGTGGCAGAGTTTGCAGAGTGCCTTGGGCACTAAGTTGACCTTTAGTACGGCCTATCATCCTCAGACTGACGGGCAGTCCGAGCGTACTATTCAGATCCTCGAGGATATGCTTCGGGGTTGTGTCCTGGACTTCAGTGGGACGTGGGAGAGGCACTTGCCCTTGGTAGAGTTTGCCTACAACAACAGTTTTCAGTCTAGCATCGGTATGGCACCGTTCGAGGCCTTGTATGGCCGACCGTGTAGGTCTCCAGTTTGTTGGGCCGAGGTGGGTGATGCACCTTTGTTGGGTCCGGAGTTGGTTAGGGAGACGACGGAGAAAGTTGAGCTTATCCGTAGGAGGCTTGTTACAGCCCAGAGTCGACAAAAGAGTTATGCCGACCATAGAAGGAGGCCTTTGGCGTTTGAGGTAGGTGATCATGTCTTTCTGAAGATATCACCTAGACGAGGCCTGATGAGGTTTGGGAAGAGTGGGAAGTTATCCCCTCGGTTTATTGGTCCTTTTGAGATCCTTGAGAGGATAGGTGAGGTTGCTTATCGGTTAGCCTTACCACCGCAGTTGTCCGGAGTGCATGACGTGTTTCATGTGAGTATGCTTCGGAAGTATGAGCCAGATCCATCACATGTGTTGGATTGGACTGATTTAGAGGTAGATGATGATGCCTCGTATGAGGAGAGACCGGTTCGGGTCTTGGATAGGCGGGATCAGGTACTGCGTGGCAAGACCATTCCTTTGGTGAAAGTCTTGTGGAAACATCACGGAGTGGAGGAAGCCACTTGGGAACGTGAGTTGGAAGTCCGAGAGAAATATCCGGACTTGTTTGTTGATATGTAATCTTGTATTTAAATTTTACATTTTGTTGAACTTAAGAGCTTTTATATATGTCTTAAGTTGTGAAACATTGAAAATGTTTTGATTATTGGAAGTATGTTTGGAACTTGCCTCATATGGAAGTTGAATGTGACACTATATGTGTTGAATATATTGTTGAAATTGGAAAGATAGTGCATAATGTTGATGCATGTTGAAAATACATATGTTGTTTACATATTGTGATATGTCTCTTGTTAAAGGGATGGGATGACCGGTAATGGGTCAAATTGTTGAATGTTCAAGTGTAACATTGTCTAAAATGAAGGAAAACTTGTTTTGAAAACTTGTGCTTAATTTCGGGGGCGAAATTCTTTAAGGGGGGGAGGTTATAGCGATCCCGGGTTTACCCTTGTTGTACAGTGATCCGGACATGTGTCCGTGAATGTTGGTAGTTGTTTATTTTCTAGTTTGCATCCTCTTTACTTTGTATATTGAGTTATAAGATGCGTTGGGCAGGTTTGTTACAGGTTGGTTGCGTTTGGGAGCCTAGTGTTGCTGCCCAGATTTTTGGTCCTTCGCTCGAGCGAGGAGTTTGTCGCTCGAGCGAGAGTTGTGTTGCACCGGTTCTGGACCTGAGAGCTGTCTTTCTTGGCTTGAGCGAGCTTTTCGTGGCTCGAGCGGTCTGGGTTTTTCTTCGCTCGATCGAGAACTTCTTGGCTCGAGCGAGAGTTTTCTGTGTCTGGTCGCTCGAGCGACCAATCCTTCGCTCGAGCGAGCGTGTTTTATATCAGCGCACAGCAGCGTCTAAAACATCACTTTTTCACTTCTTTTCTTTGAGCAAACCCTTAATCCGAGCCTCTCTCACTCTACACTTGCACTCTCTCTAAGATTTGATCTCCCTAGGGTGTGAATCTAGCCTAGGGCCTTTGTTAAAAAGATAGAGGGTGTTGAGAGCTTCGATTTAATCTGAAAAAGTTTGGATTTGGAGCACGTTGATCTTCGAGTCTTCATCTCCTTTGTGGCTTAAACTTCGAGGTAGGGATATCCTACTCCTCTCTTTGGATTTTGTCATTAAATTTTGGTATTTTGAGATGTTGGGCTTTGTTTGGTAATTTTGTGAAAGTTTGGGACTTTTGTGTAATTTTACAAAAGTTGGGGCTTTATTCATAATAAACCTAGATGCATGTTTGGCATGAAAAGAATTGAATGATTATTGAATCATTGATGAAAATGGGACCTAAGGGTTGAAATGGTAATTATGGAAAAATGGCCTAATTACATTGTTTAATTAATTGGGATAATTAAATGTGAGAAATGAGGAATGAAATGTTGATTGAATATCCATTGTGCGTTTATTTTCTGTTTAGAAATAACTGTTTTGGGCTATCGGTGGAGGATAGTCGTGATTGTTGTAGACAATGCATGATGATTAGGTAAACTGAAACTAATCAATGAAATGTGTCATGGAACTTGACGGTTGATAGAATACATTAACTGTATGTATTGGGTGATTGTATATAGAACCATTGTGTTTGTATACGTTATGTGTAGAGGAGGAGATAGGGGATGTACTCCGCGGTTTAGGGGAAGATAGGGGATGTACCTCTAAACCGGATAGGTATTGGGAGGAGATAGGGGATGAACTCCGTAGACACAGCTCATATGCTTGTCTAGAGAAGTGAAGATAGAGCTCATATGCTTATCTTTGTGAAGTGTGGATACAGCTTGTATGCTTATCTGTGGATATTGTTGATATACATATCTGTTGAGAATGTGGATATAGTTTTTATGCTTATCTGAATGTGAGATATAGTTTTTATACATATCTGTGGAAATGATGATAGAGCTAGTATGCTTATCTGTTGTTAAAGGGAAAATGAAAAGTAATTGGGACTTGTAAGTCGTTGACATAAATATGTTATTTATGTGATTGTATCAGTGTTGACCAACTATCAATTGCTAATGTTTTAGTCATTGTCCATGGTTGGTTTAGTGCATTTCTACTGGGCTGTGGCTCACCCTATATGGGAATATCATTTTCAGGTACAGGAAGCATGCCACCTCCAAGGACATAGCTTGGGAGGCTAGAGGCGGACATAGTGTAGTTGTTTTACTTTTGATGTATTACATGTAACTTCAAGCCAAGGGCTTAATGTGTAAACGAGTTAGTACTCTTTTGTTGTAACCAAGTGTTAACTTGGAAAGCTGTAAGCCCGTAGGGCATTTTGTTTTGATGTAAACATGTAATACTTATGTAATGAAACTCAATGAAATAAAGGAATGTGGTTAGTTTATATGTAAATGCATGTCGTATTTAATGGGTTTAATGTTATTATTTCGAGGGCGTTACAAAATTGAACCAACCTTTATGTGTCTCTTCCAACCCCGTCTTCACCTCGAAATTGTCTTGACGATGAGCCACTCCGGAATCCACCAAAGCTTCAGGCTTGAATTCTTCAGAATCCACCGAAGAACAACTCTCTCTTTTGTGTAGAATTAAACAACCAATCCTTTGATGTATACTCTTTAAACCATGAGTTGAATACTCAATCAAAACATCAAAGAAAACTAGCAAAATATTCCCAGATATAAATCTTAGAATCCAAAAAGAAGATCTGGAGGAGTAATCCTAGATTTGGACTGAAACACGAATTTATAGAAAACTGTCCCACGATATCCACTCGAGCGCCCAACAGCCCGCTCGAGCGGCTTCAGCAAAATCTACATGTGACAAAACAGAGGTCCGCTCGAGCGCTTGAGAACCCGCTCGAGCGCGAAATCACATCTTCCAGTATTTTTACAGACCTGACAAACTTCTGAAACCCAGTATTCTCCGCTCGAGCGGGGGAATGTCTGCTCGAGCGGACAGGCAATTTTGAATGCATTTTTGCATTTTGCTTCGGGGCGCTGCCCCTCGATCCCGCCGTGGCGTTGCCCCAGACCCGCCAAGGGGCGCTGCCCCCTCGCTCCCCGCTAGCTGACCGGGTAGCTTGATCCCCGTCATAATCAGCGAAGTGGCAATCTTGAAAGAATTAACATCACAAACTTCTCTGCAAGGCACAATTCGAGTTGGATTCGCACCTAAAAACTCATAGCCTCACTGAAATAAAAATGCGAAAACAAATACAACTGAAAGGAGTTTTGTCAAACGGGATTGCCAAAAAAAAAAAAAAAAAACCCAACACTTTCCTTAGGTTGTCACAAGTCCTATTGGTCACAGCGAAGCTGTTAGTGAGGGGCACACGGTGGTTCGGGGGTTGTTTTGAATTTTCTCCCTCGAAACGCCTTTTTTGACTAAGTTTAGGACGTGTTCGTCTCTAGCTCTCTAACTCACCTAGTACTCCAAGTCAAAAAAAAAAGAAACTAGTTAGAAAAATGCATGATTCCTAACTATACAAAATGCCTAATACAACACATGCGATATGCTCATTTAGTGGACTTAAACATCATTTTGGACAAATTGATTAAAGAATGGCAAAGACTATTGAAATCAGCTTAAAATGAACCAACCAACATAAAGAAAACGAGTTATATTGCCTTGGTTCGGCCGGACGTTATGCCGAACCCTAAATAAAGATTTTTGGACCTAGTCTGGTCCATTTAGAACCGGTCGCAGCCGGTTTAAAACTTCTCCAAAGTCCCTTTTTAGGCCCATATTTTCATTTTTGGGCCCAGCCGTGTGTTTTGGGGCCCGGTCGGGTCTCAATAGTGCCAAACAGATAGCTGGTGGGAATTTGACAGTTGGCTTTGTTTGAAGATATTTTTGGCCATTTTGGCTCAAATTTTATAAATAGACCCCATGCATTCAGATTTTGAGATTAGAAAATTTTCCAAAAGCTTTGAAGAGCTGAAAAGACCTCCTTCCATCTTCTTTTCTTCTTTGACCTTCAAACCTTCTTTAGCTATATATACATCATACAAACACCATTAGAGCTTGTTCTTGAAACTTTTTGCTAGAGTTTCAAACCATATTCCATAAACTTGAGGGTGTTGAAATCAAGTTTGTTATGACAATGGAACTTAAGGCTCGGTTTAATTTGATTTGGTTTGGTTTGGTTTGGACATTGTCATAGCAACAAATAATCTTCTTTCAATTTGTTTTGTAATTAATCCCCTTCTTTCAGCACAAAATTCATGTACTTCTCTGATAGCTCTAAATATACCAATGGTAAGCATAATTCTGACCCCATCATTGGCTGAAACACACATGAAAAATAGCATTGGGCGAAGATTCTAAGCATGAATGTAAGAGAGAAGTTTACACAGGTTTTACATAGTGAGACCTAACAATAAAATAATAACTCTTGTATAGAAGTCTTCCTAGTTGAACCGGGGAGCAAATTTCAACAACAGCAAAAACTCTGTGTCTACACCATTTGGAGGTTCTATGATATGTGCTTATGTATATCCGACATGTGATATTATAATTGGTGATATGACATTGTACGTTGATTTGCTGCCTTTAAGCATTGATCATTTTGATTGTATATTGGGCATGGATTGGTTAACGAAATATTGTGCCACTATTGATTGTGTGAATAAAATCGTCATGTTTAGACCACCTGGTCTGAAACTCTGTGCCATGCATAAAAAAGTCTTATAATAACTCTGAATCGCACACAGATCACTCTCAATTCCCACCTTGCTTCCCATGTAACCACCTATTAAAGTATTTTTCGACATTTCTTCACTAATTTTCCAACAATCCACTTTTCAAAGTGCCTAAATTGTAAGCTAGATGGAAATATAGATGCAATATCACAATTTCACTCAATTATAGATTTATTGATTGGATTTGAAAGTGTAGGAATGGAGTAAATGAGTCTACCGGTAAAGATTGCCTCTCTCGATGCTCATGTCCAGGAAGCAGAGGATTGGAAGGTTGTGTTGGTTGACAATGTTGATATGACCGGCCTGCTTGGAGTAGATATCGGCTTCTCTTCGTTCATCAATGTTCAAGTAAAGCCTAATGGCGCAGAAAGTTTCCAAAACCATCAAAGTCATATAAAAAACTATCCATAGATATTATAATTTCTACTCAAAGTCAAAGCAGATGAAATGGTTTGGCCAAGCAACAATGCTTCCAATAGCATCTTCAAGCACAAACATGTCACAATTAGGGCGAAACAAGGTGCATTGACTTTGGCATGGTCAACCCACACTTTCCAACACCCAGGGCCAAGAGGCATGCGATGTACCATTTGTTTAAAATCTGTTGATGCAATTGTGCCTTCCGCAACCACCACATTTGTCCCATTCCAATTCAACAATTTGCGTTTGGCATTGTCCAAGTTAAATCCACCATTCCCAGTTTCATTCTCATCATGCAACTATCATGAAAGAAAACATAAAATAAGCTAATGAATTGAAGACATAATTAAGGTAATTAATAATGCCACCATCCTCACTAAATTTTCTTCCAATTTTAATTAAAAATATCTTCATATTTTAAGGAACTACTTTTTCAAGCATCATCTCCAACAATACTTTCTATAATTTTTAAGTGTTACTATTAGTACTCTATCAATTATTTTGACCACTCCATTTCTCTGGACCCGCACTTATAATTTTTAAAACTCTTAAAATTTCTTAGAATTGGGTTGTTTTAAGCTATTCAATAGGTCAGTGTTGTAGAATAGTTAAGAGTCAATACCTTTGAAACCTTTGCTAGGAGCTTATATTGCTAAATATGCTTATATTTCTTACTCAAGCATATGCCCTGAAAACTACCCAAATCATTGATTGATTGAATTTTTCATCTAAATATGTATGAACATGAAAATTCCTTCCTCAAACATAAGTTGTTGATAATAACTATACCTTCTAGTTGTTAACTTTAGTTGCATCAAGAAGTTATTCTTATTCTTGGTTTTAAATCTGAAGAAAATTACAGCAGTAGACAGGTTCATTGAGAATTACAACAGTATTCTTGGTCCTACTTTAGCAGAAAATTACAGCAGTATTCTTGGTCTTACTTGAGGTGATGTTCAATGAGATAATTCAAAGATTTTATGAAAGAATTTAGTGTTCTTTATTTCTTGTTTATACCAAACATTGTCTAATTATTATATGAAACACCGAGAGAACCGCTGCAGTTAAATGGCTCTCGTTAGATTGATTTGGTAGCTATGCTTAGCCCATTGTTTGAATCATATAATATAGGACCACCAAGCTGTTGCCTTAACAACTAAATTACATAAGAAAAATAATTGACAAATAGAATTTTTATAGTTTTCACAACGTATCCCACCCATAGAAGAATAATAATAAGAAGAAGAAGAACAAAATAATGATGGAGGGTTGTCTTTTTATCTTTCAACAGAAATTACCTGTTAAAAGAAAAATATTGCAGAAGATAACCTCATCAACTTATTTAAGAACAGTACACACCTTGTAAACACTATTAACTTTTGCCAAATTGATAGTGGTGGAATCCTTAATAGCTCCAAGTGCCTTCCTCAAACTTTTCTACGTACCTCCTCCCAACATCCTCTCTATCAATTACAAAATTCTACACAATCGTCAACTATATAAATAGTGTTGGAATAATTAAATGAATCTTAATTCCCCTCAACGAAAAACAATAACTGTTACTACTGGGGATTATAAGAATTAATGAATTTGAATTGTGTGTTAGGAAACCAATCATAAGTTGCTACATCGGCGGGCAGGAGGAGATCCTCCATAATGGATTGGACGAAAACTCTGCTCATAGTGTAGGGGTCTATTTAGACATTTTTATAATTTAGGAGATAAAATGATATTTTTCAATTGTTTAAAATGTCTATTTGTACGCTTATGCAACTAGGTATATATGGAAGAAATGAGAAAGGAGGGGTTTTTGCTTGCTTACCTGCCCAAATGCGAGCTATGATTGAGGAGAGATTCCATCCGAGCGTGAAAATGCCAAAAGCCATAGCTTTCTTGTGAGGCAGAAGATCTTGCACCCCATCATGCATTTTCTTATTTATGATGTGTGAATGAAAAATTGAATTCACAAGACAATATCAAATTTTGGTTAAATGCTTTACTACTCCGCTTGTTCCAAATTGTTGTAAATTATTTGTTATTTTATATATGGTGTGATATTGTCTAGAGCTTATTGGGCTATTGAATGGGTATAGTCATTTTGAAGCAAATAAGAAATGGCAACACTAAGACGATTATAATAATTTTAACTATTATTATATTCTCCACATGTGTCCTATATTTTAAAAATTATTAAGAGAGTTCTCGAGTAGGCCCATTTTAAATTTTTTCAAAAAATAAAAATAAACAAATAAATCACTTCAACTCAACAGTGTTACACTACATTATAATATTTGCACCAGTCTTTGCAATCTTGTAATGACGACTTAGGGGACCAGTCATACGAAACATATATTTCACATGCATTTTCACATAACCATCTTTTGTATTCTGGATCTGATGTATTTCGATCTAGTGGATTTATACACTCAATATCGTCCAACAAATCACTAGCCACAAGAACCACCAACACCGACACTATAGCAACCCCGGTCTTTTCCCATTTGATTATTGTATCCGGACTTACGTTCCGTAGATTCCGTCATTGTATAATTGTTGTTGTCATTCATTATTTTCTTATTTTGAGTCTTGGGTTGTGTTGGGAAGATTTGGAGCAGGTTGGTTGAGCTTAGGAACCAAGTCTAGTTGCCCAGATTTTGGCTAGTCCGCTCGAGCGGGGGTTTGGACGCTCGAGCGGGGAATACACCCATCCAGTATGTCCTGTGTAGTGTTAGCCGCTCGAGCGGGGGTTTGGACGCTCGAGCGGGAAGTCGTGAGTGACGCTTGAGCGAGGAGTTGGGCGCTCGAGCGGGGACCTGTCTGCAAAAACTTCTGGGAGAGTGCATTCACCGCTCGAGCGGGAGTTTGGCCGCTCGAGCGGGAGTCTGTGAGTGGAGCTCGAGCGGGAGTTTCCACGCTCGAGCGGGGCGACTGGTATAAAAATCCGAGATCCGACTTTCAGGATCATTTTTCATCTCCTTTTTTATTTTAAAACCCTAGAACCGTCTTCTCCCTCTCCCTACACACCTTCTCTCTTAGGTTTGATCTACTTAGAGTGTATTTCTACCCTTAGCCCTTTGTTAAAAAGATAGAGTGGGTCGAGGGCTTCCGTTTAATCTGAACAATCTTGGGTTTGGAGCACTTTGGTTTTCGTCATCTTCTCCATTCGAGTTCTTCGCTTCAAGGTAGGGATTTCCTACTCCATCCTATAAGTTTTGTCCTAAGTTTTGGTATTTTGATATGTTGGGAGTACTTTGGTAATTTTGGGAAAAACCCTAGTTGTATTAATAAATTAATTTGTATAATTAATTTAAGGAAATTGGGGAAATTGGTTAAATGCATGAAATTGAGGAACTCATTGATTAAATGGTGTAGTTGGATAATTAAAATCACTCGCCTATTGAATTGTTGATATATTTATTTCCAGTCTAGAAATAACTGTTTTAGGCTATCGGTGGAGGATAGTCGTGTTTGTTGTAGACATTGCATGTGGATTAGGAATAACTGAAACTAATCACATTGGTTAAGTCATTAATTTTGACTATGGCATTGATACAGAAAATACGTGTATTGATTGAGCATTGCATTTGCATACATTGTTTTGTGTGTGGGAGGAGATAGGGGATGTACTCCACGGTTTAGGGGAAGATAGGGGATGGACCTCTAAACCGGATTTTGTTTGGGAGGAGATAGGGGATGGACTCCATTAGCATCACTTTTATGTGTGCTTATTTATATAGAAGTGTTTTATTGATACAGCACTAAAATGTGTATCAATCTGGAAGTATGAAGTGTTTGATTTGAGCTTGAGTCTCATTTGTTTGTTGATATTGGAAGGATGTGAATATGATATATGTGATTCACTGTTGTAAGTTTGGCCAGGTTCTGAGCCATGTTGATAAAATTGGAAAGTAAAACGTATCTTTGGCAATAGTGTCATGAGACTGTAAAATGAAGTAATTGATTATTTTGGTTAACCATCTGTTGAATGCTATTGCTTTATTCATTGCTTATATGTGGTTTAGTATATTTCTACTGGGCTGTGGCTCACCCTTTATGGGAACATCATTTTCAGGTTCAGGCGATAAACTACCTCCAAGGACTTAGCTTGAGAGGGTTTGGCTTCTGGATTGAAGAAGACTACCTTTAGTTAATAGTTGTTATTTATTAGTACATGTAAACATTCAAGCCTAGGGCTTTTCTTGTAATGAGATTAGAACTCATATTTTTGAATCCAAGTGTTGGCTTGGAAAGATGTAAGCCTGTAGGGCATTTTATTCGATGTTACATGTAATGCTTTATTTAGTAATACTCTGATGAATGAATTAATAAATTGTCTTCTTTAAATAATGCATGTCAATGATATATAATGGGTTAATTTTGAGGGCGTTACAGACACAAACAACCTCTTCAAAGACATATTTTCGAAACCTAAAACCAAGGGAAAGGAAAAGACTGGATAAAGAAAACTGGTTGAAGTTGTAGTTACAATGAACTATCTATAACAGATTTATAAACTCTTCACATTTCATAAGACATTTAATTAGAATGTACTGACATTAAAATTATCAACTGAAATGTATTTAGATCATGGCATTAATTGTGCATTAAAATTTGGTTATCTGACGGAACTGCAACCTGAACACAATTTAATCCCTCTTGACATTGGCTCGCGTTGGATTTTGATTATATTAAATTTATGGAATTAATTGTATTTTTCTCTAAATGGTGTAGTTTATTGTACTCCATGTATGATTATGTGTTTAAATACATTGTATATATATGATTGTTTAAGAAGGAGAAAAGGGATGGAACCCACTGTTTGGGAGGAGAAAGGGAATGGACTCCATTATAATTAAGTTGGCCGGAGTGTCCTGGGTGAAAGTCCCGAAATTTATACATGGGTGCCAATCTCGCAGACGAAATATCCTTAAAATGGCAGATTGAAGTGTTTGTGTATCAATGACGTGATTGTAGAACCACTGAGTTGTAGTCTCATTTGGGTAATTGAGAAATGATGGAATTAACTCATGTATTGAAATGAATTGAATGTAAATAGATTACGACTTGGATTTGGTACCTCATGGATATATATAAGACGTGAATGTTTTGTCTTTTGGAAACATAATTTTTGAAAATTTAGAATACAAAATTATAATTGTTTCCTAAATAATGGATGTTTTCAAAAGGAAAAAATTTCTTTAAAAGCAGTTATGAAAATTATTTGTCAAACAAATATCCGTACTAGTTTCTATTTTCCATTATTTTCGTTAACACAAAATATTTAGAAAAATGTTAAAATATGCTATTATATATATATATATATATATAAATATATATCAATATAAGTCATTTTTTTCCATTTATACGATTAACGAATTATTAATAATAAAAAAAAATCAAGTGTTTTGTGAACTAAAATTTCAAGGGAGTCTGATATAATTATAAAAAATTTGTGTGATTTATTATATATATTTTTTAATCTCCAGAAAATTAGTGTAATTTACCCATATAATAGTAACACATAAAAGAATAATACTTGCACACCTTTGATCCACCTATAAAAGAGAGTCTAGCCATAATATAGTAAGCAAACAAAGAAATTAGTCTATTGCGCCAATTTCTTTATGACACAGTGGAATGGATTTTGAAGAACCACGCCCAATATAGTACAAAAATCTTAGGAAACTTTCGAATTTTGAATATTAAAATTTACAAATTAATGTTACAGTTTCGTTACATCCACAGTAATTCAATCCACAATAATTCTAGAAATATTTTCTTATGCTGAAAACTTTGCTTGTATTAAAATTTTTCTTATTTTTTTACAACTTGTGCCTCACTTTGATGAGGGGTGCACCTTGCCTTGCACCTCACACTTAGGCTCCAAGAGACCTTAGTGCCTCAATGCACCGAGAGCATTTTAAAACACAGATAGGTGAACCTCAAGGGATTGGCCTAGTGGGTGTAACTTGAGGCCTGGGGATATACTCCCTCTAAGTTTCAGGTTCAACTCACATTAGGTGCTATCAATTCCTAAGGATCATACCTGCAAGCTCTTCCTGAGATTTGCCCAATGCCCATTTTTAAATGAGGTTGAAATATTGCATGTTTCATTATTATTATTTTAAAAAAGAAAAAAAAAAGTAGGGAAAGAAATTGATCCTATTTAACTTTAATCTTCATGTCCAGATTAGGGGGCAAATAAAAGAAGAAAACAATAGGAATTTCCAAGTTATTTATCCAATTTTGGTTTATTTGAAGTCTACTTTCAAGAAAAGTGAGATTTAACGGCGTTAATTTGACGGCGTTTAAAAAAATGCCTCTGTTTCAAAATATTTAACGATATTTTCTTAAACGTCGCATTTTTATTGACTAACACGATACCGTTTTAACTTCAGAAAATTCAACAAATGTGCGTCTTAAGCCCACTTTGTTGAGTGAAAAAAATCATGTTTTAATCCCACATAAGGTGGCAAATCCGCATCTGTAAGCCCACTTGAGGGTGGCAAACTCAAACCATTTTCGGAAGCAAACATGAGTTGAATTGTTCCAAAATGAGCAGACTAGTCTATACTTGTATGTGTGTGCATCACATAGTAAGGTTAGCTTAATAACCGGAATAGAAACATATAATGTTGATAAAAATCATATCATGATTAGTAGAGGCCGATCTTTGATTCGACGAGCGGGGGTGCTCAATTCATGGCCTTCCCCTCTCGTACCTAAGTTCCTAAGCCGAGGTAACTTTGGTGATGACGGACACGTGGCCTTTGGCACGAGTCAAGGTTTCCTAAATTTTTCCAAAAACAAAAATATTTAGGTGGCGACTCTGTATCTGGCAAAGCAGTCCAATTTTGGCATTATTTGATTGAAAATTGATTTTCCAAAACGATTTACTGGATTTGGACTCTTTGGTATTTATTTTATTTTTTATGACTATTTTAACCTGAAATCCATCCAAAGAACTGATATTGAACGAGTTTTTAACGAGATGAAATTGAACGAGTTCTTAACGAGTTAAATATGAATTGAGAAAAGACTTCTCATGCGTCTCATTCCACGTAAACTTTATTCCCTTTCTCGTTAGTCTAGTCAAAGATGAGACTAACTTAGAGAAATCCTTTACAAACCGATTGTGAAATTAATTTGTTTAAATAAAATTTTATTTTCAAATTAATTGCAAATAAAAGTTACAATTCTTGTTTCTTTTATTTTTACAAAATTTAAATTATGTGTTTTTGGTTTAATTTTCTGTGTAGTATAAAATTCTAATTATAATTTTATTTTATAATTTAGAATTAATGACTACTGAAACTAATCCTCAAACAAGTACTGGTATAGTGGCTTTAATTGCGCCAACCCCCTCTCTTGTTGTGACTGTGCCGGTTACTCATGATGAAAAGCTAGAGAAGTTCTTAGGAACTGATTTTAAAAGATGGCAGCAAAAAATGTTGTTTTATCTTACTACTTTCAACATATCATGGAATGCTCCTACTCTGAACGAGGGTGAAACCGACCAACAATTGGTTGCTACGGTCGATGTCTAGAAACATGCTGATTTCCTTTGCCGGAACTACATCTTGAATGAACTTGATGACACATTGTACAACGTTTATAGCCCTATCAAGACGGCAAAGGAACTTTAGGAGTCTTTGGAGAAAAAGTATAAAACAGAAGATGTTGGCTCGAAGAAATTCGTAGTAGGTAAATTTCTAGACTTTGTGATGGTCGATAAGGTAAATACTATTTGGATGTGATTAATATCCAATTACCTATTTTTTTATGCTTACATGCAAATTCATTGTACTTTCTATTATTCAATATTAAACATTGACCTTGTCTTATTTGCTTAAGTCATGCCTAAACTACACTTGCTTATGTCCCCATACATGTACCCATTTTTTGGATACATATCCAATATCCTAAGATTTAGATTTAGGAAGGTTTGATGTTTGGACGTGCACCCACACCCAATATTCGTATATTAGTCCACACAGCAAAGGAAAGTATAATATGCATCCCTTAGTGTAGCAAATTCACTAATGTTAGTATATACCATACCACACTTGTCTCACATAGAGACTATATCATGACAGAGGGTACAATTCCCCTTGTTGAAGTCCATTTTTTAGATTTTATAAAATCTAGCATAGTGATGGTGGAAGTTGCCGTTTTGTTGCGTGAACCTAAACCATTGTCTAATTGTGGTAGAGGTTTGAGGGTATCCTTGTAAAAAACCCTTGAAGAAGTGGATGTAAATATTTAAATTAGAGTGCTACTACTAGCACCCCATAAATTATTTTGAACCCCAAAATTTTTAGTTTTTTTATTATAATAATAACCTCAAATAAAATTATTACAAAGGACATCATTAATTTTGGGACACCACATCTCACAATTAAACCTACACACCTCCTACATCATGAACTAGAGTTTATGAGAGCACCCACCTCCATCACCACCCATCTATCTTTCGCAAATCACATCTTCAAAACCTAGCCATCCTCAAAACTTTGAAAACCCTTTGGCGGCAATATTCCGGCGGTAACGATGGCAACCATTTGATTACCTACACTTCTCCGGCAATGACAATGAGTGGAAGTTTTTTTAACAACCATAACTCCATAAGACGAGAGGAGTACAACAATAAAAGCTTAGAGGAGGTTCATTGCTTTGATGTTGTTCTTAGCTTAGAGAAAATTGGCCTTGTAAGGGTAAGTTTCTTTAAAAAAAAATGGCAAAAATAATAAAATATGTTCGTCATTTTTTCGGGACTGAACTCCTAAACATATGATCGAAATTCAGGAACACATGCCCGAACATTGTTTATTTGTTCCAGAGCCGGTAACCGAACATTTATTATTTGTTCAGAAATAGGTAACAGAACCTTATTCATAGGTACGAACCTATTTTGCTGATCACATTTTGAAATTTAGCTCTTGTTTGGCATCAACTAAGAAAGATAAAAAGTCAAAAAGTCACTAAAAAAGAAAATATATATATATATATACTATTCACAATGTTTGGGCGGGAATCTGGGGCTGAATACTCAGAGTGCAAAAAGACGATTTTGCCCTTGCTTTTGTCCCTTCCTTTGAGAATACAATTATTAAAGGGATACAAAGGTTTATAGAGGGTCTAACATCAACATCTCCTCTCCTTCTCCAAATACACGCATAAACACTCCTACGTGAAGCTGCCGACATTATTGAATTCAATATAATAATTAAAAAAACAAAATTGCACAACTCACGGGTGAAAAAAAAAAACCAATGCAGCTCAGTGCATTGCCTCGAGTTTGACAACTCCACTGACGTGCACGGAAAGCATGTCTCCACTTAGAAGGGTAGAAAGGTAATTTTAGTATTTCATACAATATTTTAATACACATTTTTTCATAAAAAGTCAAAAAGTTATTCCAAACAACCATATTTTTTTTCCTCTACTCTTTAAGCCAAAAAAGTCAAAAAGTGCACTTATATAGTTCATCCAAAACAATCCTGTAATTTGTATTGTTATTTATTTCAGTTTTGAAGAAGCAATGAGAGAGAGAGAGAGAGAGCATACCAACTGTGATAATGGTTAAACCGGCAGAGATAGAATTCTTCTTCTTCTTCGTAGGTTTTGAAAAGGATGAGACTCTTCTTCTTTTTAGTAGGTTTTATAAGGGTTTTTTGGAAGGGACATTTTTTTCCTGTTTGGTAACCATTTCGCTTCCAGTTTTTAATTTATATTTACAAAAATTTTAAAAACTGTCATAAAAACTTGTTTGATAATTTTTTTGGTTTATAAATGGTTGTCTCAGTTTATAAATTTGGTGGAAAAAATGTAAACTCAAAAAATGAATTTACGTTGGTTTTAAGCAGAAATTTAAAAATTTGACTAACAAATTTTTTTTTTCAATTAATTTTTTTTCAATTATAATGTGTACGATCCCATTGTCATAAATAATAAAAAATAAATACAAATATTTTAGGTCTGAACAAACATATATTTTTAGTTTATGTTTTTAAAATTTTTCAAATATTTTGTTCAAACCAAACACATTTGTAGTTTATGTTTTTCTAAAAATAAACAAAAATCAGTTTATAAAAATTTTGTAAACATAAACCAAAAATGTAAACGTTACCAAACGCTACCTAATGTTTCAAAATTTATAAGTAGCGGTTCAAAGAAATGGGGGGTCCAAAATAATTCATGCGGTGCTAATAGCACCACTCTTAAATTACTTGGTGAAAAACCATTTCTTACTGGATAATGTCGGTAGGGAAGGTCAGGAGTGGGCATAGACAAGTTGTCGTATTGCTGTAAATCTGTTGGAACAATCTTCTATGTAAAATAAATAACTTGAAACAAATCAAATAAATAAAATTAAATTACTTACAAAATTTATTTTACCGAAATATAAAGTACATAAAAAATCAAGTCAATTGTGTGACATTCTGTCTTTAAGATAAATTCGCCCTGCTATCGTGCTTACGGATAAAAGGCATTTGTCTACCAGGATACAATGATCTTCACAAATTGTAGTAGCACTCCAAACAATTAAACGGCAAGCCAAACCTGTGTTTTATACTCTCTAAATATTCTCTAAAATTAATATGAAGAATTATGCAAAGAAAGAACAAAATGTGGACAGCAAGAAAATGAATTTTTTAGACTATTTTTTGATCCAAAAGACTACTGAAATGGCTGGCATTTATAGGCATATAGATCTGTCCAAACAGGTGTTGTCTTGAACCGAACAGGTATGAAACTGTTTTGAACAAATACAGTTCAAAATTCCAACAAATCTGAAGCAGTTTCAGATTTGAATCTGTCTGGAAAAACTATCCAGAACTGCTGAGCAATTCTGGCAGTTAAAACCTGTTAAAAACCAGTTTATCTGTAGGGAATTTTGGATTGGAAGTGGTACAATTATGGACATAAAATTTGAATTAAAATTTGGTACAAAATTTTGAATTAATTTCCCGTAATAATTTTTGTAAAAAATTCAAACAGATTTTCTCCAAAATATTAATGTTAGAACCGACTCGACCCACAATCCACACCCATGCCCACCTGGCCGATCGGACAGACAATGGTAGCCGCACGCGCGCGTGTGGTGGTTTGAGCCAAGGTTTCATTTGTCCATAATTCCTCCCTTCTACAAACTTGGGTTGTCCCTTGGGGCCTAACCCAAATGTTACCACCTAGAACTTATATACACATAAAAGTTCTCTTAGGTTTCCAATGTGGGACAACCATTACAAGAAAACCCACATTTTACTTCTTTAAATATTCATTCCACAAACCCGAAAATGACGTCAAGTTCTCATTCACTCATAAATGGTTTTGACGAACCATCTTCACCGTGTGACTTTCCATGCAGCAAGGAACACGTCACCTCTTTGGACCTTCCCCAAAAGACGTTTGGGACCCACTCAAATTTGGGCTCAAAGTTGGCCCAAAAGAAGCCTATAAAAATCATTATTTCCAATAATCCCTCACATGAATAGAATTTGACAAAGAGAAAATGCAACAACATGATCTAATACAGAGAGTACAGAAATTGGAAATATTCTGCAAAGGATAGGTAGCTTTTGGCTTTGAACCTTCCCTTGTGAAACACTATCAGATTCACTAGCTAACTAGTGAACATGATGTCTTAAACTGTTCAGTGGTTTGCGTAAACCAGGACAATAGAAATCACACAGTATACCACCGGACACAGTTTAGTTCTCACTATTGTGTTCATCTTGGCCCTGAACAACCTGGTGTTTCATGAGTGCTCTAGAGAATTGTAACCCTTCACAAATCTCATAGAACCGTCCTAGTTCACACTCATATAGGTGATTCTTATGAAGAGTATCCTGCCATACTTCACTAGGTATACCTAGATATAAGAATCATTAAAAGTATAACTTAACCTAAAATGCTGCAGACATCACTATTTCATCATAGAAATGGATAGGAGTTTGACTTCGCAGTGATCTTTATGAGTCATACACAACGTGGTTGTCCCTTTGAACCTAGATATTGGGATCTCCAGTCAATTAGGTTGGGTTGCTGTTGAGGTAACTCTTATTTAATAAGCTTAAGTTTCATCTCCCTCGACGAATTCTCAACTAACTCTCTTACTAACCCTTTGGTTAGTGGATCCACTATGTTGTCTTTAAACTTCACATATTGAGTGGAAATAATTCCATTAGAGAGTAGTTATCTTACGGTGTTATGTCGGCGACGAATGTGTCGTGACTTACCGCTATACATATGACTCTGTACTTTACCAATTGCTGATTAACTATCACAATGTATACATATAGCAGGCACCGGTTTTAGCCACATTGGAATACCTTCAAGGAAGTGGCAAAGCCATTCTGCCTCTTCCCCAGCTTTATCTAAAGCTATGAATTCTGATTCCATAGTAAACCTAGCAATGCAAGTCTGTTTGGAAGATTTCCAAGATACGGCCGCCCCACCAAGAGTAAAGACATACCCACTGGTGGATTTTGAGTCTCTAGTATCCGATATCCAGTATCCTTCAAGTATTGTTGGATATCTAGTATAATTCAATCCAATGTTACGAGTAAATCGAGGATATCTTAGAACCCTTATAATAGCTTTCCAATGTTCTACTGCTGGATTACTCGTATATCTACTTAATTTACTTACTGCATAGGCTATATTTGGGCGAGTGCAGTTCATAAAGTACATTAAGCTTCCAATAATTTGGGCATACTCTAATTAGGAAATACTTTCCTGTACATTCTTAGAAAGAAACAAATTAACATCCACAGGTGTTTTAGCAAGATAATCGTCATATTTGATAAATTTGTCAAGTATTTTCTCAATGTAATGTGATTGTGACAAAGCATAACCTTCTGATAGTTTGGTAATTTTCATACCAAGAATTACATCAGCAATTCCCATGTCCTTCATGTCAAAATGTTTATTCAACATTTTCTTGGTAGTTTTAATCATGTCACTATTACTACCTATGATGAGCATATCATCCACATAAAGACATACTATAACATAACCGTTGTTTGTATTTTTAAGATAAACACATTTGCCACATTCATTAATCTTAAATTCATTTGACATCATCGCTTTGTCAAATTTCTCATGCCATTGCTTTGGTGCTTGTTTTAAACCATATAATGATTTAACCAATTTACACACTTTTGTTTCTTTTCCTAGAACAGAAAATCCTTCTGGTTGTTCCATGTAAATTTGTTCATCCAACTCACCATTTAAGAAAACGGTTTTCTCATCCATTTGATGAATTTCTAGATTATATAAAGATGCAATGGCAATTAGCATTCTAATTAATATTATTCTAGTAACTGGTGAGTATGTGTCAAAATAATCAAGACATTTTTGTCTAAAACCTTTGATCACAAGTCTTGCGTTGTATTTGTCAATTAATCCATCTGATTTCATTTTTATTTTGAAAATCCACTTGTTCCCAAGAGGTTTATAATAAGGTGGTAAGTCCACTAATTCCCAAGTGTGATTTTGCAAGATGGATTCAAATTCACTATTGACCTCTTTTTCCATAAAGGAACTTCAGGACTGGACATAGCCTCTTTAAAAGTTAAAAGCTCATTTCTAACAAAAATATTAGAAAATCTGGACCAAAAGATTTTGAGGTTCTAGCACGTTTACTATGCCTAGGTTCCCCTTCATCAATTTGATCTATCTCTTGCTCTTGTTCTTGATCTTGACTAGTAATATCTTCATAAGATCTTTTATTATTACTAGTCTCTTGTCCAGTCTTATTTGGAAATATCTGTTCAAAGAATGATGCATTCCGAGATTCAATAATAGTATTTACATGCATTTTCGGTATATTCTGATTTATGAATCAAAAACCAATATGCACTACTATTCTTGGCATAACCAATGAAAATACAATCAACGGTTTTATGACCTATCTTAGTCTTTTTAGGACCAGGAATAGCCACTTTAGCCAAACACCCCCACACTTTTAAGTATTTGTAGGATGGTACTCTCCCATGCCACAATTCATAAGGTGTTTGATTCACTTTCTTTCGGGGTACTTTATTAAGTATATAATTAGCAGAAAGTATTAATTACCCCCACAAGTTCTGAGGTAATCCAGAACTTATTAATGTGGCATTCATTATTTTTTTATAGTTCTATTTTTCCTTTCAGTAATTCCATTTTGCTGAGATGAGTAAGGAGCGGTGGTTTGATGAATTATTCCATGTTCTTTACAAAATTCACCAAAAGGTGATTTGTATTCACCATCTCTATCACTTCTAAGATTCTTAATTTTCTTACCAAGTTGATTTTCAATTTTATTATTATATTGAATAAAAGTTTCCAAAGCTTCACCCTTAGTTTGAATTAAATAAACATAACTATATCTAGTATAGTCATCTATGAAAGTGATAAAATATTTTTTCCCACCTCTGGTTTGGATTGATTTAAAATCACAAATGTCACTATGAATTAATTCAAGTGGCTCTGTACTTCTTTCAATTGAATGAAAAGGAGTTTGGATAATTTTGCCTCAACACAAATTTCACATTTATGATTTAAATCGATGTCAAATTTAGGTAAACATTTCATAACATGTCCAAGTTGACCATGCCATAAATTTGAAAACTCAAGCAAGTAAGAAGAAGATGTATTTTTATTAATAACAGAGGGTACAACAGTTGTTACATTCATTTTGAAAAGGCCATCAGACATGTAACATTTTTCTACATGCATCCCGTTTTTGGTAAGTACAAACTTGTCACTTCCAAAAACTAGCCTAAACCCAGTTTTACTTAACAAAGATCCGGAAACAAGGTTCATGTGAATGTCCGATACGTGCAGCACATTATTGAGAGTGAGTTCCTTTCCAGATGCCATCTTCAGAATAATCTTTCCCTGTCCTTCAACTTTAGAAGTCGAGGAGTTACCTATAAAAAGTTGTTCACCATTGTCCACTATAGAATAAGATGTGAATATCTTTTTGTCGGCACAGATATGACGAGTAGCACCAGTGTCCACCACCATTCTTTAGGATTTCCGACAAGGTTTTCCTCGGAAACAACTGCAGAAAGATTTATGTCATCAACACCATTGGAAATTTTGTCCACTTCGGTCATATTGGCTTGAGCAGGCTTCTTGCTTGATCTTCCTTTGCCTTTGCGTTTGTTACTGCAATCTTTGGCCCGATGTGTAACGCCCTCAAAATAATAACAATAAACCCATCAGATAAGACATGCATTTACATTTAAACTAACCGCATTTCTTTCATTCATTAGAATTTCAGGAAATAAGTATTACATGTTAACCTCATAACAAAATGCCCTACGGGCTTACAGCTTTCCAAGTTAACACTTGGTTACAACAAAGAGTTCTAACTCGTTTACACATTAAGCCCTTGGCTTGAAATTACATGTAATACATCAAAAGTAAAACGACAAAACTATGCCCGCCACTAGCCTCCCAGCTATGTCCTTGGAGGTGGCATGCTTCCTGTACCTGAAAATGATATTCCCATATAGGGTGAGCCACAGCCCAGTAGAAATACACTAAACCAACCATGAACAATGACTAAAACATTAGCAATTGATAGTTGGTCAACACTGATTCAATCACATAAATTACATAT
This sequence comes from Camellia sinensis, assembly GCF_055761805.1. Taxonomy (NCBI): domain Eukaryota; kingdom Viridiplantae; phylum Streptophyta; class Magnoliopsida; order Ericales; family Theaceae; genus Camellia; species Camellia sinensis. The sequence goes on from NC_138962.1 coordinate 186,205,725, forward strand.
TTATGTCAACGACTTACAAGTCCCAATTACTTTTCATTTTCCCTTTTTCAACAGATAAGCATGCTAGCTCTATCATCATTTCCACAGATATGTATAAAAACTATATCTCACATTCAGATAAGCATAAAAGCTATATCCACATTCTCAACAGATATGTATATCAACAATATCCACAGATAAGCATACAAGCTGTATCCACACTCTACAACAGATATGTATATTAACAATATCCACAGATAAGCATACAAGCTGTATCCACACTTCACAACAGATATGTATATCAACAATATCCACAGATAAGCATACAAGCTGTATCCACACTTCACTTCACAAAGATAAGCATATGAGCTCTATCTTCACTTCTCTAGACAAGCATATGAGCTCTGTCTACGGAGTACATCCCCTATCTCCTCCAAATACCTATCCGGTTTAGAGGTCCATCCCCTATCTTCCCCTAAACCGCGGAGTACATCCCCTATCTCCTCCTCTACACATAACGTATATAAACACATTGGTTCTATATACAATCACACAATACAAACAATTAATGTATTCTAGCAACTGTCAAGTTCCATAACACATTCCATTGATTAGTTTCAGTTTGCCTAATCAACATACATTGTCTACAACAATCACGACTATCCTCCACCGATAGCCCCAAGCAGTTATTTCTAAAACAGAAAATAAATGCGCAAATGGATATTCAATCAACATTTCATTTCCTCATTTCTCACCAATTAATTATCCCAATTAATTAATCAATGTAATTAGGTCATTTTCCATAATTACCATTTCAACCCTTAGGTCCCATTTTCATCAATGATTCAACAATCATTCTATTTTTCTATGCCAAACATGCATCTAGGTTTATTATGAATAAAACCCCAACCTTTGTAAAATTACACAAAAGCCCCAAACTTTCACAAATTACCAAACCAAGCCCAACATCTCAAAATACCAAAATTTAAAGACAAAACCCATAGAGAGGAGTAGGTTATCCCTACCTCAAATTCGGAGTCCCAAAGGAGAAGACGACAAAACCCAACGTGCTCCAAAACCCGAGATTTTCAGATTAAAATGAAGCCCTCGACGATCAACAACTTTTTTGTAAAGGCCAAAGGTGAGTAAATCACTCCTACTAGATCAAAACCTAGAGAGAAGGTAGAGTCTAGAGTGAGAGGCTCAACAATGGTGATTTTGGAAAAGTAAGAGAGAGAAGATAAAGTGAAAAAGTGATTTGAAGAGTCACAAATTCGGGACTTTAACCCAGGTCTCCGCTCGAGCGTAAAACACCCCGCTCGAGCGTACACTCACAGACTTCCGCTCGAGCGGCCAACCTCCCGCTCGAGCGCAGAATGCACTCGCTCAGCACTTTTGCAGAACCAGGCCTCCGCTCGAGCTCCCAATCCCTACGCTCGAGCTCACAACACTGCACAACAAGATACTGGATGGATGTAATCTACGCTCGAGCGCCAACACCTCCGCTCGAGCGTACAGGCCAAAAATCTGGGCAACTAGTTTTGGTTTCTAAACTCAACCAACCTGTAACAAACCCGCTCAACACATCCTATAACTCAAATACAAAATAAGAAAGGGTGTAAACAAGATAATAAACAACTACCAACATCCACGGACACATGTCCGGATCACTATACAACAAGGGTAAACCCGGGATCGCTATAACCTCCCCCCCTTAAAGAATTTCGTCCCCGAAATTAAGCACAAGTTTTCAAAACAAGTTTTTCTCCCTTTTAATCAATGTTACACTTGAACATTCAACAATTCGACCCATTACCGGTCATCCCATCCCTTTAACAAGAGACATATCACAATATGTAAACCACATATGTATTATCAACATGCATCAACATTATGCACTATCTTTCCAATTTCAACAATATATTCAACACATATAGTATCACATTCAACTTCCATATAAGGCAAGTTCCAAAACATACTTCCAATAACCAAAACATTTTCAATGTTTCACAACTTAAGACATATATCCAAGCTCTTAAGTTCAACAAAATGTAAAATTTAAACATAAGATTACATATCAACAAACAAGTCCGGATATTTCTCTCGGACTTCTAACTCACGTTCCCAAGTGGCTTCCTCCACTCCGTGATGTTTCCACAAGACTTTCACCAAAGGAATGGTCTTGCCACGCAGGACCTGATCCCGCCTATCCAAGACCCGAATCGGTCTCTCCTCATACGAGGCATCCTCATCTACCTCTAAATCAGTCCAATCCAGCACATGTGATGGATCTGGCTCATACTTCCGAAGCATACTCACATGAAACACGTCATGCACCCCGGACAACTGCGGTGGTAAGGCTAATCGATAAGCAACCTCACCAATCCTCTCAAGGATCTCAAAAGGACCAATAAACCGAGGGGATAACTTCCCACTCTTCCCAAACCTCATCAGGCCTCGTCTAGGTGATATTTTCAGAAAGACATGATCACCTACCTCAAACGCCAAAGGCCTCCTCCTACGGTCGGCATAACTCTTTTGTCGACTCTGGGCTGTAACAAGCCTCCTACGGATAAGCTCAACTTTCTCCGTCGTCTCCCTAACCAACTCCGGACCCAACAAAGGTGCATCACCCACCTCGGCCCAACAAACTGGAGATCTTCTCTCGGAGGGATTCTACCTCAAGGTCACCTCTCTGTGCCTCTAACACTCTAATCACAAGTCTAGGCCGCACAGCGACAGAAAACAAGGCCGCAGCCTCAACAGATTCGCCCAGTAGCAAATCAAACTCGCCAAGTGCTCCCAACATTTCCCATTCTCGGATGGCTATACAAGCTACATCACTAATGGTTTTCCTACTAAGGGCATCGGCCACAACATTGGCCTTTCCCGGATGATAATGTAACTCAAAATCATAATCCTCGATGAACTCCATCCATCTCCTCTGCCTCAGATTCAAGTCTCTCTGTGTAAACAGATACTTCAAACTCTTGTGATCCGAGAATACCTCGAACCTCTCACCATAAAGGTAGTGCCTCCAGATTTTCAAGGCAAAGATCACTGCTGCTAACTCTAGGTCGTGCGTGGGGTAATTCTTCTCGTGTATTTTCAACTGACGTGAGCCATAAGCTACCACTTTCCCCTCTTGCATCAACACACAACCCAAACCCTCTCGTGAGGCATCACAATAAACCGCATAACCCAACCCTCTCTCCGGAATAATCAACACCAGAGCGGTGGTCAATCTAATTTTCAACTCTTGGAACGACTTTTCACAAGTCTCACTCCACACAAACTTGACTCCCTTCCGAGTCAGTCTAGTCAACGGTGACGCTAACCTGGAGAAATCTTTCACAAACCGACGGTAATACCCAGCCAATCCCAGAAAACTGCGGATCTCAAACACACTCTTAGGCTGTGCCCAATCTTGCACTGCCTCAACCTTGGATGTATCAACAGACACCCCTTCCCCGGATACCACGTGGCCTAAGAATTTGACTTCCCTCAGCCAGAACTCACACTTCCCAAACTTGGCATACAGCCTATGGGCTCTAAGTAACTCAAGCACCACTCTCAAGTGTGCCTCGTGCTCCTCCTCAGAAGACGAATAGATAAGGATATCGTCCACGAAAACAACCACAAATCGGTCTAAGAACTCCCGGAAAATCCGGTTCATCAAGTCCATAAAGACTGCCGGTGCATTGGTAAGTCCGAATGGCATCACCAAAAACTCGTAATGGCCATACCGCGTACGGAATGCCGTCTTAGGAATGTCTTCCTCCCTGACCCTCAACTGATGGTAACCCGATCTCAAGTCTATCTTAGAGAAACAACGGGAATCCTTCAACTGGTCAAACAAATCATCTATACGGGGCATAGGATACTTATTCTTAACCGTAGCCCGATTCAACTTCCGGTAGTCTATACACAATCTCAAGGCACCATCTTTCTTTTTAACAAAGAGGGCCGGCGCTCCCCACGGTGAAACACTAGGGCGAACAAAGCCCTTATCGAGCAATTCCTGGAGCTGAACTTTCAACTCAACCAACTCTGCTGGAGCAAAACGGTAAGGTGCCATAGAAATCGGCGCCGTACCAGGCACTAAATCAATAGAGAACTCTATCTCTCGGTAAGGTGGCAAACTAACAAGATCTTCGGGAAAGACATCCGAATACTCACAAACCACCCTCGGCAATACATGCTGGGTCTCACCACTCTCACCACTCTCAAAGCTAGCAAGTAGACTACTAAGCTCACTTCGCCCTCGCGAATCATACCCCGGTGGCAAAACACTACCAACCCGGTCTCCCAAGAAATGGAACCACTCCCCGCTCAAGGTACATAATGTAACCCTCTGGCGGTAGCAATCAATAACAGCCCGGTATGACGATAACCAGTCCATACCCAAAATAACATCAAAACCCTTCATGGGCATGACAACAAACGGAAAAGGAAGCCTATAGTCGGCGACCTCTATATCACATCCTCTAACACCCTGTTTCAGAATCAACTCACCACCCAAAGGCGATACCACACAAATAGGAAATGCTAACTGTGCTAACTCCAATTCCAAAACAGATGCAAATGCAGCAGATACAAAAGAATGAGATGCACCCGTGTCTATCAACACATTAGCAACTGAGTTGCAAAACAGAAAAGTACCTCTCACTACTGATGGAGCCGGTACTAAATCCTGCGCGGTAACAGCATACACGCGCCCCGTAGGCCCCTGGTCTACCTGCTCACCTCTCGGAGCAAAAGACTGCTGCACAGACTGGGATGACGAAGCTCCCGGATTGGCCCTCGAGGCCTGCACAGACTGAGCTGGCTGAAAACCCTGCGTCTGCCTAGAACCAGACGCTCCCGAAGTGGCACTCAACTGTGGGCAAAACCTCTTCATGTGCCCAGGTTGTCCACACTGATAACAAATCAAGAGCTGCCCCCTGCCCACACTCTGACTCGGCGGTCTAGCTGAAGAAAAAGCAGCTTCCTGACCCCCACCCTTCTGCGGGCAAACAGATACCTTGTGACCCAGCTGGCCACACTTGTAACAGGTGAATTCTCCCTGACTGCCTCTCCCCGAGCCTACACTAGGCACTGGAAAGGTCGATCTAGAGACTGCACCCTGAGACTGCTGAGGGTTAGAACCCCTCTGCCTCCTGCCATCACTCTGACTATCCTGGCTCCTCTTGGAGCCTCTCTGACCCTCATCCTCCTCCTGCATCATAAGCTCCATATGAGCTGCAGCATCCACTAGGTGTCTATACTCTCGAATATAAGACCCACCAACTCTCAACTTGAGGCCCCGCCTCAACTTCCGCTCAAACTCATAGCAACGGCGTTCCTCAGACGCCACCAGTTCAGGTGCAAACCTAGACAGACTGGTAAAAGTAGCCTCAAACTCGGCCACTGACAAGCCCTGCTGATTAAGCCGGCTAAACTGATCCCTCAGCTTCTCCCTAGCTGCTGCTGATAAAAACCTCTCCTGAAAAGCATTCACAAACGCTTCCCAAGTACCACCAACACGAGCTTTCTCGTACTTCCACCATTGACCCGCATCTCCCTTCAGTTGAAAGGATGCCAAGGTCACTTTCAGTGCTCCGTCCTCGATGCCAAGCATCTCAAACGTCTTCGTTGTCTGTTCGAGCCATTCATCTGCCTTAAGCGGCTCTTTAGGATCCCCGATAAACTCGTCCGGATTACACCGGAAGAACTCCCTCTTCAAGAAGGAAGGCCCTGTCTCAGCTGCCTGATTCCCAGCTCTAAGAATACCCAAAGCTCCCGCTATCTCTCTGGCCAAGGCACCCATAGCCTGCTGACCTACTGGCTCGGCCACATTGGCCTGCCCAACTCCCTCCTGCACTGCCGGAATCTCACCCTGTAACGGTACTTCCTGCCTCGCAGGTCTACCACGCCTAGCACCTCTTCCTCGTCCTGACATCCTAATAAAGGCAACACAGAACGTTAGCACATTCATAAATGTGCCGAAACTAAACACTCACGTCCTAGTGCATGGACAACCGTAATTCACTCCACATAAGCACATAAACACATAAGCACTTACGAACTTCATTTCCGGATAATGATAGTCCCGAGACGTTACTAGAGTTCCGGTTAGAAACAGCATTGATCAAGTGCTTTTCCAACAAGACTCCCAGAAACTCAAGGATCCAATCAATATCCCAGAAATTAAATCCCATACCCACATAGTCACATAAGCATGTTAGCATTTAAGCACATAGCATATGATATTACATCTAAGTCTCTACCAAGCGAGACAAACCCATTGTGATCCTAATCACTTCCCACGTACCCAAAGTATTCGAACCCGGTACGCTCTGATACCAAGTTGTAACGCCCTCAAAATAATAACAATAAACCCATCAGATAAGACATGCATTTACATTTAAACTAACCGCATTTCTTTCATTCATTAGAATTTCAGGAAATAAGTATTACATGTTAACCTCATAACAAAATGCCCTACGGGCTTACAGCTTTCCAAGTTAACACTTGGTTACAACAAAGAGTTCTAACTCGTTTACACATTAAGCCCTTGGCTTGAAATTACATGTAATACATCAAAAGTAAAACGACAAAACTATGCCCGCCACTAGCCTCCCAGCTATGTCCTTGGAGGTGGCATGCTTCCTGTACCTGAAAATGATATTCCCATATAGGGTGAGCCACAGCCCAGTAGAAATACACTAAACCAACCATGAACAATGACTAAAACATTAGCAATTGATAGTTGGTCAACACTGATTCAATCACATAAATTACATATTTATGTCAACGACTTACAAGTCCCAATTACTTTTCATTTTCCCTTTTTCAACAGATAAGCATGCTAGCTCTATCATCATTTCCACAGATATGTATAAAAACTATATCTCACATTCAGATAAGCATAAAAGCTATATCCACATTCTCAACAGATATGTATATCAACAATATCCACAGATAAGCATACAAGCTGTATCCACACTCTACAACAGATATGTATATTAACAATATCCACAGATAAGCATACAAGCTGTATCCACACTTCACAACAGATATGTATATCAACAATATCCACAGATAAGCATACAAGCTGTATCCACACTTCACTTCACAAAGATAAGCATATGAGCTCTATCTTCACTTCTCTAGACAAGCATATGAGCTCTGTCTACGGAGTACATCCCCTATCTCCTCCAAATACCTATCCGGTTTAGAGGTCCATCCCCTATCTTCCCCTAAACCGCGGAGTACATCCCCTATCTCCTCCTCTACACATAACGTATATAAACACATTGGTTCTATATACAATCACACAATACAAACAATTAATGTATTCTAGCAACTGTCAAGTTCCATAACACATTCCATTGATTAGTTTCAGTTTGCCTAATCAACATACATTGTCTACAACAATCACGACTATCCTCCACCGATAGCCCCAAGCAGTTATTTCTAAAACAGAAAATAAATGCGCAAATGGATATTCAATCAACATTTCATTTCCTCATTTCTCACCAATTAATTATCCCAATTAATTAATCAATGTAATTAGGCCATTTTCCATAATTACCATTTCAACCCTTAGGTCCCATTTTCATCAATGATTCAACAATCATTCTATTTTTCTATGCCAAACATGCATCTAGGTTTATTATGAATAAAACCCCAACCTTTGTAAAATTACACAAAAGCCCCAAACTTTCACAAATTACCAAACCAAGCCCAACATCTCAAAATACCAAAATTTAAAGACAAAACCCATAGAGAGGAGTAGGTTATCCCTACCTCAAATTCGGAGTCCCAAAGGAGAAGACGACAAAACCCAACGTGCTCCAAAACCCGAGATTTTCAGATTAAAATGAAGCCCTCGACGATCAACAACTTTTTTGTAAAGGCCAAAGGTGAGTAAATCACTCCTACTAGATCAAAACCTAGAGAGAAGGTAGAGTCTAGAGTGAGAGGCTCAACAATGGTGATTTTGGAAAAGTAAGAGAGAGAAGATAAAGTGAAAAAGTGATTTGAAGAGTCACAAATTCGGGACTTTAACCCAGGTCTCCGCTCGAGCGTAAAACACCCCGCTCGAGCGTACACTCACAGACTTCCGCTCGAGCGGCCAACCTCCCGCTCGAGCGCAGAATGCACTCGCTCAGCACTTTTGCAGAACCAGGCCTCCGCTCGAGCTCCCAATCCCTACGCTCGAGCTCACAACACTGCACAACAAGATACTGGATGGATGTAATCTACGCTCGAGCGCCAACACCTCCGCTCGAGCGTACAGGCCAAAAATCTGGGCAACTAGTTTTGGTTTCTAAACTCAACCAACCTGTAACAAACCCGCTCAACACATCCTATAACTCAAATACAAAATAAGAAAGGGTGTAAACAAGATAATAAACAACTACCAACATCCACGGACACATGTCCGGATCACTATACAACAAGGGTAAACCCGATGTCCCTCTTTGTCACAGATGTAACACTTGCCATTAAATTTGTACTTTTTAGCTTCTCCTCCTTTAGAGCTTTGTAAGGAACTTTCTTCAAAAAACTTTCGTTTCTTGGCTTTCTGAGCATGTTCCACCACATTTGCCTTAGACTTCATTGGATGCTTACCAGCCCACTTCTCAGACTTGCAAACGCACAATCAATTCCTCCAAAGACATTTCTTTGAGCCAACATCTTCTGTTTTGTACTTTTTCTCTAGAGACTCTCAAAGTTCCTTTGCTATTTTGATAGGACTGTTGACGTTGTATAATGTGTTGTCAAGTCCATTCAAGATGTAGTTCTGGCAAAGGAAATTAGCATGTTTTCAGGCATCGACTGCAGCAACCACTTGCCGATTGGTTTCATCCTCTTTCAGAGTAGGAGCATCCTCACAGAGAAAACGAGACAAGTTCAAAGTTATAAGATAGAACAGCATTTTCTGTTGCCATCTTTTAAAATCAGTTCCTGAGAACTTCTCTGGCTTCTCACCGTGATTAATTGGCACAGTCACAATAGGAGGGGTTGGAGCAATTACAGCCACCACACTAGTACTTGTTCGAGCATTAGTTTGACTAGTTTTCAGTAGCCATGAATTCTAAATTATAAAACAAAATTATAATTAGAATTTTATACTACACAAAAAATTTAAACCAAAACTACAGAATTAACAAAAATAAAAGAAACAAGAATTGTAACTTTTATTTCCAATTAATTTAAAAACAAAATAAAATTTTATTTAAACAAATTAATTCCACACAGAAAATTAAATTTCTGTAACACTTCAAAAATTAAAATACTGAATCAGAATTTTAATTAATGAAAACTCAGAAATTATTTCTAAAAACCAAAATTAATTTCTGATAAACTTCACAAACAAATATTATGAATTGCTAATGACACATGTATATTACTACTAGTTGTCAAAGAAAATAAACAATATATTACTACTATTTGTTTTCCTAACCAGAATATTATTTTATAAAACCACAAAAAACAATTTCTGTAAGAAGAAGAAAGAAGAAAAGGAAACAAACGAAAAATTCTATATAAACAAAATAATTCGAATCAGTCTTAAGATTGTTGGAACAATCTTCTGTGTAAAATAAATAACTTGAAACAAATCAAAAAAATAAAAATAAATTACATACATAATTTATTTTACTGAAATGTAAAAGTACAAAATAGATCAAGTCAAGTGTGTGACACTCTGTCCTTAAGACAGAGTCGCCCCGCTACAGTGCTTACGGATGAAAGACGTCTATCTCCCAAGATACAATGATCTTCACAAATTGTAGCAGCACTTCAAACAATTTGTACGGCAAACCAAACCTATATTCTATTGTAACGCCCTCAAAATAATAACATTAAACCCATCAAATAAGACATGCGTTGACATATAAACAAATCCACCTTCTATTATTCATTAGCGTCTCATTACACAAGTATTACATGTTAACATCATAACAAAATGCCCTACGGGCTTACAGCTTTCCAAGTTAACACTTGGTTACAACAAAGAGTACTAACTCGATACACATTAAGCCCTTGGCTTGAAGTTACATGTAATACATCAAAAGTAAAACAACAAAACATGTCCGCCTCTAGCCTCCCAGCTATGTCCTTGGAGGTGGCATGCTTCCTGTACCTGAAAATGATGTTCCCATATAGGGTGAGCCACAGCCCAGTAGAAATACACTAAACCAACCATGGACAATGACTAAAACATTAGCAATTGATAGTTGGTCAACACTGATACAATCACATAAATTACATATTTATGTCAACGACTTACAAGTCCCAATTACTTTTCATTTTCCCTTTTTCAACAGATAAGCATGCTAGCTCTATCATTATTTCCACAGATATGTATCAAAACTATATCTCACATTCAGATAAGCATAAAAGCTATATCCACATTCTCAACAGATATGTATATCAACAATATCCACAGATAAGCATACAAGCTGTGTCCACATTCTACAACAGATATGTATATCAACAATATCCACAGATAAGCATACAAGCTGTACCCACACTTCACAAAGATAAGCATATGAGCTCTATCTTCACTTCTCTAGACAAGCATATGAGCTCTGTCTACGGAGTTCATCCCCTATCTCCTCCCAATACCTATCCGGTTTAGAGGTACATCCCCTATCTTCCCCTAAACCGCGGAGTACATCCCCTATCTCCTCCTCTACACATAACGTATATAAACGCATTGGTTCTATATACAATCACACAATACATACAATTAACGTATTCAATTAACCGTCAAGTTCCATGACACATTTCATTGATTAGTTTCAGTTTACCTAATCATCATGCATTGTCTACAACAATCACGACTATCCTCCACCGATAGCCCAAAGCAGTTATTTCTAAACAGAAAATAAACGCACAATGGATATTCAATCAACATTTCATTCCTCATTCTTCTCAATTAATTATCCCAATTAATTAGACAATGTAATTAGGTCAATTCCCATAATTAACATTTCAACCCTTAGGTTCCATTTTCATCAATGATTCAACAATCATTCCATTTTTCTATGCCAAACATGCATCTAGGTTTATTATGAATAAAACCCCAACTTTTGTAAAATTGCACAAAAGCCCCAAACTTTCACAAAATTACCAAACCAAGCCCAACATCTCAAAATACCAAAATTTAAATACAAAACCCATAGAGAGGAGTAGGTTATCCCTACCTTGAAGTTCAAGCCACAAAGGAGATGAAGACTCCAAGATCAACTTGCTCCAAATCCAAACTTTTTCAGATTAAGTCGAAGCTCTCAACGCCCTCTATCTTTTTAACAAAGGCCCTAGGCTAGATTCACACCTTAGGGAGATCAAATCTTAGAGAGAGTGCAAGTTTAGAGAGAGAGAGTGTCGGATTTAGGGTTTAATCAAAGAAAGGGACTGAAAAAGTGATGTTTTAGACGCTGCTGTCCGCTGATATAAAACACGCTCGCTCGAGCGAAGGATTGGTCGCTCGAGCGACCAGACACAGAAAACTCTCGCTCGAGCCAAGAAGTTCTCGATCGAGCGAAGAAAAACCCAGACCGCTCGAGCCACGAAAAGCTCGCTCGAGCCAGAAACTACAACTCTCAGGTCCAGAACCGGGGCAACACTACTCTCGCTCGAGCGACAAACTCCTCGCTCGAGCGAAGGACCAAAAATCTGGGCAGCAACACTAGGCTCCCAAGCACAACCAACCTGCAACAAACCTGCCCAACACATCCCATAACTCAAAATACAAAGTAAAGAGGATGCAAACTAGGAAATAAACAACTACCAACATTCACGGACACATGTCCGGATCACTGTACAACAAGGGTAAACCCGGGATCGCTATAACCTTCCCCCCTTAAAGAATTTCGCCCCCGAAATTAAGCACAAGTTTTCAAAAACAGGTTTTCCTCCATTTTAAACAATGTTACAATTTAACATTCAACAATTCGACCCATTACTGGTCATCCCATCCCTTTAACAAGAGACATATCACAATATGTAAACAACATATGTATTATTAACATGCATCAACATTATGCACTAACTTTCCAATGTAATGTTACATTCAACTTCCATATGAGGCAAGTTCCAAACATACTTCCAATAACCAAAACATTTTCAATGTTTCACAACTTAAGACATATATAAAAGCTCTTAAGTTCAACAAAATGTAAAATTTAAATACAAAATTACATATCAATAAACAAGTCCGGATATTTCTCTCGGACTTCCAACTCACGTTCCCAAGTGGCTTCCTCCACTCCGTGATGTTTCCACAAGACTTTCACCAAAGGAATGGTCTTGCCACGCAGGACCTGATCCCGCCTATCCAAGACCCGAACCGGTCTCTCCTCATACGAGGCATCCTCATCTACCTCTAAATCGGTCCAATCCAACACATGTGATGGATCTGGCTCATACTTCCGAAGCATACTCACATGAAACACGTCATGTACTCCGGACAACTGCGGCGGTAAGGCTAACCGATAAGCAACCTCACCTATCCTCTCAAGGATCTCAAAAGGACCAATAAACCGAGGGGATAACTTCCCACTCTTCCCAAACCTCATCAAGCCTCGCCTAGGTGATATCTTCAGAAAGACATGATCACCTACCTCGAACGCCAAAGGCCTCCTCCTACGGTCGGCATAACTCTTTTGTCGACTCTGGGCTGTAACAAGCCTCCTACGGATAAGTTCAACTTTCTCCGTCGTCTCCCTCACCAACTCCGGACCCAACAAAGGTGCATCACCCACCTCGGCCCAACAAACTGGAGACCTACACGGTCGGCCATACAAGGCCTCAAACGGTGCCATACCGATGCTAGACTGAAAACTGTTGTTATAGGCAAACTCTACCAATGGCAAGTGCCTCTCCCACGTCCCACAGAAGTCCAGGACACAACCCCGAAGCATATCCTCGAGGATCTGAATAGTACGCTCGGACTGCCCGTCAGTCTGAGGATGATAAGCCGTACTAAAGGTCAACTTAGTGCCCAAGGCACTCTGCAAACTCTGCCACAACCTAGCAGTAAAACGAGGATCTCTATCTGAGACGATCGTCACTGGGACCCCGTGCAATCTCACTACGTCCCGAATATACAAATCGGCAAGATGATCTACCGAATCTCTCACGCGCATAGGAATAAAGTGCGCCGACTTAGTCAACCGGTCTACAACCACCCAAATAGCATCACTACCCCGTTGAGTCCTCGGAAGACCTACAACGAAGTCCATAGTGACATGCTCCCATTTCCACTCGGCAATAGGCAAGGGTTGCAACAAACCCGCTGGCCTCTGATGCTCGGCCTTCACTTGCTGGCAAGTAAGGCATTTCGATACGAAAACAGCCACATCTTTCTTCATACCCTGCCACCAAAACTGGCGACCCAAATCCTGATACATCTTAGTACCTCCCGGATGCACCGCAAGGCGCGAATGGTGAAACTCTCGGAGTACCTCCTCTCGGCAAGCCTCCGGTACAAACAAACGGTTTCGGTATCTCACACTCAGGTCGGGATACACCGTCAAACCCTTCTCAACTTTCCCACTGGAGATCTTCTCTCGGAGGGATTCTACCTCAAGGTCACCTCTCTGTGCCTCTAACACTCTAATCACAAGTGTAGGTTGCGCAACAACAGAAAACAAGGCCGCAGCCTCGACAGATTCGCCCAGTAGCAAATCAAACTCGCCCAGTGCTCCCAACATCACCCATTCCCGGATGGCTATACTAGCAACATCACTAATGGTCTTCCTACTAAGGGCATCGGCCACAACATTGGCCTTTCCCGGATGATAATGCAACTCAAAATCATAATCCTCGATGAACTCCATCCATCTCCTCTGCCTCAAATTCAAGTCTCTCTGTGTAAACAAATACTTCAAACTCTTATGATCCGAGAATACCTCGAACCTCTCACCATAAAGGTAGTGCCTCCAGATTTTCAAGGCAAAGATCACAGCTGCTAACTCTAGGTCGTGTGTAGGGTAATTTTTCTCGTGTATTTTCAACTGACGTGAGCCATAAGCTACCACTTTCCCCTCTTGCATCAACACACAGCCCAAACCCTCTCGTGAGGCATCACAATAAACCGCATAACCCAACCCTCTCTCCGGAATAATCAATACCGGAGCGGTGGTCAATCTAACTTTCAGCTCTTGGAACGACTTTTCACAAGTCTCACTCCACACAAACTTGACTCCCTTCCGAGTCAGTCTAGTCAACGGTGACGCTAACCTGGAGAAATCCTTCACAAACCGACGGTAATACCCAGCTAATCCCAGAAAACTGCGGATCTCAAATACACTCTTAGGCTGTGCCCAATCTTGCACTGCCTCAACCTTGGATGTATCAACAGACACCCCTTCCCCGGATACCACATGGCCTAAGAACTTGACTTCCCCCAGCCAGAACTCACACTTCCCAAACTTGGCATACAGCCTATGGGCTCTAAGTAACTCAAGCACCACTCTCAAGTGTTCCTCGTGCTCCTCCTTAGATGACGAATAGATAAGGATATCGTCTACAAAAACAACCACAAAGCGGTCTAAGAACTCCCGGAAAATCCGGTTCATCAAGTCCATAAAGACTGCCGGTGCATTGGTAAGCCCAAATGGCATCACCAAAAACTCATAATGGCCATACCGCGTACGGAATGCCGTCTTAGGAATATCTTCCTCCTTGACCCTCAACTGATGGTAACCCGATCTCAAGTCTATCTTAGAGAAACAACGGGAACCCTTCAACTGGTCAAACAAATCATCTATACGGGGCATAGGATACTTATTCTTAACCGTAGCCCGATTCAACTTCCGGTAGTCTATACACAATCTCAAGGCACCATCTTTCTTTTTAACAAAGAGTGCCGGTGCTCCCCACGGTGAAACACTAGGGCGAACAAAGCCCTTATCGAGCAATTCCTGGAGCTGAACTTTCAACTCAACCAACTCTGCTGGAGCAAAACGGTAAGGTGCCATAGAAATCGGCGCCGTACCAGGCACTAAATCAATAGAGAACTCTATCTCTCGGTGAGGTGGCAAACTAACAAGATCTTCGGGAAAAACATCCGAATACTCACAAACCACCCTCGGCAATACATGCTGGGTCTCACCACTCTCACCACTCTCAAAGCTAGCAAATAGGCTACTAAGCTCACTTCGCCCTCGCGAATCATACCCCGGTGGCAAAACACTACCAACCCGGTCTCCCAAGAAATGGAACCACTCCCCGCTCAAGGTACATAACGTAACCCTCTGGCGGTAGCAATCAATAACAGCCCGGTATGACGATAACCAGTCCATACCCAAAATAACATCAAAACCCTTCATGGGCATGACAACAAACGGAAAAGGAAGCCTATAGTCGGCGACCTCTATATCACATCCTCTAACACCCTGTTTCAGAATCAACTCACCACCCAAAGGCGATACCACACAAATAGGAAATGCTAACTGTGCTAACTCCAATTCCAAAACAGATGCAAATGCAGCAGATACAAAAGAATGAGATGCACCCGTGTCTATCAACACACTAGCAACTGAGTTGCAAAACAGAAAAGTACCTCTCACTACTGATGGAGCTGGTACTAAATCCTGCGCGGTAACAGCATACACGCGCCCCGTAGGCCCCTGGTCTACCTGCTCACCTCTCGGAGCAAAAGACTGCTGCACAGACTGGGATGACGAAGCTCCCGGATTGGCCCTCGAGGCCTGCACAGACTGAGCTGGCTGAAAACCCTGCGTCTGCCTAGAACCAGACGCTCCCGAAGTGCCACTCAACTGTGGGCAAAACCTCTTCATGTGCCCAGGTTGTCCACACTGATAACAAGTCAAGAGCTGCCCCCTGCCCAAACTCTGACTCTGCGGTCTAGCTGAAGAAGAAGCAGCTTTCTGACCTCCACCCTTCTGCGGGCAAACAGAAACCTTGTGACCCAGCTGGCCACACTTGTAACAGGTAAAATCCCCCTGACCACCTCTCCCGGAGCCTGCACTCGGCACTGGGAAGGTCGATCTAGTAACACCACCCTGCGACTGCTGAGGGTTAGAACCCCTCTGCCTCCTGCCATCACCCTGACCATCCTGACTCCTCTTGGAGCCTCTCTGCCCCTCATCCTCCTCCTGCATCATAAGCTCCATATGAGCTGCAGCGTCCACTAGGTGTCTATACTCCCGGATATAGGACCCACCAACTCTCAACTTGAGGCCCCGCCTCAACTTCCGCTCAAACTCATAGCAACGGCGTTCCTCAGACGCCACCAGTTCAGGTGCAAACCTAGACAGACTGGTAAAAGTAGCCTCAAACTCGGCCACTGACAAGCCCTGCTGATTAAGCCGGCTAAACTGATCCCTCAGCTTCTCCCTAGCTGCTGCTGATAAAAACCTCTCCTGAAAAACATTCACAAACGCCTCCCAAGTACCACCAACACGAGCTTTCTCGTACTTCCACCATTGACCCGCATCTCCCTTCAGTTGGAAGGATGCCAAGGTCACTTTCAGTGCTCCGTCCTCGATGCCAAGCATCTCAAACGTCTTCGTTGTCTGTTCGAGCCATTCATCTGCCTTAAGCGGCTCTTTAGTATCCCCGATAAACTCGTCCGGATTACACCGAAAGAACTCCCTTTTCAAGAAGGAAGGCCCTGTCTCAGCTGCCTGATTCCCAGCTCTAAGAATACCCAAAGCTCCTGCTATCTCTCTGGCCAAGGCACCCATAGCCTGCTGACCCACTGGCTCGGCCACATTGGCCTGCCCAACTCCCTCCTGCACTGCCGGAATCTCACCCTGTAACGGTACTTCCTGCCTCGCAGGTCTACCACGCCTAGCACCTCTTCCTCGTCCTGACATCCTAATAAAGGCAACACAGAACGTTAGCACATTCATAGGTGTGCCGAAACTAAACACTCACGTCCTAATGCATGGACAAGTGTAATTCACTCCACATAAGCACATAAACACATAAGCACTTACGAATTTCATTTCCAGATAATAATAGTCCCGAGGCGTTACTAGAGTTCCGGTTAGAAACAGCATTGATCAAGTGCTTTTCCAACAAGACTCCCAGAAACTCAAGGATCCAATCAATATCCTAGAAATTAAATCCCATACCCACATAGTCACATAAGCATGTTATCAAATAAACACATAGCATATGGTACTACATCTACGTCTCTATCAAGCGAGACAAACCCATTGTGATCCTAATCACTTCCCACGTACCCAAAGTATTCGAACCCGGTACGCTCTGATACCAAGTTGTAACGCCCTCAAAATAATAACATTAAACCCATCAAATAAGACATGCGTTGACATATAAACAAATCCACCTTCTATTATTCATTAGCGTCTCATTACACAAGTATTACATGTTAACATCATAACAAAATGCCCTACGGGCTTACAGCTTTCCAAGTTAACACTTGGTTACAACAAAGAGTACTAACTCGATACACATTAAGCCCTTGGCTTGAAGTTACATGTAATACATCAAAAGTAAAACAACAAAACATGTCCGCCTCTAGCCTCCCAGCTATGTCCTTGGAGGTGGCATGCTTCCTGTACCTGAAAATGATGTTCCCATATAGGGTGAGCCACAGCCCAGTAGAAATACACTAAACCAACCATGGACAATGACTAAAACATTAGCAATTGATAGTTGGTCAACACTGATACAATCACATAAATTACATATTTATGTCAACGACTTACAAGTCCCAATTACTTTTCATTTTCCCTTTTTCAACAGATAAGCATGCTAGCTCTATCATTATTTCCACAGATATGTATCAAAACTATATCTCACATTCAGATAAGCATAAAAGCTATATCCACATTCTCAACAGATATGTATATCAACAATATCCACAGATAAGCATACAAGCTGTGTCCACATTCTACAACAGATATGTATATCAACAATATCCACAGATAAGCATACAAGCTGTACCCACACTTCACAAAGATAAGCATATGAGCTCTATCTTCACTTCTCTAGACAAGCATATGAGCTCTGTCTACGGAGTTCATCCCCTATCTCCTCCCAATACCTATCCGGTTTAGAGGTACATCCCCTATCTTCCCCTAAACCGCGGAGTACATCCCCTATCTCCTCCTCTACACATAACGTATATAAACGCATTGGTTCTATATACAATCACACAATACATACAATTAACGTATTCAATTAACCGTCAAGTTCCATGACACATTTCATTGATTAGTTTCAGTTTACCTAATCATCATGCATTGTCTACAACAATCACGACTATCCTCCACCGATAGCCCAAAGCAGTTATTTCTAAACAGAAAATAAACGCACAATGGATATTCAATCAACATTTCATTCCTCATTCTTCTCAATTAATTATCCCAATTAATTAGACAATGTAATTAGGTCAATTCCCATAATTAACATTTCAACCCTTAGGTTCCATTTTCATCAATGATTCAACAATCATTCCATTTTTCTATGCCAAACATGCATCTAGGTTTATTATGAATAAAACCCCAACTTTTGTAAAATTGCACAAAAGCCCCAAACTTTCACAAAATTACCAAACCAAGCCCAACATCTCAAAATACCAAAATTTAAATACAAAACCCATAGAGAGGAGTAGGTTATCCCTACCTTGAAGTTCAAGCCACAAAGGAGATGAAGACTCCAAGATCAACTTGCTCCAAATCCAAACTTTTTCAGATTAAGTCGAATCTCTCAACGCCCTCTATCTTTTTAACAAAGGCCCTAGGCTAGATTCACACCTTAGGGAGATCAAATCTTAGAGAGAGTGCAAGTTTAGAGAGAGAGAGTGTCGGATTTAGGGTTTAATCAAAGAAAGGGACTGAAAAAGTGATGTTTTAGACGCTGCTGTCCGCTGATATAAAACACGCTCGCTCGAGCGAAGGATTGGTCGCTCGAGCGACCAGACACAGAAAACTCTCGCTCGAGCCAAGAAGTTCTCGATCGAGCGAAGAAAAACCCAGACCG
This sequence comes from Camellia sinensis, assembly GCF_055761805.1. Classification (NCBI taxonomy): domain Eukaryota; kingdom Viridiplantae; phylum Streptophyta; class Magnoliopsida; order Ericales; family Theaceae; genus Camellia; species Camellia sinensis. Next base: position 186,224,685 of record NC_138962.1, read on the forward strand.
CTCGAGCCACGAAAAGCTCGCTCGAGCCAGAAACTACAACTCTCAGGTCCAGAACCGGGGCAACACTACTCTCGCTCGAGCGACAAACTCCTCGCTCGAGCGAAGGACCAAAAATCTGGGCAGCAACACTAGGCTCCCAAGCACAACCAACCTGCAACAAACCTGCCCAACACATCCCATAACTCAAAATACAAAGTAAAGAGGATGCAAACTAGGAAATAAACAACTACCAACATTCACGGACACATGTCCGGATCACTGTACAACAAGGGTAAACCCGGGATCGCTATATCTATACTCTCTAAGTATTCCCTAAAATTAATATGAAGAATTATGCAAAGAAATAGCAAAACATGGACAGCAAGAAAATTAATTTTCCAGACTATTTTCGGATCCAAAAGACTGCTAAAATGGTTGGTATTTATAGGCATACAGATCTATCCAAACAGGTGCTGTCTTGAACCGAATAGGTATGAAATTGTTTTGAACAAATACATTTCAAAATTACAACAAATCTACAGCAGTTTCAGATTTGAATGTGTCTGAAAAAACTATCTGAAACTACTGGGAACCGCTGGGCAGTTTCTGGCAGTTAAAACCTGTTAAAAACCAGTTTATCTATAGGGAATTTTGGACTGGAAGTGGCACAATTACGGACAGAAAATTTGAATTTGAATTCAAATTTGGTGCAAAATTTTGAATTAATTTCCAGAAATAATTTTTGGAAAAATTCAAACAATTTTCTCCAAAAAATTAATGTTAGAACCGACCCGACCCAACCCACAACCCACACTTGTGCCCAACCGAGCGGCGGCGCACGCATGTGTGGTGGTTTGAGCCAAGGTTTCATTTGTCCATAACTCCTCCCTTCTACAGACTTGGGGTGCTCCTTCGGGCCCAACCCAATTGTTGCCACCTAGAACTTATATACACAGGTTTCAATGTAGGACAAGCCTTACAACGAAACCGACATTTACTTCTTTAAATGTCCATTCCACAAACCCGAAAATGACATCAAGTTCCCATTTACTCAAAAATGGTTTTGATGAACCGTCTTCATCGTGTGACTTGCCATGCGGCAAGGAACACGTCATCTCTTTAGATCCTCCCCCAAAGACGTTTGGGACCCATTCAAATTTAGGCTCAAAGTTGGCTCAAAATAAGCCTATAAAAACCATTATTTCCAACAAAATCTTGGTGTGAATCTCTTTATCTAAGGCCTTATTTGGTCGCAGACTATTTTAGTAACCTTTTGGCTTTTTACGAAAATATTTTCAGAAAGTAAAGAGAGTGATGTGATAATTTATAATGATTTTTTGATATTTTAGCTAAAATGAATAGTTGACAAATGAGACCTTAATCTTTATCTCTTTATTATGTGCATTCTAATTTGTATACTTACATATTGATATTGCTGAGATGAGTGCTTTTGTTTGTCATTTTGGATGATTGATGAATTGCCACAATCTTGTTCTAACATAAATTGGGGATGTGAAAAACGTAGTTGGAGGCTTTAGGAATTGATGAATTGCCACGATCTTGTTCTAAAATAATTCCTGAAGTTGTACTCATCAAGTAAGATAACAAACTAGTTGAAGGGATAATTAATGATTGGTTAAGACAAATTCTAAACTAATCTCTCAAGTATACTCATCAATTAAGATAACAAACTAGTTAAAGCGGTAATTAATGATGTTTAAGACAATAGAAAATTGAATTAAGTAAAAGATGATAAAATTAGCAAGAAAAGAGAGCAAAATTTGAGTTGCTATACAACCTCCCCCTCTCCTCTAGGACTAACTTTCACTTGACTTCTGCCCAGGTTCCTTTCCAATGGTCATAGTGCATTGAGTAAACATCCTAATGTTCTCATTGGTTTATAGAAGGCTATTGTGCTTTACAGCTTACAGAGCATTGGAAATTAGTTTGTCATGCTTTTGGTAGCATATGAATCACGTATAGTTGTAATTGGTTTTCAATTTATTCTAATTTCAACTGTTTTATTAAGTGCTATTATTTGAGTTGGTTTCAGTGATGAGGCTGATGTCCAACCATTCCCCAAAAAATTATCCCACATTTCAATTTTTATTTTATTTTATTCTACTCTTATATATATACATGTATTGTAATGTTGTAGATTTTACTAAAGAAGCACTACAAGAAATGTTTGTTTTAAAGGCGTTTATATAATGGCGTTTTCTTAAACGCCGTCTTTTTAATATTTAATGGCGTTTTATAAACGTCGCCTTTTGTGCTAATCAAAACGGCACCGTTTAGCTGATAGAAAACGCCTTCGAATGTGTTATAATCACTCACACCTTCTCCCTCCCGCTTGAGACTCTCATTCTTTACTCTTCAGTCTCAGAAAGAAGATGCCTCAAATCTCTCGCTCACTCTCGCTTCAGCTTGGTTTTGTTCTCTCTCGCTCATTTTCACTCTTCTCTGTCACCAGACTCATCTCTCTCTCTCTCTCTCTCTCTCCTCTGTCGATCTCATCCACACTCACCGCCGCTGCTGTCTTCTCATTATCGCCTCAGATCGACAACTACAGTGGTGGAAGAGGATGGCGGTGGTGGTGCTCGTTGAAGAAAAGAACAAGAGACGAGATCTGAAGGATTTCGAACTAATTAAAGCCAGATCTGAAGGTTTCAAAGAACACCTGATCCAAATATCGGGGTTTCGAATCAGATATGTTGGTAAGCTCCTTCGAATCCTTCCGTTTTCAGTAAAAACCTCTTTTCATCAACTTCTGTATATGTTTGTATATGTTTGTGTATGCTGTCTTCTCATTATCTCCGATCCGAACATTCCAGAGTCTCAATCGCCGAATTCTCTACTTCTCTCTCACCGATCTGGTCAGAGTTCTGTTAATTCGTGATTTTCTTCTCTCCTCTGTAATTAATGCTTGATTGTTCTTTTTTTTTTTTTTTTGGTATTCTCTAGATCTGATTTCTTTTTGTTTTTGTTTTTGGTGCTTAATGTTTTTTTTTTTTAAATTAAATTTTTTGTTTGCTGTAATTTGTGCTGATTCTGTTGGATTTTTGAGGCTGCAATTGATCTCTTCCACACTCACCGCAGCCCCTTCATTGGAGAGCATGGGTGGAATGAGTGCTCTAACTGCAGTTGACGTTCCTACACTGCTTGGAACTGGTCCCTTTTCACTTGTGGGTTGTACATGATTTCGTAAACTATATTTCTTCACTCTTATTTTTGTTCTTGAAAGGATTGTTCTACCAATTAATTTCATGATGACGTGTGCCTTCAAAGCATGGACAAATGGAACCCTGGATTGCTTCTGGTTCTGTATCTGTTGTAAACTTTGTATATATATTATTGATCGGCTTTGTAAACTTTGTGTATTATCTAGATGGTGAACAATAAAAATAAAAATCTCTGTTTGACACCACTTAGAATAAGCTTTAGGAAAAGGTGCATAATTCAAGTCTCAGTTGGGAAATAATACTAGTTGTAAAAGTAAGTGTGGATGATTTACCTGGAAGATAGTAGTCTGATTGGCAACTTGTATAACATCTCGCATTCTTACACAGATTTTATCAACATGGGAGTATGTTTTTAATGTCCAATTTTCTCTAAACTTTGGAGTGTATACTTCTAATTATATGCTCATAATTACATATTACCTATAAATAAAAAAAAAAGATTCACGATTATAGAGATAGTGTTGCATTCATCACCATTGGATTGTCTTGTTCTGCGTAGAGTAATAAACTTTGTTTAGTAGTGTCCCAGGGGTGGATTTCCGTCTGCAGTAACTGTTTTGCACATATATAGAGCTCATAACGGCCATAATGTAGTTGTGGAAATCTCATGCAAATGTATAGCTTTGGATAAGCTTTGTTTGCTCTTTTCTTATTAGTATTGTTATTATATGATGCAGCTGACAGGAATGAAGAAAGCAAGCAAGTCAATCCTGTGCCTGCATACTTGCGTTGGCCTCTGAAAAGAATGAAAGACTTTTCTAACTTTTCTTTTTATTCAATGAATCACATATACACTGTACAAGATATTATATAGGAAAATATCTAACTAACTCAGTAACTAACTAACCAACTCAGTAACTAATGCAGTAACTAACTCAGCTAACAAACACTCTAACCATCTAACAAACATTACAACTGTAGCTATGTTTGTTACAAATATTTTCTGAAGAGCATTTAGGAAAACAGAATTGTGATGAACAAGATATCAATGCTGACTTCTTCTGCAGTGATGGCTCTGCCTCTAGCTGTGAATATGTGGTTGCTGCAGCTGGGTATGTATGTATCTTAGCAGCCTCACATGCAGGCTGATCAGGTGCGTGGACTAAGTTTGAGAGAAATCGGAGGTGGTTTTCCAAAACACCATCGTGCTCCATCTCTTCACTTTGCTTGTTACACTGTTGCTAAACCCTTAACAATGGTGCAAAAGATGCAAAACATAAAGAGACTAAGGGGACATAGGGATGTTGTTTATTGTGATAATCTTCTTATCCTTAACCATATTTCACTAGTGTGGTTTTGGGAATTCCATTCATTCAAATGGTAGAGTTATTCTTAGGTGGTTCTTTGGTGGCAGTAGTTGTAAAAAAATCATATATATTAGCTTCTAATTATTCTTTTGGATAACAATGTTAGTATTATTATTATTTAAAATTTTTGCTGTTTGTTGCTCCCTATTTTTCTGCTAATCAGTATACGTACTGAGAAACAAATTAATGTTTATCTATCTATCCCGCCATGCCTTTTGACTTTTACCATTCAAAAAAAAAAAAAAAAACACATGCGCACACACAAAGTAGACATGTTAATAAAATTTGCTCTTTTTTAATTAGTTAAATAGGACTGTTTTACGAAATTGTCCCAACCACATCTCAGATATTGGCTTTTAGAGCACAACATTAATAGTTTATATATTGCCATATTCAGTTTGTTTGGATGGAACTCCATTTTCATTCCTTGTGTTACTTGTCTACTCTTCTTAATTTTACTGAAAGGGTGACATTACTGACTTGGCTGTAAGTTCAAACAATGCTTTTGGTGGCATCTGCTTCAAATGACTACAGCATTCGAGTTATAAGGGTTCTTTCCAGTTTACACTTAAAATATAAATCCGTCATACTATTTATCCCTTGGTGACCTAATAGTTTTTTCTTGTGTACTACAGTGGCGCTTGCCAGATGGATTTCCTATTTTAGTTTTGCGTGGACATATAGGAGCTGTTACTCCCATTGCATTAGTCCCCGGCCTAGCTCTATGTACCAGCTGTTATCGTATGTTACATCCCATACTTCTAAATGCATGTTCTATTCCCTATAGTCCCTCAATTGATCTAATGGCTTTATTCTTAATATGTCATTTGATAGTTGTGTTGTTCTTCTGCTAGCACCCAGAAATTTTATCATAACCTAAGAAGCACATGTGAAGTAAGAAATTCTTCCATGTAAAGTATTTATATAAACCAAACCAAACCAAACTAAGCCTTAAGTCCCATCATATCTTTTTTGTCCTTAGCAGTACCTTGTTGAAATAGAAACAAATGTTAGCTATATACTTATATATATATATATATATATATAGAGGCGGCACCCAATTTGTTGTTCATGAAGTTTTTTGGACTTTTATTTTCCAAAAGTAAAACCTGACTTTCCACTTACAAATAGTTACAACTACTTTATATATATATAGATTATATGTTTTGTTAATTTGGCACACAGTGTGTGCCTCACCTTCTAGTATGATGAAATGTAGTACTGCTATAGGTTGTTGAGATTTTAAGTTGAACACAAGTGATACTGGCATATTGAATGCAATTTGAGTAATCTAGTTTCAAAATTGAGGAAAAAATTAAATTATTATTTTTTGCTTAATATGCTTTGCAGGATAAACTCTTTGAGAGCAGAATTTTATTGTTGATTTTCAGAAAGGCTCGACAACTAAATGATGAAGTTACTTGATGGGCCAAAAAGAATTTGTATATGTGCTCTATTTGTGTTCATACTTTAGAACATTTGATAATTTCTTACTTTGTATGTTTTAATATGCAGAGTATTTGAGGTCAATGGAAAAATAAACATCATTTTGCGATTTGATTGAATATGTTCTTGAAGTTGTTAAGTTGTGTCATGGGTGGATGTATCTTCGTCATCATTTTTGGTTTGATTGATTAAGTTGGCTGATTTAGTGGACTAAATACTTGATTTTTGTCTTTTTTTCAAGAGATCTGCAATTGCACAAGTTGGTCTTATTTTGTTCGTGGGCAGGTTGTTAAGATGAGCACATACATGTTATTATTTTGGTTTAAGGACATGTTTATGTTGCTTTTTATAAAGATCAAATGTATTAAACAATTAACATATTTTTTTATTTTTGTGGAAGCAACGCTTTCCTAGTGAAGCACCTTGTTGTCTCTTCAGATGGTCAATTCACCATAATTTCTCTTTAGAAGCTTAAGCTGTCTCTTAATAGTTTACATAAGCCTTCACCAATAGAAGGCTCTTGAAAATGGTTCCACTAAACAAAAACATTTTTCAGTTTGGTTATAGAAATTCTTGCCTCCCATGGACCAAATGCATGCAAAAACTCTGTTGTGTGGTGTCTTTTTGCTAAATTCTGCAATTCAGTTTTGTCTCTTTCTCTTTTATTTATTTTTTTCTTTCGTAATCAGCATTTGTGAGCTTATATTTTTCTACACATTGATGATGCATGCAGGGGCCATGGTTTCAGCAAATCAGTATTTGGCCCTCAGACAGGGTATACTGTGTGACCAGGTATTTCGTTGATATTTTTGTCTTTGCTTTTCCATGTTTGAGTTTCCATGTTCTTTTTTTGGTTCTTAAATACTTTCGATGAAGCTGTCTGTAACGTCCTCAAAATTAACCCATTATATATATATCATAAACATGCATTATTTAAAGAAGACAATTAATTAATTCATTCATCAGAGTATTACTAAATAAAGCATTACATGTAACATCGAATAAAATGCCCTACAGGCTTACATCTTTCCAAGCCAACACTTGGATTCAAAAATATGAGTTCTAATCTCAATATAAGAAAAGCCCTAGGCTTGAATGTTTACATGTACAAATAAACATCAACTATTAACTGAAGATAATCTTCTTCAATCCAGATGCCAAACCCTCCCAAGCTAAGTCCTTGGAGGTAGTTTATCGCCTGAACCTGAAAATGATGTTCCCATAAAGGGTGAGCCACAGCCCAGTAAAGATATACTAAACCACATATAAGCAATGAATAAAGCAATAGCATTCAACAGATGGTCAACCAAAATAATCAATTACTTCATTTTACAGTCTCATGACACAATTGCCAAAGATGCGTTTTACTTTCCAATTTTATCCATATGGCTCAGAACCTGGCCAAACTTACAACAGTGAATCACATATATCATATTCACATCCATCCATTATCAACAACAAATGAGACTCAAGCTCATATCAAACACTTCATACTTCCAGATTGATACATATTTTAGTGCTGTATCAATAAAACACTTCTATATAAATAAGCACACATAAAAGTGATGCTAATGGAGTCCATCCCCTATCTCCTCCCAAACAAAATCCGGTTTAGAGGTCCATCCCCTATCTTCCCCTAAACCGTGGAGTACATCCCCTATCTCCTCCCACACACAAAACAAAGTATGCAAATGCAATGCTCAATCAATACACGTATTTTCTGTATCAATGCCATAGTCAAAATTAATGATTTAACCAATGTGATTAGTTTCAGTTATTCCTAATCCACATGCAATGTCTACAACAATCACGACTATCCTCCACCGATATCCCAAAACAGTTATTTCTAAACTGAAAGTAACCATGTCAACAATTCAATGGACAAATGATACCAATTACCCAATTATGCCATTTAATCAATAAATTCCCCAATTCCGTGAATTTAACCCTCTTTTCCCAATTCCATGAATTACTTATACAAATTAATTCAATAATACAACTAGGGTTTTTCCCAAAATTTACCCAAGTATTCCCAACATATCAAAATACCAAAACTTAGAACAAAACCTATAAAATGGAGTAGGAAATCCCTACCTCAAAGAAAACAACCCAAAAGGTGAAGAAAGAGATGAGTGCCCAAATACCAAAGTGCTCCAAATCGCCAAATGCTCAGATTAAATGGAAGCCCTTGCCTCACTCTATCTTTTTAATGAAGGATCTAGGGTAGAAACACTCCCTAAATGGATCAAATCTAAGAGAGAAGGTGAGTAGGGAGAGAGAAAAGTCGAACCTAGGGTTTGAAATCAAAAGAATATGAAAGAGACTGATCAAATCCCGCTGCTGTGTATATAAACTGGACAGGCTCGCTCGAGCGAAGACTTGGTCGCTCGAGCGACAAGACACAGAGAAACTACGCTCGAGCCAAGGAAGCCTTGCTCGAGCCAACAAGCCAAAAGCTCGCTCGAGCGAAAGAAAGCTCGATCGAGCGAAGAACTCAAACCCTCAGGTCTGTAATCAGAAACACGCTCGAGCGAAGGAACTATTGCTCGAGCGAAGAACAAACTAACTCGCTCGAGCGAAGAAAAGCTCGCTCGAGCCAAGAATGCAAAGCTATAGGTCCCAAACCAGACACAAACCCTCGCTCGAGCTATCAAACTCGGCTCGAGCGAAGAACCAAAAACAACAGCTCGCTCGAGCGACAAACGCCTCGCTCGAGCGAAGAACCAAAATACTGGACAGCAACACTTGATTTCTAAACCCAACCAACCTGAAACAAACCTGCCCAACACATCCTATAATTCCAAATGAGAAAATAAAGGACAACAACAACCATTATACAATGACAGAATCTACGGAACCTAAGTCCGGATACAATAATCAAATGGAAAAAAGACCGGGGTCGCTATACTGTCAGGTACCTCAAGTCTCTCAAGGTTGAAGTGCAGAAAATTGGAGTTGGAAACCTGTAGAATTAAGCTTGAATCTTTGCTGCGGTAACAATGATTGAACCTCCTAGTTTTACCATTAGTATAAGTTCATCCTCTCTCTCTCTCTCTCTCTCTCTGAGCAGGTTGGCTGTACAAAAGGTGATGATGCTGGTCTTTCAAATGCGCACATGATTATGGCAGAGATTCCAAATGCTTCAGAAGCAGTGGTATAGGCGCGTGACTTGGGGTGAAAAAATAAATTTCTAGCAATATGGTGGTTCTTGCTTTATGTAGGAAGGGTAATATTTGATGTGTATTATTAATACTCTATTCAACTCTGGAAATTTGGAGACATTGATTAGGAAATCTGGACATGAATGCTTGATGCTTTGTGTCAGACCCAATGAATATGAAGGCATAATTATTTCTTGGCTAAACACAACTTTTAAGGTAGTAATCTGACCCAATGACAAATGTTATATGTCCTAATTTATGGTATTGATTTGAGTAGTGGAAATCATTATAACTTCTTCCCAGCCCTATGGCCTTAGGCACTATTACTTTTTATTATTCAACTGTTAATTTCACTTTTATCTTTAAATTATTCTCATTTTATTTTTTGGGATTGAACTTATTGGATTTTTTTCTTGAAGGATGTTGTATGGGGTACTATTATAGATGTGAGGGAATAGTAATCTCACATAAATATATGTCTATACGAATTTTTATTCATTATTGCTATTTTACAGGTATATTTTTGAAGTTAAAATCTCACAAAATTAGTAGTTAAAAAAAAAAAAATCTATTGCGGTGTTTTTCAAAACGCCACTATAGTTATATTTTTAAAATAACAAAAAAGTTATTACGACGTTTTTGAAGCGTTGCTAAATGCCTATGTGACGTCATGTTACCATTGACTGTCACATTTAGCGGCATTTATAAAAACGCCGCCTATACTAATTTTACGACGCTTTTAAAGCGTCATAAACTTACAGCGACGGCCGCGACCTTGGCGTTTGATAATAAGTGTCACTAAAGGAATTAACGGCGTTTTTCAGACATATAGCGGCATTTTAAAACGCTGCTAAAAGTCATTTTTCCAGCAGTGAAGGCTTGAATACCGCTGTGCATTAGAGAAAACAACAAAGTAATGTTGGCAGCAAACTAGAGGAACTATAGAGATGCCTTGTAATTTCATAACAAGAAGTCCTAGATGAAAAAGAGAACTAAAAAACTCCATATTGACAACACAATTTTGACCTCATATTTTAGAATTTATTGTTTTCTTAAGCCATTAATATCATATGGATTTCTCTTGGTTTGATTGAATCTCAAATTTTAAACGCAATTTTTTTCATTAGTAAATCTCATCTACATTACATAATTATGTCATCGTGAGATTCTTATAACCTGGTGTAACTTTATCTTTAGCTCCACTTTTACCATGAAGAGAGATTATTGGAATTACAGGTAGTTTTGCCTTTATTGGCAGGTTACTCCTGATGTTCATTTTTAGAAGGATTTGGGATTGCATAGCTTAGATACTGTGGAGATTATAATGGCTCTAGAAGAGGAGTTCAAGCTAGAGATTCCAGATAAAGAAACTAATAAGATTGACTCCTGTTTTTTTTTATCTAGAAGTGTTACATGATCACGCCCCTCACCAATAACAATTTATCATATCATTTCATATTTTTTAATCACTCAACATAAATTCATGAATTATATCCTTCCACCAATTTAAAATGTCAAGTAACGGTGGCCCAAGAACCACCAATAACTTGTCTTTGGGGCACTACATACAAACTGCACTAACTAACTAACCCATTTTATCTGGAGTTGGTTGGGGTCTCTATTCATTTCTTGATCTTGTGTGTAAAACCTCTCTGAAAACCCTTCCTCTCTCTTCTCTCTTCTCTCTCTATTCCCATTCTTGGAAAGAAGCAACAATGGCGAATCAAGGAAGAAATACAGAGGCCACCGATGATGCAATGTCATCGTCTTCGGACTACAATCTCTATCTCCTCATGGACACCATCTTCGACATTTTGAATCGTCTCCCTGTCAAATGTGTCCTTCGATTCAGGTGCGTATGCAAAACCTTCCGCCACCTCATCTCTAACCCTACCTTCATCTCATCCCACCTCCTCCACCACCGCACCACCACCGCCGCCACCATTTGCACCTTCAAACACCGCTCTACCACCTCCCTCTCTCCGTTACAATCACCCTCATTGTCTCAAGACCCTAACAATCTGGTCCACCCCTTTTCCAACCACACTCGCAATCTACATCTAATCAGCTCCATCAATGGCCTCATCTGTCTCTGTCTCTGTCTCTCTCTGTCGAACCATCCACTCCATTGCCATCGACGCATCATCCTCCTCCTCTGGAACCCCGCTACCAAACTCTTCAAATCTCTCCCCTCTCCCACCATCCAAATTCCTCCTGGGTTTTTTTCACCTCTCTCACGGGTTTGGATTCCGATTCCATTCTACTACTTCTTCCAGTGACTACAAGGTCGTCCGGATAGTTTCTTTCAATTTACAGACCCGAGTCGAGGTCGTCTACTCTTCAATTTCTGATTGTTGGAGAGAGATTCAGGTGATGGATTTGCGCTTTTATATCCATAAATTGTCTTGTGAGGTGATTGTCAATGGAGCTCCCTGTTGGTTGCTCTCAACTCCTTCAAATCATTGTATTTGCTTCACATGGTTTGAGGTTCAAAATGAGGCTTTTGTCGTGTTGCCGGGGCTCGATTTTTCTAGGTTCTACATCGGGACTTCTGTCCATTGGAAACTAATGGATTGGAAAGATAATGCTGCTGTGGTTGTTTGTTGTCCTGGCAACCCATTTGTTGATGTGTGGATGATAAAGGATCATTGCGGTGGTGAGAGCAACTGGTGTAAGAAATTTGTGATTGGACCAGTTTTGGGTGTTGACCGATTTTGGTTTTTGCAATGCATGAAGAATGGTGAGATTATAGCAGCAGATGCACGGGGAAGGATATTCTTGTACAACCCCCGAAATGGAGAGACTAAAGATATTCCAATCCATAGAGTTTTGTTCGAAGCTTTTCACTATGTGGAGAGTTTGGTTTCTATCAAAGGATTCAGACAACAAGAACTGAACAATCAGCACTGATGTTCTACAAAGGTCAATTCATCACTCAATCAGATAAGTAACTCGAGCATTTGTATATGCTACTTACTGCAATGCATTTGGTTTATAGAAGGCTATTGTCCTTTACAGTTTACATAGCATTGGAAATTCGTTTTTTTGCGCTTTTGGTAGCATATGAATGACAAATATAATTGTAATTGGTTTTCAATTTATCCTAATTTTCACCCTACCATTGATTGTGGTTTTGTTTGGTCTCTTTTTAATTTGTGAACATCTGTGTTCAATTGTTATAGTATTATTTGTGCTTGTTTCAGCAATGTGAGTCATGTGACTGTTGTCCAACATTCCCTCCAAAAATTATCCTACATTATAGTTTTGAATTTCTTTTATTTATTTGTTTTAATTCTTATTTTTGTATAGAAGTGTTGTAGATTTTACTAAAGGCAACCACTATGAATTAGAGAAAACAACAAGAAGTGTTGGCAACGAACAATAGAACTACAAAGATGCTTTATAATTTCATAAAAAGAAGTCCTAGATAAAACTAGAAGGCTCCATATTAACAAAATTATTTTAGACCTCAGATTTTTGGAATTTAATTTTTCCTTGACTTGATTGAACGTCAAATTTATAACTCAATACTTTTCATCAGCAAATTTCATTATCAGCATTACATAATTATGTCTAGCATGGGATTCTCATATATCTCTGGTTCCACTTGTAGCATAGGGAGTTATTATTGGATTTGGAATTACAATTCGTTCTACCTTTATCTGCAGGTGACTCCTGATGTCCATTTTCATGAAGATTTGGGATTGGATAACTTAGACAATATGCAGATTGTAATGGCTCTAGCAAAGGAGTTCAAGCTAGAGATTCCAAATAAAGAAGCTGACAAGATTGACTCCTATTTTCTTGCAATTTAGTAAATCTATAATCATCCGTTGGATAGTTAATATTAGCGAATTCCTCTAATTTGAGTTTCAATCCTATTTCATTTTCTTATACTATCCTTAAAAATCAAGTGTTCTAGTCCTTTCTTGCTTTTGATTTTGGAAGTTAGTACAAAATTTTATCCCTGTTAAGAGATGGAATGGAAATAATTGGAGTTCTGTTTGTGTAGTTTGTAGGCAGCTTTGCGATGTTTGTTATGCTTTTGCTTAAAAAGATCTAATATTTCCTTCCTCTCAAATTCTCAATGAATTGGCACAATTCTTGATCTGTCTGCTTTCATTTTTTGAGATGTTATTTTTGTTAACATGGTTTTTTTTTTTTTTTTTTAAATTCTTTTATTTTTGCTGCATTTGATTTATTTTTGGGTAATTGTTGTGGGATCTAGTCTTGTTAGACCTTTTTCCCTAGATGTGGGGTGACATCAGTGTGTGGTTAGGTCTCCTGATGAGAAGAGAAGAGTGCAAAACCAAGTTAGAGGAGCAAATGTGTTGGACAAATGGATTCTTAAAAACAGCCACTACATTCTCTTTGTTTTTGGCCAACGATTACTATTTGTTCAAATATTCAAAATTGCTATATCTTAGAATTCATCTATTATATTGTTGTGCCAAACTACCAGGATTCATTGAAATTTCATGTGTTTGAGACTGCATATTTTATATCCATGTATAATGATAGTTTGCTACATTTTGTTACATCTCTAGATGATTATACTGCGTGAAGATATAGGATGATGCCCTTTGATGCTATTTCATTCTTCTTGCACTCAATGCTATTTGAAATTAAGGGGTTGTTCGGGAAACACTATATTAGTATACTTTTTGACTTTTTACGAAAAAAACGTGAAATATGGGTTGAGTTTGAAATGATATGGTAGAGAAGTGATGTGACCCAAATAAGATAATGTGCTAAAATAGCATGTGTTATTTTAACGCACGCCAAACAAGCACTAAATGTTTCTCTAGCTCAATCAAACAGTGGATATCAATTCCATTTCTCGTGTCTCTCTTTGATTTCGGAGCACATGTTGTAGCAATTAAATTCAGTGAATAGATTCATGGATCCCACCTTCAATTCATCTTGTGCATTTTATGATTGGCATCGATGGCTGGGGAGGGTTTACTGCCGAAGCTGGAGTTGGAGGTGAGCTGTAGGTTGGGGCGGTGATTGGTGTTATGTACTTACAAATTAGGGTTAGAATTTTGTCCAAAAGAATAATGTAATTAAGGGATAAATTTGTAATAAATAAATAAAAAAAATTGAAAGATGGTAGGTGTAAATAGAATTACCCATGACAATCATAAAAAAAAAAAAAAAAAAAAAAATTAAAAAAAAAGAAAAAAATTGATTTTTTTTTCTTTATATGGGTTTTACATAGTCTCCACATAAATAAATGATTAATGATTTAAATTTATTTGTGACATGACTACGAACTTAATATAAAATTTCAAAGGCTCTCCACTACTTAGTGTTGGTGGCATCAAAATTGGAAAATGTTTTAGATTCACAAAAAGTTCTCACAATTTGACCTACACTAAAGAAGTATGATTGGTGTCAATTTTTGATTAGTTACGCGCTCAATTATATAAAACCTACCTTCTTTGTTACATCATTGTGGGAGAAATTGTAGGTAAATTTTTGACCTTAAAATGTGAGTTTCTAACATTACTCCATCAAAATTGGGTAAATTGCATTGGTTACTTTTGAATTTATAAAAAAAAATAAATAAATAACAAACTTTACAATTATCTCAACTTTTAAAATTAAAACAGGTGGGACTCATGCAAATGACATATACATATAAGGATAAATAAAGGCAAGGTATTTTTTTTTTAAGTAAAAAAGATGGCAATATTATAGTAGTGATATACTGATGAAAGTGATACAAGCTTTCAATGGTTTAAACTCTTATAAACTTTTAAGTGTAATTATAATAAACTTATAGAAGTTGACGTTTTTTTTTTTTTCTAAATCTCAAAGTTAGTTTAAGTTACCTCATGGGGTGTTTGGCATATATTTAGGAAAGTCAATTTTTTTTTTTTTTTTTAACTTTTTTTGCCTTTAAGTATCTTTTTTTCCCAAAGTTATGTTGATATTTTTTGCATTTTAAGCCTTGTTTAGATGAATCTAAAATATTCAAAAAAAAAAATCACTAAACACTAAAATAAACTAAAAAATTCAATTATTTTTTACTCTTTTTTTAGATATCCTTTTTGGACTTTTTTTTTTCCAATTTTTGTTTAATACTTTTTTAATCCGTCTAATTGGATAAAATTCAAAAATTTAAATCTAATTTTTTTTTAAAAAATTCACAAATAAATAAATAATCAATCCCAAACACCCTTCATTGAATGTCTGCTAATGGTGCATTTCTTTCCACACTAATCTTTTTTCCTTTTTTCTCAGGAAGATACTGGTTGGTGTTGAAAAACCCATCAATCCAACACTATTTGAATTGGAAAAAAAAAATTATAATCCTTATCCATGCAATAAGAGTATTTCTAATATAAATGTTAAAATTTTGTATATTTCCGTTATATAACAAAAAATTATAAAAGTGAAGTGCAATTTTGTATATTAAGATTTGTTAATTCAGTGAGTAAGTGGCGTTATAATAGAGATGTTAAGGTATCTGTTAATTAAAAATAGGATAAATTATAAAAGTAAAAATAATAAAAAAATTCCAAGATTTGATCCTTATAATAAAATAAACCTTGAAATTTTAATTTTATCACTTTAAAGTCTTAACTTTTTATTTATTTTCAATTTAAACTATTTATTTATTTTTTTGAAATAAAATCAATAAAAAAAATATTTTAATCATTAAATTCAATAAAAACAAATATTTTAGATATTATATAAATCCTAAGTTTTCGAAGAAAATAAAATAACATAGGGGTGTTTTGAAAGGATAATTAAAAGTTATTTTTTATTTTTATTTTTTTTTTATTATTTTATGTGAAAGGTAATGTAACCCAAAATCATTTTTAACTTTTTTTTTTTTACCCCATAATATGAGTACAATGTCCCACCACATGCACCTACCACCTGGCCCTCTATCTCTCTCTCTCCCCATGCATCTTCTTTCCCAATCTAATTTTTTTAATGGACGTTTGAGAGATTATGTTTAAATATTTTTTATATATTGAAGGCCAAATGAAAATAATTTTATATACTGAAAATTAAATTAATACAATTTAAATATTGAAAATTAAACACAAAATTTATATTTGGGAACAAAAAATATAATTAATTGATTATTTTATTTATTTTAATATTTTGCACCCAAGTCTATGTTTCATATAACATTTACATTTTGCTTGATATACATAAATGGGATGGGAAATGCTATACCATATGCACCGTTCTACAAAGTGTATAATTTTATTATAAAATTTCGTAACATTAACTACGAAATGAGTAATCTCGTCATAAATTGATTTAAAAAAAATCACAATCAAGTCACACATTTTTGCAATATTAATTACAAAATTTTATTGTGGCAATTATGAAGAGATTATACATTTTATGATTGATATTATAAAATTTTATAATAAAATTATATATTTTTTTAGTAGAATGCACATAATATATGTATTGCTAAGAACATCTTCAGCGGCGTATCAAAACTATCATCAAATTTCTTTTTCCGCTCCAATAGTTTCATCAAATACATATCAAATTAAGAATATCAAAAATGTTTCACCAAATTAAGGACATCTAGGACCTTTGGCATTTTACTGTTGAGATCCGTTATATTTTTATCATCGTGAAAAATCTATAAATCTCCTAGATGTAAACCTTAAGAACCAAAAAGAAGATCTGGAGGAATTAAATAGTTTTGGGAGAAAACCAACTATTTATAGAAAATCCAAATGTAATCCTAGATTTGGAAGAAAACCCAATCCTCATAGAAATCCGGAAAACTGTGTTCGCGCGGTCCGCTCAAGCGCCCAACAGCCCGCTCGAGCGGCTTCAGAAAAATATGCGTGTGACAAAACAGAGGTCCGCTCGAGCGCTAGAGAACCCGCTCGAGCGCGAAATCACACATCTCAGTACTTTTACAGGCGACCAAAACTGCTGGAACCAAGGATTCTCCGCTCGAGCGGGGTAATGTCCGCTCAAGCGGACAGGCAACTTGGAATGCATTTTTGCATTTTGCTTCGGGGGCGCTGCTCGTCATAACCAGCAAAGTGGCAATCTTGAAAGCATTAGCATCACAAACTTCTCTGAAAGGCACAATTCGGGTTGGATTCGCATCTAAACACCCATAGCCTCACTGAAATAAAAGTGCGAAAATAAATACAACTGAAAGGAGTTTTGTCAAATGGGGTTGCCAAGAATAAAACCTAACACATCGGATGTCTCTCCAGATGTCTCCCAGATGACCACCTCAAAGCAAAAATTTGTGAAAAATTTACATTGGTCGGTCGACCGGTCAGACATCTGCCCGGTCAACCCCTGGATGACCACGTCAAAGCAAAAATTTATGCAAAATTTACACTGGCCGATCAACCAACGGGACATCCGCCCAATCATCCTCTTGATTGGTCGGTGTTTTAATGAAATCTTAAAAACTTTCGTTAAGTCACTTGATATTAAATAAACTTTCTATTTAAATTTAATAAAAAAATTGATACACTGCTCTAAAATGATGCACACTAAGGGTGTGTTTAATTAAACGGACTAGATAAAAGGGATTAGAATCCATCAGACTTGAATCCTGGGACTGTGAATCCCCCGGACTATTTGGTTGGATTGGATGGATATCCCGTGTTTGTTTTCTCATAGGATTAGATGTCTAGAAATGACTATTTTTAATGAATCTAATGTTTGATTGGACGGACTAGATACGATAAATGAGTAAAAGATTATTTTACCATTTTTTAATTGTTTACTAAGTAATAACAATATTAAACATATCTTTAATATTTTAATTATTTTTAGCTAGATTAAATAAAAATTTATTTTATTTTATTTTTACACAATTAAATAAATTTATTATTAAAAAATTAAATAAATAAAATATCAATAAAAATATATATTATTTTTTTAATTAAAATTTTAAATAAATTTATTTTAAAAAATAATAATAATGAAATAATGAAATTAAATAAAACATCTATGAAAATTTAAATAATGAAATTAAATAAAATATAAACAAAATTTTAAAATAAAAAAATCAGTAAAATACCTATAAAAAATTAAATAAATAAAACATCAATAAAAAGTTAAATATAATTATTTATTTTAAAATTGAGACATTTAAATTTTATTGAATTTTACTAAATATAATACGTAATTAAATAGTAGAGGGTCAAAATGGTCATTTCACCACCTAATCCCAATAGTAATAATCCTATGAAAATTGTGCCACATCCCCGCGGATTTTATAATCCCATATATGGGGGATAAGGAATCCGACCAGACTCCATGTTCGGAAGATTAAAAAAAAACAAACGCCGAATAAAATCTTTCCCCAAATTACAATCCGAACAATAAATAATCCCTCCTAATCCCCAATCAAACGCACCCAAGAGTTCCTGTGTGAAGCCGTTTAAAAGGTGGGGGACATGCTTTGAATCGATTATAAATTGTGTCTTTACAAGAAAATGACATAAAACTGATTTTATAGCCTATTTTAGGAAAAATGTTTGGATCTCCATAGCTAGCCCACCACATTATGTGTTTTTTTTTATTTATTTAAATTTTCAAAATTCTATTTGAATTATAAATTTATATACTAATTTAAAATAAAATTATCAAAAAAATATAAACTAATTTTTTTTTTTTTTCATTTCGTTTTTCCTTTTGCTGGGTGTGTTGCCAGGCATGAGGGAGGGGTTCCAGCCACCGGTCTCCACTCTCCTCTTTCCATCTATTTTTTTCTTTGTTCTTTGTCATTTTGCTTAATAATATTGGAAACTTGTCCTTCCAACTCTTTTTAGCGCCGCCACCACCACACTGCCACCAGATCTACCACCTTCCTACCTCCATGAATCTACCCTCACTAGATTTGTCTCTAGCCACTGGTGTTGGTGTCGCCTCTCCCTCCTTCCAATCTTTTCGAATCTGATGTTTGGCTTGCCCCCAAACTTTCACCTTCACGCCCAAAACATTAAGATCTAGTTTCAGATCTTCTCATAATCTGAAGACCGATACTGTTTAACGCGTTCATTTCACGCTAGACAAACACCTCAACCTCAATGTTTCATCTTGACCAGCGGAGATGGGGTCTTAATATTTCAAGTTGAAGGGGTGTAATGGAGCTTTGGTGCGTTTCGCGACTGATTGCTTTTGATTTTTTTTTATTGTTTGCTGTAATAATCCCCCCTATGTAGAGGTTGTGACCCTCCTTTGTGAGGATTTTTTCTCATCCTCTATAGAGGCTAGAATCCGTCCTCCTATGGAAGTTTGTTATCTCTTTTTGCTGTAATAATCCCCCCTATGTAGAGGTTGTGACCCTCCTTTGTGAGAATTTTTTCTCATCCTCTATAGAGGTTAAAATTCTTCCTCCTATGGAAGTTTGTTATCTCTTTATGAGATCTTTTGCTAGCATTGTAATTTGTATGACATTAATATGATTTTTTATCAGTTTTATAATGAAAATTTTCTTTCCAATTTTTTTTTTAAAAAAACTTTAGTGTAAGTCAATCATCAATATTGATACTTTCATATTCTTAGATAAAATAGTAACATAAATATACATTAATGAAGGAATCACATTTAATGTGTACTTATTCGGTTTGATTTTGAGTTTTTTAAATATAATTTTTTTATTTTTTATTTTTTGTATTTGTGTCTATAATGAATTTTTTAAATATTTCATCAAAAAAAATTAAAATTTTTTCAATATACTTAAAAAGTAAAATATTTATAAAAGTTTTATTGAACTTGATTATAAATTCCTTATTATTTGGAAAGCTAGACAGAAAAGACTTAGACTTGAACAGAGAGATGGCATTTGTGAGCCAATTCTTTTGATTTTAAACTAAATTCTTTTAGTGATATAATTTCATACTTTATTCTAATTCTAATAACTTTAACCTATATATCACTATATTTTAGGACAAATTACCGGTAAATTCCAAATTACAGAATGATGATCCTTTAGTCTTATATTTTTTCTTATGAACCATTTGGTCCTATTTAATTAGTAAGGAATATTTTCCTTTGATTTGGCATGGGCAGAGTTTACACATTTAGGCTTTGTTTGTCATAACCTAAAAAAATAAAAAAGTCAAAAAGTCATTATCCTATTTAAGTCACATCATCTTATTTAAGTCACATTACCTCTGTACCACTTCACTTCAAACCCAACCCATACCCAATCCATATTTCATAAAAAGTCAAAAAGTGCACTTATTTAGATTATCCCAAACCATCCCTTACTCTTGTTATGATTTTGGTGGATTTTTTTTTTGCTCATTTGTATATAATGATTGAGATGGTAACTTTTTACATTTTTATTTTTGTGTGTTTGATTTTTATAGAATAATATACGGTGGATGGGTTTTAATTGCTGATGTTATTTTCTTCATTAACATCGATACGATTAACATTACATTTTTACTAACACAAATGTTATTAACATTCCATATCACTGCCAACATCCATACACTCAAAAAATAGAGGAATAGGTGGTACATTACAACACAACAGATAAAAAAAAAAAAAAAAAAAAAAAAAAAAATTGATACTGACACTATACTTCATTAACATCGATACGGTTAACATTAAATTTTTTATTACCGCAAATGTTATTAACATTTCATATCACCACCAACATCCATACACTCAAAGAACAACGTTTCATGCAGTTGCTTACTATGCCCTTCTCCCAATTCTAATTCCATCACAGTGTTTATCACTCCTGCGACATTAGACTGGTACATCAACCTTGATGGGTCAATCACACATTATCGCACACTTCCTCAAATAGCTTTCTTCTTCTTGAATGACAATTGTGACTGTCTCTTTGCTGCCAATCTTGTAGACGTCTACACTGATACGTTCGACTCGAGTTTCTTGCCACCATTACTACGTTTCCTGGAATGTCGTCCAACACTACCTACTAGATTAGTCACAGATACACATCAGTCCATAAACCGACATAATTTGCAACAACAATGGGCATACCATCACACAAATGCCATTACATATAGTTGTTCTTGAATCACCACATCATATCAACAAGACAACAAATAACCTTCACAATTCTTACAAATTTCTTGCTCACATTACAACACAACCAACCTACACAAAATGTTGTTCTACACACACACAGAAAAAAAAAAAAAAAGAAAAAAGAACATTTGCGTATTTAGGGGCCAAATAATCAAATTGACCCACCAGAAATGGCATTAGCCATGGAACCTCGTAACATTTCGTCAATGTTTCATTCTATTAAATGATAATAACATTAAAACAACAAACAATGCATAATGGGTTATTACAACCTATCATACAAAATTAATTCCAACTATGAGTACACAATAATTTCACATGATCACGTGAAAAAATAACACACTCACATTCGCGATGCCTACTAACGTCCTGTCCCAATTGCATTTTACCACTTACTCGCCCAGGACATCATAACACGTAGACGATGCACAACACCATATTGCCAATAACAAAGCACCCCTATCCCATGGGACCAAAACATACATTCTGCTACTAACACTATACTCAAACACCGCCAACGTAAACCGCAAAATATGTACTAAACTAATCTCCACGATTACATTACGACAATTCCATTCACACTTAACAAATTGCATGGACCAACACTTGCATATTACACCACTGAAATTACATAAACCAAATTACAAGAACCAACAGTTACAAAAGCTCGACCAGGCCACTGTAATTGACATATGCGGTCATAACCTTCAACTTATATTAACATCGACCATAGAGCACACTAATCAAAAACTAATTACCAACCACAATTAGGGATGGCAATTTGAACCCGGCCCGACGGGGACCCGACCCCCCGACCCCAATTAGAACGGGTTTTCCTCAAAAATTACCCCCCATAGGGTCGGGGATGGCATTAAAAATTGAATCCCCGATTAAAAAGTATATCTAATATCCATCTCAGTTCTCAACTCTCTTACACAATCTCTCTCTCTCTCTCTCTCTCTCTCGTTCTTCTACCTCTACTCTCTGTGAGAGAGTTGAATGAGCACCTTCCAGATCTAAGTCGCGACGGAGAAGTCTAGAGACAGATCAGCGATTAGGAGCTCCTTCCAGATCTGAGCCGCGATGAACATTTTTGCACACCACTGTCAGCCGCTGATCGTACCACCGCCACTGACACCACCACCACTCTCTCTCTCTCTCTCTCTCTCTCTTTTTCTTACACCTCCATTTGCTGCCTTGTCTCCAGATCTACCGCCACTGTTCATCTGCACTTTTTGTGGAGCCATTCTTCGATCTTACCAATGAAAAATGTGATTTTGGTTTCTTTGAGTAAGCTCTGTTTTGTGTTGTAGTTCTGATATTTTTATTTCTTCTAGTTGAAACTCTAATAATGATGATTGATCTATGTAGTTTGTTCATTTTTTTCAAAAAAAAAAAAAAAATTGGGTATAAAAGTTGGAGTTATGGATGAAGAGATGTAATATTTGACTGGTAGGAATACATTGATCTCTCTCTAAAATATATATATATATATACACTGGTTCTCAAGATCTTCACTATATCAACATCATGGATATAGATATAGATATAGATATAGATATACATTTTGTTGTTGTTGATGTTGATGATGATGATCATTGATGATAATTTTGTAGACTGTAGTTGATGTTGATGTTGATGATGATGAGATAGCTGTTGTTTTGCTTTTTCTTTTTTCTTTTTTTTGTTGGCCAGGGAATTTTCGAGGTCGGGTAACAGGGGCGATGATAGGTCCCTCGTCGGGGATCGGGGCTGGGGCTGGAGGAATTTTCACCATCGGGGATCGGGGACGGGGAGTGTGATCCCTAGCCCCACCCCGCCTCGTTGCCATTCCTTACCACAATATACTTCCCATTATCAATACCCCACCAATTACCTACCCTCAAAGCTTTCTTACATTGCACTCGAACACCAACATACACATCAAAAATAATAAAAAATAAAAAATAAACCACACATTTTGAATAAAACACAAAATTTATTCAAACCCCAACATACAACCACTACAACTTGTCTACGTCACACACCACAACACTGATGCCATTACACCAACATTCATTGTTTCGTATACATTAATATATACACAAACTAAAACCATGTCCATAAAATGTAACAGATGTACAAACCCCCACCCAACATCGCAGACTACCACAAAACAACATCACGCTACAATTATACATTTCCAATCCAAAATATATGCAAACATACATGTTTAGCCATACTAACAACATTGGCACAGAGAGCATTCATCTCAAACACACACACACACACACACACACACACAAAACACAAACGAACACATTCTGAAAAAATGTTGCCTTGTGAATCAAACGAAACCCATACTTGACGCCATTTCGGAACAAATCCAACGCCGCCTCTGACACATTGAAGAACTACACTCACCGGAAACCCGTTGCCAACATCAAGCAATTCAATTACACCAAAAGACGATTCGTATTTCTAGGGTTTCAATGACCCAAATACCAAATTAGAAACTCATAATGAGGAGTTAACATTACCAAAGCCAGCAACGTCACATAAAACCCATTTCACTAGTTTAACATTGGGAATCTAATTTTTTCCATAATCATCTCTTCCGTGAAGATCGTAAAGGAGGAAAAACTAAAACAGGCTATAGTAAGCTTTTTGGGTACTAATGTAATTGCAACATTGTTCAATCCCTAGATTACCCACATATTACACACAGCACGCGCTAACATGATTGCCAAATAGGTCATTTCATATAAAACGGGACTTATCAGTCTACAAGATAAAACACAAGACTAAATGGTTCAAAAGTCCTCATTTCGGAATTTATTGGTTCATTACCCTATATTTTATCCTAACCAATCAATGTTCTCCCAAACTCTTTTTATTAAAATCGAATTGAAGCAAATACAATCAGATCGAGTGATTTTGCCACAACATGAGATTTATAGGGTTTGTTTTAAGATGGATTTGACTTATAGCCTAAGATGGATTTGACTTTGTTTTAAGATGGATTTGACTTATAACTCCAAGACTTGAGAGATTTTGTGAGAAAATGAAAGAAATTGACAAATAAGGTTTCTCATTATTTATTTAGATTATTAGTATGATGAGTAATGGTGAGAAAAAAAATGACAAGAAAGACAAATCACACTAAAAGTGGTGAGCAGGGGTGGGCAAGCATCTACCCAATTCGTCAAAACTGAATGGCCTGAACCAATCCATCACAAAATGGACTATTTCAATAATCCGAGCGGAAGAATGCAGATGCATTTTTCTCAATCTGCTTAAGTTTGAACAGATGGTGGATAAGAGGCCAGCTGATTCAACCCGATTCGCCACTCTCCTAAAATAAAGAAATTATGCTTTTATACTTTGTGTGTAAAAAAAGGAAATCTTATTTATTAATTATATTTGTTATTTATAAAATATGAAATAGGCCATTTACTATTAAAAACAAAAGAACAATAAAAAATTTTGAGCGCAAAATAGTGCAGAATTACTAGAAACTAGTTCGAAAAAAATGTTCAAAATCATAAAGTCTACACCATTAAATCAATCCGTATCCACCCTTATGACCCGCTCAATCTGCATCCGCTAACTAAGCGGACAGATGCAGATTAATTTTTCTAAATCCGCTTAAGTTCGAACAGATGGTGGATGAGAAACTATTCGGTCCAACCCGATCCATGAGCACCTTTGGTGGTGAGACTTGATGAGAAACCAAATTACTCTTTATAAAAAATTTATAATACCTAAACTACCCCTCTAATTACAAAACAAATAAAAAGACACATGTATTCTCATTTAGTCATTGTCCATCCAAACAACAAGATAAGAAATCACAATCAATGTTTTCTTTTCTTTTTTCACCTAAATGAGAAATTCCAATCATTTATTTTCTGTTATCATCTCATCATCATCACAAATAAAATAACAAGAGTCAATGATCTAAAATTAATAAATAAGAGCCTTGTCCCGAGATTACCATATAGATTCGAACTCATGTTCAATTCCATTAAATAATATCCAAAGACTTTGTTGTATTATTTTATTTTTTATTATATATTTTGTTCTACATAGAAATAATAGAATTCACATTAATAAATTAATAGATTCATATCTTGTATCTATAGTGATAAAATAGGTATAAGAAATGAGACTTGTCATTTGGAGACCTCATAAAAAAGTTAATTTTTGAATAAAAAATAAAATAAAATAAAAGACTATTAGGTTGTTTATTATTAGTTAAAAAAATTAAATGGCATGCCAACTTTTCACTTACAAAAAATAAATTTTTTAACAACTTTACAAATGCATTAATTTTTTTTGCTCCTAAAAAAAAAAAAATAAAAAAAAAAAACGCAAATCCCAAACGCTCACTTAAGGATATTTGACAAACAAGTAAAAAAAGTTACATTTGGTCCAAACTTTTTTCAATCTTTAGTAATATTTTTTCAAAATTATATTAATTTTTTATTTTATTTTTATTTTTGAAGTCCGTCTTGAATAGATCAATCTAAAAAATAAAAATAAAAATAAAAAATTCAAAAAATATTTTTTAAAAAATAAAAATAAACCAAAAGAGCCAACTGTTCTTGACTTTTGTTGTTGTTGTCATTCTTGGACCTCTTTTTTTTTTTTCTTTCTTTTTTTTTTTTTGATCCATCTAATTGAATAAAAGACAAAAGTGTATACATATATATATATTTTAAATTTATAAAAAAAATTAACTAAAAATAAAAAATATATATATTAAAAAAGCCAACTCTAAACACTCATTTAGGTATGAGAACTCTGAAGAGCCAAGTAATAAGATTGCCTTGCAATTTGTTCAGTATTAAAAGAAAGAGCAATGCTACATACCTCGAATTTGATCTTGCCTCGAATGGCTTGAATCTTATTTTGCCAATCGTTCGACTAGTCGTCTGCTAAAAAAATTGACAGCCGCGGTCGACAAAGTGACAACCGCAATAGACAAGTGCTTCACCCAGTCATCCGATAAACACAAATTCGAGCCATTCGAAGCTACTCAATTCGAGGCACCAAGAATTTCCCTAAAAGAAAGATTGGCATGCAACTTTCTCCACATAATGTAGAATCTACTTAGCTTAGCACTTACCAATAATTTGGGAATTTACTATTTTGTTTGATTTTTTAACAACTTTACAAATGCATTAATTTTTTTAGCTCCTACAAAAAAAAAAAAAAAAAAAAAACTAAAAAGCAACTAAGAGTAAACAACAAAGTAACGTTGGCAGCAAACTAGAGGAACTATAGAGATGCCTTGTAATTTCATAAAAAGAAGTCCTAGATGAAAAAGAGAACTAAAAAGCTCCATATTGACAACACTATTTTGACCTCATATTTTTAGAATTTGGTTTTTTCGTATGCCATTAATATCATATGGATTTCTCTTGGTTTGATTGAACCTCAAATTTCAAACGCAATTCTTTTCATTAGTAAATTTCATCCACATTACATAATTATGTCATCATGAGATTCTTATAACCTATGAAGCATGGGTACGAGTATGAGCATTGGTAATGGTATGATACGGGTACGTCGATACTGTAAAATTCAAAAAAAATAGGGTACGGATATGCCTTGGTACGCTCGTAAAAATTTTTTTATTTTTAATTTAGAATAATATAAAAATTAATTAAATGGTTTAATTTGTTAAGATTCAATCTACAATTAACATTTAATGTCAAAAGTAAAAGTATAAATCAAAATTAAATGTCAATATATTAAATAACTTACAAACCATAGTTTAATTTTAAAATCATACTAAACATAAAACAAAAAATTAAAAAAAAAAAAAAAGAAATCTTGTGAAAGGAGTTTTATCTATATAGTAGAAGAAAATATTGTTTCAACTAAGGTAGGTACAACTTGGGTATATACTAGGTACGTCTTGGTACGCAAAAAATTAAAAAAAAAATTGGATACGTGTTTTGTGTACCCGATACGTATACAGAAGTACCATAGGAGATACTAAACGTCGGTAAGGACAAAGTGGAGATAAATGGAAAAGAGGTGAACTCTTTGAAAAATATTTTTTAAACCTCTTATGTATAGGTTTGGAGTTGAAGAAAATTAGAGGAGAGGGAAGAAAACTAGTTAGGGAAGAAGTTGGGTATGAAACCGTAAGAGAGAACTGAATAGCCTCACTAAATCAGGTCTATCCTTTTGTAAACTTGGACTTTAGTTGTGAGGCCACCACCATTGAAAATTGGACTTCCAGGGGTTCATTTTACACTCAAGAATATTCTAAAACCGAGTCCAGATGAGAGAGATATGGTTGGTTGAAGTTAGGCATCAATCCGGTTAAACCAAAACTAAGCAACCTTCACTAAAATAGGCATATCTCTTTTCACACTTAGACTTGTGATGTGAGACCACTTCCATTGGAAAGTAGACTTCCGAGGCTTCAACTTAAACTCAAGAATGACCTACAAAAGAGTCCAGATGAAGGAGATATACCCGTTTGAAGTTGGGCCTAGAAGTAGATTTTTGGTGGCCGACTAGCCATCATTGATGGCTGACTAGCTACCATTGATGGCCGACAATGCACACTTTTGGCCGATCGGCCATTAATGAAAAAGCTAGATATTTTTGGCCAACTATCCCCCACAAGCTCCAACTATTCAAGGCTTGATATTTTGACCTGTTAGGTTGTTTTTCTATATATACCAGGTCAAACCTCTTGATTTAAGGTTCAAAAAATTTCCAAAAGGTCTAATTCTTGGAATTATCTCTCTGTCTCTATCTTGCAACCTATACACCCTCTCTCTACACTTCCTAGGCCAATATTGGAGCTCTCCTTGCTGAGATTTTTGTGTCCAAATTTCAGCCTTTGAGAGTGAAGGACTTGTGATTTGTGAACAAAAGTGTTATTTCTCTTCAAGAGGTAAAATTTTGAGCATCTTTGGTCCACTTCTTTTTTTGTCTTTTTTGGCTGATTTAGAAGTGTTTTTCAACTGTTTTTATTGGCTGAAACTTGTGGTTTAAGGCTATTAAAGGTTAAGGGGTTAATCACCCTTCTTTGAACCTTGTTCTCTAAGCCTTTCCACTTGTGTTTCCCACCCTTGCATCATCTTTTTCAGAGCTTTTAAACACTGTTTTTCAGAGCTATCTCAGTGGCTAAAATCATCTTTTGAAGTCCAAAATTGGAGGGGTTAGACTACCCTTCTTATGTCTTGCTTACTAGCATAGCTTGTGTTATGTTTTAGCCTATTATTCTAGCCATTGTTAGCTCAATTCCAGCATGTTTTAGGATTGTTTTTAACCTATTTTAGGATTGTTTTGAGCTATTAGTGGCATTTGAGCTTTGCTTTGCATGGTTGTAGTGTAAGTCCTTTCACTAGCTTGGTGTTTTAAGGCTTTAATTACTATTAGTTTGAGTTGATTGCATGTTTTAGTGCTTTTCCTCACCTCATTTCAGCACTTATAATCTCTGCAATCTCCCTCATTTCTTCACTTTTTCATTTGCTTTGAGGGTTGTTTCAACCTTAGGGTTGTTTAAGCTTGAGATGGAGGCTCATGCTTAATGGTTTAATCCTCCTTTAAGGGTTCATTACCAACGGCATGAAGCTTCTCTCATGCCTTAAACTATCTCTTGGTTGACACTTCTTTCACCTTAGAAGACACTCACCAATGGAGTAATTGATTAATAAATGGTTTGGTAACTAAAATGTGTAAACAAAATCGGCAAGTAAAAGAGGCAAAATAAACATTCTTTGTGTTGCATTGCATGTGTTCAAATCAGGCATTAGTTTGAACACAAGGAAAATGAAACACTTCATACTCAAAAGTGATGAAATGTGCCATTTTCCTAGGTCTCCATTGCCCTTGATCATGCATGATAGAATGATGGTCATTTTGGTCTCATTTTGCATTTATTGAACTTCCACAATTGGTTTCACAAGCAGTCATGCAATGAAATTGCTTGATTGATAGTTTATGAACCAAATCTTGTCCCTCTTTTGATTTTGCCTTGAAAATGAGAGGCAAAGTGTGCAAACAATCTGTGAGAATACATTGTTTTGCTCTGTTGTGCTCTCTGTTGCAGCAAAAAGAAGGCCAGATCATCAGTGGCCAACGACCACCATTAGTAACTGACCAGCCACCAATGAAATTTGCACAGTGTGTTGATAAGGTGGAGCAAAGCTGTTCTGGAAGTTAGCAGCACTATTGGTGTTCAAATATGCAAATAGAGGCTTACAGCAGCAAGGCAGTGGCTTTTCGGGTGGAAACCAAGCACGTACATGAGCAGTCATCGCATACCGAGCCTTTTACTTAGCCAATTGTTATAATTAATTAGTTGTAACTAGTTAATTGTGTATAGTGTTGTGATTCGTTAACTAGAGTAGTTAATTAATCCAGTTTGTAATAATTAGTTAGCTAGTACAGTTAATTAATTCGTTCATTTTTGTTGTAATAAGTAGCTAAGTAGTTTAGCTATTTACTTCATTTGTGTTGTATTAGTTAGCTTAATTAGCGTAGCTAGTTGGTTAGCTTATTTATTCGGACCCTCCTTCGCGAGGGCATAATGTTGTAATAAGAGTGTGTGCGTGTGTGTATGTCTTCCAACCCCACGTCTTTCTCCTTTTTATTTAACCACTTTTGATGGTTAGATTAGAGACATATTTCGATTAGCATACCGCATGCTTGCATCCATTCATTTGTCTTGCATACATTGAGGCTCGGCGTATCATTCAAACTGCATTGTTATTTCAATACTTCTTGAATACGTGTTTAATCACATGTTGTTCAAATTGATCCATATGTCATATTAGTAGTCGAGCCTATTAGTTGCATATCGCATGTGTTACATTAGTCATTTTGCATAGTTAGGAATCATGCATTATTTTCTAACTCATATCTTCTTAGCTTAGAGTACTAGGTGAGTTTTAATGCTTTAGCATACTTGCATAAGTGTAAGTAATTGCCATGTTTAGCATGCATGCCATAAGGCTATGTGCTTAAATGCTAACTGCTTGAATGCCTGTGGATGAAGGCTTGTTGTTTGAATTGGAACTATTTAACAATTGTATGTTTTAAGCCCACTATGTTTGGTGGCAAATCCGCATCTTTAAGCCTACTTGAGGTGGCAAATTCAAACCATTTTCGAAAACAAACATGAGTTGAGTTGTTCTAACTTGAGCAAACTAGTCTATACTTTCTTGTGTGCATCACATACTAAGCTAGCCTAAATAACCGGAATAAGAGCGCATAATGTTTATAAAAAATCATATCATGATTAGTAGAGGCCGATCTTTGATCGGGCGAGCGGGGGTGCTCAATTCATAACCTTCCCCCCTTGTACCCAAGTTCCCAAGCCGAGGCAACTTTGGTGATGATGGATACGTGGCCTTTGGCATGAGTCAGGATTTCTTAAATTTTTCCAAAATAAAATATTTAGGTGGCAACTTTGTATCTGGCAAAGCAGTCCAATTTTGATATTATTTGATTCGAAATCAATTTTCCAAAATGATTTGCCAGATTTGGACTCTTTGGTATTTATCAGTTTCACATTACACTTGTGAGATTAGATTCAGAACCGCAGGAGTCCAAATTGTAGGGCTTTCTTTCAAACCTTCCAAAAGGGAGCGCGAAAAAGGGGAGCTACAGTGAGTATGGCATTTTGGTCATCAGCTAGAGAAGTTACTAGCGGGTCTAGGACAGCGTGACACTTATATATATTGGAATTGGTAGAGAATGTAAAATTTATTTGTGTTTGAATGATTGAGTAATATAAGAGGTATGAGAGTTTGTGATTGACTTGAAGCATGATTATATAATGTCGCACGATCAAATCAATAATTTTTTCGTGTGGTTGATTTAAGGACAACGTCACGTGATGCTTTATATTTATTGTGATTGATGGTGAATGTATAACTCATGTGTTGGGTGATTAGAACTATGAGTATGCATAGAGATTGATTGGTTTAAAATATAGTCCTATAGTGTCACAAGACTAACTAATAATTTTCCATCCGCTATTATTTTTGTGCAGAAAAATTATTTTTTGATCCAAAAGTATCACATGATCACGTTCCTCATCAATCACAATTCATCGTACCATTCCATATTTTATAACCAGTCAACATGAATTCTACCCTTCCCCAATGACAATACTGTTAAAATGTGGAGTAGAGGTGGCCCAAGAACTACCAATAACTTGTCTTTGGTGCACTACATACAAACTGCAGTAACTAACTAACTTGCTTTATCTGGAGCTGGAGTTGGTTGGGGTCTCTATTCATTTCTTGATCTTGTGTGTAAAACCTCTCTAAAAACCCTTCATATGTCTTCTCTTTTCTCTTTCTATTCCCATTCTTGGAAAGTAGCAACAATGGGGAATCAAGAAAGAAATACAGAGGCCACCGATGATGCAATAATATGTCATCGTTTTCAGACTACAATCTTTATCTCCCCATGGACATCATCTTCGACATTCTCAATCCTCTCCCTGTCAAATCTCTCCTCCAATTCAGGTGCATGTGCAAAACCTTCCGGCACCTCATCTCTAACCCTACCTTCATCTCCTCCCACCTCTTCCACCACCGCACCACCACCACAGGTGCCACCATTTTCATCGTCAAACACCGCACCACCACCTCACTCTCTCTGTTACAATCTCAAAACCCTAACAATCTAGTCCACCCCTTTCCCAACCACACTCGCAATCTACACCTAATTGGCTCCATCAATGGCCTCCTCTGTTTCTGTCTCTGTCTCTCTCTCCCTCACCATCCACTCCATTCCAATCAACGCATCATCCTCATATGGAACCCCGCTACCAAGCACATCATATCTCTCCCCCCTCCCACCATCCAAATTCCTCGTAGGTTTTTTCACCTCTCTCTCGGGTTCGGATTCCGATCCCCATTCGATTCTATTTCTTCTGCCACTGATTACAAGGTCGTCAGGATAGTTTCTTTCAAGTTACAGACCCGAGTCGAGGTCTACTCTGTAATTTTTGATTGTTGGTGAGAGATTTAGGTTATGGATTTGCGCTTTTATATCCATAAATTGTCTTGTGAGGTGATTGTCAATGGAGCTCCCTATTGATTGCTCTCAACTGCTTCAAATCATTGTTTGTGCTTTACATGGTTTGATGTTCAAAATGAGGCTTTTGTTATGTTGTTGGGGCTCGATTTTTCTGGGTTCTATGACGGGACTTCTGTCCACTGGAAATTAATGGATTGGAATGATAATGCTACTATGGTTGTATGTGGTTCTGGCAACCCATATGTTGATGTGTGGATAATGGAGGATTGTTGTGGCGGTGAGAGCAATTGGTGTAAGAAATTTGTGATTAGACCGATTTTGGGTGTTGAACGATTTTGGTTGTTGCAATGCACGAAGAATGGTGAGATTATAGTAGAAGATGCACAGGAAGGATATTCTTGTACAACTCCCAAAATGGAGAGACTAAGTATATTCCAATCGATGGAGTTCAATTCAAAGCTTTTGACTATGTAGAGAGTTTGGTTTCGATCAAAGGATTCAAACAACAAGAACTGAACAACCAGCACTAATGTTCTGAAAAGGTTAATTTGTCACTCAATCAGATAAATAACTCAAGCATTTGTTTATGGTACTTACTGCAATGCATTTGGTTTTTGAGTTTTTGGTAGCATATGAATGGATAGCTTAGACAAAATGGATAGTTAAGACAATATAGATAGTTAATATTCCTTTAATTCCTCTGATTGGATAGCTTAGACAATATGGATAGTTAATATTAGCTAATTCCTCTGATTTGAGTTTCAATCTTGTTTCATTTGCTTATACTTTCCTGCAAAGACAAGTGTTCAAGTCCTTTCCTTCAAATTTGGGTATTACTACAGAATTTTATCCCAGTCAAGGGATGGAATAGAAATAAATGGAGTTCTTTCTGTGCAGTTTGTAGGCCGCTTTGCAATGTTTTCTATGCTTTTGCTTAAAAGGATCTAAATTTCCCTCCTCTCACGCTATGCTTGGTTGAGGAATTTTGGAAGGAATTTGAGGCGTGTGAAATTAGGTGAAATGTAGGTATATTTTATTCATATTTCAACTACCTTTTCTTTTTTTCCTTTCCAAATCTCTTCTTAAATTTCCCAACCAAACGCAGCGTCAATGAATTGGCGTAGTTCTTGATGTGTCTGCCTTCATTTTTTCAGATGTTATTTCTATTAACATGGTTTTTTTTTTTTTTGATCTTTTATTTTTGTATTGATTAATTTTTGGATAATTGTTGTGGGATCTACTAGTCCTGTTGAACCTTTTTCCCTAGATGTGGAGTGAGGTCTCTTGATGAGAAGAGAAAAGTGCAAAACCAAGTTAGAGGAGCAATATGTGTTAGATGAATGGATTCTTAAAAACTGCTACTACATTCTCTTTATTTTTGTGTATGTTTAAGACCATTTATTCTTGGCCCACAAATGTTCTGTAAAGGTCAATTCGTCATTTGAATCAGACGAATTTTTGTCCAACTTGAGCATTTGATTTCTTTATGTTACTGCAATGCATTTGTTTGTGATGTTAGGCTTTACTACATGTTTTAGATACTATAATTTTCATTGACACCCCTTCGCTAAGATAATTCCTTCTTTCACTGGATTGCTTCCCAGTTTCTTTTGCTATGGTCATACTGAATTGATTAAACTTCCCAATGCTCTGACTGGTTTATGGAAGGCTATTGTGCTTTAAGCTATGTTTCGATCATGGATTTGGTTAAAGATTTAGATAGGGAAAAGAAAAAGTGAGAAAATGTTAATGAAATATAAGTTAAATCTGTTCTCTATTTCTCTGACATTCTCTTTTCTCTTTCTGAATCTCTACTCAAATCATTGATCCAAACACAACCTTACAGTCTGCATAGCATTGGAAATTAATTTTTCTTGCTTTTGGTAGCATGTGAATGACGTATAATTGTATTTGGTTTTCAATTTAACTAGCTTCTACTCTACCATTGATTATGATCTTGTTCTCTCTCTCTCTCTCTCTCTCTCTCTCACTCTCTCTCAATCTCTCTCTCTCTCTCTCTCTCTATTTGTGAACATCTGTGTTCAACTGTTTTATGATGTAGTATTATTTGGGCTGGTTTCAGCAATGTGGGTCCCGTGACTGATGTCCAAACATTCCCCTCCCCTAAAAAATACCTTGCATTACAATTTTCAATTTATTTTATTTTATTCTTATTTTTGTAGCTTAATGTTGTAGATTTTACTAAAGAAAGTCTTGAATACTGCTGTGCATTAGAGAAAACAACAAAGAAGTATTGGTAGAAAACAATAGAACTATAAAGATGCCTTATAATTTCATAAAAAAAAGAAGTCCTAGATAATATTTGTATATATATAAAAACAAAAACTAAAATTAAAACTAAAACTAAAAGGTTCCATGTTAACAACATTATTTTAGACCTCATATTTTTGGAATTTAATTTTTTTTAAGCCATTAATATCGTTTGGCTTTCGTCTTGACTTGATTGAACTTCAAACTTCAAAAGCAATTCTTTTTGTCAACAAATTTTGTATTACAACATTACATTTTTATGTCTAGCATGAGATTCTCCTAACCTGGTGTTACTTATCTCTGGCTTGACCTGTACAGTGGGGAGATGTTATTGGAATTACAGCTCATTTGCCTTTATCTGCAGGTGACGTGACTCCTGATGTCCATTTTCAAAATGATTTGGGATTGGATAGCTTCGACAATGTGGAGATTGTATTGGCTCTAGAAGAGAAGTTTAAGCTAGAGATTCCAAATAAAGAAACTAATAAGTTTGACTCTTGTTTTCTTACAATTGAGTAAATCTATAACCATCCAATGGCTAGTTAATATTAGTGAATTCGGAAAAATCTAGAAATCCCCTAGATATTGATTTGTGATTATGTAACAATTTTAAGCAGTATATAACAATCCCAATCAAATAAACAAGACAAATCAACACAACGATTTTAACGTGGAAAAACCACAATTGGACACCTTCAACTGTGATTAAAAAACCACGGGCAACAGCCACAAAATAATCCACTAAGAAGATTTAAAGGAATTACACAGGTATACTCTCAATTACCTAGCGAATCCACGCCTAATTGAACCAACCTCTATGTGCCTCTTCCAACCCCGTCTTCACCTCTGAATTGTCTTTACAACGAACCACTCCAGAATCCACCGAAGAACAACTCTCTTCTTTGTATAACAAACAAAACCTTTGATGTACTCTATTTTAAACCATGAGTTGAATATTCAATAAAACATCAAAGAAAACTAACAAAATATCTCCAGATATAAACCTTAAGATCCAAAAAGAAGATCTGGAGAAGTACACTTAGCTTTGGAAGAAAACTAAGTATTTATAGAAAAGCAAAAGTAATCCTAGATTTGGAAGAAAACCAACTCCTTAAGAAATCCGAATTTTGAAGCTCGCTCGTGCGAAGCTTTACTCGCTCGAGCGAGGAGCTTAACTTTCGTGATTTCTACTAGTGCCTTGGCTCGAGCGATGAATCCTTGGCTTGAGCGAGCAATCAACTCTTTCAGGTTTTTGTGTGGACGCAATCTGTCGCTCGAGCGAAAACTCCTTGGCTCGAGCGAGCAAGCCTTAGCTCGAGCGAGCATTCCTTGGCTCGAGCGAACAAGGGCGGACATGCAATTTTGAATGCAATTTTGCATTTTGCTTCGGCTCGACCCCCGTAATAATCAGCGAAGTGGCAATCTTGAAAGTATTGACATAACAAACTTCTCTAAAAGGCACAATTCAGGTTGGATTCGCATCTAATAAACTCATAGCCTCATTGAAATAAAAGTGCGAATAAAATTACAACTCAAAGGAGTTTTGTCAAATGGAATTGCCAAGAATAAAAACCTAACAAATTCCACTGATTTGAGTTCCAATCTTGTTTCATTTGTTTATACTATCCTTTGAAAACAACTATTCTAGTACTTTCTTTCTATGATTAAGGCATTAGTATAGAATTTTATCCCAGTTAAGGGATGGAATGGAGATCATTGGAGTTTTGTTTGTGTAGTTTGTAGGCTGCTTTGCTATGCTTCTGCTTAACAATATCTAATATTTCCTTCCTCTCATTGAATTGGCACAATTTCTGATGTGCCTGCTTTATTTTTTGAGATGTTATTTCTGTTCAGATGAGTTTTTTAATGGTTGTATTTTTTTGTTGCATTGATTTATTCTTGGGCAATTGTAGTGGGATCTAGTCTTGTTGGACTATTGCCCTAGATGTGGGGTGACATCATTGTGTGGTTAGGTCTCTTGATGAGAAGAAAAAAGTGCAAAACTAAGAGGAGCAATATGTGTTTAACAAATGGATTCTTAAAAATTGCTACTACATTTGTATATGTTAAGATCATTCATTCTTGACCCACAATAACTATCTATTCAAATATTTAAAATTGCTTTAACGTAGAATTCATCTATTATATTCAAAAGAATGAGATAATTTGGGATTGTTGTGCCACAAGTGCAAGATTTGTTGAAATTTGATATGTTTGAGACTATATTTTTTATATCCATGTATAATGTTAGTTTTGCCACATTTTGTTATGTCTCTAGATGATTATGCTTCTACTTAACAAGATCTAATATTTCTTCTCTCTTAATGAATTGGCATAATATTTTGTTATGACTGCTTTTGTTTTTGGAGATGTTATTGTCATTTAGATGGTTTTTGTAAAAAAGTTGGTCCACGATTATAGGTATAGGGTAGCCACATGAAATGTAAAAACTTTAACTAGTAAGACAATGAAATTGGTAGATATCATGATTAGGAGGGGGGTTAGTATAATTTGCATACAAGAAACTAAGTGGATGGGTGAGAAATTTAGGGAAATAGAGGATACTTGTTTAAAACTATATTATAGTGGCAAGGATAAACAAATGAATAGGGTAGAAAATGTAATTGTAGTCATTAGGAAAGGTGGTAGGATTATATTAGTTAAACTAGTTATTAGAGAAAATATAGTAAACGTTATTAGTGCATACACCCCCCACTAAGGATTAGATGATTAGGCTCAGGGAGATTTTTGGGATCAAATGGATGATAGGAGATATCCGTATAAGAAACCGTTGTTATAGGTGGAGATTTCAACGGCAGGGATAGATAAATTAGATTATGAGAGGGTGTATGGTGGGTATGTTTTGGGGGATAGAAATGATGCTGGAGAGAGTATTTTAGATTTTGCGTTAGCTTCTGACCTAGTAGTGGCTAATACTATGTATAAGAAGAAAAATAAGCATTTGATAACCTTTAAGAGTGGGTCAAATAAGAGCCAAATATATTACTTTCTGCTAAGAAAAATGGACATTCTAAAATGTAACGACTGTAAGGTGATTCTTAGAGAGAGCCTGACATTTCAACATAAGATTTTAGTGCTAGATTTATGCTTTAAAAGCAGCACAAAGTTAGAAAAAGATAGTGGGCACCGCAAGACGAGATGGTGGGATCTAAAAGGGGACAAATTAGAAATATTTAAGAGTAGAATAGATGAAGAAGGTACTTGGGACTTGGAAGATGATGCTAACACTATGTGAAACTTGATGATCAATTGTATGAGAAGAATCTCAAGGGAAGTCCTTGGAGAGTCGAGGAAAAGGGACCCAACTCAAAACTTGGTGATGAAGAAATGAGGTTCAAGAGGTAATGAAGAAGAAAAAAGGGTGCTTTAAAAAGTGGCAAAAAAATAGAACTGAGGAAAACTTTAAGAATTACATATTAACTAACAAGGAGGTAAAAAAAGTACTAAGAAAGGCTAAGTTGAAAGCCTATGATGACCTATACACTAGATTAGATAGTAAGGAGGGAATAAGAGAATATAAAACTTACCAAGATAAAAGAGAGGAAAATAAGAGATTTTAATTAGGTATCAAGAGTGAGGACTTTAAGGTGTTGGTGAATGATGAAGAGATTAAGGAGAGGTAAAAGAACTATTTTGAGAAGTTGTTAAATGAGGAACATGGAAGAAGGTCAAAAGGGGAGTTGTAACAGTAATACGAAAAACTAAGACTACAGGTTTTATTGCAGGATTAGGAACTTTGAAGTAAAGATTACACTTAAGAAGATGAAATCGAATAAGGTTTTAGGACTTGATGGTATCCCTATTGAAGCTTGGAAATATGTAGGTAAGAATGGGGTTGCTTGGTTGACTAGATTATTTAATAAAATTTGGTTGATTAGGAAAATGCTAAATGAGTGAAGGAAGATTATTTTAGTACCAATCTATAATAATAAAGGAGATGTCTATAATTGCAACAATTATAGATGAATCAAGTTGATGTGTCATATAATGAAAGTGTGGGAGAGAGTAGTGGAATGTTGATTGCGAGATATAACAGAGGTGTCAAATAATCAATTTGGATTTATGCCCGATATGTTAATAATGGAAACGATCTATCTTTTGGAGAGTAATAGAGAAATATAGAGATAAGAAAAGAGACGCTCATTTGGTCTTTGTCGATCTTGAGAAAGCATATGATAGAGTGCCTCAGGATATAATCTGGTGGGTGTTAGAAAAGAGAGGGATGGCTAAATGCTATATTGATGATTTTGGACATGTATAAATGTCACGCCCCACTTTTTATTACTCGAAGTCATTACCAAATTCATTAACTTAATTCAATTTCAAGGATAACATGCGGAAATAAACTCATACATTCGATCTGTAGAAGTGATTAACAATACTCTCATTCGTATGCAACGTAAATATTACATAAACATACTTAATAAATTGCCCTTGGGCTTACAACACTTAAGGTACAAGAAGAAGGGTATAACCCTTTTACAACAATGGCATTCCACCCACATAAGAGAGGCCCCGTGGCTAACAAATCAGAAGACCCAATTCTTGCATCACATTCTGCTCAACACCTGAAAAAGATTCAACAACGTGGGATGAACATATAGTCCATTAGGGAACTCAACATGGCCCTCAACAATAACAACATACAGATAGCTATGACCATGAACACCCATTCTCATACTAGAATAGTAATGTGACAATTTATACAAAATATATATGTATGAACTTTTCATAAAAACAACCATTTCAATCAACGCCATAGGCAATTCAATTTTCTTTTCCTTTTCTTTAATCCCCATTCCCGATCTTTCATAACATTAGCAATACCTTAGGAAATAAATTCACTAAGCCCACTACCCTCTTCCGTTTTCCAAATATACACAGATACGCTTTTCAAAATATATGTTTCTTTAAAAAGTCCGTTCTCCTTCACACTTTCCAAAAGACGGGTATGACATTTTGGCTTTTTCCAGATACAATCAACTCTATACATGCACTGTTATAAAAAGAGATAATAACTCACCGACATGCATAAGATATACCAATGAGGCAACTCGCCCCTCCAAAACCATAATCAACACAATGCATGATATTCCCAAACACACTGAAATATCAACAACAAAACTTTGCTCTACTAGCTATGTGCGTAGTAAGCCAAAGATACACCTCTCACAACAACATACCAGTTTACCAGGCGCTAGCTGGAACGGTATGGTACCTTAGATTCTCAACGCAGTCAGTTTACCAGGCGCTAGCTGGAAGGTAACGGTACCTCTGATTATCAGCGCAGGGTATAACACCACTGATCGAAATGCAACAGGGCATAACCAACATGTACAACATATATACATAAACCATCTAGATACAAACAATGTGTTAAAGTATATGAACACATAGGTGTGTGGAGTCCATCCCCTATCTTCTCACACACACTGGAGTACAACCCCTCTCTCCTTCCTAACAAGTATACATATATAATGCATCTCAATATTTCATCACATAAGATGTTCAATTAACAATGGTGTAATGCATACACAACAATTCAACACAACCACGTCATCCTCCACCGATGACCAAGGACAAAACCTCTAGACGCAAATATTTAGTACATCTATTAAAGACTCAATTATTATGAGACCACAAACCCGACAACAACGTTAACAAGGTAATTTAAGATGCATTTTCACACGTTTGTTCAACACTCATGAAACAACAATCCAATTTTCATACGTATTTCAAAATATCTTCCCCATTTCACAAAACAAGTTCCATCTCCCTTTTGTTTCCACAAAATCAACTACGTCCCTTTTGTTGTTACAAAACCAAATTCATTCCTTTGTTTTACAAAGCCACTTCCATTGATAATAAAGTCATAACTCACATTAGTCCACTACATTCATTTCAAACCATTCCAAAGCCAAAGTTAATCCCTTATGCATTAACACCTTCACCCAACCCACATCAACACTAGAGATTTACAATATAGATTCACTATCCTCCATTTTAATTTATCAATCAAAATATGATTTGGGGCTTTTTCTTCCATCGACTACAACATGCTAATTTACACTCCAATTAGCCCAAAACATCCATTAATGACAACATAACCATTTTCCAACACCCAACCCTAGGTTCCTTCTCATGATTTCAAACAAATCCAACATGGATATGATTTTTATGCAATACAAAATTACCACATGTCTATCTATAGACGAAGTATTGAAAAAGAACAAGGAGAATGCCTACCTCAAATGGAGAACTCAAATAGAGAAGATGACCCGAAATCAAAGTGCTCCAAACCCCAAATTTCTTGGATCACAACGAAGCCCTCGACGATCAACACACTTCTTTCAAAGGCCCAAGGTGAGGAAAACACTCTAGCTAGATCCATCCTAAGAGAGAAGTTAGGTTTTAGAGTGAGGTGCTCTCCAATGGAGGCTTTTAAAAAGTAAGGGAGAGAAAGGAAATCAAAAAGTGATCAAAAAGGTGATTTCACGGACTGATATAAAAACAGGTCCGCTCGAGCGTAAAACACCCCGCTCAAGCATCAGACACAGGTTCACGCTCGAGCGTCCAAATATCTGCTCGAGCGCCGGATGCACTCTCCCAGAATTTTCTGCAGATGACCAAAATGCTGAGAGAAGGAAATTCACGCTCGAGCGTCCCAACTGCCGCTCGAGCGGAAAGGAAACAACAAAAACCCGCTCGATCGTCAAATTGCCACTCGAGCGTAGAGACCAAAACCTAGGCAAAAATTCTAAGTTTTAAAACACAACCAACTTTTTCCCAACTTGCCCAACACAACCCAAAACTCTAACACAAAGAGTAAGGGATAGAAATAAGGATAACACAACAACGAATCTACGGAACCGAGTCCGGATTACAGTTAAACAATAACAGGGAATACCGGGATCGTTATAACCCTCCCCCCTTAAAGAATTTCGTCCCCGAAATTTAGAACACGCTAAAAGCACAAGGCCAACTGATCACACAGCAACCAACCCCGGAGTACTAGGAAAGAAACTATTCTTCCTACAAACTTTCGATTCACTCTTACCAAAGAAGAGACTAACCAAGGGAACACGTTCCAAATGACAACACTGTAGGCATAAAGCCACAATAAGATCAACCCTTCTGAAACAGTTTACTCACATCTGACCAGCACTTCAATCTAAGTCACTACACAACAACCAAAATTTCAAATAAAAGGATAATCAAGGCAAATCCAATATAGGGAAAACATTTTCTTGCTCATGAAACATTTCAAATAAACCTTGCCTTTTCAACGCAAAACTCAAAAGTTTTGTAAACATTTTTCACAAATACGGTGTTATCCAAAAACATAACCATTCACAATTTATTTGCCAAAAGATTCATGTGGAATTCCTTAAAACCCTTGAATTAAATCAATTTCTCAACAACGCATTCAGATGGCCCAAACACTAGGAAAATTTTGTTTTCCATTCTTTCCAAAACAACACCATCACAACCATCACTCACATAGTGATGCCACAACCAACATAGAACATAACATTTCTATAATAATAGTTAATAGAATTAACAACAGTACTATCAACACATAAGGCATAAGAAATTCATGGTTTTGCAATTTCATTCCGCCTCCCTTTACTTAACCAATTTAAAATCATAAATATGGTTCAGAACCTGACCAACAATTTAAATGAGATAGTAACTCATATAAAACATTTTTCACTTCAGAATAGATAAGCATATGAGCTATATCAATCTTTCAACAGATACACATTTTGGTGCTGTATCATCGGAGTCTATCCCCTATCTCCTCCCAAACAATATACATATATAATGTATAAAAAAAAATCCAATCATTCACAATGATCATTCAATACACAAATTTGCTGTATTATTATACCCGTCATATTCAATGACACAACCGGATGATTAGTTTCGGTTTTCCTCAATCAACACACAAAGTCTACAACGAATGAGACTAACCTTACGGTGACCGATGTCAACCCAAAATCCCAATACCAAAAGCTGACTAATCAACTCAACAATCCACCACTCTCAGTAAACCACACACTGAAGTGCCACTAACCCCAAACACGGAGTTCCCCACACAAACCCCCAAATTTAGGAAGCTCGACGGATCTCCTAAAATCAAACCACATCAACACTATGCTTAAGGGAATTACTACCTCCCCTCCATGGCTACGCAGCAAGCCTGCTCATCTCCTCAACCGAAAACCGACTTGGTAAACCTCAATTACAGCAACCCAATCACGAAGGACAATTTTGACCAACGCTATTCTCATTACTCTAGGACTCAAATTGTTCTCCCTCCAAAGAATGCTGCCAGCATCCACTCACAAACCATACCCCACAATAGATAACCAATCACACCACAAACACTACCCCAATACAACCGATGGGGTCACCACAGTCTCACTAAGTAGCAAGGCCCAAAACACGAACCAACACACAAGTACCAAGCAAGCAACAACATCAGGATCATTGATCCCTTCAACAACTCCTTAACAGAAAAAAGAGGATTCGAGATTCCGTACATACACCCCAATACAAGAGGGTTAAACCTACAACAACAATATGCATACATAAGCAATACATAAACATGGTGCCTCAGCATCCAACAGTACACCGGTCAACAACAAAATGATTTATATAATGCAACACCGGTCAACAATACAAAAGTTCCCCTCCAGGGTAATACTATAGGACTAACTAATAAGTCGCCCCTCGCGAGGCTCTCGAAGCCTGGCCTGCACGTCCTTGGTACCGATAACATCCCCGACTGGACGGGCACGACTGAGTTTGACTAGGTTTTGAAACACTTGCAGAGTTCACACGCAAAGGGCAAAAACGCCTACCATGGCCCTGCTGGCCACAAACAAAACAACCACCAGACCCCCTATTCTTTGACTGGTCTGAAACCTGCACCCCCCCGGACTTTCCAACCGAAGTGTCCGAAACCCCTGACGAAGAAAATGAACCAGCTCCCGACTGAGCATGTTTCCGCCTCCACCCCTTACTGAACCTAGAGTATTTAGGAACCGAAGGACTTACCGCAATGGTCTCCTCCTTAACCCCATCATCACTCGCAACCATGGCCTCCACATGGGCCGCTGCCTCAACTAAATAATAATAATCCTTCCAAAAAGATCCAGCTACCTTCTCCCGAATATCGAAACACAACCGTCTTTCAAACTCAAAACAACGACGCTCCTCTATTGCCACCAACTCTGGAGCAAACCTCGACAAGCTAGCAAACCGCATCTCAAACTGTGCCACAGGAGTATCATCCTGACGCAACTCCAAAAACTGATCCCTCAACCTTTCCCGAGCAGAAGGAGGGAAATACTTGGCCAAAAAGGCCTCGGTAAAAGCAGCCCACGTGCCACCTACCGTACTCTTAGCATACTTCCACCAATAACTCGCATCACTCTTCAACTGAAAGGTCGCCAAAGAAACCCTCAACTCCTCATCTTCGACTCTGAGCATATCAAGAGTCTTGGTAATCTGTTCCAACCAACTCTCTGCCTCCAACAGTTTAGCCTCCCCCACAAACTCTGGTGGGCCGGAGCGGAAAAACTCCTTAGTAAGCTTGAGAGCATGCTCGCTGCCGCCCTCTGTGCGAGCTAGGGCGTCTTGCACTGCTTTCACAATCTCACATGCGACATCCTCGCCGACAGCCGATGCTGCAACGGCAGGTACTAAAGGAACTGATGTGCCCCTACCGACACTCCTACTACTCCACCGTCCTCTACTTCCTCGTGTAGACATCCTATAAAGCACAAAAGCAAATACCACGCTTAGTGCACAACACAATAGCCTTCTCCGAGGTACACTTCACTACTAAGTCACAAGACTCACTAAGTCAAAAAAAATATATATATATACACCTCTATTGCATATAACCATCTAAACATGTAAACACATAATCGAATCAAGTCCACAAACATAGCCACTCATCCCGGAACTCTCAAGGAATTCCCATCAGAAACCACGTTGATCAAGCGTGTTTCCAAAAGGACCTCAAAGCAAGTTCACCGGCCATGAATACTATCCGAGAGACTGAATCCCATGCTCATATAAATGCAACACATAAGTCCTAACTTTCATGATATCTATATGCAATGTCCACACTATACGTAGTAAACCCACTGTGGTCAAAACCACTTCCCCACGAGCCCAAAGTATTCAAACCCGGCTCGCTCTGATACCAAGTTGTCACGCCCCACTTTTTATTACTCGAAGTCATTACCAAATTCATTAACTTAATTCAATTTCAAGGATAACATGCGGAAATAAACTCATACATTCGATCTGTAGAAGTGATTAACAATACTCTCATTCGTATGCAACGTAAATATTACATGAACATACTTAATAAATTGCCCTTGGGCTTACATCACTTAAGGTACAAGAAGAAGGGTATAACCCTTTTACAACAATGGCATTCCGCCCACATAAGAGAGGCCCCGTGGCCAACAAATCAGAA
Organism: Camellia sinensis; assembly: GCF_055761805.1. Classification (NCBI taxonomy): domain Eukaryota; kingdom Viridiplantae; phylum Streptophyta; class Magnoliopsida; order Ericales; family Theaceae; genus Camellia; species Camellia sinensis. The sequence goes on from NC_138962.1 coordinate 186,269,647, forward strand.
GACCCAATTCTTGCATCACATTCTGCTCAACACCTGAAAAAGATTCAACAACGTGGGATGAACATATAGTCCAGTAGGGAACTCAACATGGCCCTCAACAATAACAACATACAGATAGCTATGATCATGAACACCCATTCTCATACTAGAATAGTAATGTGACAATTTATACAAAATATATATGCATGAACTTTTCATAAAAACAACCATTTCAATCAACGCCATAGGCAATTCAATTTTCTTTTCCTTTTCATTAATCCCCGTTCCCGATCTTTCATAACATTAACAATACCTTAGGAAATAAATTCACTAAGCCCACTACTCTCTTCTGTTTTCCAAATATACACAAATACGCTTTTCAAAATATATGTTTCTTTAAAAAGTTCGTTCTCCTTCACACTTTCCAAAAGACGGGTATGACATTTTGGCTTTTTCCCGATACAATCAACTCCATACATGCACTGTTATAAAAAGAGATAATAACTCACCGACATGCATAAGATAAACCAATGAGGCAACTCGCCCCTCCAAAACCATAATCAACACAATGCATGATATTCCCAAACACACTGAAATATCAACAACAAAACTTTGCTCTACTAGCTATGTGCGTAGTAAGCCAAAGATACACCTCTCACAACAACATACCAGTTTACCAGGCGCTAGCTGGAAGGGTATGGTACCTTAGATTCTCAGCGCAGTCAGTTTACCAGGCGCTAGCTGGAAGGTAACGGTACCTCTGATTATCAGCGCAGCGTATAACACCGCCGATCGAAATGAAACAGGGCATAACCAACATGTACGACATATATAAATAAACCATCCAGATACAAACAATGTGTTAAAGTATATGAACATAGGTGTGTGGAGTCCATCCCCTATCTTCTCACACACATTGGAGTACAACCCCTCTCTCCTCCCTAACAAGTATACATATATAATGCATCTCAATATTTCATCACATAAGATGTTCAATTAACAATGGTGTAATGCATACACAACAATTCAACACAACCACGTCATCCTCCACCGATGACCAAGGACAAAACCTCTAGATGCTAATATTTAGTACATCTATTAAAGACTCAATTATTATGAGACCACAAACCTGACAACAACGTTAACAAGGTAATTCAAGATGCAATTCCACACGTGTGTTCAACACTCATGAAACAACAATCCAATTTTCATACGTATTTCAAAATATCTTCCCCATTTCACAAAACAAGTTCCATCTCCCTTTTGTTTCCACAAAATCAACTCCGTCCCTTTTGTTGTTACAAAACCAAATTCATTCCTTTGTTTTAAAAAGCCACTTCCATTGATAATAAAGTCATAACTCACATTAGTCCACTATATTCATTTCAAACCATTCCAAAGCCAAAGTTAATCCCTTATGCATTAACACCTTCACCCAACCCACATCAACACTAGAGATTTACAATATAGATTCACTATCCTCCATTTTAATTTATCAATCAAAATATGATTTGGGGCTTTTTCTTCCATCGACTACAACATGCTAATTTACACTCCAATTAGCCCAAAACATCCATCAATGACAACATAACCATTTTCCATCACCCAACCCTAGGTTCCTTCTCATGATTTCAAACAAATCCAACATGGATATAATTTTTATACAATACAAAATTACCACATGTCTATCTATAGACGAAGTATTGAAAAAGAACAAGGAGAATCCCTACCTCAAATGGAGAACTCAAATAGAGAAGATGACCCGAAATCAAAGTGCTCCAAATCCCAAATTTCTTGGATCACAACGAAGCCCTCGACGATCAACACACTTCTTTCAAAGGCCCAAGGTGAGGAAAACACTCTAGCTAGATCAATCCTAAGAGAGAAGTTAGGTTTTAGAGTGAGGTGCTCTCCAATGGAGGTTTTGAAAAAGTAAGAGAGAGAAAGGAAATCAAAAAGTGATCAAAAAGGTGATTTCACGAACTGATATAAAAACAGGTCCGCTCGAGCGTACAACACCCCGCTCGAGCGTCAGACACAAGTTCATGCTCGAGCGTCCAAATATCCGCTCGAGCGCTGGATGCACTCTCCCAGAATTTTCTGCAGACGACCAAAATGCTGAGAGAAGGAAATTCACGCTCGAGCGTCCCAACTGCCGCTCGAGCGGAAAGGCAACAACAAAAACCCGCTCGATCGTCAAATCGCCGCTCGAGCGTAGAGACCAAAACCTGGGCAAAAATTCTAAGTTTTAAAACACAACCAACTTATTCCCAACTTGCCCAACACAACCCAAAACTCTAACACGAAGAGTAAGGTATAGAAATGAGGATAACACAACAACGAATCTACGGAACCGAGTCCAGATTACAGTTAAACAATAACAGGGAATACCAGGATCGCTATAATAAAAGTGTAGTGACCACTATTAGATCACTAGCTGGAGAGAGATGTAAATTTCCGATTACTGTGGGGTTATAACAAAGATCAACCTTAAGTTCTTATCTTTTTGCTTTAGTTATGGATGAGTTGACAAGCAATATTCAAGATAATGTATCATAGTGTATGCTTTTTGCAGATGATATCGTGTTAGTGGATGAGACTAGAGAAGAAGTTAACACTAAATTGGAGACTTAGAGAGAAACACTTGAATCTAAAGGATTAGGATAAATAGAACTAATACAGAATACATGAAGTGCAATTTTAATAATAGTAACTATGGAAACAGAGGAGAAGTGAAGATTAAGAACTAAGAACTACATAAGATTGAACTTTTTTCGTTATTTAGGATCAATTATCACAGCGGCTGGAGAGATTGGAGCACATGTGAGCATGTGCTCCATAGAATTAAGGTGAGGTGGTTTAAGTAGAGGAATGTGTCCGGGATACTGTGCGATAAACAAGTATCCACTAGATTAAAAAGAAAGTTATATAGAATGATTATTAGACTAGCAATATTGTATGTGACGAAATATTTGGCAATTAAGAAATAACATGTAGATAAGATAAGTGTTACTGAGATGAGAATGCTAAGATAAATGTGTGACAAGACTAGAAAAGACAGAGTTAGAAATGAGTATATTTGTAAATAGGTAAGAGTAGTACTGATAGAGGATAAGATGAGAGAGAATAGATTAAAATGATTTGGTTATATACAACAGAGACCAACAGAGGTAGTAATGAAGAGATGTAATACAGTGACAGTAGAGAGAAGTATTAAGGAAAAGAATAGACCTAGGTTAACATGGATTAGGGTAGTAAATAAAGATATGAATCTCTTTAATTTGACTAATCAAATGGCCTTTGATAGAGTGGAGAAGAAAAATTCATGTAGTTGATTCCATTTGATGAGACTTAAAAATTGGTTTGGTTTGGTGTGATTTTATAATCCTCATATTTTTGTTGAATTGATTTATTTTTCGGGTAATTGTCGTGGAATCTTGTCCTATTGGGACCTTTTACCCAAGATATAAAAATAAATAAATAAATAAATAAAAATCAATGCAACAGTGATACCATATTATGAATATATGCAATTTTATATTTAAATTTTTGGACTATTGTTAGATGAGAAATATGGATTGATTTTAAAAAGTGATTAATAGTTATCTAAATTTCATGGGTCGTTTGGGAAACCAAAATTGTGTGACATAGTTAATTTTTTTTTTTTCAAAGGTACTTAATCCATAGGTTCATTTTTGAAATTTTTTGGGTCAATATGTTTAAACTTAAATCTTTTTAGACCAGAACGACATTGGTCTATCCAAATGTCACATGTTCAAATGTTACTTTTGTATACATGTTACTTATCTATGCACGTGTTATATATTAGTGAAATGTCACCTATTTGTTCACCTTTTTGCCACCAACCATCATTGACTTTCTAAGAATTTTTTGGCCAATTTTCTTTATGAAATTTCAACGACATTTCAACTCTTGTTTTATCACAAAAAAGATTAGATCTTTAAGTAAATAACATATGGTCCCATAACTGTATGATTTTCACCAATTAACCTTTTTTCAAAAATAGCATTGTAAAATCAATTCATATTTTTCATTTATCGATTGCCTATTTTAAATATAAATTTGTGCATACTTAGCGCGTGCACTCATCCCTAATATATATTTATATATGTGAGGAATTTACATGTTATTTGATTGAGTTTTTTAAATTTATTTTAATTTTTTTCCTTAAAAAATCACAATACTTATTATTTTAAATATATACATATTTTTTTAGTTAAAATCAAATTTACAATTTTTACAAATATTTTTTAATATTTAATTTTTCCAAACCCATTTTAAAAAAAATCTTTGGTTTCAATTTTCTGCAAATTAAGTTTTAATTTTTCGTGTTTTTTTTTAATTTTTAGGGAATATTTTTAAAGTTTTAAGTAATTTTTTACTTTTTTAAATGCACTTTACTTAAATGTATCTAAAAAAAATTGTAAAAAAAATATTTTAAAAAATCAATAAATATAAACGAATACAAAAATGTATTAAATATTCATTATTTTTTTTATATTTTTCGCATTTAGTATTTTTTTTAAAAAAAATTTGCAAATATTATATTTTTTAAAGTATATTTATATTAAGTGTATTTAAAATTTAAAAAATTCTTAAAATATGAAAAAAAATCAGTAGAAATAAAAAAATAAAAAATAAAAATTTGAATTTTTTGAAAAGTAAATGTTGGAAAAGTGAAACAAAACAATGGCCTCGTATCAAAACTAGACTATTTTAGTAGGCTATTTTAGTTTTTATTATTTCAATACACTAAATTTTTTGTATTTAAGAAGATGATTGAATTTTTTTATAATTAAATGTGATATTTGTAAAAACATAAAATAAAATGATTATGAATTTGATATGATATTTTATATTATTAATTATTTTAATTTATTTTATCTTTTTATAAATTAAAATTAAAAATTAAAAAAACTTATTATGACTAATGGTGATTATTCAGTACTCCCGGAGTATGTACACGTGGTGCTCCATAAGGTTTTAATTGGTGGAGAGACATAAGGGCCCACGATTTATGTTGGAGATGGGAGAACAACATGAAACTAACTAATTAGTGATTACTTTTGAGTATGGACGTGTGATGTTCCAAAAGTATTGAATAATTTCGCCTACGGCCAATGTATTCGGTTTTTTGCTTTTGCTCGTTGGTCAAACGAGAAGAAACAGACAACAGTCACTTGCTTAGGTGGTAGTGAATATGGCATTCGCTCTTTCGCTATCATTTTCCGCCCGAGTCCAGATCTTCTATGGTACTCTCTATAATGCTCCTGTGATTGTCAAAACGACGTCATTTTAATTATTTTTTCTTTTTTATTTTTTCCTTTCCCGCTCTTTCCTTTTCTATCCCATGTGAGAGAGGGAAAGAAAGAAGAAAAAAATATCTAACAAGAAATGTTGTAGAAAAATAACTTTTACCAACTTTCCAAAACACGCTTTATCCTTTAACTCCATTTGGTTAGGTCTCTAATCAGTTATTGTGTGTAAAACCGCTCTCAAAACTCTCTCTCTCTCTCTCTCTCTCTCTCTCTCTCTCTCTCTCTCTCTCTCTCTCTCTATCTCTCTCTCTCTATTCCCATTCTTGGAAAGAATCAACAATGGCGAATCAAGAAAGAAATACAAAGGTCGCCGATGATGCAATGTCTTCGTCTTCATCTTCATCTTCATCATCTTCTTCTTCGTCGGACTTCAATCTCTATCTCCCAATCGAAATCATCTTCGACATTCTAAATCGTCTCCCAGTCAAATCTCTCCTTCGATTCAGGTGCGTATGTAAAACCTTTTTCCACGTCATCTCTAACCCTACCTTCATCTCTTTCCACCTCCTCCACCACCACACCAACACCACCGCCGCCACCATTTTCACCTTCAAACACCGCTCCTCCTCCATCCTCTCTATGTTACAATCATCCTCATTGTCTGAAAACCCTACCATTCTGGTCCACCCCTTTCCCAACCACACTCGCGATCTACACCTAATCGGCTCCATCAATGGCCTCCTCTGTCTCTCTCGAACCCTCCATTTCCATCAACGCATCCTCCTCCTCCTCTGGAACCCTGCTACCAAACTCTTGAAATCTTTCCCTCCTCCCACCATCCAAATTGCTCCTAGGTTTCTTCAACTCTCTCTTGGGTTCGGATTCTGATTCCATTCTACAACTTCTTCCAGTGACTACAAGTTGTTAGGATAGTTTCTTTCAAGTCACATACCTGAGTCGAGGTCTATTCTTCAATTTCTGATTGTTGGAGAGAGATTCAAGTAATGGATTTGCGCTTTTATATCCACAAATTGTCTTCGGAGGTGATTGTCAATGGAGCTTCCTATTGGTTGCTCTCAATTGCTTCAAATCATTGTCTTTGCTTCACATGGTTTGATGTTCAAAATGACGCTTTTGTCATGTTGTCGGGGCTCCATTTTTCTGGGTCCTACAATGAGACTTCTGTTGACTGCAAATTAATGGATTGGAAAGGTAATGTTGTTGTGGTTTTGTGTTGTCCTGGCAACCCATGTGTTAATGTGTGGATGCCAGAGGATCGTTGTGGCAGTGAGAGCAACTGGTGTAAGAAATTTGTGATTGGACCGGTTTTGGGTGTTGAACGATTTTGGTTGTTGCAATGCACGAAGAATGGTGAGATTATAGCAGAAGATGGACGGGGAAAGGATATTCTTGCACAACCCCCAAAATGGAGAGACTAAGTATATTCCTATCAGTGGAGTTCAATTCGAAGCTTTTCACTATGTAGAGAGTTTGGTTTCGATCAAAGGATTCAAACAACAAGAACTGAACAATCAGCACTGATGTTCTGCAAAGGTCAATTCGTCACTCAATCAGTAAATAACTCGAGCATTTGTTTTTGCTACTTTCTGCAATGCATTTGGTTTTTGAGCTTTTGGTAGCATATGAATGGATAGCTTAGACAAAATGGATAGTTAAGACAATATGGATAGTTGATATTCCTTTAATTCCTCGGATTAGATAGCTTAGACAATTTGAATAGTTAACATTAGCTAATTCCTCTGATTTGAGTTTCAATCCGGTTTCATTTGCTTGTACTTTCCTTCAAAAACAAGTGTTCAAGTCCTTTCCTTCAAATTTGGGTATTAGTACAGAATTTTATCCCAGTTAAGGGATGGAATGGAAATAATTGGAGTTTTGTCTCTGTAGTTTGTAGGTTGCTTTGCAATGTTTTCTATGCTTCTGCCTAAATGGATCTAATATTTCCCTCCTCTCATGCTGTTGGTGAAAATACCAGAAAAAATTATTTTTTATTGATAAATAATGCAAAGAAAATGAGATACAAATACATCAGACTGAGGCACGGATTTCTTGTTTTCTTAAAGGAGACCAAGCCCACTGCGGTAGGAAGAATCCGAATATCGATGCAGCAGTCACAAAACTATGACTTGTCCCCTCCAGGATACAACAGCTCGACCACTTGTCGTATGGTTCAGGCCAACTCTACACAAGATGGTGAACCCAAAGCTCCACCAAGAAAAACACCCTTCTTTGCTAGTAATCTTTCTTGTATAGAAAATAGTTGATGTGTTGGTTATAGAAAAGAGTAGAAGAGAGGAACTATTTATAGGCCACTAAGACATTACAAAATACATCAAAAAACAATAATGGCCATGAACATAGAGAAAAGGGAGAGTGTATCCAAATATGAATTCACCACCAAGTTCATGAATTCTAATTAAACTCCATTCATGAACAAAACAAAAGGACACCAAAACAATGAATCTCCATTCATGAGCAAGATGAGATTCATGAATAAGACAAAAGAAGATTCATGAACAATATAAATAAATAAATAAAAGATATTAAAATGGTCCAACAATCCCCCACTCATTTAAATATCAACAAGGATAAAAGAGATTACCAAACAAAGATAGACTAGTACGCATCATGAAGGTGTGCTCTGCATTGAACCTTCATCAGTGAAACAGCAACCTCTACTCTAGAGTCAGTAGTGGTCTCAGACTTGAACTATGACTGTTTAGGGGAAATAAAGTATTACTAATCCAGGTGTTGACATGAGCTTTTAATAGCCAGCACATTACGGCCTTCTGCTTATCCCAGTTTTCATGAGCATATTTGAGAATAAGCCTTGTTCTCATAGAAAGCGGCTCCACTTTCATGCTCACATAGGTGAAATCTATCAAGGATGTTCCTGTAATTTACACACCCCACTCTACAAGAGCTACAGAATTTCATTAAGAATATAAAAACTCAACCCTCCAACATTACAGGACAAATGCACTTTCATCATAGGGATGGATAACAAAATATTAAAGAGTGCATTTTTACAACCACCATATGATTCGTTCTTCCCATTGAACCTAGTTACAAGATCTCTGGTCCCTAGGTTGGGTATCCTCATAGATGGTTTATGATTTTATAGGCTTCAAACTCATCCCCCTCGATGTATTCCAGACCCTATCTCTCGTCAAAGCCTTGGTTAATGGATCCGCAAGATTATCACAAGATCTTACACAATTCACAGTTATGATGCCATTTCTCAAATAGAATCTCACATTACTGTGTTTCCTTCGAATAAGTCTGGATTTACCATTATAAAAATAGTTGTTCACTCTACCAATAACAGCAGTGCTATCACAATGAATTAACACAGGAGGAATTGGTTTTTCCCAAAAAGGGATTTCATATAGCAAATCTCTTAACCAATTCGCTTCCTCACATGCTGAAGCTAACGCTATAAGCTCAGCTTCCATTGTAGAATTAGCAATTATAGTCTGTTTTTTAGACTTCCAACATATAGCACCACCACCCAAGGTAAAAATAAAACCCGAGGTAGAGAGAGAATCACCAAACAAAGTGTTACAATTGGCATCACTATATCCCTCAAGTACTGCAGGATACTTGTTATAAAACAAACCATAATTTTTGGTACCAGATAAATATCTCATAATTCTTCCCATGGCTAGCCAATGATCTCAACTTGGCTTGCTAATAAGCCTGCTAAGTACTCCAACAGCATATGCAATTTCAGGTCTAGTACAATCAATAGCATATCTCAAACTACTAATCATGCTAGCATATTCTTTTTGATTAATCACCTCTTTTTCATTTGTTACAACAGATAAATGTATGCTTGCATCAAAAGGAGTAGCAACATGTTTGCAATCTAGAAAATTATATTTCTTTAAAATTTTCTCAATATAATGCGACTGATCAAGAAAAATTGCCATCACTAGTCTTGGTAATTTTAATTCCCAAAATAAAATTGGCTTCACCAATATCTTTCATATCAAAGTGGCTATTAAGCATATTTTTAGTCTCATTTATAATATGTAAATTAGAACCAAAGATAAGTAGATCATCCACATATAGGCTAATAATTACATGTGCATTCTCACGAGTTTTACAATATATGCATTTATCACATTCATTAGTCTTATAGCCATTCTCAAGCATTCAGGAATCAAATTTCTCATGCCATTGTTTAGGAGCTTGTTTTAAACCATAAAAGGATTTAGTTAGCTTACATACCTTGCTTTTTTGGCCAGGCTCCGCAAAGCCTTCGGGTTGGTCCATGTAAACCTCCTCATCTAGATCTCCATTTAAAAATGCTGTTTTCACATCCATTTGATGAATTTTTAAATCACGAATTGCAGCCACTGCTATCAACAGTCTAATGGATGTAACTCTAGTAACTGGAGAGAAAGTATCAAAGAAATCAAGATCAACTTGTTGCTTAAAACCTTTAGTGACAAGCCTCGCTTTATATTTATCTATAGTTCTATCCGGTTTAAGTTTTTTACGAAGGACCCATTTACACCCAATAGTTTTACAACCTGGAGGTAAATCCACTAGCTTCCATGTTTTATTTGAAAGTAGTGAGTCTATCTCATCATTTATAGCCTCTTTCCAGAAAATAGTATTAGGTGATGATAAAGCTTCTTGCATCGTAAGAGGAATTTCTTCCACAATGTAAAGATAATAGTCAGGGCCAAAATCTTTTTCAACTCTAGCTCATTTACTTCTTCTTGGTTGGATTTGAAAATTTTCTTGTTCTTGAAAAACTTGAGAAGAAGTAGAAGAGCTAGTCACGGATAAAATATTTTCAGAAATTATTTGACCCTCATTATTTCTAGATCTAGAAGGAAATTTATTTTCATGAAAAATAGCATCACCTGATTCAAAAATAATATTATTTTCCATATCAAAAAATCTATGAGTTGTACTATGCAACGCATACCCAAGAAAAACACACATGGTAGCTCGTTCACCCAATTTAGGTCGTTTAGGATCTGCAAGTCTCACAAAAGCTAAACAACTCCAAACCCTCAAATAATCTAGATTTGGTTTACGCCCCCGCCACAACTCATAAGGTACAATTTTAGTTTTTTTTTGTGTGGCACTCTATTTATGGCATGTCATGCTGTCAAAATAGCCTCGCCCCAAAGATTTGAGGGAGCACCTAAATCAATAAGCATAGCATTCGTCAAGTCAATTAATGTTCTATTTTTTCTTTCAGCTACATCATTAGATGGAGGTGAATATAGTGGAGTAGTGTCACGACCCCATTCCGCCCCTAGTAGTTTGGTGCCGTGATGGCCAGTAATCTGAGATTACCGTAGGCCAACTTTCAAAATTCACACATAATCAGAGTATAAATATATGGGGCTCACAAGTGCGGAAGCAATAATTTAAAATACAAGTGGTCCATAAGAGCAGTGCATAAGTCAAATGGAATGACATACATCTTTACATAGTTTTACAACTTGAATACAATTAAAGCAAAGTACAAAAATACATATCACATCTTACAAAGGGCTTCACAAGCCGACATAAACAAAATACATGAAATACAAGTTAAGAAACATAATCTTCGGATTGCCGACATAAACATTGCCGACATAACATGCATCCAAAACATCTTGCAAAACACACATCTCGGCATAGCCGACTTCTTGCTTGTTACCTACATATATACATAGGGAGGGTGAGCTTGGATACTCAGTGAATGGTATAAGTAATAAAGGGGTTAAATGAATGATACCCGAGATCTTTTCAAAACAATACATAGTATATCTTCATCAAAACCATACATAACATAGCTTAGCTTGACTTGTAACAAAACATCAATCAAACCTTGGTCTTTCAAAACTTGCTTGGGATACTTAACATACGAGGGGTGATGACATTCCAGGAAAAACAAAAGCATAACCTCGGCATCGAGCGCACCCGTTCATAGTCCGTCGGTGGATGATATCTAAGCAAGGGTGCTACTTAGGCTTAACGTCCCCTAGCACGGAAAGGACGGTGCAACTTAGGCTTAACATCCCCTAGCATGGAAAGGACGGTGCGACTTAGGCTTAACGTCCCCTAACACGAAAGGACGGTTCCAAGAATGTCACCCAAAACAAAGCTTATACTTGGTACATAAAATAGGGATATCATTCATGCTTAACAAATACTTTTATCAAAACAAGGCAAAGCTTTATTAAAACTTGATAACATAACTTTATTAGAAATACCACTCACATTGTTCTTGGGATGTCGGGATCAAGGCAAGTCCAAGTCCTACAAATACATGGCAAACTATACTGAACGTACATCTCAAAACAAGTCGTACATGCATGCAAATGATCTTGGGAAAACATGCTGAAAGTCAAAACACTATTTTACATGTCAGGAAGACATGTTGGGTACCAACCAGGTCTTAGCCGAGGTCCCACACCTCCTGGCCGAGGTGTGGCTACCTAGGCTTCGGCGTGCGGCTGCACGCCGAGGTGCGCACAAGACAACTAAAGGTGTGAGTGATCATGCAAGGTAGGCCAAGGTGAGATACGATGCTTGGCCTAAGTGTGAGGTCTAGGTGAGAGTGATCTCGGCGACTACACTTCGGGAAGTGAAGTCTGGAGATTTGGGTTTCCACCCGTGAAGAACAGGAAGAACATGAACATGAAGATCATGAAGAATGTGAATGCTAAAAATCATAACTTCTTTATTACAAAATCTGAGATTTCATGCTATGAGTTCGAAATCATGTGAAAACAAACACAAAAACATGGATCTTGTCATGAGCTTTCGGATCAAAACATGACTTTTCTTGATGAACACATGAATGCTATTTTCTCTTTCTAAAACCGAACTTCAAAGCAATGCATGGCTTACAAATCATATTCAATCATGCAATGCAATAACATAAACATGAAGAACGACAAGAGCAAATCAAGAATCTAACCTTAGAACACGAATCTAACGGTTCGATCTCTAGGGATCAAGCTTGGAAATCTACTCTCCCTCAAGAACTCCTCTCCCTCTTCTAGAGCTTCTCTCTCTTCTTCAAAACAAAGATAGAAACAAATGATAGGTTTCCTCTCTCTACCGGCTGACTTAACACTCAGCTAGGACACGTGGCAACGGTTGGTTGGTTCTCCTAAAAAAGGTGATAGATTGACAAGACATGATTCTTACAAAGTGTATCTAACAAGCTACCCAGTAAGGCACTTTGGCAAGTGATGACGTCGGCTAAGGATAAGGCTTCGGCAACTAAGGCGACAATGACCTCAGCTAGGAAGGATAACACTTGACTAAGCTGTGCCACACCTTGGCCTAGATGTGCCACACCTCGGTCTAGGTCATACCACTCCAGGACAAGATCACTTAGGTGCAAAGGTAACATCTCGGCCTTGGTGATGAACACCTCGGCCTAGATAATGACATCTCGACCAATATGTCAGGGCGAGGGTGGAGGTCAAACAAAGTGGTTCCAAGATGATTCTAGACTGAAGATGACCCCGGCTTGGAACGACCTAGGCGTAACACGACCTCAGCTTGACATAACTTAGGCTTGAGACACCAAGGGAGGAACAAAGCATGCACACAACACTTAGACATAACACATAAACACAAAGCAAGACAAGATTCATGAATGCAAACTTAACAAGACAAAGCTATGTAAATGAACATGAACATGACTATAACATGAGTATGGGTTGTTACAGCAACTTAACATGGCAAAACATATAAATGCATGCAAGCATGATTAGGACATGAATGTGAGTTGTTACAAGTAGTCTCATGAATAATTCCCAATGACTGAACAAAAGAGTTGAATCCAAGAGATTCATACTCACGGCCTCTATCACTTCTGATTCTTTTAATCTTTTTACTAAATAGATTTTCCACTTCAAGAAGGAATTCTTTAAATTTCTCAAAAGCAGCACTTTTATTTTTTATTAAATATACATTTGTGTATTTTGAAAAATCATCAATAAAAGTGATAAAATATCAGTTACCATCCCGAGTTAAAATTCCTTCAAACACACACAAATCAGTATGAAATAATTCTAGCAATTCGGTATTTTTTTCAACACTTTTATAAGGCCTCTTCGTAATTTTGGCTTTACTGCAAACTTCACATTTCTCAAAAAAAAAAAAATTCACTTTAGAAATTAATCCTAAACTACTCATGATTCCCACATATTTACTGTTAATATGACAGAAGCGAGTATGCCAAAAATTAATAGAAGACAAAGTGTAAGTGGTGTCATGGTAATAATCATAAAATTCATCAGCAAGGCAATTTAAGAGATAAAAGCGACATTTATACTCATCTGTATTATAGGAAGCCACTTTTGCTTCATGTGCCTCGTAGTCTTCATCATTCATCTCCTCGGTTGGGATTTTGTTTGGGTTCTTCTCGGTAAGAACATATGCAACTTTCAAAAGGCTGAGGGAAAAAAGAACTTTTCCTTTCCACCTCTTAAAATGAACTCCCTTGAACTTGAAAGGCTTGTTGAGATCTCCAATTCCATCATTGGTTTTTACTGGTACTTGATCCATGGTTGATCTCCTTAAAATTGTTGGTGAAAATACCAGAAAAAATTATTTTTTATTGATAAATAATGCAAAGAAAATGAGATACAAATAGACCAGACTGAGGCACGGATATCTTGTTTTCTTTAAGGAGATCAAGCCCACTACGGTAGGGAGAATCCAAATACCGATGTAGCAATCACAAAACTATGACTTATCCCCTCCAGGATACAATAGTCCGACTATAGCGATCCCGGGTTTACCCTTGTTGTACAGTGATCCGGACATGTGTCCGTGGATGTTGGTTTTTGTTTATTATCTAGTTTGCATCCTTTGTACTTTGTATATTGAGTTATGTGATGTGTTGGGCAGGTTTGTTACAGGTTGGTTGTGTTTGGGAGCCTAGTGTTGCTGCCCAGATTTTTGGTCCTTCGCTCGAGCGAGGAGTTTGTCGCTCGAGCGAGAGTAGTGTTGCGTCTGGTTCTGGACCTGAGAGTTCCATTTCTTGGCTCGAGCGAGCCTCCTTCGCTCGGGCGGTCTAGATTTTTCTTCGCTCGATCGAGAACTTCTTGGCTCGAGCGAGAGTTTTCTGTGTCTGGTCGCTCGAGCGACCAAGTCTTCGCTCGAGCGAGCGTGTTTTATATCAGCGGACAACAGCGTCTTAAACATCACTTTTTCAGTCCCTTTCTTTGATTAAACCCTAAATCCGACACCCTCTCTCTCTACACTTGCACTCTCTCTAAGATTTGATCTCCCTAGGGTGTGAATCTAGCCTAGGGCCTTTGTTAAAAAGATAGAGGGCGTTGAGAGCTTCGATTTAATCTGAAAAAGTTTGGATTTGGAGCAAGTTGATCTTCGAGTCTTCATCTCCTTTGTGGCTTAAACTTCGAGGTAGGGATATCCTACTCCTCTCTATGGGTTTTGTCTTTAAATTTTGGTATTTTGAGATGTTGGGCTTGGTTTGGTAATTTTGTGAAAGTTTGGGGCTTTTGTGTAATTTTATAAAAGTTGGGGTTTTATTCATAATAAACCTGAATGCATGTTTGGCATAGAGAAATTGAATGAATGTTAAATCATTGATGAAAATGGGACCTAGGGGTTGAAATGGTAATTATGGAAAATAGCCTAATTACATTGATTGATTAATTGGGATAATTAATGGTAAGAAAAGAGGAAATGAAATGTTGATTGAATATCCATTGTGCATTTATTTTCTGTTTAGAAATAACTGCTTTGGGCTATCGGTGGAGGATAGTCGTGATTGTTGTAGACAATGCATGATGATTAGGTAAACTGAAACTAATCAATGAAATGTGTCATGGAACTTGACGGTTGATAGAATACATTAATTGTAGGTATTGGGTGATAGTATATAGAACCAATGTGTTTATATACGTTATGTGTAGAGGAGGAGATAGGGGATGTACTCCGCGGTTTAGGGGAAGATAGGGGATGTACCTCTAAACCGGATAGTGTTGGGAGAAGATAGGGGATGAACTCCGTAGACACAGCTCATATGCTTGTCTAGAGAAGTGAAGATAGAGCTTATATGCTTATCTTAGTAAAGTGTGGATACAACTTATATGCTTATCTGTGAATGTGGGATATTGTTGTTATACATATCTGTTGAGAATGTGGATATAGCTTTTATGCTTATTTGAATGTGAGATATAGTTTTTATACATATCTGTGGAAATGATGATAGAGCTAGCATGCTTATCTGTTGAAAAAGGGAAAATGAAAGGTAACTTAGACTCATAAGTTGTATGACATAAATATGTGATTTATGTGGATGAATCAGTGTTGACCATCTATCAATTGCTAATATTTTAGTCATTGTCCATGGTTGGTTTAGTGTATTTCTACTGGGCTGTGGCTCACCCTATATGGGAATATCATTTTCAGGTGCAGGAAGCATGCCACCTCCAAGGACATAGCTGGGAGGCTAGTGGCGGACATACTTTTGTCACTTAACTTTTGATGTGTTACATGTAACTTCAAGCCTAGGGCTTAATGTGTAAACGAGTTAGTACTCTTTTGTTGTAACCAAGTGTTAACTTGGAAAGCTGTAAGCCCGTAGGGCATTTTGTTTTTGATGTTAACATGTAATACTTATGTAATGGAACTCTAATGAATAAAAGAATGTGGTTAGTTTATATGTAAATGCATGTCTTATCTGATGGGTTTATTGTTGTTATTTTGAGGGCGTTACAACTTGGTATCAGAGCGTACCGGGTTCGAATACTTTGGGTACGTGGGAAGTGATTAGTATCACAATGGGTTTGTCTCGCTTGATAGAGACCTAGATGTAGTATCATATGCTAAGTGGTTAATTGATAACATGCTTATGTGATTATGTGGGTATGGGATTTAATTTCTAGGATGTTGATTGGATCCTTGAGTTTCTGGGAGTCTTGTTGGAAAAGCACTTGATCAATGCTGTTTCTAACCGGAACTCTAGTAACGTCTCGGGACTATCATTATCCGGAAATGAAATTCGTAAGTGCTTATGTGTTTATGTGCTTATGTGGAGTGAATTACAGTTGTCCATGCATTAGGACGTGAGTGTTTAGTTTCGGCACATTTGTGAATGTGCTAACGTTCTGTGTTGCCTTTATTAGGATGTTAGGACGAGGAAGAGGTGCTAGGCGTGGTAGACCTGCGAGGCAGGAAGTACCGTTACCGGGTGAGATTCCGGCAGTACAGGAAGGGGTTGGTCAGGCCACTGTGGCCGAGCTAGTAGGTCAGCAGGCTATGGGTGCCTTGGCCAGAGAGATAGCAGGAGCTTTGGGTATTCTTAGAGCTGGGAATCAGGCAGCTGAGACAGGGCCTTCTTTCTTGAAGAGGGAGTTCTTCCGGTCTAATCCGGATGAGTTTATCGGGGATCCGAAGGAGCCATTGAAGGCTGATGAGTGGTTAGAACAGATGAGTAAGACGTTCGAGATGCTTGGCATCGAGGACGGAGCACTAAAAGTGACCTTGGCATCCTTCCAACTGAAGGGAGATGCGGGTCAATGGTGGAAGTACGAGAAGGTTCGTGTGGGCGGTACTTGGGAGGCGTTTATAAATGCTTTTCAGGAGAGGTTTTTGTCTGCAGCAGCTAGGGAAAAGCTGAGGGATCAGTTTAGCCGGCTTAAACAGCAGGGCTTGTCAGTGGCCGAGTTTGAGGCTACTTTTACCAGTCTGTCCAGGTTTGCACCGGAACTGGTGGCATCTGAGGAACGCCGTTGCTATGAGTTTGAGTGGAAGTTGAGGCGGGGCCTCAAGTTGAGAGTTGGTGGGTCTTACATCCGAGAGTATAGACACCTAGTTGATGCTGCTGCTCATATGGAGATTATGATGCAGGAGGAGGAGGAAGAACAGAGGGGCTCCAAGAGGAGCCAAGATAGTCAGAGTGATGGCAGGAGACAGAAGGGTTATAACCCTCAATAGTCTCAGGGTGCAGTCTCTAGATCGACCTTTCCAGTGCCGAGTGTAGGCTCGGGGAGAGGCAGTCAGGGGGAATTCACTTGTTACAAGTGTGGCCAGCTGGGTCACAAGGTTTCAGTTTGCCCGCAGAAGGGTGGGGGTCAGAAAGCTGCTTCTTCTTCAGCTAGACCACAGAGTCAGAGTTTGGGCAGGGGGCAGCCCTTGACTTGTTATCAGTGTGGACAGCCTGGGCACCTGAAGAGGTTTTGCCCACAGTTGAGTGCCACTTCGGGAGCGTCTGGTTCTAGGCAGACGCAGGGTTTTCAGCCAGCTCAGTCTGTGCAGGCCTCGAGGGCCAATCCGGGAGTTTCGTCATCCCAGTCTGTGCAACAGTCTTTTGCTCCGAGAGGTGAGCAGGTAGACCAGGGGCCTACGGGGCGCGTGTATGCTGTTACCGCACAGGATTTAGTACCGGCTCCATCAGTAGTGAGAGGTACTTTTCTGTTTTGCAACTCGGTTGCTAGTGTGTTGATAGACACGGGTGCATCTCATTCTTTTGTATCTGCTGCATTTGCATCGGTTTTGGAATTGGAGTTAGCACAGTTAGCATCTCCTATTTGTGTGGTATCGCCTTTGGGTGGTGAGTTGATCCTGAAACAAGGTGTTAGAGGATGTGATATAGAGGTCGCCGATTATAGGCTTCCTTTTCCGTTTGCTGTCATGCCCATGAAGGGTTTTGATGTTATTTTGGGTATGGACTGGCTATCGTCATACCGGGCTGTTATTGATTGCTACCGCCAGAGGGTCACGTTATGTACCTTGAGCGGGGAGTGGTTCCATTTCTTGGGAGACCGGGTTGGTAGTGTTTTGCCACCGGGGTATGATTCGCGAGGGCGAAGTGAGCTTAGTAGTCTACTTGCTAGCTTTGAGAGTGGTGAGAGTGGTGAGACCCAGCATGTATTGCCGAGGGTGGTTTGTGAGTATTCGGATGTTTTTCCCGAAGATCTTGTTAGTTTGCCACCTCACCGAGAGATAGAGTTCTCTATTGATTTAGTGCCTGGTACGGCGCCGATTTCTATGGCACCTTACCGTTTTGCTCCAGCAGAGTTGGTTGAGTTGAAAGTTCAGCTCCAGGAATTGCTAGATAAGGGCTTTGTACGCCCTAGTGTTTCACCGTGGGGAGCACCGGCCCTCTTTGTTAAAAAGAAAGATGGTGCCTTGAGATTGTGTATTGACTATCGGAAGTTGAATCGGGCTACGGTTAAGAATAAGTATCCTATGCCCCGTATAGATGATTTGTTTGACCAGTTGAAGGGTTCCCGTTGTTTCTCTAAGATAGACTTGAGATCGGGTTACCACCAGTTGAGGGTCAGGAAAGAGGATATTCCGAAAACGGCATTCCGTACGCGGTATGGCCATTATGAGTTTCTGGTGATGCCATTTGGGCTTACCAATGCACCGGCAGTCTTTATGGACTTGATGAACCGGGTTTTCCAGGAGTTCTTAGACCGATTTGTGGTCGTCTTTGTGGACAACATCCTTATCTATTCGCCTTCAGAGGAGGAGCACGAGGCACACTTGAGAGTGGTGCTTGAGTTGCTTAGAGCCCATAGGCTGTATGCCAAGTTTGGGAAGTGTGAGTTCTGGCTGAGGGAAGTCAAATTCTTAGGCCACGTGGTATCCGGGGAATGAGTGTCTATTGATACATCCAAGGTTGAGGCAGTGCAGGATTGGGCACAGCCTAAGAGTGTGTTTGAGATCCGCAGTTTTCTGGGATTAGCTGGGTATTACCGTCGGTTTGTGAAAGATTTCTCTAGGTTAGCGTCACCGTTGACTAGACTGACTCGAAAGGGAGCCAAGTTTGTGTGGAGTGAGACTTGTGAAAAGTCATTCCAAGAGCTGAAAGTTAGATTGACCACCGCTCCGGTGTTGATTATTCCGGAGAGAGGGTTGGGTTATGCGGTTTATTGTGATGCCTTACGAGAGGGTTTGGGTTGTGTGCTGATGCAAGAGGGGAAAGTGGTAGCTTATGGCTCACGTCAGTTGAAAATACACGAGAAGAATTACCCCACACACGACCTAGAGTTAGCAGCAGTGATCTTTGCCTTGAAAATCTGGAGGCACTACCTTTATGGTGAGAGGTTCGAGGTATTCTCGGATCATAAGAGTTTGAAGTATCTGTTTACACAGAGAGACCTGAATTTGAGGCAGAGGAGGTGGATGGAGTTCATCGAGGATTATGATTTTGAGTTGCACTATCATCCGGGAAAGGCCAATGTTGTGGCCGATGCCCTTAGTAGGAAGACCATTAGTGATGTTGCTAGTGTAGCCATCCGGGAATGGGAGATGTTGGGAGCACTTGGCGAGTTTGATTTGCTACTGGGCGAATCTATTGAGGCTGCGGCCTTGTTTTCTGTTGTTGCGCAGCCTACACTTGTGATTAGAGTGTTAGAGGCACAGAGAGGTGACCTTGAGGTAGAATCCCTCCGAGAGAAGATCTCCAGTGGGAAAGTTGAGAAGGGTTTGACGGTGTATCCCGACCTGAGTGTGAGATACCGAGACCGTTTGTTTGTACCGGAGTCTTGCCGTGAGGAAGTACTCCGAGAGTTTCACCATTCGCGCCTTGCGGTGCATCCGGGAGGTACTAAGATGTATCAGGATTTGGGTCGCCAGTTTTGGTGACGGGGTATGAAGAGAGATGTGGCTGTTTTCGTATCAAAGTGCCTTACTTGCCAGCAAGTGAAGGCCGAGCATCAGAGGCCAGCGGGTTTGTTACAACCCTTGCCTATTGCCGAGTGGAAGTGGGAGCATGTCACTATGGACTTCGTTGTAGGTCTTCCGAGGACTCAACGGGGTAGTGATGCTATTTGGGTGGTTGTGGACCGGTTGACTAAGTCGGCACACTTTATTCCTATGCGCGTGAAAGATTCGGTAGATCATCTTGCCGACTTGTATATTCAGGACATAGTGAGATTGCACGGGGTTCCAGTAACGATCGTCTCAGATAGAGATCCTCGTTTTACTGCTAGGTTGTGGCAGAGTTTGCAGAGTACCTTGGGCACTAAGTTGGCCTTTAGTACGGCCTATCATCCTCAGACTGACGGGCAGTCCGAGCGTACTATTCAGATCCTTGAGGATATGCTTCGGGGTTGTGTCCTTGATTTCAGTGGGACGTGGGAGAGGCACTTGCCCTTGGTAGAGTTTGCCTACAACAACAGTTTTCAGTCTAGCATCGGTATGGCACCGTTTGAGGCCTTGTATGGCCGACCGTGTAGGTCTCCAGTGTGTTGGGCCGAGGTGGGTGATGCACCTTTGTTGGGTCCGGAGTTGGTTAGGGAGACGACGGAGAAAGTTGAGCTTATCCGTAGGAGGCTTGTTACAGCCCAGAGTCGACAAAAGAGTTATGCCGACCGTAGGAGGAGGCCTTTGGCGTTTGAGGTAGGTGATCATGTCTTTCTGAAGATATCACCTAGGCGAGGCTTGATGAGGTTTGGGAAGAGTGGGAAGTTATCCCCTCGGTTTATTGGTCCTTTTGAGATCCTTGAGAGGATAGGTGAGGTTGCTTATCGATTAGCCTTACCACCGCAGTTGTCCGGAGTGCATGACGTGTTTCATGTGAGTATGCTTCGGAAGTATGGGCCAGATCCACCACATGTGTTGGATTGGACTGATTTAGAGGTAGATGAGGATGCCTCGTATGAGGAGAGACCGGTTCGGGTCTTGGATAGGCGGGATCAGGTCCTGCGTGGCAAGACCATTCCTTTGGTGAAAGTCTTGTGGAAACATCACGGAGTGGAGGAAGCCACTTGGGAACGTGGGTTGGAAGTCCGAGAGAAATATCCGGACTTGTTTGTTGATATGTAATCTTGTATTTAAATTTTACATTTTGTTGAACTTAAGAGCTTTTATATATGTCTTAAGTTGTGAAACATTGAAAATGTTTTGGTTATTGGAAGTATGTTTTGGAACTTGCCTCATATGGAAGTTGAATGTGACATTATATGTGTTGAATATATTGTTGAAATTGGAAAGATAGTGCATAATGTTGATGCATGTTGAAAATACATATGTTGTTTACATATTGTGATATGTCTCTTGTTAAAGGGATGGGATGACCGGTAATGGGTCGAATTGTTGAATGTTCAAGTGTAACATTGTTTAAAATGAAGGAAAACTGTTTTTTGAAAACTTGTGCTTAATTTCGGGGATGAAATTCTTTAAGGGGGGGAGGTTATAGCGATCCCGGGTTTACCCTTGTTGTACAGTGATCCGGACATGTGTCCGTGGATGTTGGTTGTTGTTTATTATCTATTTTGCATCCTTTGTACTTTGTATATTGAGTTATGTGATGTGTTGGGCAGGTTTGTTACAGGTTGGTTGTGTTTGGGAGCCTAGTGTTGCTGCCCAGATTTTTGGTCCTTCGCTCGAGCGAGGAGTTTGTCGCTCGAGCGAGAGTAGTGTTGCGTCTGGTTCTGGACCTGAGAGTTCCATTTCTTGGCTCGAGCGAGCCTCCTTCGCTCGAGCGGTCTGGATTTTTCTTCGCTCGATCGAGAACTTCTTGGCTCGAGCGAGAGTTTTCTGTGTCTGGTCGCTCGAGCGACCAAGTCTTCGCTCGAGCGAGCGTGTTTTATATCAGCGGACAGCAGCGTCTTAAACATCACTTTTTCAGTCCCTTTCTTTGATTAAACCCTAAATCCGACACCCTCTCTCTCAACACTTGCACTCTCTCTAAGATTTGATCTCCCTAGGGTGTGAATCTAGCCTAGGGCCTTTGTTAAAAAGATAGAGGGCGTTGAGAGCTTCGATTTAATCTGAAAAAGTTTGGATTTGGAGCAAGTTGATCTTCGAGTCTTCATCTCCTTTGTGGCTTAAACTTCGAGGTAGGGATATCCTACTCCTCTCTATGGGTTTTGTCTTTAAATTTTGGTATTTTGAGATGTTGGGCTTGGTTTGGTAATTTTGTGAAAGTTTGGGGCTTTTGTGTAATTTTATAAAAGTTGGGGTTTTATTCATAATAAACCTGAATGCATGTTTGGCATAGAGAAATTGAATGAATGTTAAATCATTGATGAAAATGGGACCTAGGGGTTGAAATGGTAATTATGGAAAATAGCCTAATTACATTGATTGATTAATTGGGATAATTAATGGTAAGAAAAGAGGAAATGAAATGTTGATTGAATATCCATTGTGCATTTATTTTCTGTTTAGAAATAACTGCTTTGGGCTATCGGTGGAGGATAGTCGTGATTGTTGTAGACAATGCATGATGATTAGGTAAACTGAAACTAATCAATGAAATGTGTCATGGAACTTGACGGTTGATAGAATACATTAATTGTAGGTATTGGGTGATAGTATATAGAACCAATGTGTTTATATACGTTATGTGTAGAGGAGGAGATAGGGGATGTACTCCGCGGTTTAGGGGAAGATAGGGGATGTACCTCTAAACCGGATAGTGTTGGGAGAAGATAGGGGATGAACTCCGTAGACACAGCTCATATGCTTGTCTAGAGAAGTGAAGATAGAGCTTATATGCTTATCTTAGTAAAGTGTGGATACAGCTTATATGCTTATCTGTGAATGTGGGATATTGTTGTTATACATATCTGTTGAGAATGTGGATATAGCTTTTATGCTTATTTGAATGTGAGATATAGTTTTTATACATATCTGTGGAAATGATGATAGAGCTAGCATGCTTATCTGTTGAAAAAGGGAAAATGAAAGGTAACTTAGACTCATAAGTTGTATGACATAAATATGTGATTTATGTGGATGAATCAGTGTTGACCATCTATCAATTGCTAATATTTTAGTCATTGTCCATGGTTGGTTTAGTGTATTTCTACTAGACTGTGGCTCACCCTATATGGGAATATCATTTTCAGGTGCAGGAAGCATGCCACCTCCAAGGACATAGCTGGGAGGCTAGTGGCGGACATACTTTTGTCGCTTAACTTTTGATGTGTTACATGTAACTTCAAGCCTAGGGCTTAATGTGTAAACGAGTTAGTACTCTTTTGTTGTAACCAAGTGTTAACTTGGAAAGCTGTAAGCCCGTAGGGCATTTTGTTTTTGATGTTAACATGTAATACTTATGTAATGGAACTCTAATGAATAAAAGAATGTGGTTAGTTTATATGTAAATGCATGTCTTATCTGATGGGTTTATTGTTGTTATTTTGAGGGCGTTACACCGACCACTTGTCGTATGGTTCCGGCCAACTCTACACAAGATGGTGAACCCAAAGCTCCACCAAGAAAAACACCCTTATTTGCTAGTAATCTCTCTTGTATAGAAAATAGTTGATGTGTTGGTTATAGAAAAGAGTAGAAGAGAGGAACTATTTATAGGCCACTAAGACATTACAATATACATCAAAAAACAATAATGGCCATGAACCTAGAGAAAAGGGAGAGTGTATCCAAATTTGAATTCACCACCAAGTTCATGAATTCTAATTAAACTCCATTCATGAACAAGACAAAAGGACACCAAAACAATGAATCTCAATTCATGAACAAGCTGAGATTCATGAATACGACAAAAGAAGATTCATGAACAATATAAATAAATAAATAAAAGATATTAAAATGGTCCAACACATGATATGTTTGGTTAAGGAATTTGGGAAGGAATTTGGAAAGGGAAAGGAAAAAGACGTGTGAAACTAGGTGAAATCTAGGTATATTTTATTCATATTTCAGCTACCTTTTCTTTTTTCATTTCCAAATCTCTTCTCAAATTTTCTAACCAAACACAGCGTCAACGAATTGGCACAATTCTTGATGTGTCTGCCTTCATTTTTTTAGACGTTATTTCTATTAAGATGGTTTTTTTTAATCTTTTTGAAAAATCTAGAAATCCCCTAGATGTTGATTTTTGATTATGTATCAATTTTAAGCAGAATAGAACAATCCCAATCAAACAATCAAGACAAAGAGACACAACGATTTTACGTGGAAAAACCACAATTGGACACCTCCAACTGTGATAAAAAAAATCACGGGCAACAGCCACAAAACAATCCACTAAGAAGATTTAAAGGAATTACACAGGTATACTCTCAATTATCTAGCGAATCCACGCCTAATTGAACCAACCTCTATGTGCCTCTTCCAACCCGTCTTCACCTCGGAATTGTCTTTACAATGAGCCACTCCAGAATCCACCGAAGCTTCAGGCTCGAATTCTTTAGAATTCACCAAAGAAAAACTCTCTCTTTTGTATAACAAACAAAACCTTTGATGTACTCTCTTTTAAACCATGAGTTTAATACTCAATAAAACATCAACAAAAACTAACAAAATATCTCCAGATATAAACCTTCAGATCCAAAAAGAAGATCTGGAGAAGTACCCTTAGCTTTGGAAGAAAACCAAGTATTTATAGGAAACGAAAAATAATCCTAGATTTGGAAGAAAACCAACTCCTTAAGAAATCCGGATTTTGAAGCTCGCTCGAGCGAGGAGCTTAACTTTCGTGATTTCTACTAGTGCCTTGGCTCGAGCGAGCAATCAACTCTTTCAGGTTTCTGTGTAGATGCAATCTGTCGCTCGAGCGAAAACTCCTTGGCTCGAGCGAACTTCGCTCGAGCGAGCTTTCCTTGGCTCGAGCGAACATGGGCGGACATGTAATTTTGAATGCAATTTTGCAATTTGCTTCGGCCGCGAGCTGACCGGGCAGCTCGACCCTCGTCATAATCAGCGAAGTGGCAATCTTGAAAGCATTAACATCACAAACTTCTCTGAACGACACAATTCGGGTTGGATTCGCATCTAACAACTCATAGCTTCACTGAAATAAAAATGCGAATAAAATTACAACTCAAAGGAGTTTTGTCAAACGACATTGCCAAGAATAAAAACCTAACACTTTTATTTTTGGATAATTGCTGGGGATCTACTAGTCATTTTGAACCTTTTGCCATAGATGTGGGGTGAGATCTCTTGATGAGAAGAGAAAAGTGCAAAACCAAGTTAGAGGAGCAATATGTGTTGGATGAATGGATTCTTAAAAACTGCTACTGCATTCTCTTTGTTTTTGTATATGTTAAGACCATTCATTCTTGGCCCACAGTAATTATCTATTCAAATATTTAAAATTGTTTTTAACATACAATTCATCTATAATATTCATTAGGAATGATAATTTGGGATTGTTTTGCCAAACTTCCAGGATTTGTTGAAATGTGACATGTTCTTGACTCCCTGCCTTTTTCTATATCTATGTATAATGATAGTTTTGCTACATTTTGTCATGTCTCTAGATGTTTATTCTGCACGAAGATGGGATAATGCCCTTTGATGCTATTGAATTCTTCTTGTACTCTATGCTATTTGAAATGAAATTTTGTCTAGCTTAATCAAACAGTGAATATCGATTCCCTTTCTCGGGTCTCTCTTTGATTTCGGAGCACATGTTGTAGCTAATTCAGTGAATAGATTCATGGTTCACAGCTTCAATTCATCGTGTGGACTTAACCTGAATTGCAATGTTGAGATAAGTGTACTTAATCTTTTATCGCGGATCAGTCTGTGGTAAAGGAAGTCAAGTCCTATATTTAGAGAAGAAAGAGACAAAATGATAGATGTGATGAGGGCAGGGAAGAAGAAGTAGGAGGGAGGGGAAAATGAGGCTCAACAGGGGCTAGAAAGAAAGGAGATGGCATCAGGGGCTGGGGAGGGGGCGGTGCCAAAGCTAAATTTGGAGGTGGGCAGTAGGTAGTGTAGTGGTTGGTGGTGTTATGTACTTAGAAATTAGAGTTAGAATTTTATACAAGAGAATAATTTAATTAAGGGACAAAATTGAAAGATGGTTGGTATTGAGAAATTAAGTGGGGTGTAAATAGAATTATATGTAACAATGTCATAAATAAAGTTGGACTGATCATTTATATGGATTTTACATAGGCTCCACCACAAAAATGAATGACTCAAATTTATTTGTAACATGATTCGGTGACTGTAATATGAATAATTACTCTATTGTAAAATTTTAAAGCCTCTCCATTACTTGGTGTTGGTGGCATCAAAATTAGATATTTTTTAATTGGGTAAATTAGATTGGTTACTCTTAAAGTTTCAAAAAATATAATAAGATTTACAAATTACATCAACTTTTAAAATTTAACAGCGTGAAACTCATACAAATGATATATATATATATATATAAGAATAAATAAAGGTAAAATATATTTTTTGAAGTAAAAAAATAACAAAATTATTATAGTAATTAATTATTATTGAAAATTATATTAAGTATTATATGATTTTAAAATGTTTCAAGTATAATTATATCGAATTTATGGAAGTCAACGTATTTTTTTTTTTCAAATCTCAAGAAAAGTTATGTAAATTATCTTAAGGGATGTTTGGCATACAGTTAAAAAGTTACTTTTTAGAAAACATTTTTGGCGTTGCTCATTTTTTTTTAAACATTATGTTAATTTCCTTTTTTTTCTTTTTTAACTTTGCAGGGCTGGTTTAGACGAATCCAAAATGTTAAAAAAAATTTTAAAAAAAAGTTTACTAAAGCAAAATAATTAAAGAAGTATTTATTTTTTGACTTTTTATTTTATTATTACATCCTTTATCGATTTTTTTTTTCAATTTTTTTTATTTTTTTTTAATTTTTCGATCTGAGAAATCAAAAGTATAAATCCATAAATCATAAAATCAGAATTTATGGACCAACTAGTCTTATAATTATTTTAAGAGTTAATTGCCTAAAAGTCTTATTTACAAATGTTATAGTAGCTCAGGTCTTATCTAAAAGTTTTTGAACCAATAAGTTCTATTTAGTAAAACTTAGAGTATTATTAGTTTTTCTTAATTTTTAAAACTAAGAATATTATCAATTTTGTGTAGTAATATTTCAGATAATTGTTTCACTAACTGATAAAAAAAAGAAGAGCATAAGATTAAACGTTTTTATCCTTTTACTTATTGGTTTCATTCGACTAGCTAATAAAATCAAGAAGATTATCAATTTTTTTCAATTTTAAAACTGAGAACATTATCAGTTTTTTCATTTTTAAAGTGTTTTTTTTTTTCAATTTTGGACATCAATATTCCATCATCATGCTCCTTTGTAGACACAAAATTTTTAATTTTGCACATAATTTTTTTTTTTAGTTTTTTCAATTCGAAAGTTGATATTTTAAAGTTTTAAAAATCAAAATAAATTTCAAATCATAATGTTCATTTTTATATAAATTATGAACAATCATTATTTGAAAGGTAATTTTAACTATTAAAAATTTAATAGGACTTGAAAGTCTAAAAATCTTAATTAGAATTTAATAAAATATAAATTCATAAATTAAGACTTATGTGTAAATGTCCTAAAAATAACCAATCATTGAATGTTTGCTAGTGATGCACTTCTTTCCATACAATTATTTTTTAGTCCTTTGTTTTAGGGAGATACTGATTGGTGTCGTGCTAACTTCTTTTATTTATTTATTTATTTTAATTTATCAATAAAAGTCAATTATTAGTTATTAGATGAGAATTATGAGAGTTAGCATTTTCACTATTTGCAAAACACCAAGTGCTTACTCTCTTAATTCAATTCTCCTATGAAGAGTTAAACTCATAATCTCCCCTTAACGAGCCGTTAAAAAAGTAATAGTGACCGATTAGACTAGGTCTGGTTGGTTTTGGTGCCCAGCTACTTGAAAATCAAAGGCTGTGTTTGGTTATGTTTTTGAAACGTAATTCCACACCTTGATTCGAGTGTTGTGTTTAGTTAGAATTTTCAAAAATCGATTCCACACCCACTTTTGAAAACGTCTCCCCAGTCATCCTCTTGTATGTCCCCCCAGACATCTGGCCGGTCGTCCGACTGGTTGATCGGAACAGTTTTTTTTTGGCACCTGTTATTTTATATTTTAAATAAAAAATATTTTCAGAATTTTTAAATTTTTTTTTATGAGTTTTGAATAGAATTTTGAGTTATGTGTTTGGTTATGAGTTGTAAGTTTTTGAATCAAATATCATATGTCACATCAAAATTTCCAAACTTAATTGTTGGCAGAAAAATTTATTTTTCTCTATCGAATAAACATAACAAAATACAGAGAACTGATCTAGTGGACGCTAGGAGGGAAGACCACGTGTTTATAGTGGAATGTGGGTCCTAGAATGCAAAGTATATTGACAAGAGCAAAACAGTCAAAGTAGCAGATGTGGCACAGTTTCTCCTGTCGATTCATCTGATAGTGCTGTAGGATGTGGCCAAACGTAGCCTAGGTGTCAAGCCATGAAGTTAGGCATGCAAGTGATGCAGGGTACGTGTCTTGTTTGCAAGGGAAAGAGAATGCTGCAGCAGAGAAGCAGTTACCAACGGTTATAGAGATCATGGGCAGTTATACAGGAAGTAGAGGTAACTTGCTCCATGGTGGGACACGTGGCAGCAGAGAAGTAGCAAGGCCAGCAGCATAAAGGCTGGAAATTTAAAGTAAAGTGGATCCAGAACAACATTCACAACCCATGTGGAATTAGGAGTAGCATAGCTTAATTAACAATAGCTTTTGTACTTAGGAGTATTTCTGTATGTAATTTAGCTTTTGTGTCTAAGTTTTCTTCTGTCGATTGGTATGCACATTGAACTTGAAATTTAATTCTTGTAATTAAGTGGCAAGTTCATTTGAACCTTATTTCAGATACTTGAGGGTGTTTGGATTAAAGTTTGCTAACTAAGACTTTTGAAAAAACTAAAACTTATTTTAAATATTTGTTTTAATAATTTTATTTTTTGATTTTTATGAGAGTAAATATTTTTAAGTGTGTTTTGACCGAGATCACGGTAAAAAAATAACTCTGAGATTATTTGGCCCGAGATTACCAACTATGGCTGCACTCGAGATGATGAGGGTCCGAGTTGATACTTGTCCAAGGTATTCCAACTCGAGATAACCAACCAAGCTGTCAGGTTTGAAAAAGTTGTCAGGCTCAAAAAACTATCAGGCTTGAAAAGGTTGTAACGAGAGAAGTCTTGCTAGAAGACAACAAGTACAAGTGAAGAAATAACACTTGTAAAAATATTTGGAAGCGACTGTTTGATGGCTGAGGACCAATTCTCCACATGTACCGCCACATTGGGTCCAGTACTGTAGGACTGGAGGGTTGAAAGTCTTTAGGCATTGCTCTTAACTTGCCTTGCATTTCCACGTCAACCAAGCTACGAGGAAGAATTTGAAACATGTTTGTGATCGGTGTAAGTGAAAATTAGGGAATGCACACCTTTTGGGCTCATTTGGGAGTGGGTTTTGGCTTTTTAGTGTTTTAGATATTTTAGTTTGGGGTTAAAAAGTCTCATTTCGGAAAGATTTTTTGACTTTTTGTAAGAGCAAGAATATAAGATTATGGATTGGATGTTATGCTTTGTCTTATTGGGCTAAAAAGTCTATTTTATCTTTTTGTGGCTAAAACACTCCCAAACCCAACCCAACCTTTCTTTCCAAACGAAGTCAGTTTGTTTTGATTTACATCTCCGTAAAGGTATAATTATTTTGAATTATTATCATTTAATTGCAATTCTCCTGTCGAGAAAAACAAGTCTGTGCTAGTATCGCTTGGGCCAAGCTCACTTATTTCTCTTGGGCCAAAAGGAGTAAAGGCAGGGGTTGATGATGTTGTTAAGTCTTTGATTTCGGCAAAGAGCAGCAACTTGGTCAAGAAAGAGGAAGTAATTGAAAGTTTGGTCACAATCCCCAACAATGCTAGCCACAGGAATAAAGAAAGGAGAAAGAAGTTTTTGAAAGTGTCAATGGTTTTTCCAAAATTTAAAAGATTTTGGAAGAGGTTGTCGGTTATTCTTGAGGAAGCTAAGCTTGTGGCCATTTGCTCAGTTTACCTTTACATGGTTTACATCGAATATTTTAGCTAGTTTCCATATTATTTCATGCATCTCGGATTTGTTTTAAGACGGCATATCAATTTTATCATCCATCACTTCCTTATGGGAACTCTCTTCTTTTTTAATATTTTATTTTTTATAATTATATTTAATTTTTACTTCTTGTATATCACCAATCAAATTCCTATTTCTAAACTTTCTACATTGACTCTGGTGCCTCTCATCATATGACTCCCTATCTCTTCTTACTTCAAAATTGTACTCTCATTCCATCTCCTATTACTGTTAATGCTGCTAATGGGTCTGGTATGTCTGTTATATCTGTTGGGTCTATCTTGCCGTCTGTTATGTCTGTTGTCTCTATTCCATATGTCCTTTATGTTCCTTAGTTATCTATCAGTTTATTATCATTTATGCTATGTGTGGTTGGGGGATTTGGGGAGAGATTTGGAAAGGGAAAGGGAAAATGTGTGTGAAATTAGGTGAAATTTAGGTATATTTTATTCACATTTCATCTACCTTTTCCATTTCTCTTTCCAAATTCCTTCTCAAATCCCCCAACCAAACACAGCATTAATGTTTTAAGTGCATCTATACATATATGAAGTCTTAATGTTTTTTCATCGATCTCAGGTGGAAAAAATTCCCTAATATTGTATTAGTTGTCCCTCCCACCTCCCCCAAGGTGTAAACATTAATATGCATTTCACCCTAGATATTTTGGTAATATTATCATTTAAAGGACTTATTGAAACATAAAAAAATAATTTAAAATAAGAGAAGAGCTTATGATGGTTAGTTTAGGGACATGTTTTGTTTAGCATACTCATGCTTGCATATTTGCATCCATGCGTTTGTATCGCATGCACCGATGCGAAGCTTGGCATGTATTATTGTTATTGTTGTATTCATCAAGAGAGAGAACTTGTATTATTTTGTTTCTATTACCCAAGGGTAATAGATGTACATATATATAAAAAAAAAATGGAATTAAATTACAGGCTTTGGTAATGTTTTCGAGTAATAATAATGTGGGGCATTACAATCTCTGCATATATATATTGGCAAAAACTTGTCCTGGAAGGTGGTGACAAAAGCCTCCTTAGTCCCTCCAATGTGCCCACGCACATACTTCCACCACTGACCCGCATCCCCTTTCAGCTGGAAAAACGCTGTAGACATTCCATTTTTGAACATCCAAATGAGCAGAGAATGATAGGAAATGAACCCCAAGGGCTTAGCCTGGTCGATGACGCCTAGGACTTAGGGGTTTGCTCCCTCCAAGGTCTCAAGTTCGACTCTCGTCGCCAGCAAAAACTCTTGGGGCCACAGGTCCCATTAAATTAAATCGTAAACAAAGGCGAGAAATCGAGCAAAAACGGCGTTACCGGAAATTAAGAATTTAAAGTGATTAATCCATAATTATAGGGTCTAATAATTAATAATAGGGTTTTAAAGGTGATTGTTAATCAACCGGGATTGATTAGCATTTACTTGAATTAATCCGCAATGCTTCCCGATTCTAGGGTTTAAAATGCAATTAAGCAAAAATTCAAGGGCTTTATTGAAATAAACTCAAGGTAAAGTCGCTATTCTGCGACCGAGCATACTTCGGCCATCGTTGCCAAGGTCGATAAGCTTCTGGAAGCTAGAGCAATCTGCGAAGTCAGTTACCCCACCTGGTTGTCCAATACTGTTGTGGTCAAGAAGAAAAACAGATCTTGGCAAATCTGCGTGGATTTCATGAATCTGAATAAGGCTTGTCCCAAGGATTGTTTCCCTCTCCCTAGGATCGATCAGCAAGTTGATACAACTGCGCACGTATGATTAATTGCAAATTTTGATTATGTATATGATTCTGAATTTGTTTTTTTTTTAAATCAAAATAAATATCCAATCATCATGTTTCTTTGTAGATAATCATAAATGTTGATCAATAATTGTTTGAAGGATAATTTTGACTATTAAAAATTTAATGGGATTTAAAGCCCGTGACTCGTGCCAAAGGCCAAAGTCCGTCATTATCAAAGTTGCCTCGGCTCGGGAACTTAAGTATGAGAGGGGAAGGTCCTGAAAAGAACGTACTCCCACTCGCCCGATCCGAAGATCGGCCTTTATTTTATTTCAATGCAAATATATTCACATAGATCACGTAGTCTTTCACACTCATATGTTCATGTTCACAAGAATTACACATTCAAAATCAAATTTAACATGACATGTTATTTCACATAACTTCTTTGTTCATGCCATAGGTTTCATTTTTATTTCAGATATGTTCAGAAAATTTCACTCTGTGTTTCCCCCTAGCTTCATTCTCGTTCACCTTTGGGTGACTCACATTGATTACTCGAGGTCCATCTACCTGCTGCGGTGGTGGTGGTGGAGGCGATGCTGCTGGTGCTGGGGGAAACCTTTCATGCTCTTCCCTTGTCCTAGCCTCATCCACCAGGTCTCTCAGATTGAACCTATCTGACCAGATCCTCCAAGTGTGTTTTCAAAGCCCTGCATCCTTGTATCAAATGCCAATCCTCATTGTAGTAAGCGTAGTGCTTCCCAATGCTCATTCCCATAAACTCGCCGTGAACTTTCTCTGGTGCTCTGTAATACGGTTGGCTCCTAATCCTATCCAGAACTTTGTAGATCTAGATCTTGAATATAGTGGTAACTGCCTGCGCAGCCCTTAATCCTGCCTCCTATTTGTTAACAGCGTTGTTACCTCAGCCTCATTTCGACAAGCTGCTTCTTTTCTCTTGTTTCGGTATCTTCGCTCCTGGTGTATCTTCCTCTGCTCTGACATACTTCTCTTTTCATGCCATGAACTCAAACTTGAACCCAAACCCTAGGTTTGCTCAAAATAGCCCCAATATCCCATCTTTTTCACACAACAACCTATAATCAAGTTAAAACCCATATTAAGGTGTAGAGTAAGGTGTAGAGAGTCCCTACGTCAAAGAGAAAAGATGAGCCAAGCAAGGATGAAACTTCAAAGATGCTGAAACCAAAGTCTATTTGGATCAAAATGGAGATCTTGAGGTGCTGACTGTTTTTAACAAAGGCGAATGGGTTGGAAAATAACTAGAACTAGATGAAAATCTAGAGAGAAGGCAAGTTTAGAGAGAGAGGGTCTCAACTTTAGGGTTTTAAGAGGATTTAGATCTGAAAAGTAATATAAAAAGTCATTCTCACGATCTGATATATGCACAGTCCGCTCGAGCGCAAGAGTTGATGCTCTAGCATCAGACACAATAAATTGTTCTGCTTGAGCACAAGAAGTCTTGCTCAAGTGCAGAATACACACCTCTAATACTTTTGTAGACAACAAACAAACCGCTCAAGCACAAGAAAGGCCGCTCGAGCGTAGAATACACTCGCCTATAATTTTTGTAGGTCTGCAAAAATACTGACAGTTTGCTAAGCCAGTTCGAGTGCAAGAATGGCCGCTCAAGCGGAGGAGCAAAAATCTGGGCAGTAAAGGTTTAGAAAAACAAGCAACCAACCTATCCCAAACACACCACTACAATCCAATAACCACATTTAAGGAGGAATAAGGGAGAAAGTATAAGAACAACATTCAGAAACTATAGACCTGAACTAACAAATGTTAGAATAATTACAAAATATATGTATATAAGGCTATTTTGGGGATCATCAAGCAACAAAAGTAAATATGATCCGAAATTAAATAATTAAACATAAAATTAATATAATCAAAACAATGATCGAACTTGATATGCCAAATTGCAAAAGCAAATACCTGGTGGTACAAATCAAGAGCCAATGTCCACTATGGTACACACAAATAAACAAGTAATTTAAGACAGTCTAATTAAAACAGCATCACAGTAATAGACAAATCAAATGGATTCATACAGTTCAGGTAATGCTCTACTTGAGTCCAAAGTCAAATCAATTCATCAAAATACATAGAAATTTAAACAATAGGGAAGCATTTTTAAGTCAAGTCTGGCCTACTAACCCGTCACACTTCACTACATGAAGCCTCAAAAGTTCATTCTATATAGAGAACAAAAAATACCCAGAAGCACAATGAAAGAAATAATTTGTACCTACTTTTTTTTTTTTTGGCAAAAACAGGCAAAGAAATACAACATTGCAGGATGCAACTTTCAAGGGTAGCATAAAAGTACTGGAAAAGAGAAAATTAGGAACACAGTAAAATGGGCCAAATGTCATTGGAAGGTGAAATTTCAATTCCTTCATTTTCTTGCATTTTCTATCTCAAATTCATTTTCTTGTTTTTGTTTCATATTGTTTTGTTCTTTTCTCAGCGTTGCAACATGACAGGTTTTCCTAGGCTGAGTTAGCCGGCCGACCTATTTGGCTGGCTAGTTAGCTTCTTTTGGACGAAATAGAGTAGCCTTCTGGTGTTTAGCATGCCAATTTTCGGTGGTCTCCAAGGTGCATAAGCTTCTATTTTTGTTTTGGGCTATTTTTCTTGTTTGAGGCTTGTTATGCATGGTTTTAGTGCAAAGGGCTTCACTAACTTGTTGTTTTATGCATTTGAGCATGAGTTTCTTGAGCAAATAGCATGTTTAGTGTTGTTTGACACATAATTTTAGCACTCAAGTCTCTGTAACCTCCCTCTATTCTTCACTCTTTTGTTTGCTTTGAAAGTGGTTTTAAGCCCCTTGTTTGCCAAAGTGTGCAATTGAGGTGTTGCAACTAATGGTTTAATCCTACAAAGTCTGTCGGTGCAAGATCAATGAACTTGGGGGATAATGTGGCTAGTTTTGTGATCGAGGGATGAACCACCTGTTGATGGCACTCATTTTACTCTCGGTATCGTGGATGGCACGCATTGTTTTGTGGCAAATTGAAAATGTTGTTTTTACTTTCTAAACTCGGGTATTGAGTTAGTCTTGTTACGTCGGAGTTTGGTGATTTCGAGGTTGTTAACTCAGACATCACTGTCTTGTTTGGTTTGTCTTTCACTCTTTCTTTTGAGTCTGTTTCTACCATAGAGCCAGTTGCGCCAGAAGATCTGAATGAAATGGCAGTAATTTTCACCCACTTCTTTGTGCCTTTAAATCATTGCATTGACCAAAGTTTTTCAAAACTTTTCTAAATTGTGGTGAAAACAAAGAGGGAAGAATTCCTCGGGATTTGTAAAATTTGATCGACTGAGAGGAAGAGAGGTGTGCTAAGCCCTTAATGAATGAGATGGTAACGATGGTGTTGTTGGTTGAGACGATGATGAAGACGAATTTGACAATGCTTTGGAGAGAAAAATTGAGGGATTCATTAACAAGGTCATAAAAGGATGGAAGGAAGAATTGTTAGGAGAGAATCTTCACAATGACTATGGGATTAATAGATTTGGAATGAAATACTGTACATTAATGTTCTATACATGCCTTTATAAAGTGTGGATGGTAAAATGAAGTAATTTTTATCTATTTTGATTTATGTACGACATGATCTTCTAAATATCGTATTTTTTCAAAATGCACAAGTTTCTAAAAAATGTGAAATGAGTTATGAACAAGAAATATGAATTGTTGTAATATAATATGGTGGTCCCAAGGCCGTTTCGTTTATCTGTTATGTTTATGCTATGACATGATATGAATTATTCGGTCTTTAAGACCTATTGATTTCTGGTATGGAACAAAGTGTTGTATGAAATTAAGGGCTACAGTAGGAGTCACCTCTAGAGTCCGCGCGAGTCACCTTTTGGACCCCCCCTGCATTTGGGAGATTCCACAGTTTTTGGAAACTTTGTTGGGAAGACTAAGAGAACTTGACTCGAGAATTCTAAATATGAGATTTATTTATGTATATATGTTCATTGCATTACATTGCTTTAGAATCTCAATCTTTTGATTGAAAGATGTTACTGTCGGTGCGTAAGCACATTCTCGAAACTTGCACATAAGACCAAGCTTGTGATCCAATGCCCCTTTGCACGGAAAATATGGTCTGAAATAGCCAATTGGTGGAGGTTTCAATGGGAAATTCCAAAATCCATAGAAAGCCTGCTATGGTGGTGGCTGGGTTAGAATTTTAAATAGAAAGTTAAATAAATCTGGAGGGCACTACCTACTACAGTAATATGGTCTACTTCCAGGTATAAGAATGACTGTATCAAAGTGAGAGTGGCAATCTGGATGAGATCTCAATCTATAGATACTTCATACTCAGTAAATGATGTCCTCTTCAATTTTCAGCAAGTCAGGAGTTGCATTGGATCATCCTTAAGGTGTTCATTCTAGATGAAAGTGGGCATACTTGCTGGTGATAGAGGAGTGCCTGCTGCTGTTTCTGTTCTTTGTTTTGTTTTTGCTTTGTTTTGCCTTGTTGCTTTGTTTTTCTTCCTTGCTCTGTCGGTTTCTCATCAATGTGTGGTTATACTAACATTTGATCGAGCGTATTTTTTTTGTGCCAATCTAGTTGAGATCTTGTAGTGTCGCCACAATATTTTTTGCACTTCCCTTTCTTTATTGATGTAAAACCATACTTTCAGGGCCAATCTTGAGATTTATGGGGCCTGAGGCGGGCTTTGAAAGTGAGGCCCTCCTCCATATATTTTTTATAAAAAAAATTATGAATAAAATAAAAAGTTACCAATAATTTTTTTATTATTTAATAGCTAAGGTTTTCTAAATCACCTAAGTGTTCAATTCTCAAGTCCAAAAGGATGATTTTGAATTTCCTTTGATTTTCTACCTATTTCTCTTTCTTCTGCCTATTAATCTATTATTTTTCAACTTATCCTCTATCAGTACTACTTTTACCCATTCTCGAATATACTCATTTCTAATTCTATCTTTTCTAATCTTGGCACACATCTTTTTTCTTATTAAAATTCTTGATTAAAACACATAATAAAATCCCAAATTGTTAACCAATGGATTGCTCCATTCCATAAGACCCCATGAGTTGAGTGCTCATCCCAACGTCCATTGGTAGGAATGTGTTTCCAAGACACAGTCTTTGAAGAATATATATATATATATATATAAATATATCAATTAGATAAGGTCCTCCATTATATTTAGACGTCCCCGTAGTTTCAATTGGCTCGATTTTGCCCATTAATTTAATAGATTGTGTCATTTTAGTCCAATAAATAACGACTGTTAAGTTAATTTAACGGAAAGTCAAACTATGTGTCAATTTGGTCTCTGTACTTTACACAATGTGTCAATTTAGTCACAGCTTCAATTATACAACTTTCAATCCCTTGTTAGAGTTGTAAACTCGAACAAGAGGCCACTGATCATATGTCAAGACATGATGATTCCGAGTAATGAAAGAGTCTACTGATCCTATGTCAAGATGTTATGATTCCTAGTAGTGGAGTGACTACTGATTACATGTCAAAAAAAATAGTGCATCAGTTTTCTGGCAGCCACCACGAGAGCTAAGATGAGCTTTTCCAACGGTAGATACCGTGTTTCAGTGTCGACCATGGCCTTGCTCACATAGTAGATTGGGCGCTGCTCATTGAGTTCCTCTTTTAATAATACGGTGCTGACGGCCTGGTCAGAAACTGCCAAATACATGATGAGGGAATCGCTCGGTGACGGGGTTGCCAAGAGCGGCACTGAACAGAGATAGATTTTCAAGCCATCCAGCGTGGCCTGGCAATCGGGAGTCCATGACTTAGCCGATTAGGCTGAATCATTTTCGATATGATTGATTCACTGATTTAACCAACTTTGTCTCTTTATGTTTGATCATTTTTACACTTTGGTCCTTTTTCAACTAAGTCTAGGGCGTTTTTGGCTCTAACTCCCAACCTACGGGTCCGAATTACTTTACTTAGGTTGTCACAAGTCCTATTGGTCAGAGCAAAGATGTCCGTGAGGGCCACACAGTGGTTCAGGGGTTATTTTGAATTTTTGCCCTCGAAACGCCTTTTTTCGACTAAGTTTAGGACGTATTCGTCTCTAACTCTCTAACTCACCTAGTACTCCAAGTCAAAAAAAGAAACTAGTTAGAAAATTGCATGATTCCTAACTATACAAAATGCCTAATGCAACACATGTGATATGCTCATTTAGTGGACTTAAACATCATTTTGGACAAATTGATTAAAGAATGGAAAAGACTATTGAAATCAGCTTAAAATGAACCAACCAACATAAAGAAAACGAGTTATATTGCCTTGGTTCGGCCGGACATTACGCCGAGCCCTGAATGCAGATTTTTGGACCTAGCCTGGTCCATTTTGAACCGGTCGTGGCCCATTTAAACTATAGCGACCCCGGTCTTTTCCCATTTAATTATTGTATCCGGACTGTTCCGTAGATTCTGTCATTGTATAATGGTTGTTGTTGTTATTCCTTATTTTTCTCATTTGGAATTATAGGATGTGTGGGGCAGGTTTGTTTCAGGTTGGTTGGGTTTAGAAACCTAGAGTTGCTGTCCAGGTTTTTGGTTCTTCGCTCGAGCGAGGAGTTGTTTGCTCGAGCGAGAGGTAGTGTTTGTTTTGGACCTGTAGCTGTGCATTCTTGGCTCGAGCGAGCTTTTCTTCGCTCGAGCGAGTTAGTTCATCCTTCGCTCGAGCTATAGTTCCTTCGCTCGAGCGTGTGTCTGGGTTCAGACCTGAGGGTTTGAGTTCTTCGCTCGACCGAGCTTTCTTTCGCTCGAGCGAGCATTTGAGTTGTTGGCTCGAGCAAGGCTTCCTTGGCTCGAGCGTTGTTTCTCTGTGTCTGGTCGCTCGAGCGACCAAGTCTTCGCTCGAGCGAGCCTGTCCAGTTTATATACACAGCAGTGGGATTTGATCAGTCTTTTTCATTTTCTTTTGATTCCAAACCCTAGGTCCGACTTCTCTCTCTCCCTACTCACCTTCTTTCTTAGATTTGATCTACTTAGGGTGTGTTTCTACCCTAGATCCTTCATTAAAAAGATAGAGTGAGGCAAGGGCTACCATTTAATCTGAGCATTTGGCGATTTGGAGCACTTTGGTATTTGGGCACTCATCTCTTTCTTCACCTTTTGGGTTGTTTTCTTTGAGGTATGGATTTCCTACTCCATTTTATAGGTTATGTTCTAAGTTTTGGTATTTTAATATGTTGGGAATACTTTGGTAAATTTTGGGAAAAACCTTAGTTGAATTGATTTGTATAAGTAATTCATGGAATTGGGAAAAGATGGTTAAATTCATGGAATTGGGGAATCCATTGATTAAATGGCATAATTGGATAATTTGAATCTTTTGTCTATTGAATTGTGGACATAGTTATTTTCAGTTTAGAAATAACTGTTTTGGGCTATCGGTGGAGGATAGTCATGATTGTTGTAGACATTGCATGTGGATTAGGAATAACTGGAACTAATCACATTGGTTAAGTCATTAATTTTGACTGTGGCATTGATACAGAAAATACGTGTATTGATTGAGCATTGCATTTGCATACATTGTTTGTGTGTGGGAGGAGATAGGGGATGTACTCCACGGTTTAGGGGAAGATAGGGGATGGACCTCTAAACCGGATTTTGTTTGGGAGGAGATAGGGGATGGACTCCATTAGCATCACTTTTATGTGTGCTTATTTATATAGAAGTGTTTTATTGATACAGCACTAAAATGTGTATCAATCTGGAAGTATGAAGTGTTTGATTTGAGCTTGAGTCTCATTTGTTTGTTGATATTGGAAGGATGTGAATATGATATATGTGATTCACTGTTGTAAGTTTGGCCAGGTTCTGAGCCATGTTGATAAAATTGGAAAGTAAAACGTATCTTAGACAATAGTGTCATGAGACTGTAAAATAAAGTAATTGATTATCTTGGTTAACCATCTGTTGAATGCTATTGCTTTATTCATTGCTTATATGTGGTTTAGTATATTTCTACTGGGCTGTGGCTCACCCTTTATGGGAACATCATTTTCAGGTTCAGGTGATAAACTACCTCCAAGTAGTTAGCTTGGGAGGGTTTGGCTTCTGGATTGAAGAAGACTACTTTTAGTTAACTGTTTTAAATTATTAGTACATGTAAACATTCAAGCCTAGGGCTTTTCTTGTATTGAGTTAGAACTCATATTTTTGTATCCAAGTGTTGGCTTGGAAAGATGTAAGCCTGTAGGGCATTTTATTCGATGATACATGTAATGCTTTATTTTGTAATACTCTGGTGAATGAATTAATAGATTGTCTTCTTTAAATAATGAATGTCAATGATATATATAATGGGTTAATTTTGAGGGCGTTACAACTTGGTATCAGAGCGTACCGGGTTTGAATACTTTGGGTACGTGGGAAGTGATTAGTATCACATTGGGTTCGTCTCGTTTGATAGAGACTTAGTGTAATGTTATATGCTTATGTGATAACATGTTTACGTGATTATGTGGGTATGGAATGTAGTTTCTAGGATGTTGATTGGACCCTTGAGTTTCTTGTAGTCTTGTTGGAAAGGCACTTGATCACTGCTGCTTCCAACCGGAACTATAGTAACGCATTGGGACTATCATTATCCGGGAATGAAATTCGTAGGTGCTTATGTGATTATGTGCTTACGTGGAATGAATTATTGTTGTCCATTGAATTGGGACGCGAGTGTTTAGCTTCGGCACATTTATTAATGTGCTAATGTCTTTGTTTCCTTTATTAGGATGTCAGGACGAGGACGAGGACGCGGTAGGCGTGGTAGGCCTGGTAGGCAGGAGGTGCCTGTGCCAGAGGAGATTCCGGTAGTTCAAGAGGGAATTGGCCAGGCCAATGTGGCCGAGCCAGTAGGCCAGCAGGCTATGGGCGCTCTAGCCCGAGAGATAGCAGGGGCATTCAGGGAGTCAGTAGGCATTCTTAGAGCTGAGAATCAAGCTCAGGCTGGTATTGCGGATGCAGGACCTTCCTTTCTGAAGAGGGAGTTCTTCCGGTCCAATCCGGATGAATTTGTGGGTGATCCTAAAGAGCCACTTAAGGCAGATGAATGGCTCGAACAGACAACGAAGACGTTTGAGATGCTTGGCATCGAAGACGAGGGGTTGAAAGTGACCTTGGCATCTTTCCAGTTAAAGGGGGATGCGGGTCAGTGGTGGAAGTTTACTAAGGGGCGTATAGGAGGTACGTGGGAGGCTTTTGTGAATGCATTCCAGGAGAAGTTTTTATCTCCGGCAGTCAGGGAGAAGCTGCGAGACCAGTTTTGTCAGCTTAAGCAGGCGAGTTCTTCAGTGGCCGAATTTGAGGCTGCATTTACTAGTTTGTCCAGGTTTGCACCTGAGTTGGTGGCGTCTGAGGAACGCCGTTGTATTGAGTTTGAGAAGAAGTTGAGGCGTGGCCTCAAGCTGAGAGTTGGGGGAACTATGATTCGGGATTATGGGCGTATGGTTGATGCTGCAGCCCATATGGAGATCATGATCCAGGAGGAGGAGGAAGGGCAGAAGGGCTCCAAGAGGAGTCAGGATAGTCAGAGTGATGGTAGGAGACAGAGGGGTTTTAATCCCCAGCAGTCTCAGGGTAGCTTTTCGAGATCGACTTTTCCTGTACCGAGTGCTTGTTCGGGGAAAGGCAGTCAGGGAGACATTACCTGTTTCAAGTGTGGCCAGCAGGGCCACAAGTCTCCAGTTTGTCCTCAAAGGGGAGGAGTTCAGAGAGCAGCATCTTCTTCGGCTCGATCTCAGAGCCAGAGTCAGGGTAGAGGTCAGCCACTCTCGTGTTATCAGTGTGGTCAGCCAGGGTACATGAAGAGGTATTGCCCACAGTTGGGTGGCACACCTGGTGCATCTGGTTTGAGGCCGATTCAGGGTCAGCAGCCAGCTCAGTCGGGTCAGGCCTCAAAGGCCAATCAGGGGGCTTCATCGTCTCAGTCGGTGCAGCAATCTTATGCTCCTAGGGTTGAGCTGGTTGATCAGAGGTCGTCTGGGCGCGTGTACGCTGTTACCGCGCAGGATCTTGTACCGACTCCATCAGTTGTGAGAGGTACCTTCTTGTTTTGCAACTCGGTTGCTAATGTTTTGATTGATACGGGTGCATCTCATTCCTTTGTGTCTGCTGCATTTGTATCTGTTTTGGAGTTGGAGTTAGCACAGTTAGCATCTCCTATATGTGTAGTATCACCTCTTGGGGGTGAATTTATTTTGAAACAAGGTGTTAGGGGTTGTGATATAGAGGTTGATTATCATAGAATCCCATTTTCCTTTGTAGTTATGCCTATGAGGGGTTTCGATGTTATTTTGGGTATGGACTGGTTATCGTCATACCGGGCGGTTATTGATTGCTACCGCCAGAGGGTCACTTGTTGTACTGTGAGCGGAGAGTATTTTCATTTTCTGGGGGACCGGGTTGGTGATGTGCTGCCACCGGGGTATGTTCCGCGAGGACGGAGTGAGCTTAGTGGTCTACTTGCTAACCTTTCGATTAATGAGGATGTTGAGACTCAGATTGAGTTGCCAAGGGTGGTTTGTGAGTACTCGGACGTCTTTCCCGAGGATCTTGTTGGTTTGCCACCGCATCGAGAGACTGAGTTCTCTATTGACCTGGTACCCGGCACGGCGCCGATTTCTATGGCACCTTATCGTTTTGCCCCAGCCGAGTTAGTTGAGTTGAAGATCCAACTCCAGGAGTTACTAGACAAGGGTTTTATACGCCCTAGTGTTTCGCCGTGGGGAGCACCGGCCCTCTTTGTTAAAAAGAAAGATGGTGCTTTGAGACTTTGTATAGATTATCGGAAATTGAATCGGGCTACGGTTAAGAATAAGTATCCTATGCCTCGTATAGATGATCTGTTTGACCAGTTGAAGGGTTCCCGTTGTTTCTCTAAGATAGACTTGAGATCGGGTTACCACCAGTTGAGGGTCAGGGAAGAGGATATTCCGAAGACGGCATTCCGTACGCGGTATGGCCATTATGAGTTTTTGGTGATGCCATTCGGGCTCACCAATGCACCGGCAGTTTTTATGGATTTGATGAACCGGATCTTCCGGGAATTCTTGGATCGGTTTGTAGTCGTTTTTGTGGACGACATCCTTATCTATTCGCCTTCTGAGGAGGAGCACGAGGCACACTTGAGGGTGGTGCTTGAGTTACTTAGAGCCCATAGGCTGTATGCCAAGTTTGGGAAGTGTGAGTTCTGGCTGAGGGAAGTCAAATTCTTAGGCCATGTAGTATCCGGTGAAGGAGTGTCTGTTGATACATCCAAGGTAGAGGCAGTGCAGGATTGGGCACAGCCTAAGAGTGTATTTGAGATCCGCAGTTTTCTGGGATTAGCTGGGTATTACCGTCGGTTTGTGAAAGATTTCTCCAGGTTAGCATCACCGTTGACTAGACTGACTCGGAAGGGAGTCAAATTTGTATGGAGTGAGACTTGTGAAAAGTCGTTTCAGGAGTTGAAAGTCAGACTGACTACCGCTCCAGTATTGATTATTCCAGAGAGAGGGTTGGGTTATGCATTCTATTGTGATGCCTCACGAGAGGGTCTGGGTTGTGTGTTAATGCAAGAAGGGAAAGTAGTTGCCTATGGCTCTCGTCAGTTGAAAATTCACGAGCAGAATTACCCTACACATGATCTAGAGTTAGCAGCTGTGATATTTGCCTTGAAGATTTGGAGGCATTATCTTTATGGTGAGAAATTCGAGGTGTTCTCGGATCATAAGAGTTTGAAGTATTTATTTACACAGAAAGACTTAAACTTGAGGCAGAGGAGGTGGATGGAGTTCATAGAGGATTATGACTTTGAGTTGCATTATCATCCGGGAAAGGCCAATGTGGTGGCCGATGCCCTTAGCAGGAAACCTGTTGGTGACATAGCTAGCATAGCCATCCGAGAGTGGGAGATGTTAGGTGCACTTTGAGAGTTTGATTTACTTATGGGCGAATCCGTTGAGGCTGCGGCCTTGTTTTCTGTTATTGCACAGCCTTCACTTGTGACTCGAGTGTTAGAGGCTCAGAGAGGTGACTTTGAGGTAGAATCTCTCCGTGAGAAGATTTCCGGTGGGAAGATTGAGAAGGGTTTGATGGTATTTTCCGACCTGAGTGTGAGATATCGTGACCGTCTGTTTGTGCCGGAGTCTTGCCGAGAGGAGGTACTCCGAGAATTTCATTATTCACGCCTTGCGGTGCATCCGGGAGGCACTAAGATGTATCGGGATTTGAGTCGCCAGTTTTGGTGGCGGGGTATGAAGAGAGATGTAGCAGCTTTCGTATCTAAGTGTCTTACTTGCCAGCAAGTGAAGGCCGAGCATCAGAGGCCAGCGGGTTTATTGCAACCCTTGCCTATTGCTGAGTGGAAGTGGGAACACGTCACTATGGACTTCGTTGTGGGTCTTCCGAGGACTCAGCGGGGTAGTGATGCTATTTGGGTGGTTGTAGATCGGTTGACTAAGTCGGCGCACTTTATTTCTATGCGTGTGAGAGATTCGGTAGATCATCTTGCCGACTTGTATATTCGGGACATAGTGAGATTGCACGGGGTCCCAGTGACGATCGTCTCAGATAGAGATCCTCGTTTTACTGCCAGGTTGTGGCAGAGTTTGCAGAGTGCCTTAGGCACTAAGTTGACCTTTAGCACGGCTTATCATCCTCAGACTGATGGACAGT
Organism: Camellia sinensis; assembly: GCF_055761805.1. Lineage (NCBI taxonomy): Eukaryota > Viridiplantae > Streptophyta > Magnoliopsida > Ericales > Theaceae > Camellia > Camellia sinensis. The sequence goes on from NC_138962.1 coordinate 186,314,227, forward strand.
CCGAGCGTATTATTCAGATACTTGAGGATATGCTTCGGGGTTGTGTTCTTGACTTTAGTGGGTCGTGGGAGAGGCACTTACCGTTGGTGGAGTTTGCCTACAACAACAGTTTTCAGTCTAGTTTCGGTATGGCACCATTTGAGGCCTTGTATGGCCGACCGTGTAGATCTCCTGTGTGTTGGGCCGAGGTGGGTGATGCACCTCTGTTGGGTCCAGAGTTGGTGAGGGAAACGACGGAGAAAGTTGAGCTTATCCGTAAGAGGCTTGTTACAGCACAGAGTCGTCAGAAATCGTACGCCGACCGTAGGAGGAGACCTTTGGTGTTTGAGGTGGGTGATCATGTCTTTTTGAAGATATCACCTAGACGGGGTTTGATGAGGTTTGGGAAGAGTGGGAAGTTGTCCCCTCGATTCATTGGTCCGTTTGAGATCCTTGAGAGGATTGGCGGGGCTGCTTATCGTTTAGCTTTGCCGCCGCAGTTGTCCGGAGTACATGACGTGTTTCATGTGAGTATGCTTCGGAAGTATGAGCCGGATCCATCACATGTGTTAGATTGGACCGATTTAGTATTTGATGAGGATGTTTCATATGAGGAGAGACCGATTCGAGTCTTGGATAGGCGGGATCAAGTTTTGCGAGGCAAGACCATCCCTTTGGTCAAAGTTTTGTGGAAACACCACGGAATGGAGGAAGCCACTTGGGAACGTGAATTGGAAGTCCGCGAGAAATATCCGGACATGTTTGTTGATTTGTAATCTTATAATTAGATTCTGTTATATTGTTGAACTTAAGAGCTTTACATATGTCTTAAGTTGTAAAACATTGAGTATGTTTTGGTAAATGGGTGTATCTTGAAACTTGTTTCATTATAGAAAGATTAGTGTAACATTGTATATGTTGATTACATTGTTGGATGTGGTATATATATCATGCAGTTGAATATGATATGGAAATTGTTAACATTGAAAGGAATAATGCATAATAGTGATGCAGGTTGAAATATATGTTGTTTTATATATATTGTGGGATGCCTCTTGATAAAGAGATAAAGTGACCAGTATTGGGTCAAGTTGTTTATTATTGTTATATACTATCTTTGGGTATTGAAAAAAAAAAAAAAAAAAAAAAACCTGTTTTCAAATTTGTGCCTAATTTCGGGGACGAAATTCTTTGAAGGGGGGGAGGTTATAGCGACCCCGGTCTTTTCCCATTTAATTATTGTATCCGGACTATTCCGTAGATTCTGTCATTGTATAATGGTTGTTGTTGTTATTCCTTATTTTTCTTATTTGGAATTATAGGATGTGTGGGGCAGGTTTGTTTCAGGTTGGTTGGGTTTAGAAACCTAGAGTTGCTGTCCAGGTTTTTGGTTCTTCGCTCGAGCGAGGAGTTGTTTGCTCGAGCGAGAGGTAGTGTTTGTTTTGGACCTGTAGCTGTGCATTCTTGGCTCGAGCGAGCTTTTCTTCGCTCGAGCGAGTTAGTTCATCCTTCGCTCGAGCTATAGTTCCTTCGCTCGAGCGTGTGTCTGGGTTCAGACCTGAGGGTTTGAGTTCTTCGCTCGACCGAGCTTTCTTTCGCTCGAGCGAGCATTTGAGTTGTTGGCTCGAGCAAGGCTTCCTTGGCTCGAGCGTTGTTTCTCTGTGTCTGGTCGCTCGAGCGACCAAGTCTTCGCTCGAGCGAGCCTGTCCAGTTTATATACACAGCAGTGGGATTTGATCAGTCTTTTTCATTTTCTTTTGATTCCAAACCCTAGGTCCGACTTCTCTCTCTCCCTACTCACCTTCTTTCTTAGATTTGATCTACTTAGGGTGTGTTTCTACCCTAGATCCTTCATTAAAAAGATAGAGTGAGGCAAGGGCTACCATTTAATCTGAGCATTTAGCGATTTGGAGCACTTTGGTATTTGGGCACTCATCTCTTTCTTCACCTTTTGGGTTGTTTTCTTTGAGGTAGGGATTTCCTACTCCATTTTATAGGTTATGTTCTAAGTTTTGGTATTTTAATATGTTGGGAATACTTTGGTAAATTTTGGGAAAAACCTTAGTTGAATTGATTTGTATAAGTAATTCATGGAATTGGGAAAAGATGGTTAAATTCATGGAATTGGGGAATCCATTGATTAAATGGCATAATTGGATAATTTGAATCTTTTGTCTATTGAATTGTGGACATAGTTATTTTCAGTTTAGAAATAACTGTTTTGGGCTATCGGTGGAGGATAGTCATGATTGTTGTAGACATTGCATGTGGATTAGGAATAACTGGAACTAATCACATTGGTTAAGTCATTAATTTTGACTGTGGCATTGATACAGAAAATACGTGTATTGATTGAGCATTGCATTTGCATACATTGTTTGTGTGTGGGAGGAGATAGGGGATGTACTCCACGGTTTAGGGGAAGATAGGGGATGGACCTCTAAACCGGATTTTGTTTGGGAGGAGATAGGGGATGGACTCCATTAGCATCACTTTTATGTGTGCTTATTTATATAGAAGTGTTTTATTGATACAGCACTAAAATGTGTATCAATCTGGAAGTATGAAGTGTTTGATTTGAGCTTGAGTCTCATTTGTTTGTTGATATTGGAAGGATGTGAATATGATATATGTGATTCACTGTTGTAAGTTTGGCCAGGTTCTGAGCCATGTTGATAAAATTGGAAAGTAAAACGTATCTTAGACAATAGTGTCATGAGACTGTAAAATAAAGTAATTGATTATCTTGGTTAACCATCTGTTGAATGCTATTGCTTTATTCATTGCTTATATGTGGTTTAGTATATTTCTACTGGGCTGTGGCTCACCCTTTATGGGAACATCATTTTCAGGTTCAGGTGATAAACTACCTCCAAGGAGTTAGCTTGGGAGGGTTTGGCTTCTGGATTGAAGAAGACTACTTTTAGTTAACTGTTTTAAATTATTAGTACATGTAAACATTCAAGCCTAGGGCTTTTCTTGTATTGAGTTAGAACTCATATTTTTGTATCCAAGTGTTGGCTTGGAAAGATGTAAGCCTGTAGGGCATTTTATTCGATGATACATGTAATGCTTTATTTTGTAATACTCTGGTGAATGAATTAATAGATTGTCTTCTTTAAATAATGAATGTCAATGATATATATAATGGGTTAATTTTGAGGGCGTTACATAAACCCAGCCAGGTTTCAATGAAAACTTCTCCAGAGTCCCTTTTTAGGCCCGGTTTTTCATTTTTGGGCCCAGCCGTGTGTTTTGGGGCCCGATCGGGTCTCAATAGTGCCAAACAGACAACTGGCGGGAATTTGACAGTTGGCTTTGTTTGAAGATATTTTTGACCATTTTGGCTCAAATTTTATAAATAGACCCCATGCATTCAGATTTTGAGGTTAGAAAAATTTCCAAAATCTTTGAAGAGCTAAAAAGACCTCCTTCCATCTTCTTTTCTTCTTTGACCTTCAAACCTTCTTTAGCTATATATACATAATACATACACCATTAGAGCTTGTTCTTGAAACTTTTTGCTAGAGTTTCAAACCATATTTCATAAACTTGAGGGTGTTGGAATCAAGTTTGTTATGACAATGGAACTTAAGGCTCGGTTTAATTTGGTTTGGTTTGGTTTGGACATTGTCATAGAAACAAATAATCTTCTTTCAATTTGTTTTGTAATTAATCCCCTTCTTTCAGCACAAAATTCATGTGCTGCTCTGATAGCTCTAAATATACCAATGGTAAGCATAATTCTAAACCCATCATTGGCTGAAACACACATGAAAAATAGCATTGAGCGAAGATTCTAAGCATGAATGTAAGAGAGAAGTTTGCACAGGTTTTACATAGTGAAACCTAACAATAAAATAATAACTCTTGTATAGAAGTCTTCCAAACCAGGGAGCAAATTTCAACAACAGCAAAAACTCTGTGTCTACACCATTTGGAGATTCTATGATATGTGCTTATGTATATCTGACATGTGATATTATAATTGGTGATATGAGATTGTACGTTGATTTGCTGCTTTTAAGCATTGATCATTTTGATTGTATATTAGGCATGGATTGGTTAACGAAATATTGTGCCACTATTGATTGTGTGAATAAAATCGTCATGTTTAGACCACCTGGTCTAAAACTCTGTGCCATGCATAAAAAAGTCTTATAATAACTCTGAATCGCACACAGATCACTCTCAATTCTCACCTTGCTTCCCATGTAAACACCTATTAAAGTATTTTTCAACATTTCTTCACTAATTTTCCAACAATCCACTTTTCAAAGTTCCTAAATTGCAAGTTAGAAGGAAATATAGATGCAATATCACAATTTCACTCAATTATAGATTTATCAATTGGATTTGGAAGTGTAGGAATGGAGTAAATGAGTCTACCGGGTAAAGATTGCCTCTCTCAGCACTCATGTCCAGGAAGCGGAAGATTGGAAGCTTGTGTTGGTTGACAATGTTGATACGACCGGCTTGCTTGGAGTAGATATCGGCTTCTCCTCGTTCATCAATGTTCTGGTGAAGCCTCATGGTGCAGAAAGTTTCCAAAACCATCAAAGTCATATAAAAAACTATCCATAGATATTATAATTTCTACTCAAAGTCAAAGCAGAAGAAATGGTTTGGCCAAGCAACAATGCTTCCAATAGCATCTTCAAGCACAAACATGTCACAATTAGGGCAAAACAATGGTGCATTGACTTTGGCAGGGTTAGCCCACACTTTCCAACACCCAGGGCCAAGAGGCACGCGATGTACCATTTGTTTAGAATCTGTTGATGCAATTGTGCCTTCCGCAACCACCATCTTTGTCCCATTCCAATTCAACAATTTGCGTTTGGCATTGTCCAAGTTAAATCCATCATTCCCAGTTTCATTCTCATCATGCAACTATCATGAAAGCAAACATAAAATAAGGTAATGAATTGAAGACATAATTAAGGTAATTAATAATGCCACCATCCTCGCTAAATTTTCTTCAAATTTTAATTAAAAATATCTTCATATTTTAAGGAACTACTTTTTCAAGCATCATCTCCAACAATACTTTCTATAATTTTTAAGTGTTACTATTAGTACTCTATCAATTATTTTGACCACTCCATTTCTTTGGACTCGCACTTATAATTTTTAAAACTCTTAAAATTTCTTAGAATTGGGTTGTTTTAAGCTATTCAATAGGTCAGTGTTGTAGAATAGGTAAGAGTCAATACCTTTGAAACCTTTGCTGGGAGCTTATATTGCTAAATATGCTTATATTTCTTACTCAAGCATATGCCATGACAACTACCCAAATCATTGATTGATTGAATTTTTCATCTAAATATGTATGAACATGAAAATTCCTTCTTCAAACATAAGTTGTTGATAATAACTATACCTTCTAGTTGTTCAAAATTCTTTAACTTCAGTTGCATCAAGAAGTTATTCTTATTCTTGGTTTTAAATCTGAAGAAAATTACAGCAGTAGACAGATGGGTTCATTGAGAATTACAGCAGTATTCTTGGTCCTACTTTAGCAGAAAATTATAGTAGTATTCTTGGTCTTACTTGAGGTGATGTTCAATGAGATAATTCAAAGATTTTATGAAAGAATTTAGTGTTCTTTATTTCTTGTTTATACCAAACATTGTCCAATTATTATATGAAACATTGAGAGAACTTCTGCAGTTAAATGGCTCTCATTAGATTGATTTAGCAGCTATGCTTAGGCCATTGTTTGAATCATATAATATAGGACCACCAAGCTGTTGCCTTAACAACTAAATTGCATAAGAAAAATAATTGACAAATAGAATTTTTATAGTTTTCACAACATATCCCATCCATAGAAGAATAATAATAAGAAGAACAACAACAAAATAATCATGGAGCGTTGTCTTTTTATCTTTCAATAGAAATTACCTGTTAAAAGAAAAATATTACAGAAGATAACCTCATCAACTTATTTAAGAATAGTACACACCTTGTAAACACTATTAACTTTTGCCAAATTGATAGTGGTGGTGTCAAGCCCTCAAAATTAACCCATTATATATCATTGACAGGCATTATTTAAAGAAGACAATTTATTAATTCATTCATCGGAGTATTACTAAATAAAGCATTACATGTAACATCGAATAAAATGCCCTACAGGCTTACATCTTTCCAAGCCAACATTTGGATACAAAAATATGAGTTCTAACTCAATACAAGAAAAGCCCTAGGCTTGAATGTTTACATGTACTAATAATTAAAGACAATTAACTAAAGGTAGTCTTCTTCAATCCAGAAGCCAAACCCTCCCAAGCTAAGTCCTTGGAGGTAGTTTATCACCTGAACCTGAAAATGATGTTTCCATAAAGGGTGAGCCACAGCCCAGTAGAAATCTACTAAACCATATATAAGCAATGAATAAAGCAATAGCATTCAACAGATGGTTAACCAAGATAATCAATTACTTCATTTTACAGTCTCATGACACTATTGTCTAAGATACGTTTTACTTTCCAATTTTATCAACATGGCTCAGAACCTGGCCAAACTTACAACAGTGAATCACATATATCATATTCACATCCTTCCAATATCAACAAACAAATGAGACTCAAGCTCAAATCAAACACTTCATACTTCCAGATTGATACACATTTTAGTGCTGTATCAGTAAAACACTTCTATATAAATAAGCACACATAAAAGTGATGCTAATGGAGTCCATCCCCTATCTCCTCCCAAACAAAATCCGGTTTAGAGGTCCATCCCCTATCTTCCCCTAAACCGTGGAGTACATCCCCTATCTCCTCCCACACACAAAACAATGTATGCAAATGCAATGCTCGATCAATACACGTATTTTCTGTATCAATGCCATAGTCAAAATTAATGACTTAACCAATGTGATTAGTTTCAGTTATTCCTAATTCACATGCAATGTCTACAACAATCACGACTATCCTCCACCGATAGCCCAAAACAGTTATTTCTAAACTGAAAATAACTATGTCAACAATTCAATAGACAAATGATTCCAATTACCCAATTACGCCATTTAATCAATGAATTCCCCAATTCCATGAATTTAACCCTCTTTTCCCAATTCCATGAATTACTTATACAAATTAATTCAATAATACAACTAGGGTTTTTCCCAAAATTTACCAAAGTATCCCCAACATATCAAAATACCAAAACTTAGAACAAAACCTATAAAATGGAGTAGGAAATCCCTACCTCGAAGAAAACAACACAAATGGTGAAGACAAAGATGAGTGCCCAAATACCAAAATGCTCCAAATTGCCAAATGTTCAGATTAAATGAAAGCCCTCGACTCCCTCTATCTTTTTAATGAAGGATCTAGGGTAGAAACACACCCTAAATGGATCAAATCTAAGAGAGAAGGTGAATAGGGAGAGAGAGAAGTCGGACCTAGGGTTTGGAATCAAAAAGAATATGAAAAAGACTGATCAAAACCCGCTGTTGCGTATATAAACTAGACAGGCTCGCTCGAGCGAAGACTTGGTCGCTCGAGCGACCAGACACAGAGAAACTACGCTCGAGCCAAGGAAGCCTTGCTCGAGCCAACAACCCAAAAGCTCGCTCGAGCGAAAGAAAGTTCGATCGAGCGAAGAACTCAAACCCTCAGGTCTGTAACCAAACACACGCTCGAGCGAAGGAACTATTGCTCGAGCGAAGAACGAACTAACTCGCTCGAGCGAAGAAAAGCTCGCTCGAGCCAAGAATGCAAAGCTACAGGTCCAAACCAGACGCAAACTCTCGCTCGAGCTACCAAACCCCGGCTCGAGCGAAGAACCAAAAACAACAGCTCGCTCGAGCGACAAACTCCTCGCTCGAGCGAAGATCCAAAATTCTGGACAGCAACACTTGATTTCTAAACCCAACCAACCTGAAACAAACCTGCCCAACACATCCTATAATTCCAAATGAGAAAATAAGGGACAACAACAACCATTATACAATGACAGAATCTACGGAACCTATGTTCGGACACAATAGTCAAATGGAAAAAGACCGGGGTCGCTATAACCTCCCCCCCTTCAAAGAATTTCGTCCCCGAAATTAAGCATAATTTTTTTTTTTCAATTCCCAAAGATATTATAAAACAATAATAAACAACTTGACCCAACACTGGTCACTTCATCTCTTTATCAAGAGGCATCTCACAATATATATATAAAAACAACATATATCTCAACCTGCATCACTATTATGCATTATTCCTTTCAATATTAGCACTTTCCATATCATATTCAATTGCACGATATATACAACACATTTAACAATGCAATCAACATATGCAATGTTACACTAAACTTCTATAGTGAAGCAAGTTTCAAAATGCACCCATTTACCAAAACATACTCAATGTTTCACAACTTAAGACATATATAAAGCTCTTAAGTTTAACAATATAACAGAATCTAATTATAAGATTACAAATCAGCAAACATGTCCGGATATTTCTGGCGGACTTCCAACTCACGTTCCCAAGTGGCTTCCTCCACTCCGTGGTGTTTCCACAAAACTTTGACCAAAGGGATGGTTTTGCCTCGCAAAACTTGATCCCGCCTATCCAAGACCCGAACCGGTCTCTCCTCATACGAGACATCCTCATCAACTACTAAATTGGTCCAATCCAACACATGTGATGGATCCGGCTCATACTTTCGAAGCATACTCACATGGAAAACGTCATGTACTCCGGACAACTGCGGCGACAAAGCTAAACGATAAGCAGCCTCGCCAATCCTCTCAAGAATCTCAAATGGACCAATGAACCAAGGGGACAACTTCCCACTCTTCCCAAACCTCATCAAACCCCGTCTAGGTGATATCTTCAGAAAGACATGATCACCCACCTCAAACACCAAAGGTCTCCTCCTACGGTCGGCATAAGATTTCTGACGACTCTGTGCGGTAACAAGCCTCTTACGGATAAGCTCAACTTTCTCCGTCGTTTCCCTTACCAACTCTGGACCCAACAGAGGTGCATCACCCACCTCGGCCCAACAAACAGGAGATCTACACGGTCGGCCATACAAGGCCTCAAATGGTGCCATACCGATACTAGACTGGAAACTGTTGTTGTAGGCAAACTCCACCAACGGCAAGTGCCTCTCCCATGACCCACTAAAGTCTAGAACACAACCCCGAAGCATATCCTCAAGGATCTGAATAGTACGTTCGGACTGCCCGTCAGTCTGAGGATGGTAAGCCGTGCTAAAGGTCAACTTAGTGCCTAAGGCACTCTGCAAACTCTGCTACAACCTGGCAGTAAAACGAGGATCTCTATCTGAGACGATCGTCACTGGGACCCCATGCAATCTCACTATGTCCCGAATATACAAGTCGGCAAGATGATCTACCGTATCTCTCACGCGTATAGGAATAAAGTGCGCCAACTTAGTCAACCGGTCTACAACCACCCAAATAGCATCACTACCCCGCTGAGTCCTCGGAAGACCTACAACGAAGTCCATAGTGACATGCTCCCACTTCCACTCGGCAATAGGCAAGGGTTGCAACAAACCCGTTGGCCTCTGATGCTCGGCCTTCACTTGCTGGCAAGTAAGGCACGTAGATACGAAAGCTGCCACATCTCAGTTCATACCCCGCCACCAGAACTGGCGACCCAAATCCCGATACATCTTAGTGCCTCCCGGATGCACCGCAAGGCGTGAATGGTGGAACTCTCGGAGTACTTCCTCTCGGCAAGACTCCGGCACAAACAGACGGTCTCGGTATCTCACACTGAGGTCGGGATACACCGTCAAACCTTTCTCAACCTTTCCACCGAAAATTTTCTCACGGAGAGATTCTACCTCAAGGTCACCTCTCTGAGCCTCTAACACTCGAGTCACAAGTGTAGGCTGAACAACAACAGAAAACAAGGCCGCAGCCTCAACGGATTCGCCCAGAAGTAAATCGAACTCCCCAAGTGCACCCAACATCTCCCATTCTCGGATGGCTATATAAGCTATGTCACCAACAGGTTTCCTGCTAAGGGCATCGGCCACCACATTGGCCTTTCCCGGATGATAATGCAATTCAAAGTCATAATCCTCTATAAACTCCATCCACCTCCTCTGCCTCAAGTTTAAGTCTTTCTGTGTAAACAAATACTTCAAACTCTTATGATCCGAGAACACCTCAAACCTCTCACCATAAAGATAATGCCTCCAAATCTTCAAGGCAAATATCACAGCTGCTAACTCTAGATCATGTGTAGGGTAATTCTGCTCGTGAATTTTCAACTGACGTGAGCCATAGGCAACTACTTTCCCTTCTTGCATTAACACACAACCCAGACCCTCTCGTGAGGCGTCACAATAGACTGTATAACCCAACCCTCTCTCTAGAATAATCAATACTGGAGCGGTAGTCAATCTAACTTTCAACTCCTGAAACGACTTTTCACAAGTTTCACTCCATACAAATTTGACTCCCTTCCGAGTCAGTCTAGTCAACGGTGATGCTAACCTGGAGAAATCTTTCACAAACCGATGGTAATACCCAGCTAATCCCAGAAAACTGCGGATCTCAAATACACTCTTAGGCTGTGACCAATCCTGCACTGCCTCTACCTTGGATGTATCAACAGACACTCCTTCACCGGATACCACATGGCCTAAGAATTTGACTTCCCTCAGCCAGAACTCACACTTCCCAAACTTGGCATACAGCCTATGGGCTCTAAGTAACTCAAGCACCACTCTCAAGTGTGCCTCGTGCTCCTCCTCAGAAGGCGAATAGATAAGAATGTCGTCCACGAAGACGACCACAA